>NC_083402.1:34892159-35492159 GCF_020745735.1 Hemiscyllium ocellatum | reverse complement strand
AGAGTCAGATGTACAGCATGGAAATAGACACTTTGGTCCAACCAGTCCATCCCAACCAGATATCCCAACCCAATCTAGTCCCACCTACCAGCACTCGGCCCATAACCCGCCAAACCCTTCCTATTCATATACCCATTCAAATGAATCTTAAATGTTGCAATTGTACCAGCCTCCTCCACTTCCTCTGGCAGTTCATTCCATACACGTACCACCCTCTGCATGAAAAAGTTGCCCCTTAGGTCTCTTTTATATCTTTCTTCTCTCACCCTAACCCTATGCCTTCTAGTTCTGGACTCCACCACCCCAGGGAAAAGACTTCGCCTATTTACCCTATCCATATCCCTCATGACTTTATTAACCTCTATAAAGTCACCCCTCAGCCTCCGACACTCCAGGGAAAACAGCCCAGCCTGTTCAGCTTCTCCCTACAGCTCAAATCCTCCAACCCTGGCAAGATCCTTGTAGATCATTTCTGAAACCTTTCAAATTTCACAACATCTTTCTGATTGGAAGGAGACCAGAATTGCACACAATATTCCAACTGTGGCCTAACCAATGTCCTGGACAGCTGCAACATGACTTCCCGTATGATTAAAGAGATTCTTTTTTGCTTTAAGACTGGTGGTCTGGCCAATTAAATTGTATCCAGGACACAACATCTTTAACTTGCCTTTAAAATAAGTAGTAGTTAGGGTCTGTGGTCCAGAGTATTTTGAATATATTTGAAGGGGTTTGGTCAGGTCAATACAGAATACCTCTTCCTACTGTCCCCTCGACCATGATCCCACCCCCCCCATCACCTCCCAGACTATACAGAACATCACCTCAGGAGATCTCCCACTCACAGCTTCCAACTTCATAGTCTGTGAACCCCGCACTGCCCGGTTCTACCTCCTTCCCAAGATCCACAAGCCTGACGACCCGGGCCGAACCATTGTCTCAGCATGCTCCTGCCACGCTGAACTCATCTCTACCTACCTCGACACTGTCCTATCCCCCTAGTCCAGGAACTCCCCACATACATTAGAGACACCACCCACGCCCTCCACCTCCTCCAAGACTTCCGTTTCCCCAGCCCCCAACGCCTCATCTTCACCATGGATATCCAATCCCTCTACACCTCCATCCACCATGACCAGGGCCTCCAAGCCCTCCGTTTTTTTCCTCTCCAGACGTCCCCAACAGTACCCTTCCACCGACACTCATTTGGCCAAATTGGTCCACACCCTTAAGAATTTCTCCTTCGAATCCTCTCACTTCCTCCAGACCAAAGGGTAGCCATGGACACACGTATGGGCCCCAGCTATGCCTGTCTCTTTGTTGGCTATGTAGAACAGTCGATCTTCCATAATTACACTGGCACCACTCCCCACCTCTTCCTCCGTTACATTGATGACTGCATTGGCACCACCTCGTGCTCCCGCAAGGAGGTTGAGCAATTCATCAATTTCACCAACACATTCCACCCTGATCTTAAATTTACCTGGACCATCTCTGACACCTCCCTCCCTTCCTGGACCTTTCTATCTCCATTAATGACGACCGACTTGACACTGACATTTTTTACAAACCCACCAACTCCCACAGCTATCTGGATTACACCTCTTCCCACCCTACCTCTTGCAAAAATGCCTTCCCGTATTCCCAATTCCTCCACCTCCGCCGTATCTGCTCCCAGGAGGACCAGTTCCACCACAGAACACACCAGATGGCCTCCTTCTTTAGAAACCGCAATTTCCCTTCCCACGTAGTTAAAGATGCCCTCCAACGCATCTTGTCCACATCCCACATCTCCGCCCTCAGACCCCACCCCTCCAACCTTAACAAGAACAAAACGCCCCTGGTACTCAACTTCCACCCTACAAACCTTTGCATAAACCAAAACATTCGCCAACATTTCCACCACCTCCAAAAAGACCCCACCACCAGGGATATATTTCCCTCACCACTCCTTTCCGCCTTCCGCAAAGACCGTTCCCTCCGTGACTACCTGGTCAGGTCCACGTGCCCCCCCCTACAACCCACCTTCCCATCCTGGCACTTTCCCCTGCCACCACAGGAACTGTAAAACCTGTGCCCACACCTCCTCCCTCACCTCTATCCAGGCCCTAAAGGAGCCTTCCACATCCAAAGTTTTACCTGCACATCCACTAATATCATTTATTGTATCCGTTGCTCCCAACGCAGTCTCCTCTACATTGGGGAGACTGGGCGCCTCCTAGCAGAGCGCTTTAGGGAACATCTCCGGGACACCCGCACCAATCAACTACACCGCCCTGTGGCCCAACATTTCAACTCCCCCCTCCCACTCTGCTGGGGACATGGAGGTCCTGGGCCTCCTTCACCGCTGCTCCCTCACCACCAGACGTCTGGAGGAAGAATGCCTCATCTTTCGCCTCGGAACACTTCAACCCCAGGGCATCAATGTGGACTTCAATAGTTTCCTCATTTCCCCTTCCCCCACCTCACCCTAGTTCCTAACTTCCAGCTCAGCACTATCCCCATGACCTGTCTGGACTTGTCCTACCTGCCTATCTCCTTTTCCACCTATCCACTCCACCCTCTCCTCCCTGACCTATCACCTTCATCAAAAAGAAAGTGAGGACTGCAGATGCTGGAGATCAGAGCTGAAAATGCGCAGCAGGTCAGGCAGCATCCAAGGAACAGGAGATTCGATGTTTCGGGCATAAGCCCTTCTTCAGAAATGAGGAAAGTGTGTCCAGCAGGCTAAGATAAAAGGTAGGGAGGAGGGGCGTTGGAGATGCGATAGGTGGAAGGAGGTTAAGGTGAGGGTGATAGGCCGGAGTGGGGTGGGGGCAGAGAGGTCAGGAAAAAGATTGCTGGTTAGGAGGGCGGTGCTGAGTTCGAGGGATTTGACTGAGACAAGGTGGGGAGAGGGGAAATGAGGAAACTGGAGAAATCTGAGTTCATCCTTTGTGGTTGGAGGGTTCCTAGGCGCTCTTCCTCCAACCACCGTGTTGTTATGGTCTGGCGATGGAGGAGTCCAAGAACCTGTATGTCCTTGGTGGAGTGGGAGGGGGAGTTGAAGTGTTGAGCCACGGGGTGGTTGGATTGGTTGGTCCGGGTGTCAAAGGGGTGTTCTCTGAAACATTCCGCAAGTAGGCGGCCTGTCACCCCAATATAGAGGAGGCCACATCGGGTGCAGCGGATGTAATAGATGTTGTGTGTGGAGGTGCAGGTGAATTTGTGGCGGATATGGAAGGATCCCTTGGGGCCTTAGAGAGAAGTAAGGGAGGAGGTGTGGGCGCAGGTTTTGCATTTCTTGCGGTTGCAGGGGAAGGTGCTGGGAGTGGAGGTTGGGTTGGTGGGGGGTGCAGACCTGACGAGGGAGTCACGGAGGGAGTGGTCTTTTCGGAATGCTGATAGGGGAGGGGAGGGAAATATATCCCTGGTGGTAGGATCCGTTTGGAGGTGGTGGAAATGACGGCGGATGATACGCTGTATATGGAGGTTGGTGAGGTGGTAGGTGAGAACCAGTGGGATTTTGTCCTGGTGGCGATTGGAGGGTCGGGGCTCAAGGGCGGAGGAGCGGGAAGTGGAGGAGATGCGGTGGAGGGCATCGTCGATCACGTCTGGTGGGAAACTGCGGTCCTTGAAGAAGGAGGCCATCTGGGCTGTACAGTATTGGAACAGGTCCTCCTGGGAGCCGATGCAGCGGAGTCGAGGCAATTGGGAATATGGGATGGCGTTTTTACAGGGAGGAGGTGTAGTCTAGGTGTACCTGTAAAAACGCCATCCCACACACATCATCTATTGCATCCGTTGCACCCGATGTGGCCTCCTCTATATTGGGGTGACAGGTCGCCTACTTGCGGAACATTTCAGAGAACACCTCTGGGACACCCGGACCAACCACCCCGTGGCTCAACACTTCAACTCCCCCTCCCACTCCAGCAAGGACATGCAGGTCCTTGGACTCCTCAATCATCAGACCATAACAACACGATGGCTGGAGGAAGAGCGCCTCATCTTCCGCCTACGAACCCTCCAACCACAAGGGATGAACTCAGATTTCTCCAGTTTCCTCATTTCCCCTCTCCCCACCTTGACTCAGTCAAATCCCTCGAACTCAGCACCACCTTCCTAACCTGCAATCTTTTTCCTGACCTGTCCACCCCCACCCCACTCCGCCTATCACCCTCACCTTGACCTCCTTCCACCTATTGCATTTCCAACACCCCTCCCCCCTACCTTTTATCTTAGCCTGCTGGACACACTTTTCTCATTCCTGAAGAAGGGCTTATGCCCGAAACGTCGAATCTCCTGTTCCTTGGATGCTGCCTGACCTGCTGCGCTTTTCCAGCAACACATTTTCAGCTATCACCCATTGTACTCTATGCTACTTTCTCCCCACCCCCATCCTCCTCTAGCTTATCTCTCCACGCTTCAGGCTCACTGCCTTTATTCCTGAAGGGCTTTTGCCTGAAACGTCAATTTCACTGCACTTTGGATGCTGTTTGGACTGCTGTGCTCTTCCAGCACCCCAATCCGGAATCTGGTTTCCAGCATCTGCAGTCATCGTTTTTACCCCAATAACAACACTTTACAAAAAAGGAGAGGAAGTCATTGGAAAGAATGCACAAAACCTTCGTCAGAACGGTTCCAGGAGTGAGGAACTTCGGTTATATGGACTGCTTTCCATTTGAAGAGAAAGTTTAGGATTAGGTGACTTGACATGGTAGAATTGGCAAATAAAATAACACTTTTGGAAGGATCTGGAACAATAGGGTGCAGATTGAAAGTGCAAAAGTAGTAACAGTGAGAAAGAAAAGAGTTTTGTAATAAGTTGTCAACAATTTGAAACAAATTGTCCTAGGGTACAGTTCAATTGTAGCATCTAAAAGTGAAGTAGACCATGATCTGAAAGGAGAGGCTGTATAGTATTAGCGAGATAGCAAGGAATAGCCTCAAGGGGACTGCTCATTCAGAAATAATGCAAACATGACAGGCCAAATGGCCTCCTTCGAGGCTGTCACAACTGAGAGTCTCTCATCGTGGAAAAGCTTGTAAAGTGGTCACACTCAATATTTTACAGCACTTCAACCTAAAACGAAAGTTGGGAAAGAGTACGGATGTAATGGACCAAGTACTTGCTCACAGTGAAAGGTTTAGTCGCCTGTGCGCACTGATTAGCGCCTGGAAAAAGTTTGCCAAAAGATCCTGCACGAAAACTATGTTCCATAACAAGCATGAAAGAGTTCCCGTGTCAGAGAACGGAGCAGGAGTATGTAAAACGCGGCGCACAGTCACTCTTTAACTTACTTCTTGTAGTCTACGCTGAAGAGCCGAAAGCCAGCTCCTGCCCCTCCTCCTGAAGTCATCGCCGTGGCTTCTTGGCCCAACTCGGTCGATTCCCTTCCCAGGCCCTGGTCGTTGTAGGATATGCTGTTGGTCGCCATACTCGCCCTCGGGGCTGTCGTACTATATCCCGGGCACCAGCTGCCACAGCGCTGTAAATGGGCTAATTTAGTTTGTCTGACGTTCAAAACTCCTCGCTGCCGGCCAGCCGGCCCTTACTCGAGCGACACCGGAAATGTGAGGGGAGGGGGGGTGAAAGGGGAGGAGGTCAGCTGACAGCGAGGTCACGTGATCCAGCGGCTGCCATGGAAACGCCCCTTGCCCACAGCCGCCCTGGTCAGCGGGTGGAAAAAAGCTGCTTTCCTGGTTATATTTTTTTTAAAAAAAGCTTAATGCACATTCACGGTAAGAACATAAGAAAGAGGAACAGGACACGTGTATGGTCCCTCGTCCCCTGCTCCAAAAAAACTCCTGAATTTAGGAAGTTGTGGTACAAGAAGAAACTGCTCCACAAATATAAGTAAGAAAGGCCTTGGGTTTGTTTGTTATATAGACTCAAACTCCAGTGTTTGTTTATTTATCCATATGTTACAGTACAGATCCGACGGCTTCCGTAACTATATAGTACATAAAAATATGTTTGTTTGTGAATAAAGTGTTTTTTTTTAATTAACAAAAAGCTGGCCTGCAATGAGCGAAATAAGTGAGATGAACAATGACAGATGAAAGCCATGGAAGCATCACCAGTCTAATTATCAGAAAAGGATTACTACTGTAAATGCGTTACCTTTGGGCACCTAGAGGGAGAAAGTTTTTTTTAAAGTTATACTTGGAAATGACTGTATTCGTTATATTAGAGCACTGACACTGTACAAACAAGTTGGAGTTGTATGTGTCATTTGCAAGTTTTACTGGTTATTCCTCAGGATTTGGCAAATCTTTTAGCTCTTCTGGACTCTCTGCAATTAATATCGTACAGGAACAGGCCCTTTGGCCTACATTGAAAAGCAAGAACATCCTTTCTGAACACATATTTCAGCTGCCAAATAATTTCATTGTAACCACCTCCCTGCTCCTACTAATGAAGTCTAGGATACTGTATGCTTTATTAACAGATCTCTCTTGCTGTATTACCATTTTTAATTACTTATGTACATATACACCCAGGCGTCTGTTCTCTGACACAGGCTTTAGAAAAATATTGTTTATTTTATTTGGTCTCACTATGTTCTTTGTACCAAATTTATCGCCTCACACTTCTCCACCTTGAACATCATCTGCCCACTCAATCCAAGTGTCAGTGTTCTTTTAAAGTTCCACATTGTCTTCTTCACAACTTCCAATTCTTCTGAGATTTCTGTCATCACAAAGTTTGAAATTGCACCTTGCACACAGGATCTTAATCATTTATATCTACGTCAGGAAAAGCAAGGTTTCCAATACAGAACTCTGAGGAACTCCATTGCAAACCTGACAGCCTAGAAAATAACCATTATCCATTATGCTCTGTTTCCTATCTCTGTCAATTTTGTATCCACATTGCTACTGACTCTTTTATTCCATGTCTGATAACTTTCTTCATAAGTAAGGTCATTGTGTGGTATTGTAATGAATGCCTTTTGGGAATCCACGGACACCATATACCAGCTTTGCCCTCACAACAACTCTTAATTCTTCAAAAGGTCCAGCAAATTGGTTAGATGTGATTTTCCTTTTACAAATCCATATTGACTCTTCTGAATCAACTGATATTTTTCCATGTGCTATTAACTCTATTCTGAAAAATAAGTGGTATAGTTAAAACCAAGGAGAAAAGCCTTAGTCTGTAGGGCTATCCAGAGAGGCTGGTCAGATGGGCTGAACAATGCAAAGGTAATTTAATCCTGAAATATGTGAGGCATGCATATTGGGAGGAGTAACAAGACAAGGGAGTACACATTGAATTTAGGACCCTGTGGAGCACAGAGGTTCAGAGGGACCTTGGTGTGCATGGCCATAAATCTTTCAAGGCAGCAGGACAGGTAGGTAAGGTGATGCAGAAGCATGAGATACCAACTTTATTAGTCAAGATATTGAATGCAAGAGCAAGGAATTGATGATTAACCAATATATAACATGACTAAGAGAAAGTGAGGACTGCAGGTGCTGGAGATCAGAATCAAAAAGCGTGGCACTGGAAAAGCACGGCTGGTCAGGCAGCATCCAAGGAGCAGGAGAGTCAATGTTTCGGACATATGTCCGTCAAGCGCCACACTTTTTGACCCAGTATATTACATGATTAAGGCCAGAGCTGTGTGCAGTTCTGGTTGCCATATTGTGTGAAAGATGTAATTGCTTTAGAGACACTGCAGAATAAATTCACATGATCTTGCCTAGGCTGGAGGTAATTAACTATGAAGAAAGACGAGACAGAGTGGAGTTATATACCTTAGAAAAGAAATGGCTGACAAGGGATTTGATTAAATTGTACAAAATTAAGTAGGTAGGGAGAAACTTTTCCCCTTAGCAGAGGGATCAAAAACCATCTACAAGATGCACTGCAACAACTCACCAAGGTTCATTCGACAGCACCTTACAACCAGTAATCGCTACAACCTAAAAGGAAAAGGACAGCAAGTACATGGGAACCAGCATGCTCTGCTCCAAACCACACACCATCCTGACTTGGGAACAATATCACCATTCCTTCACTGTCTCTGGGTCAAAATCCTGGAACTCGTTTTCTGTTAGTGGAGTGTACCAATACCATGTGGACTGCAGCAGTTCAAGAAGGCTGCTCACATCCCCATTAATTAGTAAATAAATTTCAAAATATGCCAACTTGCATAGTTTTAAAATTAAGCCTTGCAGATGAGAAATTCAGAAGGCAAGAAGAAAGGAAAGGAAGAATGTGAAAGAAGGACAAGTAATATAGAATGACAAATAGAGTATAAGTAGAGGCTTCCAAAATCAGGAGTTTTAGTTAGATTGTCATGGGAAGATGAATCTGTTTGAACTATTGAATTGGATTGTATTGTTCATTATGAGATGTTGTATTGGCAGTAGATGAGGCAACACTCGCTAGGAAAATATGAAAGTAAATAAAATAGAGTCTTACTACAAAACATCTGTATTATACTTCAACTTTTTTCTTTATCTCTCTATTTGTATCTAAGATTTTTACCTAAATGGTGCCACGTGGGGCGACATTGTGAACTTTTCACTGTACTACTGTACCTCTGGATTTGAATACATATAACAATAAACCTAATTCTAATTCTAACAAATGAAATACATCCATGCCATTGTTTTTCGGAGATTGTGTAAAAAATGTACAGAAGCTGGCACAAGGTGGCACTGCATTCCCAGGTCCCATTGGATAATTGCTGACTGAAAATCGATGTCGCAAGTGGGGCCAAAATCTTCAGACAGAAATCATTTGAACAGCATGCACCTTTCGCACCTAAGGAAATCCTAACCAATGTAGTACTTGAAAACATAGTTACTATTATATGAATTGCACACAAATAGCTTTACAGTAATGATCAGGTATTCTGCTGTTGTGGTGTGACTGAGGGATAAATATCAGTCAGAGCACCAGGATGACCCATTTGATCTTAATTGAAATAGTATGATCTTTTAATCTACTGGAGAAGTAGCTGGGTCCTTAGGTTAACTCCTTCCCTGAAATGTAATCTTTCCGTCAATGCAACATTCCCTTTGTGTCTGCACATATTTTTGTATTTAAGACTCAAGAGTGGGACTTGAACCCCCAACTTTCCAATTCAACATACCAGGAGAAAGTGAGGAC
This sequence comes from Hemiscyllium ocellatum, assembly GCF_020745735.1. Taxonomy (NCBI): domain Eukaryota; kingdom Metazoa; phylum Chordata; class Chondrichthyes; order Orectolobiformes; family Hemiscylliidae; genus Hemiscyllium; species Hemiscyllium ocellatum. The sequence continues at coordinate 35,483,050 of NC_083402.1, read as the reverse complement.
TGCAGATGCTGGTGATCAGAGCTGAAAATGTGTTGCTGGAAAAGCGCAGCTGGTCAGGCAGCATCCAAGGAGCTGGAAAATCGACGTTTCGGGCATGAGCCCTTCTTCAGGAATCCTGAAGAAGGGCTCATGCCCGAAACATCGATCCTCCTGCTCCTTGGATGCTGCCTGACCTGCTGCGCTTTTCCAGCAACACATTTTCAATTCAACATACCAATCAAGTTCCAGCAAACAAATGGAAGGCATTTCAAACTCAAGTCTTCATCCCCCATTCTAAAAATATTTGGAATCCTTTATAAGCAGCAATTATGGTCATTAAAACATAATCAATTTTCAGGGATTCATCAATCAGTGTATTGACCTGAATTAACATGCTAACATTTGAACTGCAGCCACGGGACCAAAGAGAATTCTGGCCTGACAGTACAGAGCCATGCCCCAGTTTATCCATGCATTTGTCTTTTTTCCAGACCTTCTGTCAGAGCTATAGGTAGTATGTATGGAATAGGTCACCCAGATGTGGACAGATTCAGACTTGTCTGTGATACTCACCTTGATGGAATATCTGTGACACTTTTGATATTAATGTGAGACACTTGGCTTTTAAATAAAGGCACCAGTTGAACAACTAAGGAAGTTATGCAATACTTTATAAGTTACTGGTTAGGCATCAACAATTCTGGGCACAACATTGGAGAAAGGATATCATGAATTTGAAGAGGAGATTCACAAAGATCTACTGATACAGTATTAGAATAAAGCACTTCAATTATTTGGAGCAAGGGAAGAAACTGGGATTGTCCTTACAGCAGAGATTAAGGGGAAACGTAATAGAAATGTTCAAATTTATGAGGGGTTTGATACAGTTGTTAAGGAGAAATCATTTCCACTTGTTGGAGATTCAATAACCTCTAGACAATGACTTAAGGGTTGAAGAATTTTTTTTGTAGTTGTTCTGTAATGTGCTGTCTCAAAGGGAAGTGATTCTCAGGCATAGTGCCATATAAGTAACACTACAAGACTGAGCAGCGTTGAAATCACAGAATGCTAATCTCCTCCATCAAGATGCAGCACATCCATACCATTCTCTCTCCACCTTTAATAATTTTTCCATAAAATTCTATAAAATGAATAAGGTCAATTACATAAAATGGGCAAGGGTTTGCCAAACAGCGATAGGTCAAAAATAATTGAGAATTTCTATTTAGGATTTCTGGCACTTCTGTTCTTTTTTTGGGATCTCTGACACTTCTATTCTTTGTTTTCTTTTTTTCTGTCATCCCTACATTACCACCTAACTGCGGTAGTGCTTATTTTTTCCCCAGCACCCATATTGTATGTGTGCAGATGTGAGACACAGTGAAAGACACAAGGTGCACCAATCTTTATTCAGTTTACACCTCCAGGAAGAAAGGAAACACCTGAGTGGCCAGTGACAAGCATCAAAGGGCACTGCTGTGTGATCAAACAGTGAAGGGAGGGCAGGGATTAAATCAAAATAGAATTGGAGAGGGAAATAATACACTCCACTCCCTGCGGCGCCCACCTCTCCCTGAACAACTCCAGGGTGTTGGTGGATACAGCGTGCTCCTTCTCCAAAGACACCCAGGCTTTAATGTAACCATGGAAGTGGGGCAGGCAGTCGGCACTAACAACCCCCTCCACGGCCCGCTGCCTGGACCTGTGTATGGCCAGTTTGGCCAGGCCCAGGAACAGACCCATGAGGAGGTCTTCAGACCTGCCACTCCCCCCCCCCCCCCCGTACCAGGTGCCTGAAGATCAGGAGAGTGGCACTGAAGTGCAACCAAAAGCAGAGAATGAGGTTTTTAAGAATATCAAAAAGGGAGTGCAAACGCCCACACCCAATATATACATGATCCACGGACTCCACAGCACCACAGAACAAGCAGTTAGGCTGGGAGTCTGTGAACCACTGCAATCTGCGGTTGCAGGGGACCGCTGCGTGCAGCACCCTCCGCCCCAGATCCCCGAGAGAAAGGGGGTGGACTCCCACATAGAGAGCCCTCCACTGGGGATCTGCACCACCAGGTGGTAAATGGGCACGCCAAGGAGTGTCCGGACGGTGGATGAGGAAGAAGAGGTGGACGGTGTGCAGCAACAGTCGATCCAGGGCCCACCTTTTTATGTCCTTAAAGGGGACAAAACTAAAATTCCAGAGGAGGCTCAGGTTGTGGGGCACAGGTTCCCGGGGGAAGTACGGGACCTTGGGGTCAATGTGAAATTCCGTCCGGCCGGGGTAAGTGTGGATGGTTCCATCGCACACCTGAGCACCCTCCAACTGGTGCACTACATCGGGTCCGTGCACCGCTGTTTTAAGACGTTGGATGGCAGTGGCCATGTACCGGACGTCTACAACTGCCCTGCTCGCTATGTCCTGCAGCAGCACCCAGCCCAAGCCCCTGCCACCCAGCACATCCCCGACATTGGTCACCCTCGCCGCCACGGCCCTCCCCTCCGACAGCCACTCGAACCTGCGAGTACAGAGGTGTGGATTCCTGAGCAATGGCTCCCTGATGACAGCTACTACTCCTGCCGGAGGGTATACGCGACGTGATTTCACCATGTTCTAGACAGTGATCAGATCCTGGTAAAAGACAGGCAGCGTTCTGACCTCCAAACCATCACGGTCGACAAACAGGAGCTGTGTGTCGTAGTTGAGGTTACACCCCTGGTGGAAAAAATATGTCGCCAGGACGCACGACCTAGGAGGAGGCTCAATGTAAAGGAACCGCTGCAAGGTCTGAAGGTGGAACGTCACGATCTGGGTGCGGACACACACCAGTGACTGACCACCCTCCTCAGTAGGGAGACTCAGAACTTGCGCAGTGACCCAATGCATCTTTTTGTCCCAGGAGAAGTCAACATTCTCTGGATGTTAGCGACAAAACCAGGAGGAGGGACCAAAGTGACCAGGCGGTACCATAGCATGGTTTATGACCAGCACTCGACTCCTGTAAGGTAGCACTCAGAACAATCCTGTCCAGCGACCTAGGTGAGCCAAGACTTTGGCCTCCAGCTCCTGCCAGTTCGCCGGCCAGGATTCCTCAGCCGGGCTGAGATAGACCCCCAGGCAGAGGAGATGGGTGAACCCCCGTAACCCCTCCGGCAGAGAGTCCACCCGCCACGGACTGACCAGCAGTCCGGAACATTTGGCCCAGTTGATCCTGGAGGAAGATGCTGCAAAGTACACAGCCTGGCACTTGCGCATTCTCCCCAGGTCAGCTGGGTCAGTAAAAGTGAGGAACACATCGTCGGCATAGGCCGAGAAGACCACCCCCGTGCTTGCGCCACACAGAACCATCCCTGACAACCTACACCACGCACAGGGAATACAGCTAGCCGGGCAGAGGGCAGCCTTGACGTACTCCTCTCCCGAAGTGAAGGGGCACCGTTAGGGACCGGTTAACTTTAACCAGATACTCTGCGGCCGCGTACAAAATTCAGATCCAGGCGACGAACTGCGTCCCGAACCCGAATGCCCGCAGATACTCGTGATCGACCCTGTCAAATGCTTTCTCCTGATCGAGAGACAGGAAGGCGCTCAGCCAACCAGCCAGTCGACAGAAATGGATCAGGTCCTGGACCAGGTGGATGTTGTCGTGTAGGACTGGTCCGGGTGAATCATGTGGGCCAGCACGGAAGCCAGGCGAGAAGTCAACACCCTAGCGAAGATTTTGTAGTCCGTGCTGAGGAGGGAGACCGGACGCCGGTTCTTTAAAGAACGAAGGTCCCCTTCTTTGGCAGCAGGACAATGACCACCCTGCGCTAAGAAAGGGGCTGCTCTCCGGCATTTAGACACTCCCCCAGGACTTAGATTAGATTAGTTTGCCTACAATGTGGAAACAGGCCCTTCGGCCCAACAAGTCCACACCGACCCTCCGAAGAGAAACCCACCCCCTTATATTTACCCCTGACTAATCCACCTAACACTACGGGCAATTTAGCATAGCCAATTCACTTAACCTGCATATCTTTGGACTGTGGAAGGAAATTGGAGCAAACCCACACAGACACGAGGAGAATGTGCAGGTTGAGGGTCAATTTTTGGGGAAGGTGATGGGGTGATATCCATGGGGGCGTTGGGTCTTCTTTCACGCCTTCTGTCGTGCTGGACACTCACTCCCCTCCCTGCCAGAGGCCGAGGCACTAGGAGCCTCTGGCTTAGCCTTCACTGCTAGGGCTTGTGGTGTTGTCTTTGGGGGAGGGGGAGTGGGTGTGGCGGTGCTACCCTCAGCCGTTGGCGTGGGCTGAGTAGCCTGCTGCGTGGGGCAGTTCTTTCTTATGTGCCCCACCTCACGGCACAGGTGACACCGCATACCATGTGCCATTCAGAAGACGCGGTAGGCTGCGTCCTCGTGGAGGAGGGTGAACAAGCATTCTGTGACCTCTTCCCAGGCCAGGCAAATGAACACCAGGCGTCGGAAGGCGTATATATGCCAGAGGGCAGGGTCCTTTAGACAGAGCAGGAGCGGTTGGACACCTGACCAGATGTCCCCCAAGGTGTTGAGGTGGGGGAGAAGGAGATCACTGGCGATGAAGGGCGGGCCATTGGAGATTATGACCCTCTGGGCCATGACATCCAAAGGGTCGACAGGCAGGTGTGTTCCGCCCACAGTGAGCCCCCTCTCCATGGCCAGGTGAACCACCTGTTCGGTCCTTAGGAAAAATACCATACATTCTGGCTGCAGCGACAATGGCTAGTGGGCCGACCATACTAGCCATGGCTTTACTGCAGGCCTCGATGGTCATGTTCAAGTGGGGATAGGCCTTGACCCCCCAGGCATTTGGTGAGGTGCATGAAGGGGGTCAGGTGGCAGCTACTGCTGAAGCAGTAGAGCCGAGGGCAGCGGCTACCCCGGCATAGGTGCGGCTTGGGCCTGCTGTGTTTGGGCTCACCATGAGTGCTGCTGTCTGACCCTAGGTGTTCTTCCTCTTCGTGGGCCTTAGGTGAAGGTGATCTTGAGACTGGGAGGCTGGGGCAGTAGTACAGGCAGCCCCGAGTCCCAGTGGGCTTTAGCAATGATGGAGGAGTTGGGCCCAGACAATGATAGTCCCAGATATGGGCCCAGCTGTTGGTGGGGGTCAGGCAGCAAACAGCAGCAGTTCAGGTGCAGATGAGTCCCAGGCAGCAAACTGCAGCGTTCCAGGTGCAGCTGGGGCCCAGGCAGCAGCAATGCAGGTAGGCCTGGGTGTGACTGTGGCCCAGGTAGCAGCAGCAGTACCAGGTGCAGACAGGTCCTAGCCAGCAGCAGTGGAAATGGGCCTAGATGCAGGTGGGGCCCAGGCAGCAGCAGCAGTCCTAGGTACCAATGGAGCCCAGTCAACAGCAGGTGTAAACCCAGGCAGCAACAGTCCAGGTGCAGGTGTGGCCCAGGCAGTAGCAGCAGAGGTAGGCCCAAGTGCAGGTGGGGCCCAGGCAGCAACAACAACAGTCCAGGTGCAGGTGGGGCCTAGATGCAGGTGAGGCCCAGGCAGTAGCAGTTGAGGTGGGACCCAGGCAACAGCAATAGTCCCAAATGCAGGTGGGGCCCAGTCAGCAGCAGTGACCAGGAGCCAGAGGCAGTCACCGTAGAAGTGGTCCTGGGTGCGGGTAGGGCCCAGGTAGCAGTGGTCAGAGCAGGTCCCAGGTGTAGGTGGGCCCAGACAGCAGTAGCAGTGCAGGCAAGGTCTAGGCTCCAACAGTAGGAGCAGGCCCAAACTGCAGCAGCAGCAGTGATAGTAATAGTTGCCTGTGCAGCTGAACACAGCTTCAATAAGGCCAAAAAAAAGCCAGAAAACAAACAAACACTCTCAATAAACAATATAAAGAACTTCAAAATAAAACTGCTCCTTACTGTAAAGAAACCAACAACAGAAAAAATCAGTTCTCCTCTTCCCTTGAGAGCAGAGTCCTTCCCTTCACTCCACACTGAGCCAGCTCTCAGAGGAGACAGGATGTCTGACACTCCTGTTCTTATTTTTTGTCAGCCAGAGGTCTCCAATTGGGCCAGATTAACATCCCAATCTGGGAACTCATATTCTATGAGTTCCATCTTGCTGGACTCGTTACAATAACTATAAATAGCCCTTCACAGTATACGTGGTTCCAGTCAGTGGGGCACTTGCACCAATACTGGGGAAAGTGGGATCTGTACATAAGGACTACACCTGAATGGACTTTGAGTTGTTTTCTTGTGAACCACATAACTATGGAAGTAGAGTTTAAACTAAATAGTGGGGAGCAAGGACCCAAATTTGGGAAGTTGTGGTGAATCAGAGTGGGGAAAAAAACAGAGGAAGGAATTAATGTAGGAAATGATAAACAGACAAAGGCAGATTTAAGATTTAACAGCAAATCAGCAGAGAAGATGAGAGGTTACAAAATTAATAGAAGTATTATACTTAAGGCACCATATTTGAATGTAGCATTCAAAACCAAATTGACAAACTGGTAGTACAAATTGAGATAAATAAATACCATCCAGTAACGATCTAAGCATAAGTAGGGATGATGTTTTGGGTATGCTAGAGGTTATGATGGTGGACAAATCCCCAGGACTGGATGAGAGGAAATAGCTGGGACACTGATAGATATCTTTGTGGCATCCTTAAATACAGGTGAGGTTGCGGAGGACTGGAAGGTTGCTCATGTTGTCCCCCTGTACAAGAAAGGTAGTAGAGATATTCCGGGTAACTACAGACTAGTGAGCCTGATGTTGGTGGTGGGGAAGTTGCTGGAGAGGGTACTGAGAGATAGGGTCTATTTATATTTAGAAAAGAATGAGCTTATCAGTGATAGGCAAAATGTTTTTGTGCGGGGGAGATCGTGCCTTACCAAATAGAGTTCTTCGAGGAAGTGACCAAGTTGTTAGATGAAGGAAGGGCTGTTGATATCATATACATGGACTTTAGTAAGGCATTTGATAAGGTTCCCCATTGTAGACTAATAGAGAAAGTGAAGTCACATGGTGTGCAGGGTGTTCTAGCTAGGTGGATAAAGAACCGGTTGAGCAACAGGTGACAGAGAATAATAGTTGAAGGGAGTTTCTTGAAATGGAGAAAGGTGACCAGTGGTGTTCCACAGGGGTCAGTGTTGGGGCCATTGTTGTTTGTAATATACATAAATGATCTAGAAGAGGGCACTGTTGGTATGATCAGCAAGTTTGCAGATGACACAAAGATTGGTGGAGTAGCAGAAAGCATAAGGGACTGTCAGAGAATACAGGAGGGTATAGATAGACTGGAGAGTTTAGCGGAAAAGTGGCAGATGGATTTCAATCCAGACAAATGTGAGGTGATGCATTTAGGCAAGTCTAATTCTAGAGCGAATTATACTATGAATGGAAGAGCCTTGGGAAAAGTTGATGGACAGAGAGATCTGGGAGTGCAGGTACATTGTACCCTGAAGGTTGCCGCACAGCTGGATAGAGTGGTCAAGAAGGTATATAGTATGCTTGCCTTCATTGGATGGGGTATTGAGTATAAGAGCTGGCAAGTCATGTTAAAATAGTACAAGACATTGGTTCGGTCGCATTTAGGATACTGTGTACAGTTCTGGTCGCCACATACCAAAAGGATGTGGATGCTTTGGAGAGGGTGCAGAGAAGGTTTATGAGGATGTTGCCTAGTATGGAAGGTGCTAGCTATGAAGAGAGGTTGAGTAGGTTAGGTTTATAGAAAAAAGGAGATTGAGGGGGGACCTGATTGAGGTTTATAAAATCATGAAGGGTATAGACAGGGTGGATAGAGACAAACTTTTTCCCAGGGTGAAGGATTCAATAACGATAGGTCATGCTTTCAAGGTGAGAGGTGGAAAGCTTAAGGGATTTACATGTGGTAAATACTTCACATAGAGGGTGGAAGGCGTTTGGAACGCGTTGCCAGCAGAGGTGGTAGAGGTAGGCACGGTAGATTCAATTAAGCTGCGTCTGGACAGATGCATGAGTAGGTGGGGAGCAGAGGGATACAAATGCTTAGGAATTGACCGACAGGTTTAGACAGTACATTTAGATTGGCTCAGGCTTGGGGGGCCAAAGGGCCTGTTCCTGGGCTGTAAATCTTCTTTGTTCATATTTATGCAGATTGACTAACTTTCCTTCTAACCTATTTTTTTGAATAAGAATAAATGAAAATGAATCTTAAATGGTTTATATGATTACTGCGTATGAAGTTAACTACAAATCTCTATCTCATGTAGATTTACAGGTTAACTCATGTCATACCTAAGTTTCCCCCTAGCAAACGTTTTCAGGACAATTTCTTAGACTAGCATGTTCTGACACTAACCAGATAGTAAAGTAGACTTGGTTTTGTCCAATGAAATTGGATGAATTATTGACCTCACAACGAAAGTGTTTTTGGGGAGCAATAATCATAACGTGATTGAATTTTACACATAGTTTAAAAGAGAGAACTGTGGGTCCAAGACTACAGTTTTGAATTTGAACAAGGACAATTATGAGAGCATGAAAGCAGAGCAAGTGAAAGTGAATTGGTAATTTAGGTTAAGGCATAGGTCAAAAGAGCTGCAGTTGCAAATATTTAAGGGGATATTCCAGAAAGTGCAGAATAGGTATGTTCCAACCAATAAGAAACATTCTAAGGGATCGACCCATCATGGTTCACTAAGAAAATGTCAAACATATGGAATCAAACTGAAAGAAAGACATAATTCTTCAAGTATGGGCAAAAGATTGGGGGAAAAAAATCATATGGAGATACAAATTAGAGAGAAAAGTCAAAGTTAGCCAAAAACTTAACACAGATAGGAACAATTTATATATAGTTTTTAAAAGTTATCAAATTAAGTCCTATAGACCAAGCATCAGGGCAATTAGTAACTGAAGATAAAGAGAGAGCAGATGAATTGAACAGATATTTTACATCGGTGTTCACTAGCGAGGATACAAGTAGAGTAGCATCCTGGAATATTTGTAAATCAGGAACTGCAAGGAAGGAACTGACTTAAGAAAAATTACAATTACCAGGGAAGTAGTACTGAGCAAGTTGTTGGAACTGCACGTTAACAAGTCTCCAGGTCCTGCTGGATTTCATCCAATGATCTTAAAAGAAGTAGTTGGTGAGATAGTTGATATCTTAGTTTTAATTTTCCAAAACTCATTAGATTTTGGGAAAGCTGTTGTGGTTCTGTTCGCCGAGCTGGAAGTTTTTGCTGCAAACGTTTCGTTCCCTGGCTAGGGAACATCATCCAGTACAAACTCCATTAACAGACACATAGACCTGGACCCCATATACAAACCACCACAGCTGAAACTGACACCCGGAAACGGCAAGAAGATCCATCAACAGACACATCAACCTGGACCCCACATACAAACTACTACAGCTGAAACTGACACCCGGAAGCGGCAAGAACAAACCACTATAAATACCGGAAGAAACATCAAAGCAGCGCTTCACAGGAGACTCCAATAGCACTGATGATGTTCCCTAGCCAGGGAACGAAACGTTTGCAGCAAAAACTTCCAGCTCGGCGAACAGAACCACAACAACAGACACCCGAGCTACAAATCTTCAACCAGACTTTGGGAAAGCTCTTTATATTGGAAAATGGCTTATGTACCACCTTTATTCAACAAAGGAGGGAGGAAGAGCAGAAAACTACAGACCAGCCAACTCAGCATCTGTCACAGGGAAAATATTGGAAGCTATTATTAAAGACATTCAAACAGGATACCTCAAGGTAATCCAGTAGTGTCAACATGATTTTGTCAAAGAAAGCGGCATGATGGTTCAGTGGGTAGCATTGCTGTCTCAGTACCAAGATTTCAGCTTTGGGGAGTTTGCATGTTCTCCCCATGTCTCTGTGGGTTTCAGCTGGTTTCTCTGGTTTTCTTCCACAGTCTAAAGATATGCAGGTTAGATAGTTTGGCCATGGTAAATTGCCCATTGTGTCCAGGGATGTTCAGGCTGGCTGGGTTTTTCATGGTTACTGTGGGGTTACGAGGATAGATTGAGGGGATGGGTTTGGATAGGGTGCCCTTTGGAGAGTTGATGCAGACTCAATGGGTTGAGTGGCTCTTTCCATATTGTAGGGTTTTGTGATTCAGAAATTATATTCAACTATTTTGTTGGAGTTCTTTGAAGAAGGAACTTGTGCTCTTGATAAACGGGGAACCAATGGATGTACTATATTTAGTTTTTCAGAAAGTATTTGAAAAGGTGCCACATCAAAAGCTATTGCAGAAAGTAAAAGCTCTACAGTGGGTAACATATTGCTAACAGGAGGCAGAAAGTAGGAATAAGGACAAGGTTAAGACAAGTTCAACACAAGAATGCCCCTTCTACTAACCTAAACACTTTGAACCATGTTATAGATGTTTCAGCTTTAGAATGTAACTCCTTGCCTATCTCCCAATGTGGTATCCAAAGTCAACTATTTTATTAAGCTACAGCCCCTGAGAAAACAACATTAATGCAATAGCCATAACCTCATGGGAACCCGGACTTAGCCCACTATTTTAATCCTAATGCAGGATAAGATAAACCATACAAGTTGAATAGATAGTGTGAACCACAAAGAAGTTGTAGGTTCAAGTGTGACAGACACTGCTATAATAAATGAGAATATAAACGTAAGGTCAATTACTCTCTCGATTAACCCTATCACTTTCAGCGCTAGACAGAAATGCTCATAGCTGAGAGAAGCTGACATCTAGGCAGAAATTTCCTGGTGAGGCTTTTGTAAAACATTCCTGTAGGTACTTTCACATTACTTTCCCTTCCATTATTTCACACCAACTGCTGTTGAATTGTTGTTGGCTTATGTTTTCTCAATACTTTCATGAAATACATACTCCGGATTGAAAAATCACCCTGATGTCAAGTTCCTGATGCCGGTGGAAAATTCAGACCGTTCCACATCTGTCAAATAAATCTGCTAATGTAATTTCTATTAATTCAGCATTACTGCCTAGAATATTGTATTTTAATTAGATTCAAAACTGACATTTCACCTGGTAAACAACTAATGCTTACAATTGTTTTTCTTTAATGATGATCCACCAGTCTTTATTTAGCCTTTTGGATCGAGAAGGAAAACTGGAATGGTCTTGGGTTGCTGTCACAAAAGATTAATTCCTGACTGGTTCATCAAGACACAAGATTTATAATAGCAAAAAATTGAGGTGCACAGACACATCTTCCAGATCAAACTGCCAAAATCTGGATAGCCAGCTATGGATGAGAGAAAATGAAGAAGATGGAAGTGTTGCAAAAATTGAAGTATTTTGATGTAATGAAAGCAGTAATGTACAACATGGCATATCTACATTTCATGAATATGTTGCTAGGCATTCCTTTCCAATAGTCATCTTATTACAGAAACATATAATTTAAATGGAAAATCATTTGTCTGTAAAATTATAGCTTGGCAACGAATTAGAAATAGAATGCCTGATTTGGTTTCTAATTTGTATGAAATAAACAATTTTTAAACATTACATATTCATAGAAAACTGCAACCACATTTTTAGGCCAATCTGGAGAGTTATGAAATCAGACCAGATACCTGTCTTAACTAATACTCATTTTTTAAATAATGAATGCCCAGACATCCTTGTGTCAATAATTATTTGAAGAACTACATTGACCCAGATTTTACTGTGCTAATGACAGCACAGATGTCAGCATTTGTCATTATGGCATAAGTGAGAGCCAAAACTATACAGAGTGATGTAGCATATAAATCTGGAAGCTGTTATGACCAGTTCTTCACCACATGGATGCTTTGCTACTGCAGTCACCAAATTCAAGATTAATATAAACGAAATAGCACTATTAAGAACTTGAACTGATTGCACGCAAATAGTGAAGCATTTTAACTACAATAATGCTAATGTTTTCAGGCAGGACATGCTGACAGAATCACTTCGCAATAATCAAGAAGTCATTGAGGCCAATGGGGACTGGAAGGCATTCCAGTCTTTAAAATAGTGGTCAAAGGGCTCTGTCTTACTTAATGATGTAGTTTACTTTTACTTCAACATTGTTCTGACACAATTTACCTGACATTTTACAAAAGTAGACATTTATGATTTTTCAAAACATAGCATTTGTCTGACTTTTTAAAAATAGGATTTGGCTTTTAAGAAATTCTGCTCAAATTTATTTTATTTCAGTGGCTTTCTAACAGGTAGACTGGTACCTGGCTGACACATTGCTAATAAGATCAGTCCTTCTTTCAGGTCTGTTGGCTGTAGCATTTTCCATGAGCATGTTCCATATACCAAAGGTGCCCAGTGTCATTCACCTCAGACAGGTCAAGTGAAGATGATCAGTGCAGGTTGTTTTGAAGGGACGTAGAGACGAGCTAAAGAAAATGTTGCTGAACAAAGATCTTGGAGTGCAGGTTCATGGTTCCTTGAAAGCAGAGTCACAGGTAGATAGGATAGTGAAGAAGGCATTTGGTATGCTTTCCTTTATTGGTTAGAGTATTGAGTACAGGGGTTGGGAGGTCATGTTGCGGCTGTACAGGACATTGGTTAGACCACTGTTGGAATATTGCGTGCAATTCTGGTCTCCTTCCTATCGGAAGGATGTTGTGAAACTTGAAAGGGTTCAGAAAAGATTTATAAGGATGTTGCCAGGGCTGGAGAATTTGGGCTATAGAGAGAGAGGCTGAATAGGCTAGGGATGTTTTCCATGGAATTCGGAGGCTGAGGGGTGACTTTAGTGAGGTTAATAAAATCATGAGGGATATGGATAGGATAAATAGACAAAGTCTTTCCCTGAGGTCAGGAAGTCCAGAACTAGAGGGCAAAGGTTTAGGGTGAGAGGGGAAAGATATAAAAGGGACCTAAGGGGCAATCTTTTCACGCAGAGGGTGGAGTGTGTGTGGAATAGGCTGCCAAAGGAAGTGGTGGTGGCTAGTATAATTGCAACATTAAAAGGCATCTGGATGGGTACATGAATAGGAAGGATTTGGAGAGATATGGGCCAGGTGCTGGCAGGTGGGACTAGATTGTGTTGGGATATCTGGTGTGCATGGATGAGTTGAACCGAAGGGTCTGATTCCGTGCTGTACATCTCTATGACTCTTTGACTCACTCTAACTAAGTTGATTTGCTTTCAAAGGAGTGTTAAAAGTCAGAGTGTCAAAATTGTCCAGTTATGTTATCATTTACCTGCACAGCAACAGGCAACAGCAACTCTCATCAGTGTATATGCAACTACAATGAACAACCCTGAACAAGTCAAGAAAGCTTTCTCTGAAATCTTTGTTTTTTGATTGTTATTGTGCCAAGTTCAGACAAGCTAATCATTTTTGGTGACTTCAACACAGCAGCTAGTGCCAATCAGCAGGTGTGGGAAAGGGTCATTTGAATCATTGGAATTGACAGGTGTAAAGAAATGATCTCCTTTTGCTGAAGATATGTTAAGGACATGAGCACTGAATCATCAACAAAGTCTTCTGCTTGACTAATTACAACATGATGTCTTGGATGCATTTTTGGCTTTCAGTGTAGTCACCAGCCAGAGGAACAGGCAAGATGTGCATATGATAAAAGCCATGTGCATTGTGGACTGCTGTACTAACAAGCATCTCATCATTTCCAAGCTAATCATCAAGATGTATCCCACTTGGCACAACCAAGGGATAAAGATCCAGAAGAATCTTGGTGTCTTAAGGTTTAAACAGATGTATTCCAAGCTTCTGTGGGAGTCAAGGGAGAACTTTGAAGGGGCTTTTGCATTATTTTTCAAATCCTTTCTGACCACAGGAGAGCTGAAAGAGAACTGGAGGACAGTTACTGTGGTGTCGTTGTTGAAAAATGCTGTAGGGATAAACAAGAGTACTATGGTTCAGTGGGGTTAACATCAATGACGCAGAAACATTTGGAAAAACATCTGAGGGACAATTAATTTCCTCTTGGAGAGGCAAACATTAATCAATGATAGTCAAAATAGCTCTGTTGTGTGACAGATTTGAGATTTCTGTGGAGGCATGTAAGTGAGGGTAATGCAGTAGTCTACGTCAAAAATAAGGCTGTTGAGAAGATATTGCATGGGAGATGGATCAAGAAAGTAAGAAGTCATAGGTTCCAAGGCAATTTAGAAAGTTAGAACTACAATTGGATCAGTGGCAGGAAGCAGATTGTGATGGTCAATGATTGATTGATTTTGTGACTGGAAGCCTGTCCATCAGTGTACCACAGGGTTTGGTGCTGAGTTCCTTGCAGTTTGTATGTACATTATTTATCTAGACACAAACTTAGGAACTAAATGAGTAAATTTTCAAATGAAATGGAAGTTGGTGGTGTGAAGTTAGAATATAGGATGATCAAATCAGGCTGGTCAAATGGGTACGGCAGTGGCAAATGGAATTTAACCCAGAGAAGTGAGGTAATGCACTTTGGAAGGACTAACAATGCAAGGGAGTACACTGTGAATAGTGGGATCTTAGGAAATGCAAAGGATCAGAGAGTCATGTGTGTGCATTTCCATCAATCCTTGAAGGCAAAAGAACCGGTGGAAAATGTGTTTAAAAAGGCACATGGGAAACTTGAAACTAATAATGCCTTATTTTCAAGGCATTGAATATAAGAGTGTGGAAGTTATAAGATATCAGTGATTATAAGAAGGATATGATTGCTGTAGATATAGTGGAGAGGAGTTTCACTAGGATAGGCTGACCATTCAGCAAGCCTTAATCCATTTAATATATAATCCCTGTTTGCACAAAGGAATGCTTGGGGAAAATACTCACAGCTGGCAATAGACCACGTAATATCAGGTTCAGAATTTAGAGTCATACAGCATAGAAACAGACCCTTTAGTCCAACTCATCCATGCTGAGCCAGTTTCTCAAACTAAGCCATTTGTCTGCATTTGGGCCATATCCCTCTAAACTTTTCCTATTCCTGTACCTGTCCAAATGCCTTTTAAATGTTGTAATTGTACACATTTACTCCTTTCTATGATAGTTCATTCCACTTATGAACCATCCCTGTGTGAAAAAGTTGCTCCTCAGGTCCATTTTAAATCTTTTTCCTCTCATCTTAAAATTATGCCCTCTTGTTTTGTATTCCCCCCACCCTAGGAAACATATCTTTGCTATTCACTTTATCTATACCCCTCATGATCTTATAAACCTCTATAAGGTCACCCTTCAACCTCCTACGCTCCTGTGAAAGAAGTCCCAGTCTATCCAGCCTCTCCTTATAACTTAAACCCACCAGACCCATCAATATTCTTGTAAGTCTTTTCTGTACCCTTTCCAAGTTAATGCATTAATACTGGGACCTTTCCCAGCTCGGGAGGACCTTTCACCATTGGTATAGGATTTGTGAAGTTGCGGTTGTGTACTTTCACTATTAGACTGGGGTTCAGTAGGCTAGTACAGTGGAAACTGAGAGGTCCATATGTGAGCCATCACCCAGGAGTCTTTGACAGGCAGAAAGCTGTGAGACTTGCAGGTTGAATATGTCTAAAATAGTTTAATCTAACAGATTCATTCATTAGTTTGCTTTGCATATATTTAAATTAGATTAAGCTAATAGATTTGTTTTATATGAAAGCACACATGTCTTCTTGTATTCATTTTGATCAGACCTTAAAGAACCCTTTTAGCACTTTCAGCCTAACAATACACCATCAACTGCTTTGTGATGAGCATTCCACTGGTTAGAAATGACAAACATAATCAAAATCTTGTCTAGCAGCAAAGGTCTGAAACCTGATGTCGCTCGCCCTGTGGTATGTAAGGTTGAATGTCAACGCCAGTTCAAGAGGCTCACTGAAACCTTACTGTCTATGTGGGTGCTAGGAATCACCTAAAACAAATAGAAAGAATGTGCATAATCATGGTATGACTTCAGGTTCAGGAACAGCTTAGTTTTGATAGATTCTGTGATCATGTCTTCTCTGCACCGTTTTGCATGAAGTGCCAAATTTGCCCACAATAATGAATGTTACAAAGGCACATTGAAATCCTTAGCATGAAGGAATTTTTATTCCTTGCAAGCAGAATTCTCACCCCAAGCATTATAGAGCCATAGAGATGTACTACACCAAAACAGACCCTTTGTCCAACTCATCCACGTCAACCAGATATCCTAAATAAATCTAGTCCCATTTGCCAGCATTTGGCCCACATCCCTCTATGCAGCACCTCACATTTATCTAAATTGAAGTCCATCTGCCATGCGTCGGTCCATTGATCCATCTGATTAAGATCTCTGAGATAACCTTCTTTGCTGTCCACTACACTTCCAAGTTTGATGTCATCCTCAAACTTATGAAACATATTTCCCTTGTTGACATCTGAACCATTTATACAAATGATGAAAAACAGTGGACCTAGTTCCAATCATTGTGGCACACCGCTGGTCACATGCTTCAGGCCTGGAAAGTGACACTCCACCACCATCCCGTCTTCTACCTTCGAGCCAGATTATGTCTATCACTGTGTCCTCATTAATGCTGGTTGTTACTTCTTCAAAAAACTCAATTAAGTTAGTGAGACATGATTTCCCATGTACAAAGCCACTTTTGGTAATTTTTTATGTTACTGCAAGGCTTTATCATGTCAATACATTAACTAACATTCAAGGTTGACATAAGTCTCAGAGGAGAATATGGGATAAGTTATTTTTGATCTCTAATATAGTTAGTATCTATGGGAATGTGGTAAAGATAATTAGCAGGAATTAATGCTTTGCATAGATCGACATAACTTAAACATTTACAAGTATCACACTTGTTAAAATGTTCTGCTTTTCTATCCTTAGTACCAAAATGAATATTCTGATATTATATATATTACATATCTATGTATATTCTGACACTTCCTCAAATTATACTTCATTTGCTACATTGTTTCCCACTCCATATCTCATTACAGACTTTTTGTGTCTTCTACCAGCTTGCATTCTACCTAGCTTTGTTTCATCAGCAAACTCAGATACATTACCCTCTGCCTCTTCATCTTAATCATTAATATATAATTCATAAGTATCCAAGGCCTGAACACTGATCCTTGTAACACTCCACTCGTCAAAGCTTGTTTATTATTACTCACTACTTCCTGTCTGTTTTGTAAGTCTTAATTCATTTAATATATAATCCCTGACAATATGAGCTCTGTTTTTGCACATTAACTGTTGTGTCATTTTTATTTTAAAAACATTTTGGACAGTAGAACATAGAACAATACAGTGCAGAACAGATCCTTCGGCCTTAGATATTGCACTGACTTGTGAACTAATCTAAGCCCATCGCCCTATCCTATCCCATCATCATCCATATGCTTATCCAAGGACTGTTTAAATACCCCTAATATGGCTGGGTTAACTGCATTAACCCCCCCCCCCCCCCCCGCACACATTGGACAAATACTGATCCATTCAACGTACTAGAGGTATTTTATCAAAAGCATTTTTATCAGTGAGGTATTTTATCATTGTTTATTATATCCACAGTTCCAGTTCACCCATCCCACCTGTTATATCCTGAAAAAAACTGGAATAAATTTGTCATGCACAGTTTCTCTTTTGTAAAATCATGTTGACTCTGATCATCCTGATGATAATGTTTTCAACAATTTCTAGTGTTCTAAGTTCATTGTTAAAGCATTTTCAGTAATAGTATCTCAACAAAGGGTATTATCCTGATATGTCTGTAGTTATCCATCTCTCTTTCCTTCCTTTTATATTGCAAGCTTCCAGTCCACTGGGACTGTTCTAGAATCTTGGTAATTTTGGAAAATCATTAAAATTACATCCACTAGCTTTGCGGCACCTTCTTTTAGGACCTTGGGATCTAAGCTGTCATGTCCTGGAAATATGTCAGGTTTAGTCGCTCAAGTTTCTCCATTACTTTTTATTTGCTTATGTTGATTAACTTGGGTTCCTCGGTTTTGTCAGTATCTTCTATGTACAATATGTTAATTGCATCCTCTACATTAGAGACAGAAACAAAATACTTGTTCAATATCTCTTTTCCCGTTTTATTCTGTCACCATTTACTTCAGCTATTGCCTTTGCCTGTCGAGCTAGTTCAGTCAGCAGAGCATCAGATTCAGAAGGCTGAATCTTATGTTTCTTTTGGCTGTGCAAATTGTGTTGAGTTTTTTTGGTGGAATTGTCGCCATGTCACCCAGTCATATTTCTCACTGTACCTTTCCAAGTGCACCTGTTAATTATCTACCCCATCACTATACTGTCCCTCACATTCAATTTAACGCTATTTTATCATGTGCAGTTCTTGGAATAACTTTTTCTCACTGCATATCCCCTGAAACATCAGAGTGTCTCATGCCCATACCATTGTTAAAAGATTGTTCTACACCGAACAAGCACTAGGTAAAAACAACTAGGTAAAAGCAATGACTGCAGATGCTGGAAACCAGAGTTTAGATTAGAGTGGTGCTGGAAAAGCACAGTTCAGGCAGCATCCGAGGAGCACTCCACTCTTCAGGCACTCTGCCTGTATTCCTGATGAAGGGCTTTTGCCAGGAATGTTGATTTTACTGCTCCTTGGATGCTGCCTGAACTGCTGTGCTTTTCCAGCACCACTCTAATCTAAACACCAAACAAGCACTGTTAGTACAGAGTTGCCCTCCATGGTTCCTGGCAGATGGTGGCAATTTGAGCCCTGCATTGAGAGCACAGACCTGGAAGTCCTGGTGGATGGTGTGGTGTAGATACAAGATGTCATCTATTCCAAGGAACAACAGTGAATATTATGACACCAGGTCAGGCCATGGTCACCTGAAGGAAATCCAGCACTGTAGGAAGAAGTTTAGTGATCTACTCCACTCTGCCGGTATATATGTCACCATTTTCTCTCTGACTCCTCACAGTATTTTACCTCTGATACTTTACGCATCTTCCACCAAGGCTTGTGTTCTACCCTTGTCCACTCACTGTCACCTATCCCAGTTCCTCACACTATTAAACCCCCACAAACTGTCTGCTATGCCTACTCACTTGCTGGGGACATTTACCCAATTATACCAAAATAACAGCTGTGCCTATAGCCTCGCATCTCCCTTATTATCTGCCTCTCCACTATTCCAGGAGGGAAAGTCAAGGCAGGTGATGAACTACACAACATTCCTCGTGGGGAGAGGGTCCTGACTAAATGCAGTGAACAGCTGACTGACCGTAGCCAAAACTCTACACTGCTGTTGCAGGTTCACCTTGACTTCCATGCCCAGACCCCTTGAATGAAGACTATCTCTCTTCACTAAAGACTGCTGAAAGCCATGGTAAGCTTTGTGTCTGCATTAAATGACACAGTAATGCTCCTGTACTGTGACACTGATATACCTGACTGAGGAGGAAAATTACAAAAAAGACAAGGCAAGACAATGTAATACGTTGAGCATCCAGGTAGGCTCAGTGTGAGTGAGTACTCAAAGAGCAAGTGACCAGCCCAGAGATGCAAACTTGGTGAAGTCCATGAACTGGGTGCATGTCCCTGATTACTCATGGCTTTGTGGTAGCATTACAATGATAAATGCTGTCGCAGCCCAAGGTGCAGCATGGTACATGTCAGATGCCAATGTCTGTGTATTCACATGTGTCCATGGAACATGGCCTGAGATGTTGGTAAAAACAATGACTGCAGATGCTGGAAACCAGATTCTGGATTAGAGTGGTGCTGGAAAAGCACAGCAGTTCAGACAGCATCCGAGGAGCAGTAAAATCGATGTTTCGGGCAAAAGCCCTTCATCAGGAATTCAGGCAGAGAGCCTGAAGGGTGGAGAGATAAATGAAAGGAGGGTGGGGGTGGGGAGAAAGTACCATAGAGTACAATAGGTGAGTGGGGGAGGGGATGAAGGTGATTGGTCGGGAGTGGGGGGGGGGGCGGAGGGTGGAGTGGATAGGTGGAAAAGAAGAGAGGGAGGCAGGACAGGTCATGGGGAGAGTGCTAAACTGGAAGTTTGGAAATGGGGTGAGGTAGCAGAAGGGGAAATGAGGAAACTGTTGAAGTCAATGTTGATGTTGGTCCAACCTGGAGGTTTTTAGGAGGAAGTGGTGAGTTGAAGTTGTCACGTACCTACTCTGACTTCCATACCAAGAACTTGCAATGTCTAGCTTGTTGAACATGTATGATAAGATAGGAAGCTAAGTACAAATAAGGCAATTCTGACCAGTTATTAGGCCTTTAAAAAGCTATAATTCCCCTTACATGGCAACTTGTTCCTGCCAAGTGAGAAATTTGCCTCATTCCTTGGGAAAAGAAAAAATTCAGCAAGATGGTCACGATGAGATTGACCTCACTGGACTTCTCTCCCAATTCTGCCACACATTTTGCAACAGCTCAAATAGGTCAGTCTTTAAAAGATTCTGCCCCATGTCGAGAGTTTGACCTCTGTTTTGACCTCTGTCATTGTTTGGAGCAGATTCAGGAGTCCAAATGGCCAACTTCTGTTCCTTCATATATACTGTTTCATATGTACTCTCCTCCTTTTGAGATACCTGTGTTAGTTCCTGCAATCACTTTTTAAAATGTTCTTAGCTAGTTTACTTGCATGTTGTATCTTTTCCTGTTTTATCAGTTTTTTTGGCGCCACTTTGGTAGCTTCTAGTCATAGACTCATAGAGTTGTACAGCACTGAAACAGACCCTTCGGTCCAACTCGTCCATGCCGACAAATATCCCAACCTAATCTAGTCCTATTTGCCAGCACTTGGTCCATATCCCTCTAAGCCCTTCCTATTCATATACCCATTCAGGTGCTTTTTAAATGATGCAATTGTGCCAGCCTCCACCACTTACTGTGGCAGCTCATTGTATATAAACACCACCCTCTGTGTGAAAAAGTTGCCCCTTAGGTCTCTTTTATATCTTTCCCCTCTCACCTAAACCTTTGCCTCTAGTTCTGGACTCCCTGACCCAGAGAAAGACTTTGTCTATTTATCCTATCCATGCCCCTCATAATTTTGTAAACCTCTATAAGGTCACCCCTCAGCCTCCAACGCTCCAGGGAAAACAGCCCAGCCTGTTCAGCATCTCCCTATAGCTCAAATCCTCCAACCCTGTCAACATCCTTGCAAATCTTTTCTGAACCTTTCAAGTTTCACAACATCTTTCCAATAGGAAGGAGACCAGAATTGCACGCAATATTCCAACAATGTCCTAACCAATGTCCTGTACAGCCGCAACATGACCTCCCAACTCCTGTACTCAACACTCTGACCAGTAAAAGAAAGCATACCAAACGCCTTCTTCACTATCCTATCTACCTGCGACTCCACTTTCAAGGAGCTATGGACCTGCATTTCAAGGTCTCTGTTCAGTAACACTCCCTAGGACCTTACCATTAAGTGTATAAGCCCTGCTAAGATTTGCTTTCCCAAAATGCAGCACCTCGCATTTATCTGAATTAAACTCCATCTGCCACTTCTCAGCCCATTGGTCCATCTGGTCCAGACCCTGTTGTAATCTGAGGTAACCCTCTTGGTGTCCACTACACCTCCAATTTTGGGGTCATCTGCAAACTTACAAACTTTACCTCTTATGCTCGCATCCAAATCATTTATATAAATGACAAAAAGTAATGGACACAGCGCAGATTCTTGTGACACCCCACTGGTCACAGGCCTCCAGTCTGAAAAACAACCCTCCACCACCACCCTCTGTCTTCTACCCATGAACCAGATCTGAATCCAAGTGGCTAGTTCTCGCTGTATTCCGTGAGATCTAACCTTGCTAATCAGTCTCCCATGGGGAACCTTGTCCAACGCCTTGCTGAAGTCCATATAGCTCACATCTACTGCTCTGCCCTCATCAATCCTCTTCGTTACTTCTTCAAAAAACTCAATCAAGTTTGTGAGACATGATTTCCCACGCACAAAACCATGTTGACTATCCCAATCAGTCCTTGCCTTTCCAAATACATGTACATCCTGTCCCTCAGGATTCCCTCCAACAACTTGCCCACGACCGACATCAGGCTCACTTATCTGTAGTTCCCTGGCTTGTCCTTACCACCCTTCTTAAACTATGGCACCATGTTAGCCAACCTCCAGTCTTCTGGCACCTCACCTGTGACTGTCGATGATACAAATATCTCAGCAATAGGCCCAGCAATCACTTCTCGAGCTTCCCACAGAGTTCATGTGTAACCCTGATCAAGTCCTAGGGATTTATCCACCTTTATGCGTTTCAAGCCATCCAGTACTTCCTCCTCTGTAATATGGACATTTTGCAAGGTGTCACCATTTATTTCCCTACAGTCTATATCTTCCATATCCTTTTTTCAATCTATTACTATTCCTGACCTCCTTGGTAAGTCATGATGGATTTTTCTTGCATTTTTTCAGTAGAATGTATTTTTTTTTTAAAACAGAATTCTTTTGTTTTAATATTTCCCACAGTTTATTTGTCACCATACCTTTCAGTCTCATTACACAATCAACTAGCTAGATCTTTCCTTTTACCTGTGTAATTGGCTTTCTTTAAACTCAGGATTCTCTTTTGGGACCAGAGTATATCATTTTCAACCTTTGTTCTAGTCTATATGAAGATTAAAGTCTTCCACAATGAAGGCATTGCCATTGTTACAAGCATTAGCAGTATTTTTCTTATTGCCTAGTCCAATATACTAGGTACTGACTTAGGCCCTAGTACCAGAGTATTCTCAAAGTACCTGCCCAATGCCAACATTAAAGATACCTCCTCAGGACTGGGGAGGGCTTGGAGTCAGTGATGAAGGATGCCTTTATTGTCATCCATAAAGGTACCAACAACATTGATAGGACTAAAAAGGATGTTCTGCTGATAGAATTTGAGCAGTTAGCTGCTAAATTACAAAGTGGAACTGCTGTGGTAATAATCTGGAATTACTACTGGAAGCAGTCGCAAACTGTTGTAGGGTAAATAGGCAAGGAGTGTGTGGCTCAAAGAATGGTGTGAGAGCAATGAATTTCAGTTCATGAGGCACTGGCACCAATGCTAGGGTAGAAGGAGTTGTTCCCGTGGACAGGCTTCATTTGAACTGTGCTGGAACCTGCATCCTGGCAAATTGAATGATGACAGCACGGGGAGAGCTTTAAATTAAATAATTGGGAGGAGGGTTGTTGAAAGGAGTGCATAATTAAGAAGCAAACTTATATGACTGCAGTATTGCAGTCCAAAGGGCCACAATAATGTAATGATACCCAAAGTGGGACAGGAAAGTACAGAATGTAGAAACATTAAAAAAACAAATATGGTCAAAGATGGGGAGGGAGGAGATGGTCAAAACACAGAATTAATGGCTTTTTACTGAAATATATATGATATTCAGAACAAAATAAATGAATTAATGACACAAATGAAATTAAAAATCACACGACACCAGGTTATAGTCCAACAGATTTATTTGGAGGCACTAGCTTTCGAAGCGCTGCTTCTTCATCAGGTGGTTGTGGTGCAGAATCATACGACACAGAATTAATAGCAATAGGATTGCAGTGTCATGGGATGTAATAGTAAACAAGTTTAGCTTGAGTCTTTCATCTTTTAGAATGATCAAGTTAGTTTTGGTTACTTCACATGTAATTCACAGAACTTTTTTATAGTTACATTCTCAAGATTGTTTTTAACAATAGGTGCCATCAGATAATGCATTGAAGGTGTAAGGTTAAAGTCTGTCAGTGTCCCAATATTAGGTCAGACTGATGTTATTTCTAAAGTGGGATTTGCAGAATTTTACGTAGATTTATGCAGGTTTTGAACAAAATAAAATGTAATTATGCAAGTACAAATTCACCCCACAATCTTATATATATGTGTGTGCAGGGGAGACGGAATGAGTGTGTGCATGTGGGGGTGTCAGTGTCTGTGAGAGAATATGTATGAGTGCAATGGAGTATAAGTCTGTGAGACGGTGCACATGTGGGTGAGTGTGGCGGGGGGGAGTGTGTATGTGTGAGTGCATGATAGAGAACTTGTGTATGAGAGAGGGTCTGTGTGGGTGCATGGGTCTATAGGTGTGAAAAGCTTTGTTTGTGAGCAGCATAGGCAGATCATAGGAAGCAAGGACATACAGATCATAGGGTGTAAAAATGCATGGACAGAGATAGGCATACAGGTCACACTGCACAGGATGTGCACTAGGCAAGATCAGCGTTAACAAGATCAGTATTATTTGAAGTTAGAGACTCCATTCATCAGTATAGCAACAGCAGGGAAGACGCTATCCTTGAACCTGTTGGTGCATGTGTTCAAGCTTTTGTATCTTCTACCTGACAGAAGAGGTTGTAGAAGAGCATTGCTGAGATAGGATAGGTCTTTGAAGATGTTGGCAGCCTTTCCGTGGCAATGAAACATGTAAATGGAGTCTATGGATGGGAGGCTGGCTTTTGTGGTGATCTGTGCACACAACCTTCTGTAGCTTCTTCCAGTCTTGGGCAGAACAGTTGCCATACCAGGTTGTTATGCACCCAGACAGTGTGATTTTTATGGTGCATCTGTAAACGTTGGTGTGGGTTCTTATGGACATGCTGAATTTCCTGAGCTGCCTGAGGAAGAAGAGGCATTGTGCCTTCTTGACCATCACATCTATGTAGAAAGTCCAGGACAGCTTGTCGGTTATCATCACTCCTAGGAATTTAATGCTCTCAGCCCTCTCAACCTCTGCTCTGTTGATGTAGATGGGGTGGGGGGGGGGGGGTGGGGGGGAGGTGTTCTTCTCCTTTCTTTCTGACGTAAATAATCACTTCCTTTCTAAGGCATATTGTGTGGACTTCATGGACTATATGGACTTCAGCAAGCTGTTCAACTTCCATATGGTAAACTGGTTAGCAAGGTTAGATCACATGAAATACAGGAAGAACTAGCCAATTGGATATAAAATTGGCTTGAAGGTAGAAGACAAACAGTGATGGTGGAAGGTTGTTTCTTAGACTGGAAGCCTGTGACCATTGATGTGCTGCAAGGAACAGTGCTGGGTCCACTGCTTTTTATCATTTATATAAATGATTTAGATGTGAACATTGGAGGTATGGTTAGTAAGTTTTCAGATGACACCAAAATTGGAAGTGTAGTGGACAGTGAAGAACATTACCTCAGAGTACAATGGGACCTTGATCTGATGGACCAATGGGGTGAGGAGTGGCAGATGGAGTTTAATTTAGGTAAACATGAGGTGTTGTATTTTGGTCAGGCAAATCAGCGCAGGACTTATACACTTAATAGTAGGGCCCTGGGGAGTGTTGCCGAACAAAAAGACCCATGGGTGCCCGTTCGTACTTCCTTAAAAGTTGAGTCACAGGTAGACAGGGAGGTGAAGAAAGCGTTTGGCATACTTCTGTTCATTGGTCAGTGCATCAAGTATAGGAAACAGGATGTCATGTTGCAGTTGTACAGGATATTGCCCACTTTTATAATACTGCATTCAAAACTCTGGTCTCCTTATGATAGGAAGTATGTTGTTAAACTGGAAAGTTTCAGAAGATTTATAGGGACGTTGCCCGGTTTGGAGGGTTTGAGCTATACGGAGAAGCTGATTAGGCTCGGGTGTTTTTTATCCCTGGAGTTTCAGAGGCTGATGGGTAAAGTGATAGAGGTTTATAAAATCATAAGGAGCATGAATAGTGTGAATAGCCAGGAGCCAGGACAGGGGAGTCTAAAACTAGAGGGCATAGGTTTAAAGAGGGAGGGGAAAGATTGAAAATAGACCTGAGGGATGAATTTTTCACTCAGAGGGTGGTGCTACCAGAGGAATTGGTGAAGGCTGGTACAATTACAACATTTAAAAGATATCTAGATAGTTTTATGAATAGGAAGGGGTTAGAGGGACATGAGCCAAATGCTGGCAAATGGGACTAGATTAGTTTGTGATATTTGATCATCATGGATGAGTTGGACCAAACGGTCTGCTTCCATGCTGTCTAACTCTGTGACTCTATGAAATCACAGTTTGCACGTTGGCTCACGTTGGTGGGTGGCATGGTGGCACAGTGGCTAGCACTGCTGCCTCACAGCGCCTGAGACCCGGGTTCAATCCTTGTGTCAGCGTGGGTTTCCTCCGGGTGCTCCAGTTTCCTCCCACAGTCCAAAGATGTGCGGGTCAGGTGAATTGGCCATGCTAAATTGCCCGTAGTGTTAGGTAAGGGGTAAATGTAGGGGTATGGGTGGGTTGCGCTTCGGCAGGTCGGTGTGGACTTGTTGGGCCGAGGGGCCTGTTTCCACACTGTAAGTAATCTAATCTCAGTGGTTAGCACTGCTGCCTCACAGCACCAGGGTTCCAGTTCGATTCTAGCCTCGGGCAACTGTCTGTGTGAAGTTTGCACATTCGCCCTGTGTCTGCGTGGGTTTTCTCCGGATGCTCCGGTTTCCTCCCAGAGTCCAAAGATGTGCAGGTCAAGTGAATTGGCCGTGATAAATTGCCCATAATGTTAGGTGCATTAGTCAGAGGGAAATGGGTCTGGATGGGTTACTCTTCAGGGGTCAGTGTGGGCTGGTTGGGCCAAAGGGGCTGTTTCCACACTGTAGGGAATCTAACCTAAATATTCAGGAGTTTGGGAATGATTTTTCAAAACGACAAGCAGGAAGACAAAGGTGGCCACTTTAGTACAAGATGAAATAAGTAGAAAAGCAAGAAATGATCTTGGATCAGACGATGTCAGTCAAGTTGTCTTAGTCTTAGCAGACTGGAGGGTAGCTCTCTTGTTAGAGAGAGGTGAATGGTAGTGATTTAACCTTAGGCGAGTGGAGAGGTTGAGAAGGAGAGTCCTTCGTGGTATCTTCAGTCAGTGCGGAGATTGAATCCATGCTGTTGGCATTGGACTGCTTTGCAAACCAGCTGCCTAGCCAACTGAACTAAACTGCAGTACTCCAGAAGAGGCCTCTTCAACATCCTGTACAACTTCAACATGACATCCCAACTCCTGCACTCAAAGGCCTGAACAATGAAGGCAAGCGAGCTACTATGTGTGAAGTTAAGAAATAATGTGGGGAAGAAATCAACAGGCCTAACAATAGCTATACTGTTGTACAGAGAATAAATCAAGAACTATTGAGAGCATATACAAAGGCAGTGCATTAATCATGAATGAACTGAATTTTCATATACTGTAGATTGGGAAAATCAAATTGGGAGAGATAGCTACATGAACAAATTCACACAGTGTTTCAGCATAGTTTCCTACAAAGTTAAAAATCACACAACACCAGGTTATAGTCCAACAGGTTTATTTGGAAGCACTAGCTTTCAGAACGCTGTTCCTCAAGCAGGTGGTTGTGGAGTATAAGATCGCAAGTCACAGAATTTATAGCAAATGTTTACAGTGTGATGCAAAAAACCTGGATTGTCTGTTAAGTCTCTCATCTTTTAGAATGACCATGTTGGTTTCATGATTTGGAGATGCCGGTGTTGGACTGGGGTGTATAAAATTAAAAATCACACAACACCAGGTAATAGTCCAACAGGTTTAATTTGTGCGGCACTCCGAAAGCTAGTGTGCTTCCAATTAAACCTGTTGGACTATAACCCGGTGTTGCATGTTGGTTTCAGTTCTTTCATATGTAAATCCGAAAACACTTTTTAAAGTTACATTCTCAAGTGAACTTTAACAATAGGTGCCATGTCATCTCAGATAATGCATTGAAGGTGTGAGGTGCCCTGTGTGAGGCTGTCTGTGCCCCCCCAATGTTCAGACTGATTCTATTTCTAAAAAAGGGATTTACAAAATCTTACATGGATTCTTCCAGTTTTTGAGCAAAATAAAATATAATTCTGCAAGTACAAGTTCACCCAACAACTTATAGATGTGTGTATGTGTGTGTGCATGTAGATGCGTGTGTATGGAGTGGGTATGAGTGTCTGTGAGAGAGTGCAAAGGAGTATATATCTGTGACAGAGTGTGTGTGGGTGTGAGTGTGTATGTGTATGTGTGAGCGTATGAGAGAAAGCTGTGTATGAGTGTGTGTGTGTGTGTGTGTGTGTGTGTGTGTGTGTGTGTGTGTGTGTGTGTGTGTGTCTATATAGGTAGTGCAGTGGGGTCACCTGTAGCGTGACACAAACCAAGGTCCTCGTTGAGGCCATCCCCTTGGGTACTGAACTTAATATCAATATCAACCTTTGCTCACCCACTTTGCATTGTTGGTAAAAAAAAAAGGACTGTAGATTAAAGTGGTGCTGGAAAAGCACAGCAGGTCAGGCAGCATCCAAGGAGCAGGAAAATCAACGTTTTAGGCAAAAGCCCTTCATCAAGGAACGAGGCATGGTGCCTGAAGTCTGCCTTGCAGAATGGTCACCCAAAGGTCCATGGTCGAATGCCCCAGACCGCTAAAGTATTCTCCAACCGGTTTCTAGAACAATGTGTTGTGGATCCACTGAAGGATCTGGTAATGTTATTGAGTCAGTTTTAACACATTATGTCAGAGTAAAAGATTCTCTTGGAAATTGTAACCAAAACAGGGTAGAATTTAATTTGAGAGTAAAAAACTATCTTGAAAAAAAAACTGCTAAGTTTAAATAAAGGTATTTACAAAGGAGTAAGAGCAGAGTTGGTTCAAGAAGTCTGGGTAAAGACTTTATCAGAAAAGACAGTTGATGAACAATGGAGAACATTTAAGAAAATTGTTCATGACTCACAAGAAAGGTATATCCCAGTGAGAAAGAACAAATGTAGCAATGGATAAGTCAACAATGGTTAACCAAGGAAGTTAAGCATTGTATTAAATTGAAAGAAAAGCATACAATGTGACAAAGATTTGTGGTAAACCAGGGGATTGGGAAAATTTTAAAAACCAACAAAAGATGACCAAAGTAATAATAAAATTGGAGGAAATAAACTTTGAGAGAAAACGAGCAAATAATATAAAAATGGACAAAAAGAGTTTCTTTAAATTTATGAAAAATTAAGAAAGGAGGACAAAGTGAACATAAACTGTTTAGAGAATAAGCCCATGGCAATAATGATGTAGAACCAGTAAATGGCAAAAGAGTGGGCAACATAGTGGCTCAGTGGTTAACACTGCTGCTTCACAGTGTCAGGGACCTGGGCTTGATTCTACCTTGTGCGACTGCGTGAAGTTTGCACATTCTCCTTGTGCCTGTGTGGGTATCTTCCAAGTCCTCCAGTTTCCTCCCACCATCCAAGATCTGCAGGTTAGATGGATTGGCCATGCTAAATTGTCCAATCGAGTCCAGGGATGTGCAGGCTACGCGGATTGCCCAATTGAAAAGGCAGGGATACAGGGGTAGGGTAGAGGAGTGGGTCTGGGTGGAATGCTCTCCCAGTCTCGGAGGGTTGGTGTGCTCTCAATGGGCTGAATGGCCTGTTTCCACACTGTAGCGATACTATAATTCTACTCTATGAAATACATTGCTTCAGTCTTAATGGTAGAAGACACTACTAACATTCCAAAGATACAAAATAATTAAGGGGAAAAAGGTTGGGATGTAAATAAATACAATGAATATCACAAAAGAAGTAAGGTACTGGGGGATATAGGCTGATAAGTCCCTGGGCTTGATGGGTTGAATCCTAGAATATTAAAGAAAGTAGCTCAGAAAAAGTAAAAAGTAAAGTTGCCACAGTCCAACCAGACCATAGAACTGCTGTATCATTAGAGAGAGAGAGAGAGAGTTTAACCTGAGGGTCACCATGCCTCAGGCAAGTGGAGAGGTTGGGAAGGAGACACCTTTATCTTAACTGCAGAGATAATTGATGCACTGGTAAATTCATAGAATCCCTACAGTGTGGAAGCCCATCAAGTCCACACTGACTCTCCGAAGAGCATCCCTTCTAGGCTCACCCCTTTCCTGTTACCCTACATTTCCCATGGCTATCCACCTAGTCTAAACACTATGGGCAATGTAGCATGGCCACCTAACTTGCACATCTCTGGACTGTGGAAGGAAACCAGAGCACCCAGAGGAAGCCCACGGGGGAAACTCCACACTGACAGTTGCTCAAGGGTGAAACCAAACTCAGGACCCTGGTGCTGTGAGGCAACAGTGAGCAGCCATGCCACCCACATTCTCGAAATGTGCAACCATCCTGTCTGCCCCCACTTCTCTGCAGTCTAATTGTAACAAGCAAGATAAATAAAGAGGAACTATTAGATGTAATATACTTGGATTTCCAAAAGGTGTTCCATAAATTACAGCATGTAAGGTGTTGGGGGTAGTATTTGAACATTGTTAGAGATTTGGCTAACTATTAGAAGACAGAGTGTTGGGAGAAGAGGGACAGTGCACCTTCAGGATGGCAACCTGAATTCAGGATCAGTACTGGTTCCACAATTATTGACAATATATTGGGAAGTTTCGCTAAAACTATGCATGGTATGGAGGAGCTGGTGATGGATTGGGGTAGACAAATTTAAAAATCACACAACACAAAGTTATAGTCCAACAGCTTTATTTGGAAGCACTATTCTTCGGAGTGCCGCTCTTTCATCAGGTGGTTGTGGGGCAGGACCATAAGACACAGAATTTATAGCAAAATGTTACAGCGTCATGCAGCTAAAATATATTAAGCAAACTTAGATTAAGTCTTTCATCTTTTAGAATGGGTTTCCTAGTTTCAGTTTGTTAATATGTAAATTCCAGAACTCCTTTTAAGTCGCATTCTCAAGATAACTTCAGATTTTCTAACCTTTTGCTATAAATCCTGTGTCTTATGGTCCTGCTCCACAACCACCTGATGAAGAGGCAGTGCTTCGAAAGCTAATGCTTCCAAATAAACCTACAAGACCATAAGACATAGGAGTGGAAGTAAGGCCATTCAGCCCATCAAGTACACTCCACTCCATCATTCAATCATGGCTGATGGGCATTTCAACTCCACTTACCCGCACTCTCCCCATAGCCCTTAATTCCTTGAAGATCAAGAATCTATCAATCTCTGCCTTGAAGATATTTAATGTCCCGGCCTCCACTGCACTCTGTGGCAATGAATTCCACAGGCCCACCACTCTCTGGCTGAAGAAATGTCTTCTCATTTCCCTTCTAAATTGACCCCCTCTAATTCTAAGGCTGTACCCACAGGTCCTAGTCTCCCTTCCTAATGGGAATAAATTCCCAATGTCCACCCTTTCTAAGCCATGCATTATCTTGTAAGTTTCTATTAGATGTCCCCTCAACCTTCTAAACTCTAATGAACACAATCCCAGGATCCTCAAGCCCTCGCCATTCATCGTATCTTAGGCCTAAACCTGTTGGTCCATAACCTGATGTTGTGTGATTTTTAACTAAAACTGTGCAGCTCACCTTTTTTTATGAGACCTTAAGTTATCTTGGGAATGTGACTTGGAAAATGTTCTGGGAATTGAAACCTGCAACCCCATTCTAAGTGATTAACCAATCTAGGTTTGTTCAATACATCGCATCAGTTTATGACACTTAGATCTTTCACTATAAATTCGGTGTCCTATGTTCCTGCCCTAATAGCTACCTGACGAAGAAACTGCGCTCAGAAAGCTTGTACTTCAAAATAAACTTGTTGAATTATAACCTGGTGTTATGTAATTTTTAACATTGTCTAGAAATAATGTTATTAAGTACATTCAAGGCAGAGACACACAATTTAAACAGTAAGAGAATCAAAGGTTATGGGGAAAGTAGTTATTAAGGATTGAGGATTATCAGATCAGCCATAATCTCAAAGAATGGTGAAGCAGATTTGATAGGCTGAATGACTTATTTCTGCCCCTGGGTTATATGTTCCTTTCTGATCTTTCTTGTTCTATATTAATCTTAATTACTGATCTTTTGAGCCAAAATTCTTTTTCACTTCTTATGTCGATCAAGATCATTTTCAACTCTGTTTGTCTTTTCTTAAGCTTGTGTACCCTACAAGCTTGCTTATCTTATAACCATGTCTTTGTGATAGTGCTTAGATCACAGGAATTAATCCCAATCATTCTCAGAAAACATCACAGCCTATGAAGTACTGTTTGAAGCGTATTCACAGCTCTAATGCAAGAAACACGCAGCCAATTTCTGTTTGCCAAATTCCAACTAACAGCAATATGGTAATGATGGCAATTTCTTTAATGTTGTTTGAGAAATTAATATTGACTAGGACAGCAGCGAAAACCTCCCTGTTCTTTTTCATAATAGTGCGATAAAATCTTTTGCAACCATTAGAGCTGGCAGACTGGACTTCAACCAAAGGATAGCACCTCCTACAATCTCTTGATTTGGAGATGCCAGTGTCGGACTGGGGTGTACAAAGTTAAAAATTGCATAACACCAGGTTATAGTCCAACAGGTTTATAGCTTGTTCATCAGGTTGTGGAGTATAAGATCTTAAGACACAGAATTTATAGCAGAAGTTTACAGTATGATGTAACTGTAATTATATATTGAAAAATACCTGGATTTGTTAAGTCTCTCATCTTTTAGAATGAACATGTTGGTTTCAGTTCTTTCATATGTAAATCACAGAACATTTATAAGTTACATTCTCAAGTGAACTTCAACAGTTGGTGTCATGTTGGCCCAGAGAATGCATTGAAGGTGTGAGCTGCCCTGTGTGAGGCTGTCTGTGCCACAATGGTCAGACTGATCCTAATCTCAAAAATGGATTTACAGAATCTTACATGGATTCATGCAGTTTTTGAGCAAAGTAAAATATAACACTGTCAGAGTGTCAACATGGATGCCACAATTACGTGTGGGGACACTTCCCACCATGTACATGGTAGGTATGCGTGCGACTCAGCCAATGTTGTCTATCTCATACGCTGCAGGCAAGGATGCCCTGAGGCATGGTACTTTGGTGAGACCAATCAGAGGCTACAGCAGCAGATCAATGGACATTGCACAACAATCAACAGACAGGAGTATTCCCTCCCATTTGGAGAATACTTCAGGAGTCCAGGACATTTGACCTTGGACCTTCAGGGGACCATCCTCCGAAGTGGACTTTGGGACAGGCAACAATGAAAAGTGGCCGAGCAGAGGCTGATAGCCAAGTTCAGTACCCATGGAGATGGCCTCAACCAGGACCTTGGGTTCATGTCACACTACAGGTGACCCCATTGCACGATACACACACACACAGACAATCGCACACACACAGACAGATGCACATACAACATACACATTCCTACACACACACACTCCTATGACACACACACTCTCCTAGAGACCCATACACTCATGCAGACCCACATACAGTCCCACACTCTCACATGCACCCTCTCACAGACTTCTACTCCTTTACAACTCACACACATAGAAACATTCTCTCACAGACACTCGTCACATTCCCCACTGCGCCTCCACACTGCCCCCCCCACCCCCGGCACACACACCCCCACATGAATACATACACATATAAGTTTGTGGAATGAATTTGTACTTGCAGAATTCCATTTTACTTTGCTCAAAAACTATATAAATCCACGTAAGATTCTGTAAATCCATTTTTGAGATTAGGATCAGTCTGACCATTGTGGCACAGACAGCCTCACACAGGGCAGCTCACACTTTGAATGCATTATCTGGGCCGACATGACACCAACTGTTGAAGTTCACTTGAGAATGTAACTTACAAAAGTTCTGGGATTTACATATGAAAGAACTGAAACCAACATGTTCATTCTAAAAGATGAGAGACTTAACAAACAATCCAGGTCTTTTTCAATATATATAATTTCAGTTACATCATGCTGCAAACATTTGCTATAAATTCTGTGTCTTACGATTTTATTCTCCACAGCCACCTGATGAAGGAGCAGTGCTCCGAAAGCTAGTGCTTCCAATTAAACCTGTTGGACTATAACCTGGTGTTGTGTGACTTTTAGCCTTCTCAGATCCCTTGTTCTCTGCATTCTCTGCATTCTCTGCAGTGGAATGTCAGCATTGTTACATTTTGGCTCAAGCTGTAAAGTGAAACTGAAACCTACAATCTTGAAATTGAAAGTCAAAGCATGAAGGGATATGGGCATGGATCTGTGGAGTTTGGTTTCAGATCGTCATGACTACATTGAATGGAGGATGAATGTTTTACTGTCGATTCTCTAGTTTGGCACCTCATTTTTAGGTATGCCTGATCCTACTGCTGGCATACTCCTCTGCATTCGTCATTGCACCAGGATTTATTCTTCGGCTTGCTGGTAACGGTATAGCATGAGAATCATGTCAGATACAGGTAATTCTGTTGCTGTGATCCAAGGTGCTTCATGGATGTCTAATGTGAACTGCTAAATCTATTCTGAATGTATCCAACTTAGTACAGTGATTGTATCCCACAATACGATGGGGAACATCCTAATTTTGAAAACAGGACTTCACCTACAAGAGTCAGTTCTATCAATACTGCACCTGTGAAATGTGGATGGGTGAGGACAAGGTTAAATAGATAATAGCCTTGCATTGGCTCTCTCACCAATGACCTTCATGGATCAGGCAATCCAATTAAAAGTGGTGCTACTGAGCCATTTGTGATGTTGCACATTGAATTGGCCACTGTGTACTAACAGGCTATTCAGCCCATTGAGACCACAGTGACCCTCTGAGGAGAATCCCACCCAGACCTTCCCCCTACCCTATGCCTGAAACCCTGCATTTCCCATAGCTATCTACCTATCCTACACATCCCTGTACACTATGGACAATTTAGCACAACCAATTCACCTAATCTATACATCTTTGGACTCTGGAAGGAAACTGATGCTCCTGAAGGAAACACAGACACGGGGAGAAACTCTATATACACTTGCCCGAGGCTGGAATTAAAACCTAGCTTCCTGATGCTGT
The DNA here is from genome assembly GCF_020745735.1 of Hemiscyllium ocellatum. Classification (NCBI taxonomy): domain Eukaryota; kingdom Metazoa; phylum Chordata; class Chondrichthyes; order Orectolobiformes; family Hemiscylliidae; genus Hemiscyllium; species Hemiscyllium ocellatum. The sequence continues at coordinate 35,448,373 of NC_083402.1, read as the reverse complement.
GAGGCAGCAATGTTAACCACTGAGCCACCATACCACCCCTAAAAGTGTAATTCCCTGACTGGAAATGAACCCGGACCTCGGCATTGAACGCGCCAGATCCTAACCAGTAGCCCAGAGAAGCTGGTAGGCACAATAGTGCAGGACTGGAAATACCCAGAAATGGAGTAGGAGGAGCCTGGAATATTGACCTTATGATTTGTTGAGTATGGTATGCCACAGTGTTACTGGACAAGTCTGTGGCTCAATCCTTGGCATAAATCCTCAGATAGGAGAAAGTGAGGACTGCAGATGCTGGAGATCAGAGTCAAAGAGTGTGGTGCTGGAAAAGCACAGCAGGTCAGGCAGCATCTGAGGAGCAGGAGAATCATTGTTTTGTGCATAAGCCCTTCATCAGGGAGGACGACCTGCAGGGTGCAGTGAGAGACTCACTGAGATCCTTGTAGAGGGAGGAGGAGAACTTCTTCAAGGTAGGCATCCTTGGAAGAGGCTTCTTAGTAAGATTATAATCAACTAGAAGGAAGTGAGGAAGGCAGATGCTGGAGGTCAGAGTCGATGAGTGTGGTGCTGGAAAAGCACAGCCAGTCAGGCAGCATCCGAGGAGTAGGAGAATTGATGTTTTGAGTATAAGCCCTTCATCAGGAATTTCTGATGAAAGGCTTATGCTTGAAAAGTTGATTCTCTTCTCCTCAGATGCTGCCTGACTGGCTGTGCTTTTCCAGCACCACACTCTTTGACACAAATCTTCAGATGTCAGTGAGGACTTTGCAATTTTGACTGGGATAGGTTTGTCTTTATCAAGTTTAATGTCTGAGGTCAATATTGGTTAGCCTGTCCAGTTTTACACTTATTTTAGTTTTTATTTGTGAAACTGTGATTGGTGGGCATTTCGGAAACAGATAAGGTCAATCATATTGTGCGAAGTCCAGTCTATAGCTGGGGTAGTGATGACAGATTTCCTTATCCAAAGGATACAGGAGAATCAATGGGGAAGCAATGGAATAGTGGTATGATCACCAGAAAATGAAGTACTGGAAAAGCTCAGCATCTCTGGCAACCTCTGTGAAGAGAAATCAAGAGTTAACATTTCAGGTCCGGTGACTCTTCCTCAGAACTGACCCAAAATGTTACCTCTGATTTCTCTTCACAGATGCTGCCAGACCTGCTGAGCTTTTCCAGCAACTTCTGTTTTCATTTCTGATTTACTGCATCCGCAGTTCTTTTGGTTTTAATTAATTCAGTACCCCAGGTCAATGTTCTGGGGACCTGGGTTGAAAATATGGAATTGAAAATCTAATAATGACCATTGTTGATCCATCTGGTTCACTCATGTCCTTTAGGAAAGGAAACTGCTGTTCTTACCTGGTCTCACCTACATGTGACTCAGATCTACAGCAATGTGGTTGACTGTTAGTGATGGACAATAAATGCTAACCTAAACAGTGATGCCCTCATCCTAATAAAGTATTTTATTTAAATGGACTTGTGAATAATAATCCAATAGTTTTATGGTCACCCTTACTGACACTAACATTCCATGGGAGATTTATTTAACTGAATTTATATTCCCCTTTTTGATGGGATTTGTATTTATATTTCCAGACTATGATTCATGGCCTTTACAATGCTTGTCCAATCGATTGAATAAAGTAAACTCTTGGCCTTAAGTACTGCTTCTCTAATCTCTTCTTTGATCTCAAGAAGGAGTCATAGAGATGTACAGCACAGAAACAGACCCTTCAGTCCAACTCGTCCATGCTGACCAGGTATCCCAACCCAATCTAGTCCCATCTGCCAGCACCCAGCCCATATTCCTCCAAACCCTTCCTATTCATATGCCCATCCAGATAGCTTTTCAATGTTGCAATCGTACTAGCCTCCACCACTTCCTATGGCAGCTCATTCTAGACGTGTACCACCCTCTGTGTGAAAATGTTGCTCCTTAGGTCTCTTTTATATCTTTCCCCTCTCACCCTAAACCTATGCCCTCCAGTTCTGGACTCCCCACCCCAGGGAAGAGACTTTGTCTATTTATCCTATCCATGCCCCTCATGATTTCATAAACCTCTATCAGGTCACCCCTCCGACACTCCAGGGAAAGCAGACCCAGTGGATCCTGCCTCTCCCTATAGCTCAAATCTTCCAACCCAGGCAACATTCTTGTAAATCTTTTCTGAACCCTTTCAGGTTTCACAATATCCTTCCGATAGGAAGGAGACCAAATTTGCATGCAATATTCCAAAAGTAGCCAAACCAATGTCCTGTACAGCCACAACATGACCTCCCAACTCCTGTACTCAATACTCTGACCTATAGAGGAAAGCATACCATGTCTGCTAAAATTGTATCATGATTCACAGGAATGTAGCTATTGTTAAACAACCTCTGACAATTTTTTTTCATTATAGTCATGTTCCTTCCATTTTAATTAGTTGGAACATGTAGAAATTTGTAAAAAGATTAAACATGCTCTTTCTGACTTTTAAATACTTTCTTGTACTCTAATCTTTCTCTTCACTTTGCTTTCTGATTTGAAACTTAATTCACCAGATTTTACATTTCCTAGCTCAGACTATGATGCAGCTTAATTAAAATTCTTCAATCTAATTGTTGTTCCCTTGTTGAATTCTGTGAAATTCCATGGAAGGTGTTGCCCTTATCTGATAGGTTAGTCAACAGTAACTTTTCAGCATAGGAAGTTTATGTGTCCCTCTCTCCCGACACCACCCCACATTTTTTTATATCAGCATTGCTCTTAACAGGTTTTGCTTGTAAGTATTCACATTGATGTTTTCCAAATGGTAGAAAGGAAATGAAGAGAATAAGATCTATTCACAATAGTGTCTTTATTTTTCAATCTCGTATATATAAATATAAAACCACAGGTGATTTGTGCAAAAATATAAGAATAAAAAGCATTGCTGCTGGGCCTTCTTGTGGCAGAGAAAAAAAACAGACCCAGGGAGTCTTCTTGTCATGCAGTGTCTCTACCCCAGACCAAGAGATCTGACTTCAAGTCCCAACTGCTCCAAATGTGTGTAATAACAAAAAAAGAAAGCCTTTAAAAGGAACCAAAGAGGCAACTTTTTCAAGCAGAGGTTGGTGAATGTAAGGAATGAGCTGCCAGAGGAAGTGGTTAAGGGTGGTACAGTTAGACATTTGAAAGGCATCTGGATGGATATATGAATGGGAAGGGTTTAGAGGGATATTGGCCAAGTGCTTGCAAATGGGACAAGACTAATTTAGGATACCTGGTTGGCATGGACAAATTGGACCAAAGGATCTGTTCCGTGCTGTACACCTTTAAGACACTATGTATGCAAGTGGACAAAATTTGATAACATTTTAAAATGTGTGATGTGTAGCTGAGTTTTCTGCTATGTTCACTGTTTAAAATTTTCAGTTTGTTATGCAAACAACCCTGCACGATATTTGCACACACTTTTTTTTAAGAGCATGCAATTTAACAACATTTTGTGTTAAAACCGTTTTTTAAAATTTCATGGTATATGGTTGGGCCAGCATTTTCTGTCCATTCTTAGCTGCCTTCTGGAACTGCTGATGTGCGTAAATCCACAATGACACCTCCACTAAAAGCTTCCTTGTGCAAGTAGGGTTAGCAATTGCACCTCCAAACACAAAAGGAATCTATCTCCCACAACGTGATATTTGCAACCAAAGTTGATGCAGAAGTCAGACAACCCTGTTTGCGCTGCCCGCCACCTTCCAGGTTGTCCTTCTGCCAGCACGCGCTCAGCTGCACAGCCCGGTGACGTAATGTTAAAACCCAGGACCGAAAAGCGTCACTTCCGGCGGTGCCATTTTCTCTCGGATGTGAGTCGAGTGCGGATTAAAGGGAGTGGGTGGAGAAAGCCCTTTAATAGGCGCCTTGGAATATACACGGAGCGCAGGAAAGGTGTCCAAACGCATCGAGATGGCGGACTTTGATAGTAATCCCTTTGCCGACCCTGAGTTTAACAATCCTTTCAAGGTAAATGATATTGGAGTCGCCATGTCGCTACTTTAACAGTGCCTGGGGCCCTGGGAACCGCGGCAGGGGCAGGTGGTCAGGTTGTTGGGGGCGAGGGGCGAGGATGGCCAATGGAAATGAGAGTGGTGTGAGCGGGACGGAGAGGAGAAGGGATTCCAGGAGATCTGACCGTCTGGGGGTGGGGGAGGTGTGAGGGGGAGCTAACATTTCTCGTCTGTTCTGAGAAGATGCAGGGATGGAGTTGATGCATCATCTCGTTTACTTTTGCCAATCGAGCGCTGTTGGTTGAAAGAACGGGAAATATCAATAGCCGCGGGGGGTGCCGGCTCGCGTCACTGTCACAATTGGTGAAAGTATTTGTTGTGTAGAAGTAGATTCCGACCGGAGAGTAACTGTTGCCGGACACTTTTAGCTTTTGGAGATTCCAGAGGTGCGAAGTGCTGACGGGCAGATAAACAAAGGTTGTGTGTGCCTGTTGGACTCACTGGTTTCTTTCTATATCATGAATGTCAACCGCTATCTCTGTACGTCTTATGGCCACATAACTTGAAATTTTGTCAACGCATACTCAGTCAAGTTTGATCTTTCTTTGTTTTGTGCGCCAGTAAAGGTTGTTTGTAAATGATATGTAAATATTTACTTGTGGGAAGGTAATTTTTTTTATCTCTGACATTTAATAAAACAAATATATGAAGAAAAATACTACGGGAACATTTCCAGCAGCAGTGAGGATGTGAAAACTCTTGACCTTAAATAATTCCACTTGATCTTGTGTATTAGTATGCATTATTATGTCTTGGGTGGAAAATTGTCATTTTTGCTGAAACTCCGATCTGGCAGCATTTGTGGCAGAGAAAATACATTTAACGTTTTGAGTCCATTTTTTTTCTTTCACTCTACTTTCTCCACCTGAGCTGTATTCCTGATGAAGGGCTTTTGCCCGAAACACCGATTTTTCTGCTCCTTGGATACTGCCTGAACTGCTGTGCTTTTCCAACACCTCTAATCCAGAATCTGGTTTCCAGCATCTGCTGTCATTGTTTTTACCTACTTTCTCCACCACAGATTCTACCAGACATGCTGAATTTTCCAATTATTTCTGTTTTTGTTTCAGATCTCCAACATCTGCAGTTCTTGTCTTATTATATTCTTGTCATTTTGGTGTTTGTCCTTAGTGTGAGACATTGGATGCTTTTGTTTTGGAAGAACTGTTTCTGTTTTGAAGTCTGCCATATAAGCGATGGTCATTGAACTGGCCAATGTTAGAGTTGTTTCCCTACAGTATGGAAACAGGCCCTTCAGCCCATCAAGTCCATACCGACTCTCCGAAGAGTAATCCACGCAGACCCATTCCCTTACATTTACCCCTGACTAATGTAGGAGGAGAAAGTGAGGTCTGCAGATGCTGGAGATCAGAGCTGAAAATGTGTTGCTGGAAAAGCGCAGCAGGTCAGGCAGCATCCAAGGAACAGGAGATTTGACGTTTCGGGCATAATCCCTTCTTCAGGAATGATTCCTGAAGAAGGGCTTATGCCCGAAACGTCAAATCTCCTGTTCCTTGGATGCTGCCTGACCTGCTGCGCTTTTCCAGCAACACATTTTCAGCCCTGACTAATGTACCTAACACTATTGGCAATTTAGCATGGCCAATCCACCTGACCTGCACACCTTTGGATTATGGGAGGAAACCGGAGCACACGGAGAAAATGTGCAAACTCCACATAGGCAGTGATCTAAGGCTGGAACTGAACCTGGGTCTCTGGCGCTGTGAGACAGTTGTGCTAACCACTGAGCCACAGTGTTAGGAAACAACAGTTTTCAGAGGGCTTTGTTTTGCATGGTATGTTCACACCCATATTCTGAAATGTCAATTTAGTACAGTAGCAAAATATTGTAACCAACTTGTGCACAATGTCCTACAAACAGTAGTAGATTAAATAACTAGGCTTTGTTTTGGTTGACTTGGTTAAGGGATAAATGTTAGCTGGGAATCTTATTGAAAAATATAATAGTCTGACAGACTGTATGCAGGAATGATGTGTGCTCTGGATTTCTATATCACATTGACAAGTTGATGATTTTGGATTGAGATAAGTGGAAAACTTCTCCACTCGGGTGCACTTGTGGAATTGTCTACCATATTAGGTGTTGACGCCATTTGACTGACTGTTTAAGAAAGAAGTTTTTTTTGTTTCAAAAGTTTGTACATAAATTATTTATTTATCAATGTGTACATAAGGTATGCAAAAACTTTTTACTATGGGAACATTTTCCAGGAGCAATCGTGCAAGGGGTGAGGATAAGCCTCACCATGGATACATCCTTTATCTCTTTTAAGCTACAGGCCCAGTTAGCCTTCGTGTCTGACAAATCTGCCATCCCCAGAAATCAAATCCTCTGAACAATTGGTTTCGATAATTATACCTATTGCTTTTTAAACTCCTAGTCTGTCTTGCCTCTCCTCCAAATCATCAATCTTGGTATCCGTTGAATGAATCTCGGAACTGTTTGTAACACACTTCGATCTCTCTTTTTTTTGGGTAATAAGGTTTTGATTAATGTCCTAGCTAATGTTTATCTCTTAACCAACATTTCTTGCTCTGGGAAAGATGTGAACTGGAGGATATAATTTAAAGATTGGAGTCTTTTGTTTTAAAATGAATGAGTGAGTACTTTTTTCTGATGTCTAAAAGGCTTTGGAACATTTTTTCCCAATGTAATGGAAGTGGGAGAATTAATACTTTTTCAAGGTAAAGAGAAAAGATGTTAGTTCCTTGGTAAGTCAAAAGTCTATCAGAAGTGGGTGGGAAAATGAAGTTGAGGACATCTTATTGAATGGCAGAGGTAACTCGAGGCTGATTGCAAACAAAATTTGGGGCAGGAGCCAATGAGATGATAACATAAACTTTACATTCTGAGATTTCTTTGTCAGGTATATGGGAGTTGTATTGTTTATGAAAGTAGTAGTTTTACATTGCATGGGATTGGGGTCGTGTATTGAAATGGATGGAAAATTGGTTAGCAGGCAATTAAGAGTCACAATAAATAGAACATTTTCTGAAAGCAAGCAGTGACTGGTGAAATACCACAGCGTTCTGTGCTGGCATTTTAGCTAATCAAAATAATTGATGTGGGGGAACTGAATATAATATCTCAAACTTACAGATGAAATAAAGCTGATGGAAGGGTGAGTTGTGAGGAGGATGCAGAGATTTTTTTTGTGTGATTTGGATCGGCAAGAATGAGTGGGCAAATGCATGGCAGATGCAGTATAAGGTAGATAAATGTAAATTTATCTATTTTAGTAGCAAAAATAGGAAGGTGGATTATTATCTGGCAGTAAATTGAGAGAAAGGACTGTTCAACAAGACCTTGGTGCACAAGGACACCCATCACTGAAAGTATGTGTATAGATGCAGGATGCAGTAAAGAAGACAAACTTTACATTGGGTGACATAGTGAGACAACTCGAGGATGTACTGTTGCAGTTCTACAATGTATTGGTGAGACTGTTTCTGAAATATTGTATGCAGTGGTGGGGGAAGAAGGGATTCATAGAATTTTATAGGTTTCCAAGAGGACTAGACAAGTAAAGGAAGGAGGCAAAAGTGAGGACTGCAGATGCTGGAAACCAGAGTTTAGATTAGAGTGGCGCGGAAAAGTGCAGCGGGTCAGGCAGCATCCGAGGAGCAGTAAAATCGGCGTTTCTGGTAAAAGCCCTTCATCAGTAAAGGAAGGATGTTCCTGATGATAGGGGAGTCTTGAGGAAGGGGTCATAGTTTGAGGATAAGTGGTAAACCTAATGATTTCTTCACCCAGAGAGTGGTGAGACTGGGGAACTTACTACCTCTGTCCCTACACTGGCAAAAGAAGACGAGTGTCCTGGGATGGGATATGGGTACCCCAGTCATCACCATCAACTACAAACTCAATGTTGTCCTTGGCTCTACCATCACTGACAACCTCTCCTTGGACACATCGACAAGAGGATAAGGAAAGCAGCCTCAACTCTTGCTCGCCTCACTATTCGAGTATGGACAAATCTCAAGCTGACGGTGAAGACAAAAATGTCAGTCTACAACAAGTGCATCATAAGCACACTGCTGTATGGCAGAGAAACGTGGACTACGTGTCTCAGACAGTCGAGAAGACTGAACACCTTTTCACTTGAGGAGTATCTGCTGTATCCTGTGCATATCGTGGCAAGACAGTGGTCAACACAGTGGACCTGCCTTGCGCTGGTCTTCCCAGCATGGACACTTTGCTCAGGTAGAGGAGGCTGCGTTCGTTGGGCCACATCTGCTGCATGGAGAATGGCCGCATCCTAAAGGATATCCTCTTTGGAAAGCTTAAATCCAGGAAGAGACCCACTGGGTAACCCCAGCTGCGCTACAGGTATGTCTACATGAGGGACATGAAGGTGCTTGATATTGTTATGGAATCCTGGGAAAGGCTTGCAGTTGACCACACGAGATGTAGAAGCACCTTGAATCAATCCCTCAAATCGCAACAAAAGTCTCTGCGTCCTCCTCACAATTCACCCTGCCATCAGCTTTGTCTGAGCACCACAGCAGACAAGTGGGCACGCAGGAAGGAGTGCAGCAGTTCTAGCAGATCAACAATCACATACAGATGTGATCTCTGCGACCAGAACTGTCACTCCTGCATTGGTCTCTCCAGTCACCAGTGACGTTACTTCAGGGAAGCAGAAAGCCAGAACAACAAGGATGCGACACATGATCAGACATGACCGAAAAGGTTCCTCACACATTGGAGCTGGAGAATGGTGACAGAGGTACTATGCAAGTTAGGGTATTTGGCTTGATGCTGAAAATGTGTTGCTGGAAAAGCACAGCAGGTCAGGCAGCATCCAAGGAACAGGAAATTCGACATTTCGGGCATCTTGGATGCTGCCTGACCTGCTGTGCTTTTCCAGCAACACATTTTCAGCTCTGATCTCCAGCATCTGCAGACCTCACTTTCTCCTCCTATTTGGCTTGATGATCATTATTTTGAATGGTGGAACAGGTTTTAAGGAGTTTAATGAGTTTTCTATCTTTCTGTGTTTCTATGGGGCCTTTGATTAATGTCTTTATTGTAAGATTGGTCTTGTGCTGAAATTTGTGAAGTTTCAGTTGTCTTACTGTCCTTCCTCTTAAATCTGTTTTTAATCCCTGTTTTCATCAAAATGAGCATAATGTAACTCATTCCTTAAACTTGCAGAAGACTGTTTAGAATGCCTCAAGTTTCCAATATAGAAATGTAGTTTTGTTGCCTGTGGAGTACAAATTGGACTAGGACAGTTTGGAGTACTTGGTTACCTGTGTCTGCTCCATTTACATTGTTACAGTACAAAGAAAAACATGCCTTTTAAGTCATAATGTTTACCAGTGTTTTCTTGAGCCAGCTAGTCAAATTTTTATTTAGCTGATACTTGTAGAAATAAAATGTCAAAAATCATCAACATTTAAAATTTGTGGGACCATAGTTTTAGAGCTAAAAAATCTGTTTTTCAATAAAATCTGTGAAAAATACTTTGAATTTTTATGTCCTCTAATTGGAAGCATCCTATCATAACCCTTCATAATATCTAAAATGATTGAGTTTTTCACTAGAGTCCCCAAATTTTTCAAGAAACTCTTGAATCAAGAGCCCATCCTCCCCAACATCATTAAATTTGTTGCAATTTTTATGTGCTGCTGTTAATGACAACAAAAAGCAGATACCACATTGTAACTGAGACTTAACTAAAGCCTGGTACAAGTTCAACATTCCCTCCATTTTAGTTTGTGGACTTAAAGATGAAACTAAGGGTTCCCTTTGTTGTTTTATTCATGCAGACCAGTTTGTGTAGGCACGAGTTTCATTCTATTTCAAGTATTATCAATTGTTTTAGTCTGTGCCCTACTATTTCAAATATTTTATTATTGAGGATATTCTATATTTGCCACTATCACATCTTTTTGTTTTGAAAAGAAATACAAAAATTACTGTTTCCTCGCTACACTCCCCCCTACCCCCACCATTCATTTGGAAAAAAAATGGTTTCCTAAATTATATTATAGTGGCAATGGGGGAATTATTCACTACAAATGCATTATTATAGCAAGGATAAGTACAGGAAGCCTCCAGTAAGCATTTTTAAAATCATTTGCTGATTGCTGCTTAATTCAGTGTGAATCTCAGCAATCGAGAGGATAATATCTTTGGATTTAGTAATCAGGAATGAGTCATAGTTACTAGGTAACCTATGAGTGGGGGAGTACCTTGTATGCCAATGTAATTTTTTTTTTAGATTAGATTACTTACAGTGTGGAAACAGGCCCTTCGGCCCAACAAGTCCACACCGACCCGCCGAAGCACAACCCACCCATACCCCTACACATACCCCTTACCTAACACTACGGGCAATTTAGCATGGCCAATTCACCTGACCCGCACATCTTTGGACTGTGGGAGGAAACCGGAGCACCCGGAGGAAACCCACGCAGACACGGGGAGAACATGCAAACTCCACACAGTCAGTCGCCTGAGGTGGGAATTGAACCCAGGTCCCTGGCGCTGTGAGGCAGCAGTGCTAACCACTGTGCCACCGTGCCGCCCCAAGGCTGTCTCCTATTTGTTAATTTAAGTCCAAGAAGAAATGTTTTGAGTTTTACTGATTCTGCATTTTTTTTTGTAAAGTCTGGTTTATAGAAACCTATTGATAACAAAATGGAAGCAAAACTGCATGATTATTGTAATATTTAAATGTAATTTTAAAGTACCTTTTGAAAGATGTCATGCCCCTTTTATCACAGTTGGACTTGAATGGGCATCCTTGCCTTCTGGGTGTCAGTGGGGGAAAATGTTTTTTCAAAAACGTCTACAGATTAGGAAGAGTATTCAGAAGCAGTTGACATGAATGAAGATATTGGCAGACTGAACAAATAGGAAAGCGTGATGGTTCATGTAGATAGTCTGTTTATGTTAAGCTGAGGTATGTTGGAGAACAAATAAGAAGCCGATTTAGCCATGAATAGCAACAAGGTCACAGCGACAGATTTTGTATTTTTAGTTTAACCTGTGACTAGTGTTGAGTCTATAAACTTTTCAGTTCGTAAAAAATTCAGCTGATTTGCTTACCTATTATATAATGGCTTTGGGCCGAATGTACAGAAGGGACACCAGAGCACCTTGGTGTGCAAATTCGAATGGAGGATACAACATGGATGCTGAAGTGATATAGTAGTAAAAAGTGAGGACTGCAGATGCTGGAGATCAGAGCTGAAAATGTGTTGCTGGTTAAAGCACAGCAGGTCAGGCAGCATCCAAGGAACAGGAAATTCGATGTTTCGGGCCAGAGCCCTTCATTACTTCCTGATGAAGGGCTCTGGCCCAAAACATTGAATTTCCTGTTCCTTGGATGCTGCCTGACCTGCTGTGCTTTAACCAGCAACACATTTTCAGCTGCTGAAGTGATATAGCCGATCCAGGGCAGACGGTGCAGTAGTCCTATCACTAATAAGCATTTCTGAGTTCCAGGCTAATGCTTTGAAATCAAATGCTGCAAAGTAGCTGATGGAATTTACATACAAGTAATAAATCTGGAATTGAAAACCAGTCTATTGTAGTGACAATGAAGCTACCACTGAAGTAAACATCAATCCGGTTCACTAATGCCAGTATAGGTTAGGTGCCTACACTAGAGTAATAGGGTTGGGGAATGGGTCTGGGTGGGTTGTTCTTCGAAGGTTTGTTGGGCTAAATGGATTGTTTCCAAAACGTAGGGATTCTTTTTTTTTAAAAAAAACATTTTTTCTTTTAAGGTAGGAAATTTGACTGTGATCCACAGTAATATGGATAACTCCTGAATGGCCCACAACGCTTTCTATTTAGTCATCCTCAACTGTTTACTAAAAGTGAGAATCGACGTTTATGCCCGAAATGTCTATTCTCTTGCTCCTTGGATGCTGCCTGACCTACTGCGCTTTTCCAGCAACACATTTTTCAGCTCTGATCTCCAGCATCTGCAGTCCTCCCTTTCTCCCTGTTTACTAAAAGTGCAAATTTTAGTTGCATGGCTAAAACCAATTGCATTTGGGGTTCTAGTCAGTCATTGATAGATTTGCATCTTGAGATTCTTTTTTAAGACTGAGCTTCAATCTGGAATATTTTGGTCTCTTGTGCCAGTTTCTTGTGTCATTTGTGCCAATTGGAGTCGGTCACTCGGCCCTTTTTTGAGCTCACTCTGTCCTTCAAGCCTGATCTGATTGTGGACTCAACTCTACTTTCCAGTTGACCTCAATACCATCTCTGCCATTTAACAAATATCCAATGACATTGTCTCCCTACTGTTTGGGGAAGAAAATTCTACAAACTCAGTGAGCTATTAGGTTTTTGTTAATATAAAAAAACCTCCTATCCATGTTTTCTTCTCTTGATGAATTCAGGCAGTATGGCATCAGAACTAAGTAAAAAAAACTTAAGCTCTTCCACTGAGTGTTTGATATCCAGCTCTTCCATGACAGACCAGCTTTCTGTGACATCTGGAACTTTTTCTCTGATGCTATCTGGAGCATAAAACTTAAAATTGCCATCCACACATCTGTGCATCTGTCTCTGTCCCTGCTTTTGTTTCAGTGGATCCTTCTTTCTTTGCTGATGGGCCTGTTGTCTTTCTAATGCTAGGTGCGTTCAAAGTCATTTTGCTCACATCTCTCTTGTAATAGATGTGAGATTATTGTTTGTTTGACTTCTGTGACAGATTCCCATCACCAGTGATGTTGGCTTCCAACCAGATGGTGATTTCCAATTCTGCTTTCCGTTATGTTGAGTGTGATATTGCAAGTAGTGCCCCTAGATAAGTTAAATCGGAACCTATGCACTCTGAAAATACTGGAGAGCCTTTGTTCAATCAAGTCGAAGAAATGAAAATGAACAATTCTTCGAGTCTTCGAAACAGACCCTTTAGTCCAACTCGCCCATGCTGACAAGATATCCTCAATTAATCTTGTCCCATTTGCCAGCATTTAGCCCATACCCCTCAAACCCTTCCTATTCATGTGCCCATAATTACTTAAATATTGTAATTGGATTAGCCTCTACACTTCCTCTAGCAGATTTTTTTTTTTCCCATACAAGCACCAACCTTTGTGGAAAAAAAAGACCGAAAGGGAAGCTTTTAAATCTTTTCCATCTCCCCTTAAACCTATGCCCTCTAGTTTTGGGCTCCCCTATGCCGGAGAAAAGACCTTGGCTATTCACCTGGTTCATGACCCTCATGGTTTTATAAACCTCCATAAGGCTCCAGGGGCAAATAAATCTTGCATATTCAACCTCTTCTTAATAGCTCAAATCCTCCAACCCTGGCAACATCTTTTGTAAATCTTTTCTGAACCCTTTCAAGTTTCTCATAGGAAAGAGACCAGAATTGCACGCAGTATTCCAAAAGAGGCCTAACCAATGTCCTATACAGCTGCAACATGACCTCCCAACTCCTATACTCAGTGCACTAACCACTGAAGGCAAGGGTACCATATGCTGCTGTCATTATTCTGTCTACCTGCAACTCCATTCTCAAGGAACTGAGCCTGCACCCCAAGGTCTCGATTTTAAGCTACACTCACTTGGACCTTACCATTTAATTGTATAAGTCCTGCCTTGATTTGCCTTTCCAAAATGTAGAACCTCCTATTTATCTAAATTAAACTCATCTCTCACTCCTCAGCCCATTTTCTCATCTGATCAAGGACCTGTTGTACTCTGAGGTAACTTTCTTGGCTGTACACTACACTTCCAATTTTGGTGTCATCTGCAAACTTACGAACTATACCTCCTATATTCACATCCAAATCATTTATGTAAATGACAAAAATCGTAGGCCCAGCATCAATCCTTGTGGCACACCACTGGTCACAGGCCTCCAGTCTGAAAAGTGACTCTCCACCACCGCTCTGTCTCCTACCTTTCGAGGCAGTTTTGTATCCAAATAGCTAGTTTTCCCTGTATTCCTTGTGATCTAACTTTTGTTAACCAGCCTACCATAAGGGACCATGGCAAAAGCCTCACTGAAGTCCACATACACCACCTCCACCATTCTGCCTTCATCAATTTGCTTTGTCACTTCCTCAAAACAACTCAATCAAGTTAGTGAGACATAATTTCCCACATATCTGGTCGACATTATGGGTGATGTTAAAACAAGAAATGGCGTTTTCTAATTTAAATGCAAAAGCTTCAAAGTTTGCATCCTACCCTGATGCATACCAAAGAGTGTATTACTGAGGTACTGTACAAATTAGAGCTGATAACAACAGTAATGTCTGACTATCGGTCCATCTAGTACCAGTGCCCTGATCTTGGGATTCTCCAATCTTGGGCTTGCTGTGTAGTGAAAGAAAGTTAGTGGCATGCAGTCTGTGATTACATCACATCTTAAGTGATCTGTGACATTTCATTATAACCATTTCCATGGCAGAATGCCCACAATGAAAGGTAGATAAAAAATATTCTGTCTTGCAGATTCTGATCAGTACCAAGGTTGTCCAGAACTAGTCTTTCACCTGTGTGGTGGAGCACTTCATTATATAGTCATGAGGTTACCTGGCCATGTTTAAGTTCAAAAGGCAGGTGAAACATTTGTAGGGTATTTTCTAATTGAACAGCATTTTCTCATTCAGAGAAAACATATGAGCATGCTATGTATGTCCTACAGTGATCCATTTTCTTGGAGCCTTGTTTCTGCAGAAAATCAATGCCAATATAAGTATCAAACATGGGGCAATTCCTGTTGCATATGCTCAAACATCTATCTGTGCACTGGAGATCCCCAGGATATGCATATTGCAAAGATTGACGCTGTAAAAGTATCTCCACTGAACAACATGGAACAAGTATTTACTTGTCAAATTGGCACCCCGTCAAAAGTTGCTCACTGCAATTCCTTTTTCTCATAACTACTTGGGGGTAAGATAGCTATGATAGAACAACATTAATCTTTGAAATCCACAGTTTAGTCACACAGCTTTGCATTCTAGTACTGACATTCTGGTATATTCTTCCCTGTCATGTCTTCAGTTCAGCTACAGAGGATGTTATCTTCAGTAACCAAACTGGTGCATAACTTTTCAGCAGTGCAAAAATATAATCTCCGCTGATGAGGCCACACTGGCATTCTATACCAGAGCACCTTCAGCACTAAATCTGTATTACCTGTAAAGAGTTTGATTTCAGCAGCAGGCAGAGTGCCATGGTTTAGGATGTCAACTATCAACATGATGTTGGAAGTTCTTGATAACTTCACATTTGAGCTCCTCATCTGTAACCCAGTGGTGAAATGTATACTTCACAAAAGCTTCAGCTGTTAAATCCAGTAGGAGAGTTGAGCGGGAAGGACATACTGCAAGCCAACCAAACTTGTACCATCAGCAAACTGTACAATGTGCTGGACAGGAGAGAGGGCTGAACAGCTCAACAAGTGGTGGTTGGTGATAGGTGATAGATTTCTGTCATTTTCTTAGACTTTAAATCTATATTAAATATGTAATGAGATTAAATTCATGAGAGATCTCATAGTTAATGATTCTCCAGGGGTTGTAAGCACAGCAAGATTGAATTTCAAATGCCTTTTGAGGCAGTGCAACTTCAATTTTAAACAAGTGCTTTTGACAAGATCAGTTACAGAGATATAAAGAAACAGTTGTCGAAAATGGGCAATTAAAGTAAACTAAGAAGAAGGTTAGAATATGCATAATGGCAGACGCTTAAGCAGACATTTCATAAAGCTGAAGAAAAAGACCATTGGGCATAAAGGATTCTGTGAAAGATAAAACACATCTGACGAACAGAGTTGGTTAGGGAATGTATCTAATGAAAAATGAAGACTTGCAAAGTGGTGAAAACTAGTGCTAGGCCAAAGGATTGTGAATATTACAGGAATTACCAGTGGATGACTAAAAAGCTAATAGTGGAGGTGGTGGGAGGTGATTTGAATACATCCTGGGCATTTGAAGTATGTTCTTTCATTGTAAATTCCAAATTCTCTCACTTCCTCAGTTATTAGAATCATTGCATCCTCACTTCTCATAGTTCAAATTCTTTTTGTGGTGTTTTCTGCAACCTGCATCTAAACGTTTTCTCAGTAGCCCATTAACATTCTCTTCCATTTTCTGTCATAGGGCAATTTGCAACAGGAATGCTGCTGGAAAAGAATGCTTTCCAAGGGATATTCTTGGTGCTTCTGACAGTTGTTCTAGCCTTGTGCATTTTATCTGCAAATTTTGTGAAATCCAGTAGTCTGTCTGAACTCAGTACTTTTCTGCCATTTAAGTTATTAGATTGAGGAATTTCTGCAGTCTTGCAAAAAAACCTATCCCTTAAGTACTCTTCCATGAACTATCTTCTCTTTTTCAATTTAAATTCTGGCCACCCCTCCATAGGCAGTTCATAAATCATTTGATCCAAGTACAGAGGAACCTTGATTTTTTTTTAATATATACGAACGAGATGGGCTGGCACTGTTTCGTTCAGATAATTGATTTTTATTTGGCTGATTTTTAAATGCCTTTCCTCTGGGGCTTGGAGTTTTTAAAAGTCATCTGCTCCCATTCAGGAAATGAGGCTGCAGCACACATGCGAGCCCCAGCCCCTGTCCAACGTTGCTCCCCTCCCGTGCTCCGACCCCGTCCCCTCTGCCCGTGCCCCAGTCCGCACCTACCCCTTCTCCAGGGCAGCTGGATTGGACACCAGCACAAGGTGGCTGTTGCTGCCTTTGTGGGGTAAGTCTCCAAATAGCACGTGTGCACACACACAGTTTTACTGCAACGTTTTGACAGGTTCCACCTTTGTCCTGTACAGGACAATGTTGGAGAGATTATCTGGGGAAGGGAGGGGTGGTGTTTAGGGTACACCCTCTAGAACTCCAGGGACAGTATGGGGAGAGAGGGAGGGAGAGTGGGAGGTTAGTCATTTGGTGATGGTGCCTGTTTAATCACTGCAAACAAAAGATGCGATCACTGTTGGAAAAACGTCTTTGATGGAATGTTTCTATTGGGACCTCAAGATCTCCTTCGGATAATCTGATATTCGGATAATTGTGGTTCCTCTGTATATCTTTTTGCAAGTTTTTAATTTGATCAAATCTCCAGTCTCCAATTCTGAAAATGTTTTGCTGCTCTATCTTTGTCATACAAAGGCAGAAAGAGGCAACGCCAAACCTTGTTTCCTTTTTTTAAAAAGAGTAACTGAGGTTATTTCATTCTTCCACTGGTAATAAAGTCCGCATTCAGGAAACAAATGGGTAATCATAGTCTATTAGTTTACTTTGGATTCACATTCAGCCATCTGTTTTAACCGAATCTCTCACATTGGTTAGAATAATGCTTGGTTTTTAATCTTTGACTAAAAATACAGTTAACTATCCTGTGCTACTGTTGCAAAGTACCAGAAGTTGATTAGAGTCTAGGCATATGCTTTTCTGATCAGAGTTTTATTCTAACTCCGAACACCTCTGACTGCTTATGCCACAAAACACCCGTCAAGGTCTCACCCAATTACTCTAACTCCACACACTGCAATCACCTACTCCCCCATTCCATTTGACTTTGAGCATCCCTGCCAAGCCCTCGTACCTGCTCTGCCATTCAGTAAAGTAATGGCTGATATGTTATATTTCAAATGTCATGTTCTCATCTATCCCCACTATTGGGCAATGAATTAAAACCACATCTGCCTTGAAAATATTCCGAAATAGCATAACACCAGGTTCTAGTCAAACAGGTTTATTTGAAATCTCAAGCTTTTGGAGCGTAGTCCCTTCGTCAGGAGAAGTGAGAGGGAAGCACACAGAACACAATTTATGAGCAGAGAGATCAAGAGATCATATAAATAGTGTGAGTGAAATATTGAATAATAAGTCTCTGCAGGTGACCAAGGGTGTTGGACAGTGTGCATAAAGTATCAATAGCTGAATAACAGCCAAAGGGATGACCTATAATCTGATTAAACGCGGCAGAGAGATAATTACAAAAATTCAGGTGCTGGAGATAAACCAAATGACTGGAATAACATGTTGTTATTATTCAACACTCCGCTCACACCATGTGTATAATCTTTGATCTCGCTGCCCTTAAATTCCATTTTCTGTGTGCTTTCTCCTTTACTTTATCTGTTGAAGGGGCTACACTCTGAAAGCTTGTGATTTCAAATAAACCTGTCAGACTGTAACTCAATGTCGTGTGATTTGACTTTGTCCGCCCAGTCAAACACCAGCATCTCCACATCTTAAAACTCAATGATCCTACCACCTCTGCCTTTTAAGACCCAAGTCAGTTACGGGTCGTTCTACTATAAAGTGTGTTTCATTATCACAGATTGCCATAACATGATTGATGACCTGGGGACACTGTTTCCAAAGCACAATGTTTTAAAGCATGTGTTGGTTATAATGCGATTCTGGCCCCATTAGTTTAAATAGTGCTGCTATTATGCGATTTTCTTATACCAAAGGCTTGCACGATATTGGAATTACCGCATTATAGATTAACTGTACATTCAAGATTGGCTCTCTTAAACTCAATTCAAAAGTTTGTGCATTTTGAGTTACAAGACTCATTCCAGGTATCAATGTTTTCACAAGTTTTACAAAAGAAATTGCACAAGTATAAAAAGAATAACTGATAAAAGCCATAGATTTCAGTTGATCTGCTTCAGGGTGCCAGTTTACAACAACAGTTGACTGGGCATTGGGTTTTTTTGTTGACTGAAGTTCTCTTTCTGTCTTTTGGTCTTCCTCCTTGTATATTAAATCATCACCACCTTATTAACTTGCACTAACCCCTCGGACACGATCAGAGACATCTGAACTTTAGTGCATGAACAGGTCGTTCTATTTCTTGGATTGGCTAGGTGCTTCATGATTTACTTCCTACTTGGCTTCTTTAAAAATAATATTTACTGTCACCTGAGTCATTCCTTGACATGTCAATAATTTTATAAGACTATGCCTTTCATATAAAATTGATCAGCTATTTGAGGGGGTGGAGGAAGAACATTCCTTCTTTTTTCTGTAAAAGGGCAACCCCCTAAATTTTAAACAGTGCCCTCTAGTTCTGGTGGTCAATAGCTCTTGCCTGTTTTCTACATATCCTTTTTAGACTGTGGGTAGACACCATATTTAGTTGTTCTCAGTTGTCCAAACTGCTGAATCATAACTCTTGCATTTGTGGTTAGTCAAGATGTGACAAACATCCTGAAGTTCCCATGTGGAGCAGGATGCACTCCATGGGCTGGCATTGCTGTGCTGTTGCTCTCTCTCTGAGAGTCAACAGCTCATGAAATAAAGGACAGTAGCAAGGCAGATATAAAATTGACTGAGTGACAGGAAAACTGGGTTTCTCTGGACTGTTAAAGTTTTAGTAGTGGTAGCCCAGCAGTTGGTAATATGTATTACTGTTCTGGATTAGAATGATTTCAGCATTTCTAAAAGCCAAAACTTGGACATATTATGAACAAGCTTCAGAACAGGAACTGCAAAAATTAGTGTACCATTCAAAAAGCATGAAGCAGTAGAGTGCTAGGGTATATCTCTGCAAATCACTTGACAGGGTAGACTCCAAGCAATAAAGAACATTGAAATCACTGACATTATAAATAAGGGCATAGAGTACAAAACCAAGTAACTTTTATGTTAAACTTGTATGAAACATTGTTTCAGCCTCCAATCCTGGCCATTATACTTCAGGAAAGAAGTGCAAGAGAAAATTCCTGAGAATAGTTTCAGGGATGAGTAACTTCAGTTATAAATATCATCCCATTTCCCTACTCGGTCAAAGCAAAATGCTCAGACACAGGGTTTTACCTCCATCTTTTATTCTGGGCCCTGGAAGGAGAGATAATGATCGCCCATGTGCACAGAGATATTGGTTCCTGGTCTTCTCTGAATAGCAGTTTCTTAATGAATTATATAGTCATTTACAGGGAGGAGCACCCACCCAGATAAGGCAACATATAATAAAAATTATGCCATCTGCTGTAACAATGAATGTTCATAAACGTAACTGGCTTCACATGATGAATACTCTTCACCTTGTAAACTGACCTTACTGAATGCTTTCAATATTGTTAAATGGCTGTACATAATGAATGCTTTTCCACCTTGTTTAAACCATCATCCTTTCCTCCTGCAGCCCATTGTTAACTACAGGTTCTTATATGATCTGAGTCATACTCAGCTGAACTCTTGTTTCACAAAACTTGACCTTAAATCTTTCCCTACATGCTTATACCCTATACACATTCATAGATTTGGAGCTATGTTTAGCAAAACATGATTTTGTATCATATTATTAAAACTGACGGCTCTGGAAAAGGTGGATGGACAGAAACTGCTCGAAAAGGTGAACTTTTGTATTTTGCAAGTATAAGTGTGACTGGTCCGTGGTAACTCTCAAAATGTTAGTAGTTCAGCAATGATCTTGTCATTGAATGTTGAGGTAATGCTTAGATCCTCTCTTGTTGACGATGAACACTTCTGTGCTGCATATATTATACACCCCAAACCTGGATGATGATGAGGTTTTGCTGCATATGCGCACAGACTGATTAAGTTGGGGCATTGCAAATGCCGCTAAATATTGGGCAATCATTAACAAACATCCCACTTCTGACCTTTTTTATGATGGGATAGTCATTGATGCAGCTGAGAATTGTAACCTTTTGACAAATGTAACCATCTTCTTCTTCAAAGCTCATTATGACTCCAAACAGAGGTTTTTTTCCCCTTTAATTCCTGTTGGCTCCAGTTTAACTAGAGTTCTTTGATTCCACGTTTAATACTGTACTTCCCTTTGTGAAATATAATCACTTGCCTCACCTCTTGAATTCCTGTTTGAACTAAGATTGTAACGAAGTCAGGATACCATTGGCTCTGGTGAACCCCAAACTGAGCACCTGTGAGTAGGTTATTCCTTTGTCCTTCCATCACTTTAAGTAAACTGATGGGTGGGAATTGGCCAGTGGACTCGTCCTTTTCGTGCAGAGGACATGTCTAGGCAATTTTCCATATGGTCGGGTAGATGCTACTGTTGTAGCTGTACAAGGGCATGGCAAATTGTGAAGCACACATCCCTCTGTACTGTTGTTGAAATGTTGTGAGGCTCTAATGCTTTTCATAGTACCCAGTGTCTTCAGCCTTTTCTTGGTATCGTGTGGTTGTCATTTTAGGTAGCTTTGAATTCCAGACTTTTTAGAATTCAAATTTCACCATCTATCATAATGGGTTTTGAACTGACATTTCCGCACAATTTTTGTCTTGGTTTCTGGATTGTGTTTTAATGACATCAAGTAACTACTGCCCATGTTATTTTTTAAAAATAAATTTGTACCAAGGCCTGTTCACCTATTTTGACCCTCTGCTTGTTGACCTAGATGGACCCTTGGTCACGCAACATCTTAATTTTAATTCTCATCCTTTGTTTTTAATTGTCTTCCTGGCCTTGGCCTTTCATTTCTCTAGAATCTATTCCAACGTATTCACATAAGGCTGCAGATTTTCTTAACCAACAATAGCACAGAGGTTTATTATACACAAATCAAAGTGTCGAAACATACAAGACCATTGAATAATAAAACTCAGACAAATGAAACGTTTCAACCTGTTTCCTGACACTCCGGCACGATTTTAGTTCTGAGAAATCTCACACCCCTGTCTCAACTCCTTAAGTTTCTACCTAATTGACTCCTCCTTAATTTCATTTCAGTCAACATTGGAGACAGTTGATACTTTTTTTCCCCAAGTCTGGCATCAGGAATATTTCACAAAGCAAAGAGCCTAATCTTTCTCTGTTCCAGTAACTTGCATATCTCTAATGAAATTCACTATCTCTTGGTTTGGAAGCTTTATAAAATACATCCTTTTTGAAGTGACTTGTTCCCAGAATTCCTGAAGGAAAATCTTGCTTCTAAACTCAAACCCTGTTGCTTTTAAAGCTTAACTTTTTTTTTTGAATTTGGATCCATCCTCGAACCTTCTGAATGAAAGCAAAGTCATATTCTTGCATTTTTACCCCACTTGACATAAACCTTACAGTGTAAGCGTTTTTCCATAACCTCAGAAATTGCTTGTCACATATTTTATGACCGATATGGGATTTTAAGTCCTGGAGCGATTGTGACCTGTTTCTAAAGAAAACCTTTTTGTACATGTGAAACTTGAAAGGGTTCAGAAAAGATTTACAAAGATGTTGCCAGAGTTGGAGGATTTGAGCGACAGGGAAAAGTTGAATGGGCTAAGGCTGTTTTCCCTGGAGTGTTGGAGGTTGAGGAGTGACCTTTATAGAGGTTTATAAAATGATGAGGGGCATGGATAGGATAAATAGACAAAGTCTTTTCCCTGTCGTGGGGGAGTCCAGAGCTAGAGGGCATAGGTTTAGGGTGAGAGGGGAAAGATATGAAAGGGACCTAAGGGGCAACTTTTTCACGTCGGGTGTGGTATGTGTATAGAATGAGCTACCGGAGGGCTGCTGGAGGCTAGTACGATTGCAACATTTAAAAGGCGTTTGGATGGTGATATAAATAGGAAGGGTTTGGAGAGATATGGGCTGGGTGCTGGCAGGTGGGACTAGATTGGGTTGGGATATCTGGCTGGTATGGACAAGTTGGACTGAAGGGTCTGTTTCTGTGCTGTACCTCTCTATGACTGTATGTAACCAACAACTATGCTGCCTTTTTTGAAATCCAAATTTCAAATTGATATTTAGTGCAGAATATCCACTTTTCAGAGTTTGTTCTTTTTAAAAAAAAACTGATCTTGAGATATGCAAAATTGAGGCATAGGGCAAATACAAAAGAAATCTTCTCCCTCCTCTCCTGTAGAGGGATCAATAACTAATAACCATAATTTTAAGCTGAGGGCAAAAGGTTTAGAAGGGATTTAAGAAATAATACGTTGACAGTGAGGGCACTGGGTATCTTAATTTTTATGTGTAAAAAGGTGCTAGAGATGCAAACTGTCACTTAAAAGTAAGTATCTAGATGAACATTTGAAATGCTAACTACTGTGAAATGTAAATGATCAAGTGCCATCTACTTTGGTCACAGTCATGACTGCACTGGCCAATGGGCCTCTTTCCATGTTGTACACTTGGACTAACCATGTTTAAATATGGCAAAATGTGAAATTTAAAAATGTGCAGCTTGATTTAGCACTTACAGTACAGAGCAGAAATGTGCATATTCCACCTTTTTAAGGAGTCAGACACTTTTTTTCAGTTTTTGATGTTGAAAACGTTCTGCTTCACTCACCTTTTTCTTGTTGTTTTGACTCTGGCTTGAGTAATTTATATTGAGTATTCTTTGCAACAGTACAGAAGCTGTATATTTATTGTTTACTTTTTTGCAAATCCAAGATGCCAGTAGAAATCTTGAGAGCTGTGCAGATTTTCAAAGAGAAAGCAAAAGTGCAAATGTCTATAACAGCTTACTTTTTGGAGCTGTTTCTATCTTTTTTTTTGTTTTCTGCCTGTTCTTGTTGCTCATGATAAAGCATGCGAATGTGCCTTGTGTAATCTCTTGCTTTGGTACTTTTACCAGCAAGTCCCATCCTTTGTATTTTGAAAACTAATATTGTGACTTGTCTTGTAGCTTACAGACTTAGTCTCATGAATTAGAAAGATGACTGTAACACCAAATTATTTCTGTTCTTCCAGTAATGAGTGTCCACAGATTGTGCTTTCTAAACCAAATAGAACATATTTGCAAATGCAAATTGACCCCATTTATTTGTGTGAGCGCAAGAGAGAATGTGAAACTGTGTGTGTGCTGTCGAGAGAGAGTGTGTGAGGGAGTATGTATGCATGAGTGAATGTGCGAGCACATCAGTCATGTGGCATTTTATGAATTCTGACCTTGGCAATAAAACCAGTTTGATTCCAGATTAAGACTGGTTTTAAAAAACAAGGCCTCGCACCTAAAATGCATTGTATGGCCTGAGATGTCACTTTTTTTTTGTACTTATCAAGCCTTAAGTTATCTCAGGGCAGTGACCTTAAAAGAAATTCTGATTAATATGCAAAATTTTCACTTTCATTCTAACTGATTAAAGATTTACCAGCCATCTTTAAGTGTGTTCAATTCGTTCTCATGAGTTGTATGACCCTTTTGATCTTTTACTTATAAACTCTGTTTCTGAGGTCTCCGTCTCTGTTGCATCCCAAGAAAAAAAAATGTTCTGTCAGTTTGTCTTGTCAAATAAACTTGTTGAACTATAACCTGGTGTTGTGATTTTTTTTTGACCTTGTCCAGTAATGATGTAATCCTGAATTCATTTCCTTTTCTCTGACATACTTTGCATTTCGTAATATGCTCATATTGATGCTACAGAAGTTACTAGTTTCGGAATATTTTGTCTTTGCATTTATATGGCAATGGTTATTTTCTGAATTTTTTTTTAGTTTCTTGTAGTTCCTTGTTTCAAATTCACTTTTTTAAGTTATTTTGGGTCTCTTCCTATTTTCTCCTACTCCCTTCATACTTATTTTGGAATTTAAAATAAAGTTATCTTTGCGGACCTGAACAACCCTTCATGATCCCAACTAAATCTTTCATGTGTCTTTTTTATAGTAAGACAGCACATTATTTATTGTGCAACGAGAGGTACTGTCCTTTTCCATTTACAGATATGCAAGTGGGGATATTTCAAGAATTATATTAGTGAATTAACAATAAACATTTTGTGTTGAATGGCAGTTGCAACATTACCAATGTTCTATTTACAATGGACAGGAGTACTGCTTTAGTACTATTGTTGTAAGCCAAGTTTTCATAGGAGCTTAACACAAGTAAACCCGCCCCCCACCCCCATCTGCCTAATGAAAATGTTTACATGATCAAATCCAGCAAATATTACTGCTTGTGGCAATAGAGGTTGTGTAACCATTACCCCACTCTACATTTGGAAATATATTTTTGCGTGAGGAAAGTGGGAAGTCTCAGCAATTTCCCAGGCATGGACTATTATTGGATAAGGACATCTGTCTAAAATACTGGATCGACCTGAGTAAGGGCTGATTCGCTCTCATTTGTGGCAGATTAGGTACAGTGACAGAACTGGCTGTTTTTGGATCCTGGTGCTGCTGTCCGATTGACCAGCAGCTGTCTGGAGGGAACATTCTCCCAGATGGGGATGGTCCCTCTTTGAACCAATTAGAGCTGCTTGTGGCATACCTTAGTTTGGGGGCAGCTATCTTCTGAGTTGATGGGCTCAAAACTGACTTTTACACTTAAGGATCAGGAATGCATTTCCCTGTAAAATCCAACTCCTCGACCTGTTCTAACAGGATAAGGTACCACGATATCTAATTTCTAGCTTTCTATGAAAAACTAGGACTATAAATATATTGTTTTAGTACAGAACTAATTGTACTGCTAAAAACAAGCATATCTTAAGTTCAACTGATATGAATTCATACAACAGTCTAGATTACCAGAAGAAAGCTTTTTTTCTGGTAATCTAGACTGTTATATGAATTCATATCAGTTGAACTTAAGATATATGGCGACATGCGCAGTTGAGTTAAGTTCTAATGTCATATATGCCAAATAGATGGTGTTACTGCGGAACTTATGCTAGGTCGTATCCGTTTCAACATCTTTTGGTAAAACAGAACTGTGCTTGCTGGAAAATGAAACAAACAGAAATTGCTGGTGAAACTTGAATTTGGCAACATCTTTGGAGAAAACAGTTGACATTTCAAGTGACCTCCAGCCTTCATAGTTCTGTTTTATTTTAGCATTTAACTTACTGCCACACATCTCGTCCAGGTATGTCCACCTTGAGGTTCTGTTCCTCCTTCTCTCTCCGAGTTTCCAGAGAAAAGTCACTGAACTCAAAAGGTTAACTCTGTTTTCTGTCTGCTGATGCTATCAGATCTGCTGAGTTTCTCCAAAACTATCTGTTTGTTCAAAATGTCTTTTCTTTTCCACGAGAAACATTTATTTGGAATAGCACCTAATTTCCTACCACTTGCGTATTTCTAATATTATGTCGATAGTGTTTTGTATGAGAATTCGAGGATTTTTAATCTATTTTTAACCAGCTCTGCACTTGTGCATATCATCATTGGTGGGGGTTTTAGAGAACAGAACCATCATGGAGAAATGAGTGTATTTGATTCAAGTCAAACTTTTGAGTTAGAGTTAAATGTGAATTAATGAAGGTAAATGAGTTCAGTTGGATGAAGTAAGAAGTAAATGTTGTAATACATGTATGTTTTGAGTATTATAGTTTAAAATGTTAATTTAAAAAGGGTTTGTTTGCTTAAATTCTGAGTTGATTCCTGCCTTTTGTCACATCAGTGAAGAATATCTATCTGGGTAAAAGGTTTGTGAACTCCTTTTTGGGCATCAAGGGAGTTCACTGCTGTGCAAGAAATCTATATTTACTAGTCAATATATGGGTTACGATTCATAAACTTGTATATGGTAAGAGTAGCCTTCTCAGCAAACTTTTAAATAGGACATGAACTGTTTATTGCAAGATAATGGCAACCTTGATGAGATCATTCCTCTATGTCACAAACTCATGAACCACGCTTAGACTGCATTTTGTTTTCATCCTGTAAAGTGCCTTGGCCCAAGCAACTTCAACTGCTGCTTCATAAATCTTCCCTCCCAGATAAGGTTAGAAATGGGAGTGTTTGCAGATTGCGCAATGTGATACTGCAGCATTTACTATACTGAAGCAGTCCATTTCAAATGCAGCAAGATCTGGACAAAATCCAGGCTTGGGTTGACAAGTGGAATGTAACCATGAGTGCCTGGCAATAACCATTTCCAGTGAGAGAATCTAACTATTGGCACTTAACGTTCAAAAGCATTGCTCTCCGAGTCCTCAATTTATTAACATCCCTGTTGTTGCCATTGACCAGAAATTGAGTTAGACTATCTATGTAAATACAGTGGCTGCAAAAGCAGGGCAGAAACTAGGAATCTTGCAGTGAGTAACTTGCTTTCTGACTCCTTAGAATTTGTCCACCATCTACCATGCATGAGTCAGGAGTCTCTACTTTTCTGGATGAGTGCAGTTCCAATAATGCTCAAACTTGACGCCATTCTATATGATTGGCACCATATCCACAAATATTTACTGCCTCCACTGCAGTGAAGCACCACTGTGTATCATCTATAGGTTGTACTGCAGAAATTCACCGCAACTCCACAAATGCTCCTTCCAAACCCATGGCCATTACCATCAAGAAGGCTAAGTGTCACAGTGACCTGCAAATTCCCCTGAGGCACTCATCACTTGGAAATATATCACTGGTTCAAACATCCTGACCCCTTTCCCCAATGGCCATGAGGGCCTGCTATCCCAAACGGACTGCAGCAAATGAAGAAGGCTACTTAGTATCATCTTGAGGGCAACCAGAGATGACTAATAAATGTTGGCCCAGTCAATGAAACCCATATCACATTAATTTTAAGTAAAAATATGCTGTGTAGAATTCAGTGTTTTCTGGCCATCCAAATGCATATAGCCAGTATTACAGTGAAATTACTTTGAGTGGAATATGTTGGACAGATGAGAGATTTCAGAGAAGTTAGCTTTCTCCAGTACTTTTTATGGTAAGTTCTAATTATTTAAGAAACCTTGATGGAGGTTTCCATCCAGTATCTAAAATATTTTGCGATTGCTCTGTATACTCAAGTTCTGTTAGCTCTGAACACACCAGGCAGGCTTTTTGCCACCATTTGACAACCTTGGAGCTCAGTATGCAATGTCAAGGAAGACATCTGGGAACTCCATCAATAGAAAGAGATAGCCAATCTGTGTCCAAATTGGCTGATTTATGAATACTTAGTTGAGCTCCAAAACAGTAAAATGGATTAACTTCTGTTTTGACAGGTGGTGAATAATGAGTTTGTCTTGATAAGTTGATACCTTTTGAGCTTATAATTTATTGTTTATTCTACATGTTCATTTTGACATGATTGAAGAGGTATGATGCAGGGGAAAGATTCTGTTCAAACTGATACTGATGCTTTGTGTGACCTATTTTGCATCTAGGGTTGATTGTTCTGACCACAATTGTGTTTCCCAGACTTTACATGTTTGTTTCGACAAATGACCTGCTTCTGCTGAATTGGTGAAAAGCCGCTATTAAAATAGCTGCTACATTTTCTTTCTATCATAGTTGCTCAAGGTTAAAGAGCAAAACAATCTTGCTGCTTTGTTTTGTCAAAGATAGAAACCATTCTTGTTCTTCTATCACAAAGACATTTTTGTTAAACAGTCAAATTTTATCTTCTTTAAAGTCTGTTTATCTTCTTTAGTCCAATGTGGGAAATGGATTCTACATAACCCCCATCTCCCAGTGACCAAACCTCCATTGGCTATTTCAGAACCTTGTGGCTGGAGAACTATTACAATGCTTTCAAAATGAAAGGTTCAAATTTCATACAATTAAGATATCCTCGGTGTTAATCAAAAACAGTGTATCTAATTGCTTTAAATTGTACTTCTCCAATAAAATTGGCAGCAGAATGTCAGCTGCTGATGTTTTTTAAAAATGTATCTATTCCAGTTTTCAAAGCTGTTTTATCTATCCTTCCCTTTGCTGTTACTAGCTGTTAAGTTTCATACATGAATAATACTGCCTTAGGAAATTTGTGAACTTGATTGCAGCCACTTGGCTCATAGGTGTTCTCAAACCTTTGACAATACCTTCCAAGTCTACATCTTTTACTATAAGAAAGGCAACAATTTGGAGCACTTCCACCTCCATCCAAATGCCATCTTGATTTGAAGCTACATTGCCAATCTTTCAGTATCACTGCGTCAAACTCCTGTAAGTCCTGCACTGACAGCACTGTAGTTCTGCTCACACCACACTGACTCTAAAGGTTCAACAACACATCTCCCCATCACCTTCTCAAGGGTGAAATAGAGATGGGCAATAAATGTTAGCCAAGTGATTGCCACATCCCAAATGAGTTCCACTGTTGAGAGTTAACAATATAAAATTGCTTGGGCCACTGAGCATTCCTCTGCTGTTAATCAAATGATGCTAAGAATTTGTTAACTCGTGCCTCAAAGGACAGATGGTTTTCTTTGCTTAACATTGCATCCTAAAGGAGGCAGTGATGATTGTTTAGCATTCTCTTAGTACTTGGGTGTTCAAACTTCTGTAATGGAAGCTGGAATCAAAACGTTTATGGGTTCAAGGTGAAAACCTCCTGAAGTCCACACCAGATGTGTTACCCGTGCTTGTATTGGCAGATAATGTTCCTATTAAGTTGCAATTTGAGGATAATTCTTTTCCTTCATTCATAATGCCTGAGAATCTATAAACTCATTTTTCTGACAGTTATACAGATTGCTGGCCTAATAATCTTTGAACTAGATGTTAATTTTTTGGTTCTTTGCTCCTATGTCTTAGATATAATAGAAGTTAGGCCATTTGGCCCATCAAGTCTACTATTCAATTGTAGCTGATTAGTTTTTTTTAACCCCATTCTCCCGCTTTCTCCCCATAACATTTGATCCCCTTGACAATAAAGTACGTATCTCCATCTTAAATCTACTCCATGACCTGGCGTCCATAGCCTTTTGTGGCAATGAATTCCACAGATTCACCACTCTTTAGCTGAAGAAATTTCTCCTCTATTTTAAATGGCCTTCCCTTTTACTCTAAGGCTGTGTCCTTGGGTCCTAATCTCTCCTGCTGATGGAAACATCTTCCCAACATCATTCTGTCCAGGTCATTCAGTTATCTATAAGTTTCAATTCTGTCCTGTGCCCCACTCCTATCCTTCTAAACTCCAAAGTCCTCAAACATTCCTAATATGTTAAGCCTTTCATTCCTGAGATAATTCTCATGAACCTCTTCACGATCCGCTCCAGGGCTAGTACATCCTTTCTAAAATTGGCCTAAAATTGCTTTCAAAACTCCAAATTTGTTCTGACCAGAGGTTTAGAAAGCCTTCGAAGTACATCTGTGCTGTTATATTCTAATCCTCTCAAAATAAATGCCAATGTTGTATTTTCTTCCTAACGATCGGCTCAACCTGCAATTTTACCTCTAAACAATCCTGGACTCGGACTCCCAAGTTCCTTTGCACTTCAGATTTCTGAATTTTCTCCCCATTTAGATTTTAGTGTTGTAGTACTGGTGCTTTCTAGTTGGACTAAAGCTATATTTCAATTGATTGGAAATCATTTGGGCAGAAATATTCCGTTTAATAAGTGCATAGCATAAGAATATGGAAGAGGCAATTCAGCCCATTAAGCTTGTTCTGCCATTTATCATGATTATAGCTGAACTCCTCATGGTCTTGACTCTACTTTTCTGCCCACTCTCCATCGCACTTCTTCCTAATTTAAAAATTTGACCTTTTTTTGTTAAACCTCCTTTTTAAATGTACTAATGTTCCAGCATCTTTCACATTCTGGGTACTGAATTTCACAATTCACAATCCTTTGCCTAACATTTTTATCCAAAAACTGACTCCTTCTTCTGGATCACCTTACATGAAGGAAAAGCTCTTTCTGTTTCTACTTTGTTAATCCACGTGTTTTCCTCTCCTTTTTCTTAATCCCAAAGTAAGCTTCTCTAGGCCAATACTGGATTTTAACTTGTTATGACACTTGCAACTGCACAATTCAAAGGCTGGATTTTTCAGTTAATTTTATAAAGAAGAACATTGACAGGAATGATTTTAATGTGAACATATCAAAAGTTGCCATCATCTCAGAGACTGATTCCTATATATTTTGGTGTGTGTGTGTGTGTGTGTGTGTGTGTGTGGTTAATATTTCCAGTAATATTTGGGGCCAAACTTTTATGATGGGTATAAGAATGTAGCAGAGCAGTCTTGCAGTCAACAAATGAAGTGACCAAATATATCTTGATACATGTAGCATTGTTAGTTATCAATAAAGGAAAATTTATCGGATACAAATCTCATCATCTTCGAAAGAATTGACCAAGTTTGTCAAAACTTAATGTTTTGAGATGAGAGCTTTACTGCTTCATTTGTGAGCTATTCTTTAAGCATTAACAAAGATATAAACATTTTTTTTGAAATGTATAATTAGTAAGCCTCTTATTGAGATTCCAGGTCCAGTAAAAGGAAATTACATTTTTGTTTTACCTGTGGTCACAAATGGAGTGCAGGTTCATAGCACCTTGAAAGTGGAGTCGCAGGTAGATAGGACAGTGAAGAAGGCATTTGGTATGCTTTCCTTTATTGGTCAGAGCATTGAATGTAGGGATTGGGGAGGTCATGTTGCAGCTGGACAGGACATTGGTGAGGCCACTGTTGGAATATCGCGTGCAATTCCGGTCTTCTTCCTATCGGAAGGTTGTTGTGAAACTTGAAAGGGTTCAGCAAAGATTTACAAGGATATTGCCAGGGTTGGAGGATTTGACTATAGAGAGAAGTTGAACAGGCTTGGGATATGGGCCAGGTGCTGGCAGGTGGGACTGAGATTGGGTTGGGATATCTGTTAGACCGAAGGGTCTGTTTCCGTTCTGTACATCTCTATGACTCTATGACAAATCTATTTTGAAAATTAAATGATCATCATTATCTATTTTGGAGATTGAAATGACTCCAGAGGTTGATTTATTGTATCACCAAGTCACCCTTTATTTACATATGCATGTTTATATGTGCTGCAGTCCTGTGGAAATTGCAAACAAACATGAAACACTTGTTCATGCCTGCTTCACCTACCCAAACTTTTTCCGTCACAGGGTCTGACCTCTCATTGACCACTGAGATAACACCAGAGGCCGGTATCTCCTCACCCTTTTATTTACACATATGTAGTACTTGACACTGGTCTGGTTTCTTCAGAGCCAACTGTGGGTGAACAGAACCGCTGACACTCCTGTTTATCGGTCAGCCCCAGTTGGGTTAACAGTCCTAATCAGGCAATTCCTATTCTGTGGTCCATCTGGCACACCTTGTTACAATCACTACAGGGTTACAGGGATAAATATATTGCAAAGTACTGGTTGGCAAGGCTGATCTAGCAACTTGTTTTAAGATAGATTACAATCCAAATAGCTTTTTGTGAAGAATTACTGAAAATGAACAGAAATTGTTGGGGTATGATTAGTGTCTGATGTTGCCAGAGTCTGATCTTGATGACTAATGCAAGAATCAAGTGAAAATGTGGTGGACATTGGTTACAGACCAAAGAGACAACAAGATTTTTAAAATATTTCTTCATGGAATGTGGATGCCACTGGAATGTCTGGCATTTATTATCCATTGCTAACTATCCGGAGGGCAGTTGAGAATCAACAACAGTATTGTGGGGCTGGAGTCCCACGTAGGCCAGACCAGGTAAAGGTAGCTGATTTCCTTCCCTAAAGGAGTTTATTGAACCAAGTGGGTTTTAACAGCAATCAGCCATTGTTGCACGGTTACCGTTATATACCAACTATTTATTTTAGTTAATTGAATTCAAATTTCGTCATTTGCCATGGTATGATTTGAACCCATGTCCCCAGAACATGAGACGGGTTCTGAATTACTAATCCAGTGATGTTACCACTACAGCCATTGGCATTGTCACTTGTAACAAAAGTGAAATTCAAAGTGAAGCGTTCTTGTGAGTGGGAAGACTGACATTTGGAATAGAAGCAAGGATTGGGTTTCATTCGTAAAATTTTACCTTAAGTATATTGTATTGGATGTCGACAAGGCTTGATCAGGATGTGATACATTTCCTCTTCCATCTTTCAAAATCTATCATGGACTTCAACAGACTGTGTGTGTGTGTGTGTGTGTGTGTGTGTGTGTGTGTGTACAAAATAAAACAGAACTTTTGATCTGGATATTCCTTGTTCAATGTTTACTCTTCATATTCCATTGTGTTCAGTTGAGCTTGGTAGTTAGAACTGAAATGGAAGGTGTGTGCATTTTTTTCCCCTCTTCTCATTACTTCACAGGTCACAACAAAATTTTAATCCCTTTACCCAGTTCCCAATGTCGTCAATCATACATTTATTGTGTTAGAATTTTTTAAAATTCCATCAACGAGGTTTCTTTAGTTAAACACCATTGTCGATTCATTAATTACATGAACAGGCTATTTAGCTTGTCAAACCTATTCCACCATTCAGTAAGACCATAAGATCTGTGGCCTAACTCCACATGCCTGCTTTGCACCTATGTCCTTTGATAGCCTTGCTCAATAAAAATTTAGTCTGTCTCCGATTTTGTCTTTAATATTTGAATTAGCACTAACTGCCATTTGAGGAAGAGTTCCAAATCTCCCCTACACTTGGCATGTAGAAGTGCTTTCTAACACATCTCCTGAGTGGCCTGGCCTTAGTCGAAGAATTATGCCCCCTATTTCTAGAATCTTTGAACCAGTGGAAATAGTTTATCTTTATCTACCTTGTTAATATCCTGAAAACCTCAATTAGATCACCCCTTTACCTTCAAAATTCTAGAGAATAAAGGCCCAATGTATCTAATCTCTGAAGTCCAGATATCTCCCTTGTAAACCTGCATTGAACCCCTCCTATGGCCAAAATGTAAAATTTATTCCATGAACTGGTTGGCACACACATGCGCGCACACTCACACCTTGGTCAAGCCTTTAGCGTGCATGTAAGAAGTTGAAGCTAAATACAATTTTAACCAATAGTGAGGATCGTAATCTGGGTGTATTGAAGTTCTACTTGTCTCTGCTTTAGGGATATCACCCATTGGAATGACCATGTTAGGTGACCTCCAAGCAAAAACAAATATTGGAGTAAACCATGTTATTAGTGCTGATGTAGTCTGTAGTGAAATATCTTTGCTCTTAAACTTTCACAGTGAGAGTTCTAAGAATGGCTCAGCATGTAATTCTTTCATGAGAACATTCAGGAGTCTTGGTGCAAGAGAGAGCTTTAGTTGTCATGTGTAAGTTGAGGCTACAACTTGAATAAACTTCGAAGTGAAAGGTGGACGACTAAACATTCTCAATTTAAGACTAGAAATAGAGGCCTTCCTAGTTTTTTTTTTAAACTCAGATGTGGCCTTGCTGGCAGGGTGAGCATTTATTGACCATTCCTAGTTGCCCTTGAATGTGGTAGTGAGCTGCTGCCTTGAACTGTTTTAGTTAGACCTGCCATGAGTCCCAAGACTGAGAAAAAAATATTTTAAGATTAAAATAGAATTTTAATATTGTAAGTCTGGATTCCGGAAGTTTTAAATACCTTGATTTGCACATTTTAAGATAAATGGGTGGTGAGAAATCATGAGTTCACCACCGAAAGATTTAAGTTACAGAGACAAATCATAATTGATATGTAATCCTAATGTGATCCAAAGAACATGACATTAGTTATTTTGGTGTTTTTCATGCCAGTTTTCCTGATTAGTATTAGCATTTCTCATAATATTTTTGGGTGAAAATGGAAAATGGTTTTAGCTTGAGATTGAGGTTCACAAGGAGGAGGTGTTAGCAATTCTGGAAAGTGTGAAAATACATAAGTCCCTGGGCCAGATGGGATTTATCCAAGGATTCCCTGGGAAGCCAGGGAGGAGATTGAAGAGCCTTTGGCTATGACTTTATGTTGTCATTATCTACAGGAATAGTGCCAGAAGACTGGAGGATAGCAAATGTGCCCTTGATTCAAGAAGGGGAGTAGAGACAACCCTGGGAATTACAGACCAGTGAGCATTACTTCAGTTATGGGTAAAGTGTTGGAAAAGGTTTTAAGAGAGAGGATTTATGATCACCTTGAAAAGAATAAGTTGATTGGGAATAGTCCACACAATTTTGTGAAGGGTAGGTTCATGCCTCTCAAACCTTTTTTTGAGTTCTTTTGAGAAGGTGACCACACAGGTGGATGAGAGTAAAGTGGTTGGATATGGATCTCAGTAAGGTATTTGATATGGTTCCCCACGGTAGGCTATTGCACAAAATACAGAGGCATGAGATTGAGGGTGATTTAGCAGTTTGGCTAGCTGAAAGAAGACAATTTCTGATCCAATGTGGTGGTTGATAGGAAATGTTCATCCTGGAGTTCAGTTATTAGTGGTGTACCACAGGGATCTGTTTTGGGGCCACTGCTGTTTGCTATTTTCATAAATGACCTGGATGAGGGCATAGAAGGATTAGTTAATAACTTTGCGGATGAATCTAAGGTCGGTGGAGTTGTGGATAGTGCCGAAGGATGTTGTAGGTTACGGAGGGACATCAATAACCTGCAGAGCTGGGCTGAGAGGTGGCAAATGAAGTTTAATGCAGAAAAGTGTGAGGTGATTTACTTTTTGGAAGGGGCAATAGGAATGCAGAGTACTGGGCTAATGGTAAGATCTTGGTAGTGTAGATGAGAAGAGAGACTTGGGTGCCCATGTATACATCTCTGAAAGTTGCCACCCACGTTGATAGGGTTGTGAGAATATATACAATGTGTTAGCTTTTATTGGTAGAGGGACTGTTTGGAGCCGTGAGGTCATGTTGCAGCTGTACAAAACTGTGTTGTGGCTGCACTTGGAGTATTGTGTACAGTTCTGGTCACCGTATTATAGGAACAGTGTGGAAACATTGGAAAGGGTTCAGAGGAGATTTAGTACGATGTTGCCTGATATGAGGGAAGGTCTTGTGAGGAAAGGCTGAGGGAGTCGAAGCTGTTTTCGTTAGAAAGAAGGTTAAGAGGTGACTTAATTGAGATGTAAGATAATCAGAGGGTTACGTAGGACGGACAGTGAGAGCCTTTTTACTCTGGTGATGGCTAGCATGAGGGGGCATAGCTTTAAATTGAGGCATGATAGATTTAGGACAGATGTCTGATGTTTCTTCACTCTGTAATAGGGATGTGGAATGACCTGCCTGCAACAGTAGTAGACTTGCTAACTTTAAGGGCATTTTAAATGGTCATTGGATAAACATATGGATGAAAATGGAATCTTGTAGGTTAGATAGGCTTCAGATTGGTTCGAAAGGTTGACATAGAGGGCTGTTATGTTCTTAATAAAGTTTGCTTTAAAAATACTTTAAGCTGGGTAAACATAGCTCTTGTGGTAAAAGTGGGTGTGTCATTCTATCTCCAAAACATTGGAGAAGCTTCTGTGTAAGGGGTGAACTGAAATCATTTTAGGTCGTGGAATGTTCTAAACATTTTTTTTTGGTGGGGTAATATTCACTTGATTAAAAGTGCAAGTGGAGGGAAACAAAAATGAAGGATCAATGTTGCTGGTGTGCAACAAATGTTAAGATGAAAGGGAAATCTTCAAGGTCAAACAGGTTGATGTAATTTTGTGAAGAATAGGGAATTGCCTTTGGTGCTTGTATAGGGTAAATGTAACTTGTCACTTTGCAGACCAAGCCTGGACAATCATCCAGGTCTTGTTTCATATGGACATGGACTGCATTAGTACTTGAGGAGTCACAAATAGTACTGGACATGGTGTAATCATTGCAAATATCCTATTCCTGAAGAGAAAGTTGATCAAGTAGCTGAACATGGTTGGGAATAGAACACAATCCTGAGAAACTTTGGCAGATATCTTGTAGCACTGAATGAATTGGACCAAGTGGTGACAAATCTTCAGGACCTGATGACTTGCACCCTGAGTTTATAAAATCATAAGCGGCAAAGATGAGGTGATTGGCAAGGATCCTTTCCCTTGGGTGGGCGTGTTCAAAACAAGGGGACATATTTTAAGGAGAGAGGAGAAAGAGTTTTTAAAAGGATATATGAGGCAACCTTTTCGTTTAGTGACTGTGAGAAATGAACTGCCAGAGGAAGTGGTGGGTGCAGGTACAGTTACAATGTTAAAAAGACATTTGGATATATACATGAATTGGAAAGGTTTGGAGGGATATGAGCCAAATCCAAACAAAAAAGTGGGGCTAGTTTTAGTTTGGGAACATGGTCAGTGTGGACTAGTTTGGACCAAGCTGTCTGTTTTCATGCTGTATGATTCTGTGTCATTAATCCCTGATTGCTCAGAATGGTATCAAAAGATTATTGGAAGTCTGAGGGAGGAAAACATTATGGAGAATACAAGAAATCATCCTTTTCAGTTTGTTTTGAAATATTTCTCTGAATATTATTTAAGTTTTTTAAAGAAAGGAAATCCACTAATTGTATGCATGAAAATGTGGTCAAAGGTCAGGGGGCTCATTGGGTAACTCCACAATCCAGTATTAATAACTGTTTCTATGTGAATAAATGTAGAATTTGAGTAAAGACTGACTCCTGATTTTTCTGCTTTACAAGCTTATTTCTGTTAGTTGAATAGTAGTTATATTTATATTTTCTTAAAATACCAGTTCATGTATTGATTCTTATTGTTTTCTTTCCCAGGATCCATCAGTTACACAAGTGACAAGAAATCCTCCACCAGCATTAGAGGAATACAATCCTTTCACAGGTGGACGGACGGTATGAGAATTTCAATTTTCAGTTTTGCTGTTGGTCCTAAATTTTGTGCTAAATGCATTTGCTGCAATCAGACAAAGGTGTTCAACTGAAGAGTTAAATTCTAAATGTCAGTTGTAAGTAGCAATATATGAATGGAGAATCGAGAGTCTTATTGTCCTAGACAGTACACAATGTGATCACCGCTTCCTCTTTTGAACTAGAGAAGGCAAGTGATGTTGGAAGAGCTACTTTGGTATATGTTCCAATTCATAAGTTTCAGCATTTGAAGGCTCTAGTTATTGGAACTGCCCGCTTACCAAGTTATTAATTTCATTCATTAGATTTCTTTCTTCCCAAAATAGTGTGCTTCATTATTTAAGTTGCTATTTTGTCCCTATGTGAAACTTAATCCTCATTAAAAACATAGTGACTAGCAGCAGGAGTAGGCAATTTGGTCCCTTCAACCTGCTCCATCTTTCAATATGATCATGGCTGATCTTTTATCTTGATGCCATTTTCCACATTTTTTCTCCCCATACCCTTCCTTTTAAAATCTAAAATGTATGTATACTTTTCTTGAATATACTGTGTGTAGACTGGAAGTTGGCTAACGTGGTGTCAGTGTTTAAGAAAGATGCTAAGGAAAAGCCAGGGAACTATAGACCAGTGAGCCTGATATCAGTGGTGGGCAAGTTGTTAGAGGGAATCCTGAGGGACAGGATTTACACATATTTGGGAAGGCAGGGACTGATTAAGGATAGTCAACATGGCTTTGTGCATAGGAAATCATGTCTCACAAACTTGATTTGACTTTATTGAAGAAGTAACAAAGAAGTTGATGAGGGCAGAACAGTAGATGTGATCTATGTGGACTTCAGTAAGGCGTTCGACAAGGTTCCCCATGGGAGACTGGTTAGCAAGGTTAGATCTCATGGAATACAGGGAGAACTAGCCATTTGGATACAGAACTGGCTCAAAGGTAGAAGACAGAGGGTTGCCTTTCAGTCTGGAGGCCTGTGACCAGTGGAGTGCCTCAAGGATTAGTGTTGTGTTCTCTGCTTTTTGTCATTTATATCAATGATTTGGATGTGAACATAAGAGGTATGGTTAGTAAGTTTGCAGATTATTCCAAAATTATAGATGTAGATAGCAAAGAAGGTTATCTCAATAAAACGGGATCTTGATCAGATGGGCCAATGGGCCGCGGAGTAGCAGGTGGAGTCTAATTTAGATAAATGTGAGGTGCTGCGCTTTGGAAAGGCAAATCTTAGCAGGACTTAGCATTAAGTGTATAAGGTCCTAGGGAGTGTTGCTGAACAAAGAGACCTTGGAGGGCAGGTTTGTAGCTCCTTGAAAGTGGAGTCGCAGGTAGATAGGAGAGTGAAGAGGGTGTTTGAAATGCTCACTGCCTCACAGTGCCAGGAACCTGGGTTCATTTCCAGACTTGGGTGACTATATCTGTGTGGAGTTTGTGTGTTCTCCGTGTCTCTGTGGGTTCCTGCTGGGTGCCCTGGTTCCCCTCTCAGTCAGTATGTGTAGAGTAGATGGATTGGCTATGCTAAATTGTCCTGTAGTGTCCAGGGATGGGCTGTCTCAGTATTTAGCCATGGCACATGTGGGCAATGGGGATAGAGTTGGAGAGGTGGGGTTGGTCTGGGTGGGATACTCCTCAATGAGCCAAATGGTCTCTCTTTGAACTGTTGGGATTCCACGCTCGTTCTGTCTGTCTCTCTCTCACACACACACACACACACACACACACACACACACACACACACACACACACACACACACACACACACACACACACACCAAAGGCAAACAGTGCTTGTTACATCTGCCTGTCAACTTTCACTGAATAGTGGGGCAAGGACACCCATTCCTCTGTACATTCTACACTTCTCAATGTATCTATTTGAATAATACTCTTCAGTTCTGTTTCTTATATCAAAGTGCATTTGTTCAAATTTTACGCTGGCTGTTGATACTACAAAGGTTGCACCTTCTCAATGTCTCCTCTGAGGTATGATGAATACTCAGTTGAGCCACCAGTGTTGTGTTTGTGTGTGTGTGTGTCCCTTGCACTCTCTCTCTTTCCTCAATCCTCTCCCCCCCCCCCCCACCACCCCCCCCGTCTCTCTAATGAGAGCGCAGCCTGATTGTCCAATAGGGCTATAATGACTTCGTCTTTTTTCACCTTTAGTGCATGGCTGCTCATTCATTTCAAATCACTTTTTAAGTCTCCTTGGATATTCCTTCATTTTGAATCCCTGCCAATTTTGTGTCATTAACAAAATTGGAAATTTTGCATTTAGTTCCCTTATCCAGCTCATTTTATATATTGCATGCGTATCTGAGGAGTAAGGACAGATCATTGTGGTACCCCACTAGCCACTGCCTGCTCCTTGGAAAAAGACTTATTTATTCTCATTCTGTTTCATGTCTTGTCATCTAATTTGGATCCGTGACAGTTTATTAACCCTGGCCAATTTGCGTAACTTTGCCCACTAACTGCTTATGAGTGTCCTTATCAAAAGCTTTCTGAAAGACCAAATATACAACGCCACTAGTTTTCCCTTAATTCATTGTGTCCTCACAAATCTCCTTTTGTTAAGCATTATTTGCCTGTCATAAGTCCATGCTTAATTTGTTCAATCCTGTTCATACTTTCCAAATATTGCTTTCAATCTTTTCAAAGTAGGCTCCTGCACTCTCCCCACTACTGATGTAAGACTAACTGGTCTGTGATTCTGGCATTTTCTCTCCCTCCCTTTTGAAGTAGTGGGGTTACATTTGCCACCCTCTATGTAGAAACTGCTCCAAAGTCTAGAATTTTGGAAGATGACTGCAAATGTGGCCTGTATTTCAAAGGCTACTTCCTTTCACTACTCTGGGATATAGTTTCTCTGGCCCTGGTGATTTGTCAGCCATATTAATTTCCACAGCACAGTTTTCTTCACTTCCACCCTCTCAATAGATTCTTTTGATAGCCTATTCTCTTATTGGTTCTTCAACGTGTTGGTCTTCAAAACCATCACATGCCCAAGATCCTTCTCCATGTTACCATTGCTAGTTTTTCCAATCTGTGTAAATTGAAGTTGTCTATGATTATGGGTGTGTCCTTATTGCAAGCTGCTTGGAATTTGAGAATTCAGCGAGAAGAGAAATAGTATTCACACAATTTTCAAAATCTAACGTGAGGTGCTAGTTAATGTTTGTTGACTAGACAATTTGCATGTCGGAAGCATGGGGTCTATATCCCATTCTGGGTAAGGTAGACTTTAGCATTCTCCTTTCCCTACCTATTATATAGATTTTTTTAAAAGTCGTGGTACTTTGACGTGATTTGACAGATAATTGTCACCTTTAGGCAGCGATCTCAAAAAAATACTGTTGCGCATAGAGGTTTGTGAGTGGGGCAAGATTTAAAAGGGACTTGAGGAGCAACATTTTTAATCAAAGGATGGTGCATGTATGGAATGATCTGCCAGAGAGAGCGAGGCAATTACATTTTACAGCATTTAAAAGACATCTGGATGGGTACGTGAAGAGGAGGGATTTAGAAGGATGTGGGTGACATACTGGCAAATAGGATTGTTTCCGTGCTATAAAAAATGTATGACGGTATGTGATGAGCATATTTCTGCCAGTTCCAGTTTACAATCCAGTTATTGAGATTGTGGAGCAGAGCTTCGCTTCTGTGATACTTTAATATTAAAGTGAAGTTCCATGATGTTACTGCTGGTTTGTTTGGTTGTATTAAAATGCGTACGATTTTTTCTGATTATTCAGGCACCCCCAGGAAATGCTGAAAAGCATCCTATGCCGAGTACACAACCCGCTATAATGAAGCCTACAGAGGAACCACCCACCTATGCACCTCATACACAGGCAAGTTTAAAATTCATGAATGTTGTTTCCTTTTCATGGTAATTTGTTTAAAAATCAGAGGCCACCTATTTAGAACATGATGTGATTCTTGTGGGGTTTTTTTGAGTAGCATTTCTGGAACTCCTTTCCTGAAAGTAGTGGAAGCAGAGTCCTTGTGTATTTTTAAACTTAAAAATCTCACAACACCAGATTATAGTCCAACAAGTTTATTTGGAAGCACTAGCTTTTGGAGCAGCTGCCTGATAAAGGAGCAGCGCTCCAAAATCTAGTGTTTCCAAATAAACCTTTTGGACTATAACCTGGTGTTGTGAGATTTTTAGGTTTGTCCAGCCCAGTCCAACACTGGCACCTCCATCATGTATTCTTAAGGCACAGGTGAGTTCCTTTAAGGAAAAGGCTGAAATGTTATCAGTGGTTAGCAAAATGTAGATTTGATGCAATCAGATCAACAATGATCTCAATGAATGGTAGAACAGGCTCAATGGCCTACTGCATATGTCTATACATTCTTTAAACACAATACACAATCCTCACTCTCTTCAGGCCAGTGAAATGATAGGCATTTTCAAGTCCTTAACGTTACAGATTAGAGAAACTGTGTGCCTACATTCAACAATAGTAAATGTTTTGAGGCAATTTTGTTACTGCTGAAAAGAGAAATGTTGTTGAATCATTTTTTTTATCTTGTACTCGTCAGGACAAATGTCAGTTTCATATCATTTCACCTATTTGAGAGGAAGAAGTATGCCTCTAGAGAAAGGAGCTATTATCTCCCTAAACTCCCAAGTAATTAAAAAGTGCAAAGGTTTGAATATGTTCCTTTTCAATTGTAAAGAACAACTCCATGTGTGTGACTATATGCTGCTTTGAGCAAGCACAAATGAGCTGTGTTATGAGGTCTACTGACTATCAAATTGATTATTAGTGTAGCTGTTACCTCTCTGGATTGTTCAAGTGCTGCTCAATCATGCATGCACATCCAAGAGAAAGTGTTGACATAGATGATCAGCTATGATCCAGAATGACAGAGCAGGTTCAAGAGGCTGCTTGGTCTTTGCTGTGTTCCATACATCTTTTTTCAA
This sequence comes from Hemiscyllium ocellatum, assembly GCF_020745735.1. Lineage (NCBI taxonomy): Eukaryota > Metazoa > Chordata > Chondrichthyes > Orectolobiformes > Hemiscylliidae > Hemiscyllium > Hemiscyllium ocellatum. The sequence goes on along the minus strand of NC_083402.1, from coordinate 35,406,053 downwards.
AACTCTAATTCCATTACTTGGCAATCGTTTTTAATGTTGTGATAATGCAGAAATTTTAACAACATAACCTATGATGGAGTATTTCCCTGCCCAGTCACAGCCTGTGGTTCTATGGTAAGCCTCGATTTTGTCAGAGTTACATACTTTGGAGAATTGCTGCTTTTATTGTGTAGGCTATCAATTCTCTAAAGAAGTTCTTAGAGCACAATTACCTTTTTTTTAAAAGCAATTTGGAAAGTGAGTGCTAGTTTTCTAATAGACTTTCAGTGTATTGTAAAGCACTGAATTTGTGTATATAAGTGAGTTTGAATTTTGTCTTTTAGGAAACTGCAGCAGCCCAGGCTGAGCTGCTGAGACGTCAGGAAGAATTAGAGCAAAAAGCAGCAGAGCTTGATCGGCGGGAACGTGAAATGAAAAATCTCAGCTATGATCGTATGTGGTCATATTCTTTCTGAAGACTATCCTTGCACTTGCACTTGTACACAAATTTCCTATATTAGTAAGATGTGACATTTATAGCTTGTATTCGCTACTCTCAACAAAGTTAACAAATATTTTGGGGAAAAATTATTTCAGTTCAAGCATCCAACTTTGCCAATCACTCTACAGTATTTTATACACCTGGGCTATCAGGTGTATAAACCATAGTTTAGATTATCATCCAGTACATATATAACAACTATTTAATCATTGTATTGCATGTCTGACATATTGCTTGTTGAAGTGAAAAGCAGTTTTCTATGATAGTTGCTTTTATGGGTCAGCTTATTTTCAAAAAGTATCAAAGACTAATAAAAATATCATTATGGCATTCTACTTAGTCTGTCATAATTTTGCTCTCTGTTGCATTTGCATAATTATCAGAAATGCATTTTTATTTCAGGAGGATTTTTCTTTCTGGGCTGGGAGGAAATTGAGCTTATTACCTATTGTCTAAAGAACTGTACACAACAAGTTATTTCCTTTTCAGCTCGGAAGAACAATTGGCCTCCCCTTCCTGAACGATGCCCTGTGGGGCCATGTTTCTATCAGGACCTCTCTGTAGATATCCCTGTTGAATTTCAAAAAACAGTCAAGATGCTCTACTACTTATGGATGTGTATGTAAATTCTACCACTCCTCTTTGAATTTTAATACTTAGAATATTCTGTGGATGTAGAATATTTAAATTTGCACAAACATTTTGGCTTATTAAGAATGCTTCCCACTGATTACAGTAAATGTGCAGGGATTACTACCTGATCATATTTGTAAGTGTTTTCAGTATGAAAAAAGATCAATTTGTTCAATATCTACATTGTATGAAGCCTGAATTTTCAAAACAAAAGGCACCAACTTATTTGCAATTAATGTTTCCAGAAAGGAAAGAGAATGCTTTTTAGAATTGTTTTCTGAAACTCTGCATAAACCCCACCCTCCCTAATGTTATAATGTCATAGAGTCAGAGAGATGTACAGCATGGAAACCAGACCCTTCGGTCCAATCTGTCCATGTCAACCAGATATCGCAACCCAATCTAGTCCCACCTGCCAGCATCCAGCCCTTATCCCTCCAAACCCTTCCTATTCATATACCCATCTTGATGCCTTTTTAAATGTTGCAATTGTACTAGCCTCCACCACTTAGTCTGGCAGCTCATTCCATACATGTACCACTCTCTGCGTGGAAAAAGTTGCCCCTCTGGTCTCTTTTGTATCTTTCCCCTATCACCACAAACCTAGGCCATCTAGTTCTGGACTCCCCACTCCAGAGAAAAGGCTTTGTCTATTTATCCTATCCATGCCCCTCATGATTTTATAAACCTCTATAAGGTCATCCCTCAGCCTCCGCTCCAGGGAATACAGCCCTAGTCTATTCAAACTCTTCCTATAGCACAAATCCTGCAACCCTGGCATCATCCTTGTAAGTCTTTTCTGAACCCTTTTTAAGATTCGCAACAACTTTCTGATAGGAAGGAGACCAGAATTGCACGCATATTCCAACAGTGGCCTAACCAATCCACAGGCGCAACATGATCTCCAAACTCCTGTACTCAGTACTCTGACCAATAAAGGAAAGCATATCAAACGCTGCCTTCACTTTCCTATCTACCTGAGACTCCACATTCAAGGAGCTATGAACCTGCACTCCAAGGTCTCTTTCTTCACCAACACTCCCTAGCACCTTACCATTAAGTGCATATGTCCTGCTCAGATTTGCTTTCACAAAATGCAGCACCTCACATTTATCTAAATTAAACTCCATCTGCCACTTGTCAGCCCATTGCCCAGCTGATCAAGATCCCATTGTAATCTGAGGTAACCCTCTTCGCTGTCCACTGCACCTCCAATTTTGGTGTCACCTGCAAACTAACTGTACCTCTTCTGCTCAGATCCAAATCATTTATATAAATGACGAAAGGCAGTGGACCCAACACTGATCCTTGTGGCACTCCACTGGTCACAGACCTCCAGTCTGAAAAATAACCCTCCACCACCACCGCCACTACCCTCTGTCTTCTACGTTTTTAAGCCAATTCTGTATCCAAATAGCTAGTTCTCCCTGTATTCCATGAGTTTGAACCTTGCTAACCAGTCTCCCATGAGGAACCTTGTCGAATGCCTTACTGAAGTCCATATAGATCACACCTACCATTGTGCCCTCATCAATGCTCTTTGTTACTTCTTCAAAAAACACAATCAAGTTTGTGAGACAAGTTTCCCACGCACAAAGCCATGTTGACTATCCCTAATCAGAGCTGAAAAATGTGTTGCTAGAAAATCGTAGCAGGTCAGGCAGCATCCAAGGAGCAAGAGAATCGACGTTTGGGGCATAAGCCCTTCTTCAGGATTCCTGAAGAAGGGCTTATGCCTGAAATGTCGATTCTCCTGCTTATTGGATGCTGCCTGACCTGCTGCACTTTTCCAGCAACACATTTTTCAGCTCTGATCTCCAGCATCTGCAGTCCTCACTTTCTCCTAGTTGATTTATCCCTAATCAGTCCTTGCTTTTCCAAATACGTGTACATCCTGTCCCTCAGGATTCCATCCAACAACTTGCCCACCACCGCCGTCACGCTCCCTGATCTATAGTTTTCTGGCTTGTCCTTACCTCCTTTTTTAAATAGTGGCACCTCATTAGCCAACTTCCAGCACCTCACCTGTAACCATTGATGCTACAAATATCTCAGCAAGAGGCCCAGCAATCACCTTCTCTAGCTTCCCATTGAGATCTAGGGTTCACCTGATCAGATCCTGGGGATTTATTCACTTTTATGCATTTCGAGACATCCAGCACTTCCTCCTCTGTAATATGGACATTTTTTTCAAGATGTCACCATGTACTTCCCTACATTCTATATCTTTCATGTCCTTTTCCACAGTAAACACTGCAAAATGCTTGTTTAATATCTCTCCCATCTCCTGTGGCTCCACACAAAGGCCAACTTGCTGATCTTTGAGGGGCCCTATTCTCTCCCTCGTTACCCTTTTTGTCCTTAATGTATTTGTGAAAACCTTTGGATTCTCCTTTAATTGTATTTGCCAAAGCCATCTCATGTCCCCTTTTTTGCTCTCCTCATTTCCCTCTTAAGTATACTCCTACTTCCTTTATACTTTCCAAAGGATTCACTCGATCTATCTTGATGATACCTGACATATGCTTCCTTCTTTTTCTTAACCAAACCCTCAATTTCTTTAGTCATCCAGCATTCCCTGTACCTACCAGCCTTTCCTTTCACCCTGACAGGAATATACTTTCTCTGGACTTTCGTTCTCTCATTTCTGAAGGCTTCCCATTTTCTAGCCATCCCTTTACCTGCGAACATCTACCCCCCAATCAGCTTTCGCAAGTTCTTGCCTAATACCATCAAAATTGGCCTTTCTCCAATTTAGAACTTCAACTTTTAGATCTGGTCTATTCTTTTCCATCATGATTTTAAAACGAAGAATAGAATTATGGTTGCTAGCCCCAATGTGCTCCCCCACTGACCCCTCAGTCACATGCCCTGCCTTATTTCCCAAGAGTAGAGCAAATTTTTCACCTTGTCTCATTGGTACATCCGCATGCTGAATCTGAAAATTGTCTTGTACACACTTAACAAATTCCTCTCCATCTTAACCCTTACTGTTATGGCAGTCCCAGTCTATGATCAGCAAGTTAAAATCCCCTACCGTAATCACCCTATTACTCTTACAGGTAACTGAGATCTCCTCTCAAAATTGTTTCTCAATTTCCCTCTGATGATTAGGGGGTCTATAATATAATCCCAATAAGGTGATCATCCCTTTATTTCTCAGTTACACCCAAATAACTTCCCTGGGTGTATTTCTGGGAATATCCTTCCTCAGTACAACTGTAATGCTATCCCTTATTAAAAATGCCACTCCCCCTCATGTCTTGCCTCCCTTTCTAACCTACCTATAGCATTTGTATTCAGGAACATTTAAGCTGCCAGTCCTGTCCATTCCTGAGCCATGTTTCTGTAATTACTATGATATCCCAGTCCCGTTCTCCTAACCATACCCTGAGTTCATCTGCCTTCCCTGTTAGGCCCTTTTGCATTGAAATAAATGCAATTTAATTTATCAGTCCTACCTTGTTCTCTGCTTTGCTTTGCTTTGCTTTGCTTTGTCCCTGCCTGTGCTGACTGTTTGTTTGACTTGCTTCTGTTCTCAACTGTACCAATCTCAGATTGATGTCTTTTCTCAATATATGCCTGAGTATCCCCCCCAACCTTTCCACTATATCAGTTTAAATCCTCTCAAGAAGCTCTGGCAAATCTCCCTGCCAGTGTATTAGTCCTCTCCCAATTTAGGTGCAATCCTTTCTTCTTGTGCAGGTCACTTCTACCTTAGAAGAGATTCCAATGATCCAAACATGTGAATCCTTCTTCCATTCACCAGCTGCTCAGCCATGCATTCATCTGCTCCATCGTCATCTTCCTGCCCTCACGAGCTGTAGCACCGGAAGTAATCCAGATATTACGACTCTCTGCCTTTTTTTTAATTCCTGCCTAACTCTCTCTCTAATCTCCCTTCAGAATCTTAACCTTTTCCCTTCCTGCATCGTTGGTTCCAATATGTACAATGACCTCCTGCTGGCCCCTGTTCCCCCTTGAGAACATTCTACACCCTCTCTGAGACATCCTTGATCCTGGCACCAAGGAAGCAACACACCATTCTGATGTATTGCTGCTGGCCACAGAAATGTCAGTCTGTACCTCTGACTAGAGTGTCCCCTAACACAAATGATCGCTTGGAACCCGACGTACCCCTCATTGCATTAGAGCCATCTCTGTACCAGAAATTTGGCTGTTCGTGTTACATTCCCCTGAGAACCCATCATCCCCTACATTTTCCAAAACAGCATACTTGTTTGAAACAGGGATAGCCACAGAAGACTCCTGCACTCACTGCCTACGTCTCTTACCTCTCCTGCACTTATGTGACCGTGTATCTGCGACTTTTCTTCCTTCCGAAAACTGCCATCCATCATATCCCCTTGCTCTTGTAAATTCCTCACTGCCTCTAACTGTCTCTCCAGTCGATCCATTCGATCTGATAGGATTCACATCCATTGGCATTTATTGCAGATATTATCCACTATAACCCTAAACTCCCACGTCCGATAAGAGCATATCACTCTACTAAAGGCCATTTTTGTTTCTTTTAGTCTACATACCCAGAAAATAGCACTGTCTTATTCCTCTACAAAATACTGCTCCTGGTTAAGTTAATACCTGTGGCTTATATCTTAAGTTTAATCAAGAGACACATCTCAATAAAACAGTTAACTTTAAATAGATTTGAAACCCACTCCAGGTAACTCTAAACACTAACTGGATCAATGCCTATCAATTTGAGAACATTAAAGTAATTGAATGGGCAGACTCTCTACTGTTAGATGCTGTTAACCTTCCCATTCGTGTTGTAATTTAAATTTGTACCATGGTATTATGTTAAAAATTGATAACTTATTCACTCGTGCAAGTTTTTGTTGTTAGTGATGTATAATAAACATAAGTAATATAGTGTTTTAAAGGAATTCTCTGATCAGTATTGACCAAAATTAGTTTCAACTGCAAAGTTATGTTCTTGCATCTCCCTAAAATGTTGTGCTTTCAACCTTTTTTTTTAAACTTGTTTCTCTCCACAGTCCATGCAGTAACACTCCTGGTAAATATTATTGGTTGCCTTGCCTGGTTCTGTGTTGATAGCTACCGAGGTGTGGACTTTGGCCTTGCCATTCTCTGGTTTTTGCTTTTTACTCCCTGTTCATTTATTTGTTGGTACAGACCACTCTACAAAGCTTTCAGGTTAGTAAGTAATTCTTTTAAATTTCTGTATTTATGATGATGTGAGAGTGAAATAAAATGTGGCCTAAAATCAAGTTTTGTTTTTAACTCAACAAAGCTGCACATGGTCAAGAAGTTTAAAAATGAATTCAAGGTTTTTTTGAAGAATTGTGATGTATTGTTGGTATTCTATTTGCCAGAATGCAGTTTACCATTATCTTCAAGCTATTGTACAAACTATATGTTAATAAGTAAGTTCTGATTGAACTGAATAAGGCTCAATGTAATGTGCCAAAAGTCTTTGCTTTTTTGGAAAACAGAATATATTTGACACCCACATCCCTCGAGGGTAGAGGATTTCATAGATTCTTAACTCCTGAGTAAAATAATTTTCTCTTTGTCGAAGTCCTGAATTAACAACCAATTATCCTAAGACCTGTTACTAGTCTCTGCATTTTTATTAAACCCTTTCAGAATCTTGTATGCTTCTGAGCACCTGAAAATATAAACATAAATTTAGGAGCAGGAATAGGCCAGGCATATAGCCCCAGTTTACTTGTCCTCCCATTATAGAACAAGTCTTTATCCCAGGAACTAATTGGTGAACCTTCACTATACTACTTCCATTGTGAGTATATCCTTATAGTAATTTGGTCTTTTGTATTTCGGGTGCCTGGAATTTAGGCTTGAGGATATGATGGTTTGTTATACGTAGACCAGTCTGGGATGCTCTGGTCAGTTTTGGGAAAGATGCTTTGACCTTCTGAAATGATGCAGTCCAATTTCAGCAAAGTTAAAAATCACAACACCAGGTTATAGTCCAACAGGTTTATTTGGCAATGCTAGCTTTTGAAGCGCTGCTTCGAAAAGTTGGTGCTTCCAAATATACCTGTTGGACTATAACCTGATATTGTGATTTTTAATTTTGTACACCCCAGTCCTACACCGGCTCTTCCAAACCACAATTTCAGCAAGTGATTTAGAACAACCTGGTTTAGAAAAATGAATTTGAGAATAGGTTGCCTTTGTATAGGATGTTGAGAAGTGATTGTCTCAACATGCACTAAAATTATTTTGATTTGACAAGTTAGGTACAAAGATTTTATTTCTCCAGCAGGGAAATCTGCTCTCAAAATAGAGCACAAAGAACAATACAGGTCAGAAGCATGAGACCGCTTGCATGTTATGAAGAGTTTGTAAGGAGATTTAAAAATCTGTAGATTCAGTGAGGGGGCAAAAATGTGCCAAATGGAGTATATTGTAAGAAAATGTGAAATTGTCCATTTGGGAAGGAAAATGAAGTATATTATCTAAATCTGAGATTTGCCAAGCTCTCATATGCAAGTGATCTGGGTTTCCTAGTGCATGAATCACAGTCAGTATGCAGATATGTGAAACAATTAGGAATGTTGTCATTGAACATAAGGGGCATTGAATACAAAAGAAGGTTATGCTTCAACTGTACAGGGTACTGGTAAAACCACATCTGGAGTCCCCTGTACAATATTAGTCGACTGATTTCAAGGAAGTATGTAAATGTATTGCAAACATTTCAGGAATGTTTACCAGACTTGTATCTAGAATGCTGGAAAAGCACAGCAGGTTAAACAGCAGCCAAGGAGCAGGAGAAACAACATTTTTGGGCATAAGCCCTTCCTGATGAAAGGCTTATGCCTAAAACGTTGATTCTTCTGCTCCTTGGCTGCTGCCTAATCTGCTAGCTGTCCTCTGGCACCATCCCTGTGGCCAGAGATGATTTTTGGTCAGGGTGTCTGTAATTCCTCCCTCATCTCCCACAATAACCTCTTCCAGACCTGAGGAGTTGTCAGTTTTTAAATCCACCAAAATATCCATTACCTCCTCGCTGCTTATATCAATCTGCTCAAGAACTTCACAGTCCATCAGTTCTATTTTCTGTACTTCCATTCTCCTCCTGAGTGAAGATAAATGAGTACTTCATGTCTAACATAGAGTCATAGAGATGTACAGCATGGAAACAGACCAATCTGTCCATGCCGACCAGATATCCCAACCCAATCTAGTCCCACCTGTCAGCACCCGGCCCATATCCCTCCAAACCCTTCCTATTCATATATCCATCCAAATGCCTCTTAAATGTTGCAATTGTACCAGCCTCCACCACTTCCTCTGGCAGCTCATTCCATACATGTATCACCCTCTGCGTGGAAAAGGTTGCCCCCTAGGTCTCTTTTACATCTTTCCCCTCTCACCCTAAACCTATGCCCTCTAGTTCTGGACTCCCCATCCCCAGGGCAAAGACTTTGTCTATTTATTCTATCCATGCCCCTCATAATTTTGTAAACCTCTATAAGATCATCCCTCAGCCTCCGACGCTCCAGGGAAAACAGCCCCAGCCTGTTCATTCTCTCCCTATAGCTCCAACCCTGTCAACATCCTTGTAAACCTTTCAAGTTTCACAACATCTTTCTGATAGGAAGGAGACCAGAACTGCATGCAATATTCCAACAGTGGCCTAACCAATGTCCTGTATAGCCGCAACATGACCTCCCAACTCCTGTACTCAATACTCTGACCAATAAAGGAAAGCATACCAAGCACCTTCTTCACTATCCTATCTACCTGCAACTCCACTTTCAAGGAGCTATGAACCTGCACTCCAAGCTCGCTTTTTTTCAGCAACACTCCCTAGGACCTTACCATTAAGTGTATAAGTCCTGCTAAGATTTGCTTTCCCAAAATGTAGCACCTCGCATTTATCTGAATTAAACTCCATCTCCATCGCATGTATCTGAATTAAACTCTTCTCAGCCCATTGGCCCATCTGGTCCAGATCCTGTTGTAATCTGAGGTAACCCTCTTCGCTGTCCACTATACCTCCAATTTTGGTGTCATCTGCAAACTCACTAACTGTACCTCTTATGCTCGCATCCAAATCATTTATGTAAATGACAAAAAGTAGAGGACCCAGCGCCGATCCTTTGTGGCACTCCACTGGTCACAGGCCTCCAGTCTGAAAAACAACCCTCCACCACCACCCTCTGTCTTCTACCTTTTGAGCCAGTTCTGCATCCAAATGGCTAGTTCTCCCTGTAGTCCATGAGATCTAACCTTGCTTATCAGTCTCCCATGGGGAACCTTGTCCAACGCCTTAGTGAAGTCCATATAGATCACATCTACTGCTCTGTCTTCATCAATCCTCTTTGTTACTTCTTCAAAAAACTCAATCAAGTTTGTGAGACATGGTTTCCCACGCACAAAGTCTTGTTGACTATCCCCAATTAGTCCACGCCTTTCCAAATACATGTACATCCTGTCCCTCAGGATTCACTCCAGCAACTTGCCCACCACCAAGGTCAGGCTCATCGGTTTATAGTTCCCTGGCTTGTCTTTACCGCCCTTCTTAAACAGTGGCACCACGTTTGCCAACCTCCAGTCTTCCGGCACCTCACCTGTGACTATCGATGATACAAATATCTCAGCAAGAGGCCCAACAATCACTTCTCTGGCTTCCCACAGAGTTCTCAGGTACACCTGATCAGGTCCTGGGGATTTATCCACTTTTACCCGTTTCAAGACATCCAGCACTTCCTCCTCTCTATCTAATATGGACATTTTGCAAGATGTCATCATCTATTTCCCTACAGTCTATGTCTACCATATCCTTTTCCACAGTAAACACTGATGCAAAATATTCATTTAGTATCTCCCCCATTTTCTGTGGCTCCACACAAAGGCTGCCTTGCTGATCTTTGAGGGGCCCTATTCTCTCCCTAGTTACCCTTTTGTCCTTAATATATTTGTAAAAAACTCTTTGGATTCCCCTTAATTCTATTTGTCAAAGCTATCTCATGTCCCCTTTTTTTTGCCATTCTGATTTCCCTCTAAAGTATACTCCTACTTCCTTTACACTCTTCTAAGGATTCACTCGACCTATCCTGTCTATACCTGACAAATGCTTCCTTCTTTTTCTTAACCAAACCCTCAATGTCTTTAGTCATCCAGCATTCCCTATACCTACCAGCCTTTCCTTTCACCCTGTAGAGTAAAAAGTGAGGTCTGCAGATGCTGGAGATCAGAGCTGAAAATGTGTTGCTGGTTAAAGCACAGCAGGTCAGGCAGCATCCAAGGAACAGGAAATTTGACATTTCGGGCCAGAGCCCTTCATCAGGAAAGGGCTCTGGCCCGAAACGTCAAATTTCCTGTTCCTTGGATGCTGCCTGACCTGCTGTGCTTTAACCAGCAACACATTTCCAGCTCTTTCCTTTCACCCTGATCGGAATATACTTTCTCTGGATCCTTGTTATCACAATTCTGAAGGCTTCCCATTTTCCAGCTGGCCCTTTTACCTGCAATCATCTGTCTCCATGCAGCTTTTGAAATTTCTTGCCTAATATCGTCAAAATTAGCCTTTCTCCAATTTAGAACTTAAACTTTTTGATCTAGTCTATCCTTTTCCATCATGATTTTTAAAATGAATAGAATTATGGTCGCTGGCCCCAGAGTGCTCTCCCACTGATACCTCAGTCACCAGCCCCGCCTTATTTCCCAAGAGTAGGTCAAGTTTTGCACCTTCTCTAGTAGGTACATCCACATACTGAATCAGAAAATTGTCTTGTACGCATTCAAGAAATGCCTCTCCCTCTAAACCTTTCACACTATGGGAGTCCCAGTCTGTTTGGATTGTGAAAATCCCCTCCCATAACTACGCGATTATTCTTACGGATAGCTGAGATCTCCTTACCAGTTTGTTTCTCAATTTCCCTCTGCCTATTAGGGGGTCTATAATACAATCCCAATAAGGGTATCCTCCCCTTTTTTATTTCTCCGTTCTACCCAAATAACTTCCCTGGATGTATTTCCCGGAATATCCTCCCTCAGCACAGCTGTAATGCTATCCCTTATCAAAAATGCCACTCCCCCTCCTCTCTTGCCTCCCTTTCTATCCTTTCTGTAGCATTTGTATCCTGGAACATTCAGCTGCCAGTTCTGCCCATCCCTGAACCATGTTTCTGTAATTGCTATGATTTCCCAGTCCCATGTTCCTAACCATGTCCTGAGTTCATCTGCCTTCCCTGTTAGGCCCCTTGCATTGAAATAAATGCAGTTTAATTTAGTCGTCCAACTTTGTCCCTGCCTGCCCTGACTGTGTTTGTTTGACTCATTTCTGTTCTCAACTGTACCAGTCTCAGATTGATCTCTTTCCTCATTATCTCCCTGGGTCCCCCCCCCGCCCTTTACTAATTTAAATCGTCCTGAGCAGCTCGAGCAAATTTCCCTGCCAGTATATTAGTTCCCTTCCAATTTAGGTGCAATCTGTCCTTCTTGTACAGGTCACTTCTACCCCAAAAGAGATTCCAATGATCCAAAAATGTGAATTCTTCTCTCATACACCAGCTCCTCAGCCATGCGTTTATCTGCTCTATCCTCCTACTCCTGCCCTCATTTGGTCGTAGCACTGGGAGTAATCCAGATATTACTACCATCGAGGACCTCCTTTTTAAATTTCTAACGCTCTGTAATCTCCCTTCAGAATCTCAACCCTTTTCCTTCCTATATCATTGGTTCCAATGTGGACAATAACTTCTTGCTGGCCCCTCTCCCCAGTGAGAACATTCTGCACCCTCTCTGAGACATCGTTGATCCTGGCACCAGGAAAGCAACACACCATTCTGCTTTTTGTTTGCTGGCCACAGAAACATCTGTCTGTTCCTTGGACTACAGAATCCCCTATCTCAGTTGATCTCTTGGAAGCCGACGTACCCATCATTGCATTAGAGCCAGTCTCAAGAGCAGAAACTTGGCTGTTCGTGCTACGTTCCCCTGAGAATCCATTGCCCCTTACATTTTCCAAAACAGCATACTTTTTGAAAAGGATATATCCACAAAAGACACCTGCCCTAGGTGCCTACCTCTCTTGCCCTTCCTGGAGTTAACCTATCTATGTGACTGTATCTGAGACTTCCCCCCGCCATCCATCACATACTGTTGCTGTTGCAAATTCCTCATCGCTTCTGTCCCTCCAACCGATCCATTCGATCTGATAAGATTCGCATCGAAAAGCTCCTGATGCCGTCCAGATTACTCAAAAATTGCTCCCTTGGTCCTTAATACGTTCTGCTCTTTCCCCTTGACATACTTATAGAATATTCTGGGATTCTCCATAATCGTGCCCAATGGTGTTTTCTTTTCATGCCCCCATTTGCTTTCCTAATTGTTTTCTTGAGTCTCTTCAGCCCAAACTTGAATTTCTAAATTTCTTTGGCGGCGGCGTGAATTAACATTCTCCCAGCTATTGCTTCCTTTCCCCAATAATGCTGATTTCCAATTAATTATTTATTCAAACGATTTTTTTGTACTACTTTGGGGAGCAACAAGCTTTCCATTTTTTAATTTCTCATTTTTCATTGGATTTGAATAAAACAATATCTTGTGCAAGATTGTGATCCTTTTTATGCCAAAACACAGTGAGGTGGGATGCAGGATTTGTGAAAGTGATTTAACACTGAAACTGATGAAGGTACATTCTTTTTCAGGAGTGACAGTTCCTTCAGCTTTTTTCTATTCTTCTTCGTATTTATCTGTCAGTTTGCTGTCCATGTATTGCAATCAGTAGGAATTCCACAGTGGGGAAACTGGTGAGTATTAATTCCTAGATTTCAGATTCATTATAATGAGAACCATGAGATAACTTATCCCAGTGACTCTTTTTTTTTTCCCCAAGTAAATTACCTTAAGTGAAGCTTTTCATCTTGAAATGTTTTAAGTGAAATTGAATAGAACTTGATGAGTACCCATGTCAACTCTACTTTTTTATCCCACCCTCTTCCTTTGGAGATTTTTCTGGCCATATAGCCAGGACTGGTTTATATCTGTCAGCTTGCGCACAAACTGTTGGAACAAGCATCACCAGGCAATGATGATAAAGTTAGAAATTGGTGCTCTTTCCCCCCCCCCAAAAAAAAATCACACTGTGCAAGCACTCTTGCATACATCTACTAAGGAGTATTCCTGACAGTAAAATCTCTCTGTTTGCTTGCTTAGCTAGTCTTAGCCAAGAAATTGAAACATTTTAATTCTTGATTTGCTGAAAAAGGCCCAAAGTTTCACAGTCAATACAGCACTGAAAGACACCATTCAGCCCATCAAGTCCATGTTGACTTGCCATTCAATGATCCAGGAGGTTTAGTTCTCAACTCAATCCCAGTGGTTCTGCTGTGTTTCTTTCAAGCATTCATCTAATTTCCTCCATCTCTTCCCTCCCAGACAGAAAGGACTATGTCATTACCATTTGCTGCATAAACGTTCTTCCTTGCATCCTCACCCATGTCGACTAAAGGGAGCAGCATTTCTTCTAAGCATAGAATTGTATAGAATGGAAACAGACCCTTCCATCCAACTTGTTCATGCTGACCAGACATTCTAATCTGACAGTCCCATTTGCCAATATTGGCTCCTATCCCTTTAAACGCTTCCTATTCCTATACCATTCAGATGCATTTTAAATGTTGTAATTGTACCTGCCTCCACCACTTTCTCTCAAAACACGCACTACACTGCATGAAAACATTTCCCCTCCAGTCCTACTTTGAATCTTCTCTCACCTTAAACCTACCCTCTAGTTTTGAACTCCCTCACCCTAAGAAAAAGACCTTGACTGTTCGCCCTATCCATGACCCCCATGATTTTATAAATCTCTATAAGGTCACCCTTCAGTCTCCAATGCTCCAGGGGAACAAAACCCCAGTCTGTTCGGTCTCTCCTTATATCTCAGACCTTTAGTCCTGGCAACAATCTTGTAAATCTTTTCTGCACCCTCAAATTTCACAGCATCTTTCCTATACATCTGGTACATTTCTTCTGAATCTCCCCTCAACCTGCCTTGTTTGAAGGAACATGAGCTTCTCCAATTAGATACAAGTTTAAAAATCCCTCTTCTCTATAGCTACTGTAATAAATCTTCTCTGCACCTTCTCAAGGATCCTTACATCCTTCCTAATGCATCGTGTTCAGAACTGGGCATAATACTCCAGTTTTGCTCTCCTCTGAGTTTTATAAAGATCCACTATACCCTACTTTTGCACTCTCCCTCCACTTATGAAACCCAAGTTACCCCATTTTGTTTTTAGTAGATTTGTTTTGCTTTGTAATTGAGATATGAGATTTGATGCAAACACTTCATTATATATGCAGAAAACTTATATAAGCACACTCCACTGTATTTTGGAATGTGGGAAGAAAAGCTTTACTGAATTTGTAAGAAATATATTGGCCTAAGTTCTGCAGGACTTTTGACAGTCAGCTTCTAAATCATTACTGTTCTGAAATTGATCACAATTTCAGGCTAATGTGTAAATCCTGAAGTTATTAATGGTTTGGTTATTAATGGCAAGCTCAGTTAAAAACTATTGCTGAACAAAGTATCTGTTCATGAAAAAAAATGTTTTATTTGGATTGTGTTAAGTGTAACTGGATTTTAATTGGTAGATTTCTTCATGATGTTCCAGCTTTTTCTTCATTGTCGGTGTATAGAGTCATAGATGTACCGCATGGAAACAGACCCTTCGGTCTAACTTGTCCGTGCCAACCAGATATCCTCAGTTAATCTATTCCCATTTGCCAACACTTGGCCCATATCCCTCTAAACCCTTCCTATTCATGTACCCATCCAGATGCCTTTTAAATATTGTAATTTTACGAACTTCCATCACTTCCTCTGGCAGCTCATTCCATACATGCACCATCTTTTGTATGAAAAATTTCCCCCATAGGTCCCTTTTAAGTCTTTCCCCTCTCACCCTAAACCTATGCCCTCTAGTCCTGGACTGTTCCAACCCAGGGGATGTTCCAATCTTGAATCTACTGCATATATTAAAAAGAAAAGTGGCTTGCTCTTGGTGTTTTTTTTTAAATTTCTTGGTGGCCATCTATAGGGATTGATTGGTTGCTTATACAGCTTGACATTGCTATAGCTCCCCATTCGGAGTCCCTACTAAAGAATGTGACAGTGTGCTGCACAACAAGAGGAGGCAGTGTTTTTGTCCTTAAATATTGAGGTCCAGTAGGGTTTTCTTTTGAGACCAGCAGCAAGTACATTTGCTTTACCCTCTACAGGGGAACCTTGATTATCCGAATACCAATTATCTGAAGGAGATCTCAGACCCGATAGAAACATTACATCAAAGATGTGTTTCCAACAGTGATCATGTCTTTTGTTTACAGTGATTAAATGAGCACCATCTCCAAATAACTGACCCCCCGCCTTCTCTCTCTTCCCACAATTTCCCTGGAGTTCTACAAAGGGGTGTACCCTAAATCCCCCCCCCCCCCCCCCACCCCACCCCAACCCCGCTTCCCAGGAATAATCTCTCCCAACATTGTCCTGTGTAGGGCAAAGGTGGAACCTGTCAAAAGTTTGTAGTAAAAAGTTGTGTGGGGGACTTTGGCTGCGTATTTGAGTGCTATTTGGAGACTTGCCCCACAAAGGCAACTGCAGCAGCAGTCTTGTTGATGTGCAGTCCGGATGCCCCGGAGAAAGAGTGGGGGAGGGCGGGGGCATGGGGCTGGGGGTGGGGTTGGACAGTGTTGGGGGTCAGTGCTGGTGGGGGGGAGAGGTTTGTTGTGGGCAGGGGTGTGGGCTCACGTGCTTTGTGCTGGGGGATGGGTTTGGATGGGGCTGCGGACAAATGGAGGGCAGTGTTGGGGGTCGGGGCTCGTGCGCTTTGTGCTGGGGGGTGCAGGGTTATCATGGGGGGCGTTGTTGGACGGGAGGGAAGAAGGACGGGTGCAGGGGTAGGGCCTCACGCACTGTGTGCTGCTGCTAGTCTCCTGAACTGGGAACAGACTTTAAAACTTCGAGCCCGAGGAAAGGCATTTAATCGTTTATCCAAACGAAATAGTGCCCACCCATCTCATTCGGATAATCGAGTTTCCACCCTACTGCAAAATCTAGTCCATTGAAATGTGTAGAAGATTTGTGCAAGTTATCAGTATTCTATTACCTGTTGTTTTTAGCTTTCATTTGAAAGGTAGATCTGTAATCATCTCTGTATTTCAGTGGCTGGATTTCAGCACTTACAGCTCTTAATAAGAGTATTCCTGTTGGAGTTCTGATGATGATTGTTGCAGCAGCTTTTACTGGTTCAGCTGTTGTCTCACTAATTATGTTTAAAAAGGTAAGAAACTTTTTAACATACACACGTTGTGCGAGCTTTTCTGTGCATTTATCAGTTTCCACACTTTTCATATTTTATATTCTTCTGTCAACCTATTTTAAAGGTTTTTTAGAAAAATGTGAAGATATGTGTATTGATGTGAAAGTGATGGCATTTGTGGGAGTAATCAATATTTTGCTGCCAAATATAAATATTCAGAGAGAAGCTATCCATTATAAGTTTCTAGATTCAAATAACATTGTGAACAAAGTTCATTGTGGTCATCTGAACGCTTGAACCAAAAAAGTATAATTATTTTCACACCAGATGTGGAGGGACCATCATATGAGAAGAGATTGTGTATACTGTGCCTGTGTTCCATTGTAGTTTGGAAGAATGAGAAGCCCCCTTATTACAACATCTAATAATCTTAGAGGACTTGATGCAGAAAGGACTAGTAAGTGGCACGGTGGCACAGTGGTTAGCACTGCTGCCTCACAGCGCCAGAGACCCGGTTCAATTCCCGCCTCAGGCGATTGACTGTGTGGAGTTTGCACGTTCTCCCCGTGTCTGCGTGGGTTTCCTCCGGGTGCTCCGGTTTCCTCCTACAGTCACAAAGATGTGCGGGTCAGGTGAATTGGCTATGCTAAATTGCCTGTAGTGTTAGGTAAGGGTAAATGTGGTGGGTTGCGCTTCGGAGGATCGGTGTGGACTTGTTGGGCCGAAGGGCCTGTTTCCACACTGTAAGTAATCTAATCTAATCTAATCTAATGTGCAGGTTAGGTGAATTGGCCATGCTAAATTGTCCATAGTGTTAGGTGTAGGGGAATGGGTCTGGATGGGTTGCTCTTCGGAGGGTTGATGTGGACTTGTTGGGCTGAAGGGCCTGTTTCCACATTGTAGGGAATCTAATCTAATTAATTAGATCCCCCTTCATCCTTCTAAACTCCATCGAGTATAGTCCCAGAGTCCTGAAACGTTCCTCATACATTAAGCTTTGCACTCCTGTGATTATTCTTGTGAATCTCCTCTGGACCCACTTCAGGGCCAGTTCTCCCTTCCTGAGGTATGGGGCCTAAAGTTACTCACAACACTCCAAATGTGGTTTTACCAGAGTCTTAGCCTCAGAAGTACATCCCTGCTTTTATATTCTAGTCCTTCTGAGATAAATGGCAACATTATATTTGCCTTCCTAACTACTGACTCAGCCTCCAAGTTTACTTCAAGAGAAACCTGGACTAGGACTCCCAAACCTGCACTTCAGATTTCTGAATTTTCTCTCCATTTGGAAAATAATCCAGGCCTCTACTTCCTACCAAAGTGTATGACCACACCCTTTCCCAGTTGTATTGTAGCTGCCATTTCTTTGCCCACTCCCCTAACCTGTCTAATTCTTTCTGCAGCCTCTTCAATACTACCTGTCCCACTATCTATCTTTGTATCATCTGCAAATGTAGCTAGAATGCCCTCAGTTCCTTTATCTGGAGCATTAATGTATAGTGAAAAGTTGTGGTCCCAGCACTGACCCTTGCAGTGACCATTAGTCACCAGCTTTCATCCTGAGAAGAACCCTTTTATCCCCAATCTCTGCCTTCTGCCATCCAGCTAACCTATCCATGCTCATACCTTGCCTCAAACACCACAGACCTTACCTTATTCAGCAGCCTCCTGTGTGGCACCTTTTGGAATCCAGATAGATAACATCCATTGGCTCTCCTTGGTCTAATCTGCTCTTTGCCACCTCAAATAATTCTAAAAGATTTGTCAGGTATGACCTCCCCTTGATGAAACTATGCTGACTTTGCCCTAATTTACCACACACTTCCAAATACTTAAGAATCTCATCCTTTACACTGGACTCAAGTCTTATCAATGACTGAGGTCAGGCTAATTGCCTATAATTTCCTGTCTCCCTTCTTAAACAAGGGGTTACATTAGTGATTTTGTGGTCCTTTGGGGCCCCTCCCTGACTCCAATGATTCCTGAAAGACCACCACTAAAGCCTCTACTATCTCTTCAACTATCTCCTTCAGAACTCTGGGGTCCACCCCTTCTGGTCCAGGTGATTTATCTACTTTTCAGACATTTTCAGTTTTTTCAGCATGTACTCCTTGGGTGGTGGCTACCATACTCCTTTTCTGTCCTGTGACTCTCTTGAAGTTTTGGGATAATACTCTGGTCTTCCACTGTGAAAACTGACACAAATATTTAGTCAGTTCCTCAGCCATTTCTTTGTTCTCCATTGCTACTTCTCCAGCTTCATTTTCCAGAGGGTCAAATTTTCACTTTTGCCTTTCTTTTGCCCTTTTGCTGTGGCAGACACTAGAGCCTTGTCATCTGCAAGTTTTCAATATTTGGCATCTACTTTGTCATCGTTTCTCTAGTGTTTCATGTGTCATTGCCTCTACATCAATTTTAAAAAATGAATAACAATTATAGCCACACATTAAATGTTGAACATGTCGGTGACACAAACTCAGTGATTTTGTATTGAGATAACAAGCCCAGCTGAAGCACACATTCACTTTTTTCTGCCACGTACATATGCAGATATTCCAAGTGTTTCTTTGTTTGCCAACCCCCTCCACCTTTTAAACCTCCAACAGTCTGTGAGAACCCTGTTCACGTTCTCACTGCCTTGCAGTGTTCTACCTCTTCCTGTCACACAAAATACTCATTTATTGTTTGTAAGTCTTTCTTGTTGCTTGGCACCTCACACGCCCCCAGCCCCCACCATACTTTGTAACTTTCCACAGTTTCAAGGGATTGCTTTCCTTCAACTCTAGCTATTTGTTTAATCCCTACTTGTCTTTGCACATTGTCACTATGTTTCTCATTCTCATTCTCTCACTACTGCACCAGAGGTACATAGGACATAGAACATAGAAGGATACAGCGCAGTACAGGCCCTTCGGCCCTCGATGTTGCGCCGACCGAGTCCTACCTAACCTATACTAGCCCAATAACTTCCAAATGCCTATCCAATGCCCGCTTAAATGAACATAAAGAAGGAGAGTTCACCACTGATACGGGCAGGGCATTCCATGAACTCACAACCCGCTGTGTGAAGAATCTACCCCTAACATCTGTCCTATACCTACCACCCCTTAATTTAAAGCTATGTCCCCTAGTAACACCTGACTCCATTAGCGGTAACCTAAATTTATGCTCCAGTCTCTGGAATGGAACTTGTACAAGGCAGAAAGCTATGAGTTCAAGAGTTGAGCCATGGTGAATATAAAAATTATGCTTATGGGATTAAGCCACTTGTATCCCGAGGAAGAGTCAAATTGCCCACTTTTGAAGCTCTTTTTGCTGTCCAGACCAGATGGACACAATGTGAACTTGCAGTAAGTATTAGCTTAAGCTCTGATTTTTAAAGTCTTGTGCAGTTGATTTAACTTAACTACTTTGACAACAGTACATGTTGGTAATCATTTGAGTTTAGGTCAGAGGCCCCTTTGTAGAAAGAAAATGGTTCATTCGTTCAGCCAAGATAGGGGAAGACTGAATAAACGAGAATAAAATCTTTTATTAATCAGTACTGTCACAGTTGAGGTTTTTTTGTGAAATAGGTAATTTAGTTTTGGAAATGTACTTTTAACTTTTCATTACATTGAAGTGTTTGAATTGTTGCAGTTTTGGATGTGATTGTTAAGTTTGCTGTGCTAGTATTGGCTCTGGCAAACTGTTTTACTTGGATTTTCCAACAGGTGGCAGTCTGAGCATTGTTACAGGGATGTGTGACCTGAATTTAGTTGCTTGAAAATAATCAATATGTAGTGCAATATTTCTGAAGTTGAAATGTTTGTTGGTCGTACTTGCTTTTGACCCCAATTGATGGCTATCACCACCACCACCTCCTCCCTCCAACAGTCCCCCCTTGTGCATGAATCCATCAACGTGCCAACTAGAATTTACAATGTTTCAAGAAGATAGTTCACCACTACAATCTCCCGAGGCACTTGAGATTTAGAAATGAACGCTGCCCTGGTGAGTGATGCCCATTTAATGTGATTGGATTTTTTTAAAAGCAAAAATGATTTTGTGGCACCCTCCAAGAAATACTTGGGTCTTTGATACACTTGGTTATCTAAAATCTGAAAGTATGGTACCATTCCTATATGTATACTAATTATCTTTTCAAAAGACATCTGGCTGTCTGTTTTCGTGACCATTGACTAGCAGCTGTTTAAAGATGATTATTGGGGTCTAATCAAGTAAAATGAGAGTAATAAGCTGCTCTTGAATCTTTCCAAGTGTCACAATAGCAGCATACTATAGCAATGCACTTCTAATTTACTAAAGTCTTCATGATCTTTTTATTTTTAAAGAAATGTAAAGGTAAGCAAGCAATAATTTAAAAATCTAATGTGATCTAGTGTTACCATAAGAAAAGTATGACCATTCTTTTAAAGTGTAGTCAACTTGTAAATAAAAAAATTAAAGGTGATGGGTTTCTCTGAAGAATATTGATGAATGTAATACCTTGCCTGTACTCGAATACAACTAACGTGGACAAGCCCTTTTTATTATTATGCTCTGGGAGATTCTCTCTGCACATCAGGGTTACCCCATTCCCACCATCCCTTGCTACCTTCCCTCTAAAACCTTAGCCCCATTCCCTCTACTCTGGGCCCTCCGATGTCCTAAAAGCCAGAGTCTTTTCTTTCTTCTGCAGTCATTGCTCTCCTTCATGTTCTTGCTTGCACTCCAGGTGGTGGTGCCTGCTACTGAGCTCTAGTGTTATTGGTCCTGAGAGTTGCCAGCCAGTCAGATTCACTATAGCACTTGACCGCCGGATCTCCTCCCACTTAGTCATAGAGATCTATAACGTGACAAAAGGTTTTTTGGCCGATCTCATCTGTGCCAGTCAAGAACAGCTACCTATTTTAATCCTATTTTCCAGCAATTGGCCCACAGTCTTGAGCACTTGCGATGGCAGGGCATATATCTAAAATGCTGAGGTTTCTGCCTCTAACATCCCTACTTGTAGTGAATTGCAGATTTGCACCATCCTCTAGGTGAAAAAAAACTTTCTCGCTCATCTCTAAACCTTGTATACTTAATCTTGAATCTTTGCCCCTGGTCATTGATTCCTCCAAGAAGGGAAACGTTTCTTGCCTATTGTCTATGACTTTCATAATTTTAAATATTTTAATTATGCCCCTTCTCCATCTCCTCTGCTGTAAGGAAAACAAGCCCAGTCTGTCCAATCTCTCTCCATAACTGAAACTCTCCAGCCCAAGCAACATCCTGGAAGATCTCCTCTGCATCCTCCCCAGTGTTAAGATATCCCTCCTATAATTGGATTCTAGAACTGCATGCAACACTCTAGCTGCAGCCTAATTTTATACAGTTCCAGCATAGCATTCCTGCTTTTAAACTCTGTCTTGACTAATAAATGCAAATATTATGCCGCCTTAATTACTTTATCTGTCTGTCCTGATTCCAAGTCCCTCTGATCCTTGGTGCTTCCTGGGCTCCTACTGTTAATCATGTATTCCCTTGCCTTGTTTATCCTGCCCAAGTGCATTACCTCACCATTTGTCCAGATTGAATTCATTTGTCACTGATCAGTCCATCTAACTTGCCCTTCTCTATCCTCTTCACTATTTGCTACCACACCAATTTTCATATCACCTGTGAGCTTACTGATCAATGTTCAAGTCTACATCACTTCTTTTTTATTAAACCACAAATGGCAAATGTCCGAACACAGTCCCTGTAGGACTCCTGTACACAGATTATTACTTGGAAAAATGTCCCTCTGCTTCCTGCCACTCAACCAATTATAGATTCAATCTACCAAATTTCCTTAGATGCCATGGCTCTTACATTTGCTGTCAGTCTCCCATATGGGACCTTATCAAAAGCATTGCTGAAGTCCAATTAAACTACATCAAAAGTATGGATATAAAAGGGATAGAAATTCTTCTCATCCATTTTAGCCTGCCTGGAAGGCATGGGCATCATGTGCCTTAGGGACAAAGTATTCATTAACACTTCAGCCATGATTCTTGTTGATGAAAAAGCATTCCTCCATACTTTACATCACTTGGAGGGAGCAGTAAGACTGGTAATGGCACAGATATAATCTGGGTGGTGGGTTTTGCTGTCCAGGAGCTAGAGTGGCTCAGTAGCACTGCTGGCTAAGTGCAGAAGCATGTAGCCGATTATCGTATTGAGGAAGTCTAACAAGGGGGAAAAACATACTTGGCTTTATCTTCCGCAATCTACAATTACAGACACGTGTCCATGATGAAAGCAATAGGAATGACCGTGTAGGCACTGTGGAGACCATGTCCTGCTCACATTGGGGATATTCTCCATTATATTTGTGCCACAGCCATTATGCTAAATGGGGCAGACTTGAACAGATCGAGCACTAGGCAGCCTTGAGATACTGTGGTTCATGAATTGTAGAATTGTATTGAGTCACAACTGTGACTTGGCATATCACGCACTCCGAGTAAAAAATGAGGTCTGCAGATGCTGGAGATCACAGCTGCAAATGTGTTGCTGGTCAAAGCACAGCAGGTTAGGCAGCATCTCAGGAATAGAGAATTCAACGTTTCGAGCATAAGCCACTCCACCATGAAATCAGATCTGGCTCGGTGAAGAAAGCTACTCAGTTCATAGTCTCATTGCAGCCTTAATATCAAGGCAATCACTTGCCATGCCTCTGATCTTGTCTCTGCGACTGATTTGGGAGAAAGTTCTTCACTGTTTAGACTTAGATAAAGCAGAAAGAAAGTCAGTTGTGGTTCGAGGTCAAACCTCTCACTCCTGGGATTTTATTGAAGGAGTTCCTTGGGTTAGTGGCCGGGACCCAACATCTACAACTGTTTCCTCAATGATCTGGCCCCTCTCTCCAAAAATCAGAAATGGTGACCTTTTTCGTAAAGATTGCATATTGCGCCATGATTCACTGGGATAGTGTGTTGGCAATCAAGTTCCACTATTCCAGGACTCCTCTCACAAGTAAAACTTTGATGGAATCACCAAATTGCCCAATTCTTATTTTGTTCATGTTAAAAAAAAAATAGATGCCAGGTTTCCTTTCACTACAATTAATAGATGATTTCTGGTCAATCAAATCATTTTAAACAATGTGACAAGTTGAATGGCTAATGTGTAACTATAATTTAAACTTTGCCCCTTTCTTAATTTCAATGCACATACCAACCAACACAAGCCACAAATATTGTTGGTGTAGAAGAAAACAAGTCAGAAGCACTGTTCTAGCACCAGTCTGGATTGCAGATGTAATGAGTTTTCTTTTTTCAGGTCCTTTTGGATTCCTTCCAAATCTTTGGTGATGATATGAGGTTTTGGAAGCACCAATTTTATGCCCGCTTTTTCCTTTCAACAGGGGGTTTGTAGAGAGTGCAGTTTACAGAGAAAGCTGAAGAGCAGCTAGTGACAAGAAATTTTGCTTAACACACAAAGATGGCAAGAGATGGATGCTTTAACTTTGCAGGCTAGATGTTTCTGCTGTTTTGTCCACCTACCAATCTGTACCCAACTGGGCGGCACGGTGGCACAGTGGTTAGCACTGCTGCCTCACAGCGCCTGAAGACCCGGGTTCAGTTCCCGACTCAGGCGACTGACTGTGTGGAGTTTGCACGTTCTCCCCGTGTCTGCGTGGGTTTCCTCCGGGTGCTCCGGTTTCCTCCCACAGTCCAAAGATGTGCGGGTCAGGTGAATTGGCCATGCTAAATTGCCCGTAGTGTTAGGTAAGGGGTAATGTAGGGGTATGGGTGGGTTTCGCTTCGGCGGGTCGGTGTGGACTTGTTGGGCCGAAGGGCCTGTTTCCACACTGTAAGTCTAATCTAAAAAAACTGCCCAGGAGCCAATCTTTTAAATACAAAAACTGTGAGGACACGCTGTTAAATTGAGGAAAACATGCAAGATGTTTAAAAACAAGTTACCAGAACATATCGTTAACATATATTCAATGCTACCTCATTCATATAGTGAAGATAAATTCTAAACAAGTCAGTACAGCCACTGTGTTCAGCTTAATTTTGCCTGGAGACGACCATTTAGGTAGATTTTTTTTTAATTGGCACCAGTTGTTGTGGAGGACTTAGCATAAAATCAACCATAGCTTCACCTGATGAAGGGCTTATGGCGAAACGTCTATTCTCCTCCTCGGATGCTGCCTGACCTGCTGTGCTTTTCAAGCACCACACTCTTGACTCCATCCTCTCTCAGAATTATGTTATTGTTCCTTCACTATTGCTGGGTCAAAATCCTTGAACTCCCTTCTTAACATCATTGTGGGTGTCCATGCACCCCAAAGTTCAAAACAGTACAAGAAGGAAGCTGGCCATCTTCTTTCTCCAGAGTATTGGGGATGGTAAATAAATACTATCCTGATACGTGCAAATTACAATTTAGAGAAATATAGTGCTGATAGTTTGGATGTCATTTCTGAAGCCTTTTCTTTTTTCCATGGGTCTTTGCATGTCTTAATTCTAGTGTATGATGCTGTTGAACAAAAATTGATTTTGCTATGTTATAAACCCCACAAAACTCATTTTTAAAATTCTTTCTTTATTTCTCTCATCTAGTCTTGGAGAGAGGAACTTACTAACATGATTTTTTTTCCTTTTAGGTACATGGAATGTATCGTACTACAGGAGCTAGCTTTGAGAAAGCTCAGCAAGAGTTTGCGACAGGAGTCATGTCAAACAAAACTGTACAGACAGCTGCAGCAAATGCAGCTTCTACTGCAGCTCGAGGTGCTTTCAAAGGCAACCAAATTTAAGGGAGAAGGAAAACAAATCCCCATCTCAAACGTCTACCATCTAATCCATGTCCCACTCCAGTCATTACATACACACAGATGTCTATGAACATGATCTCACCATAGCTGCAGCATGACCCTTTATATTAAAAAAAAGCTCCATGTAGCCCTTGAATTAGGTTTATGCATGGGCTAAAAACTTACACACAATAGTACTCTTGCTTGATGAAGATCTTGTGTTTGAATTGCTTTTTGTTTTTCATAACATTTTTGGATTATCATACTGCCCTTTCTGTTAAGTTTTCAGTTTGTAATTTGCATGTTGTCATTGTTTCTTTAATATTGTACTCTAGTTACCGGAGAATCTTATGTCTTCTGTGCTACACTGGACTGCTGACTGATTTGCACGCAATTTAGTGATCTTGAAGAATTGTCTGTACTGCCAAGAGTACATTGGATTGGAAACGTTTTATGTAAAACGTTTGTAACTGCCTTCATAACAAACACTGACGAGTTAATGTCAAAGTAACTTAGTTGTCCCTAATTATTTGCAATTTTCTCATGGTTTTCTTACATTAACTGAAAATGAATGGCATTACCCTTGTAATGTTTAGTGGTATAATCAATATTGACGTACTGTTTGAGTGTCCGCAATGACTGAGAAGCCTCATTTGTTCAAGTATGAACTGGGGCACACTAACTGTAATGCCGAAAGCAGATGGCAGGAACTATTTGGAGTCTTTTGGAAATTGAACTGCAATAATGAATGTTGTGCCTTCCTTCTAATTGTATAAATTTTGAGTATAAACAAATTCCATCTATCATAGACAAACAGTTCTTGAGAAGCACACATCCTTAAAGTGCAAACATTAGTGTGTATCCATTTTGACTGAAATTGATTTTTTTTTAAAAATCTGGTTATCGCCACACTGACTTCTACAGAAGCATTTCAGATAATCAGTGGAAAATGTAGTTTTTTGGGATCATGATTTCATTTCCAGGCATGTTCAAATTTATTTTTGTTTTGAAGTGAAATATTATTTTAGATTTCTGAAGGATGTAGTAACAGAATTGAGTAAAGAATTGTTGGATTTACTTTTTTTTTAATGACTAAGGTCAATGAGTAAAATGACTGTACAGCTGCTAAATCTTTCAGAAGGCTGGTCATTGAACTTCCATTCTGTGATGGGAGTTATGCTTGTTGTTTCGCAGTCCTGTCCAAGAAGTGGTACAACTACATTTTAGTTTTATAGTCATTCCGTATCTCTGCTCCCTCCCTGACAGTGCAACTTAAAAGAAAACAAAACCGTGATATTCCTGAACAAAAGTTCTTGCTGCTTCTTTGATAGGCCTGAATAAAGAATTGGTTTTAATTTTGTAAATGATTCCTGTTAGCATACAACCTGATATGGTAAACATACTACTTGAAGGGAATTGTATAATGCTATTTCCTACATATATAGTTCTCCAGCACTTCTCAAATCTAAATGTGCTTATCAACTGCAGATGTTTTCAAAAGAAGGTTTCAAATTTAATTAAATCCTTATTGCACTATAGTTTGTGTGCGGATCATAAACACAAGTTGTTTGGGACTGTTTTCTGTAATGAAGGTGGTTATTGCGGAAAGGAATACTTGCTAGGTGTGCATATATATTGGAGATTTCAGTACACTGTTGAACTGGTCTAACTTGACTCCTTTTCCTGCATTTTTTGTTTCCTTTTCAAGTCTTGTGTGTGTGTGTACATGACTTACACTACCCACTGATGGTGCACCAAGTTAGTCAGGAGATACACTTTGTTTTTTCCTGTTTGTACATGCATTAATTGTTTCTATATACTTGTATAAATGTGCTGTGTTTAGGAGGCAGTGTGTCCAGAACTTTTTTATTTTGAAGGCAGTTATAATGTTTTGCTGAAGTTCTAGGCATGATGTATTTGGATCTTGGAATGAATGTTGTCTGAAATGCAGGAGTTAAATTGATTTGAAATTAGTACATTGATGTTTCTAAGTTGTGTAAATGGACAGATACCCATAAAATTGCCACTGCTGTTCCATACCTATAAGTAATACTGGTTGGGAGAAATCTGTAGATTTTTAACTTAAGTAGCTGTGACAATTTTTATGCAGCTGAAATCCACAATAGAACTTCACTCCTGGAACTGTCCATTTTCCTGGAATTACCAGGACATGATCAGATATCAGATTTCATAGTAAATGGGCCAAGATCACTTGGGTAGGCAAGCAAAGATTTCAATAAGGTAAAATTAATATCTCCAAGCATTGAGCAATTCTGAGTTTGTTCAATCATAATGAATAAGATGCATTTCCTTGCTGGCATGTTTTGAATCAACTTTGAATTAAAATATATTTTTTAAATAACTAGTGAATGAAATCTTGATTTATACATTTTGAAATGCTAGGTAGGAGTTTGTTAATGGAGTACTGTTCTAACATTTGTGATGTGACCAGATACTGAGGTGAATCAAAGAGCTTCAAATGGTAAGTGACAAATTGTTCTGTTACTTGTACTTCTGTTAAATATGGTGGTAAATATGTCAATGTTACAAAAGACCATGAGGAAACTTCATTAGTTAATGTAGTTAGCAATGTTGCTGTTTTCTACTTTTAAGAAAATTAGTTATGTCTCACAGTTGAGAAGTACTGTGATTATATTTTTAACTACGTTGTGAAATGGAGTGCACTAGTATTATGTCAGCGGAAATGGCAATTTTTACATTGCTTTTTATTTTAACTTGGATATGTAGAACTCTAACTTCAATAGTGATTCTTTCCTTGAAGTGAGTAAGAGTAACTTGAGCACGTCTTGCTTTGTTTTCCCAGTTCATTGCAAATGTTTGGGAAGTGTATGATAAATGCAGATGAGGACTTTTTTTTTAATTTAGAAAAGATTTCAATGATGTAAAGATGCTGGTGTACTTATTCTTGGGGTTTCTGCAGTGATGAATACATCTGTGTTTGAAGGATGTTTATTAGCCAGTGAATTATGTAAATGTCCAATGAAGTTTGCAGCCAGATGACTTTCTAAACTTCAAATATTGCATTTTAATTTTTAGGTGTTGATTGTTCTGCCTGTTTTTATTTGTAGCTTTTGATTTTTTTTGAACTGTATAAAGTAAGAAACTTGATTGTTCTCAATTTATAATTTAACATTTCTATTTTTAAAGCCTTCAGGTTTTTGTAAAGAAAAATATGGTTTTGATTGAAACAAGCTAGTGTAAAGAGGTGAAATGGTGGAATATAACAACAAGTAAAACTTTCTGCATGCTGTGTAAAAGGAGAAACTAAACTCTAGTGGGAGGGAGGTTTACTTGAATTTGCAGTAGGTCCACATTATTAACTACATGGGGCCTATTTGTGTAAGTGATTACATGTAAAGTATCATTGAGCTTAACAGACAAAGATCCTAGGATTTATCCTAGATCCAAGAGTTAAAGCATCCAGATAGAATCTTCTATTGCTGAGTAGTAATGAAGAAAATAACAGTCAGAGATACTTTGAGAAAGTGCACTTGTGAAATCTGAAAACATCAGGCTTAATTTTGCTTTAATCTTACTAATACCACTGAAGTAAACAGGATGAGTAATCATCTGTGCAGGTTAGAGTTCCCATGAAGCACCACTCTGGCATGACTGAGTTTTTCCAGAAGAGACTATGATGTGAAATCAAAATGCAAAGCAGAAACTTGAGCACTGGTATTCTGATTAAAACTTAGCATTTATAATTAACAGAATTAACAGGTTTCTTAGTGAAATAGAATAAAGTCCCAGAAACATCGTGTTGAGCAGCAATTTCTGCTTATATCCTTTTAGGTTATGGTAGATGTTGTTTAATGCTGTTGAACAGTGTTCTAGCTTTATACAGTTTTATATTGTAATTCTTCTATTAGCTGTTTTAATTGATCATTCCTAAATTGATTTTTATCTCAACAGGAGTACCGTATGGTTAAAAGGAAACGTTTTTAGAATAAGTCAAATGATGAAAAACCTGCTGAGACTAACATTTTATACCTAAATCTTAGCTGAAATTGCATTTCTGAATGAAGCATTTTAAAATATACACATTTACCAGAGAATTTACTTGCATACCACAATCAGCAGAACATCCAAAAATGTAGGGTATTTAAGTTTTTTTTTCCCAGTTCATTTTAAATGTAATATCTGCACAGAGTTTGATTTTCTGTCCCCATATCTTGTATGCTACCCAATTAATGTCCCATTACAGTTCTTTTGAGTATAATATTTCTTTTTCTTCACAGGTTGAGCAATATTCCAGTTCTTCTTGTGAGGAAATTGCAATATGTACTGGCATTTGCAGTTGGCAGGGAATCAGTGCTCACTGCTGACCTCTCCTGGCAGTTTAGATCTAGTGCTGAAAATGTGTTGCTGGTTAAAGCACAGCCGGTCAGGCAGCATCCAAGGAACAGGAAATTCGACGTTTCGGGGCTAGAGCCCTTCATCAGGAAACCTGATGAAGGGCTCTGGCCCGAAATGTCGAATTTCCTGTTCCTTGGATGCTGCCTGACCTGCTGTGCTTTAACCAGCAACACATTTTCAGCTCTGATCTCCAGCATCTGCAGACTTCACTTTTTACTCACAGTTTAGATCTAGTGCCAAGTGGAGATCTTCAGGTACCTAGCAAGAGACTGATCACATTAATGTTCTCACTGACGAAATAAGTTGGGAAGTTTTAAATGCACCACATCCCATCACTATTAATTTGAATTTTAGGTAGCAATGTAAAATATTGTTTATGATACCTGCTTCTGTCTTAATCCAAACTCAATGTGGAGAAATTTGACATTCCAAAAACCCCTTTTCTGAGGCAGAGAGTATTTGGCATTAGTTATGAATTTTAATACTGTCTTAAAAATGAAATTTAACCCTTTTATTAAGGGAAGCCTGTGGCATTGTCAGATTATTATGGGAGTAATAATCCAGAACTCCAGTGTTGTATTCCAGAAACCATGGGTTAGAATTCCACCATAGTGAAATTTGAATGCGATAAAAAGCTGGCCTAATGGTGACTATGTAATAACTGTCAACTCTCAATGACATCCATCCAGTTTATTCATGTCCCTTACAGAAGATAATCCTTACTTGCTCTGGACACCTGTGACCCCAGATTCAGTTGGCACCTAACTACCCTCTGGGCAATTAGGGATGGGCAATAAATGCTAGCCTAGCTATCAATGCCCAAGTCTGACCAGTTTATTTTTTAAATAAAAGATCAAGGTTTCATTTTCATTTTCATTTTGTGGGTTCTGATCAAAAGTAATAGTATAAAAACATAAGTTTTAATCAGGAACCACAACAATGCATCTTCTGGAGCAGCACAAAATCATTGGCAATATTTTCTAGATTTGCACATTTAACTTGTGCACAGACAGAAGAAATAGTTCATTTCTGCGGAGTTATGAGAATTTTGCCAATATTGCACCACAAACTCTAGGCTGAGATAAGAAAGTTCATCTAACAGAACAATATTCTAAATTACCCACTTTTTTTTGAAAGAGAACTTCCCAACCTTTTAAGCCTTTCATTCTTAGATTCATCACTGCCAACCTGATTTGTCTTTCAATGTAGCAAAAAGGACTTTCCTGCTAAATTGGCAACTGGATTGCCTTGAAACATATTCACTTTTGGATTCCAACCTTGTAGCTGTTTTTTTTATTTAAAAGGCCTAACATCATAGCTTATGTTCTGAAATAATGAAAGAGGAAATTTCCAAAATAACAAGTACGGTTTTTTTTTACAAAGAAAACTTTGAAAATTTAGTACTGTTATACCAATAATCTACTTGGGTTGTTTCAGGATTAAAAACACAAGTAATAGCATTAAAGAGTAATTTTAATGAGACAGTATCAATTAATACATTTTGCGTTGTGAAACATGTATGCTCTAATTGGATAGAATGTGTAAAGATGAATTTCAAACAGTTGCTTTACTCTTCAGAGTGTATAGTATCACCTGATTGAGCTAACTGATGGTAGCCTTACAACTTGTATTAAACCATATTGGCATCAGTAGAATTTGCTTTCTTAACAACAAAACTTACTCAACGCAAGACAATACAAGACCGTCTGTCACACTCAGCTATGCATTCTCACTCTGTTTCATCTGAAAGCCAATGAAAGGTTTTGTTCTTGTACTAAGTATTTAATTCAAACTCTACTTGAAGATGTGGATTTCCATGTTTGCCTTGCATTTGATAGCTCTGATTTATTAAGATCTGATATTTATTTGTATATTTTGTAAATTGCATTCTGCCATTGTTTTGAGTTGCAGTATAATGTACAAATGCTCTCATCATCGTACAATAAAAAAATTACAACCCCACTGAGTAGTTTTAAGCATTGTATTTGTTCACGTGATTTTTATCAGCATGGAGGGTATGACAAGTATGCAATTAATTTTGACAAGAGGCTACATCAGATGGAGTGTTTTAATATTATTTAATTTTATTGCCTCTAATTTCATTGGGAATTTATTTCATTTCATTTTTTAATGTTCAACAGTATACCTCATCATCTGGGAGAAACAGCAAAAATAATGTTAACTTGCAGTAATTAGTTGATGGACTCTTCAGAAATGTCAGTGCACACATGAAGATATCCAATAGTAATTAGTCCAAAATTACACTAATTTATAACTGTGAGCATCAAATGCTGACGCTTCTTGGTCTGAAGATGGCATCGCAGCCAAAATTGTCATCTGGGAACATGTTTGAATTCTAACCAATTTTATTTTGCTTTTCCATTCCTTGATTTGCTCTATATCCTTGTTCCAGCTGAGTTGAACAACAGATTAATATCTTGTGTGCGTGGCTAATTGCTATGCCATGTTATACTCTCACCCACTGAATAGATTCGATTGCTAAACCATTTCAATTCCATTTTTGAACTCTGTCCAAACAAGTCCTGACCTAAAGTATTGAGAGCAGTGGCTTAAGTGGACAGTCTTCCAAAGTATTTTTTCAATTATTTTGAAGTACTGTATAGTTCTCTGAATTTTTATGCCTGTGTTCATTGTGTGCAACAGACTCCCTTTTTTTTAGTTCTTATTAAATGGGGAATCAACTGTCATTCCATTGATAGCATTCTACCTCTGCCTTTTGTCTCTGTCTCAGGATTTCTAGGTTCATGTCCCACTCAAGCAACAGTAGATGTAGGTTGAAACTCTAGTCCTGCATTAAGGAAGTGCTGCAGTATCAGATGTTGTATGTTTTTAATACATGACATTTAATGTAGGCCCGACCTACGCTCGTCAGATTTTTTTTTGAGAAGTCCATGATCCTGTTTGAAAGAAGAGCAAAACAATTATCCCTAATTAGATTAGACTTACAGTGTGGAAACAGGCCCTTCGGCCCAACAAGTCCACACCGACCCGCCGAAGCGAAACCCACTCATACCCCTACATTTACCCCTTACCTAACACTACGGGCAATTTAGCATGGCCAATTCACCTGACCCGCACATCTTTGGACTGTGGGAGGAAACCGGAGCACCCGGAGGAAACCCACGCAGACACGGGGAGAACGTGCAAACTCCACACAGTCAGTCGTCTGAGGTGGGAATTGAACCCGGGTCTCAGGTGCTGTGAGGCAGCAGTGCTAACCACTGTGTCCTCAGTAAGGGTATGGGGCCAATCATTTAGGGATCTGATAATAAATTACTACATTCAAAGTATCTTCTTCGGTTAAACCTGCTTGTTTTCTTTTATCTAGAAATAATAGAAGTTAGTCTAAACTGAAACGAAATTAAACATTGCAGATGCTGGAGATCTTAAAAAGAAGCCATGCTGGAGAAACTCAGCTGATCTAACAGCATTTGTGGAGAGAAACTGTCGACATTTCAATGACTGAGGAAGTAGGTTCCAAAAAAAAGTTCTAAAAGAGCTTCGAGGAGGGAATTGAAAGCCTGGGTTTATGCAGCTAAATGCTTTGCTGCTAATGGTGGAACATATACAAGGCCAGAATTGGAAGAGTGAAAAATTTTCAAAAGGTAGTAAGCTGCAAGTAGAAATGTAAGCGATGAGATGATTGAGGGATTTGAAATAGAATTTATAAATTTACATTTTTGACTGAAAATCCATTGCTCTGAATATAGGACAGAATTTGTGCTCAATAAGTCTGTGCTTGGAGTGAGTGTTGAAAGCCTGAGTGAGGGATAGTACTGGGGCTTGAAATTTCTCTACATGGCTCTCCATGGGAGTTAGGTAAACCAGATCTGGTGTGGATTAGGAAATGAACAGCAGAGGTTTTGGTCAGTTCAAGTTTATGGAGGAAGACTAACCTGTTTGAAGATTGGCATCTCTGAACTCAATTATTCTAATAAAGAACCAGATGGGAACTTTGGGGAAGATGAGAAGGATCAGAAATGGGCAGTGTTACAGAAGAGGAAGGTGGATTCAATGATATAGGTTGAAAACTTGAACTCAAGGTCAGATATGGAAGAATGTGCAAATGGTCTTTATCCAAAGGCTAGAAACGGGTATAGAAATGACAGCAAAAGGGACTCTTTACACCTGCAGCCCCCCCTACCCCCCCCCCCCGCCTCCCATTTTAGAGGGAGAAAGAAATGACTACTTGAATTAGAGGAGAAATGGAAAGTGATGAGAAAGACAAAACTGAAGGAGATGGGATTTTAACAAAAACTTGAACACCAAAGTGATTGGTCAATTCATATTCTGTATATTCCCAAAGAAAAGCTTACTGTAAAGACTAAAAGAGCAGGAAGTGATTTGGAGGAGGATTCTGATTCCAGTGAAGAATTTATGGTTAGGGCCTAAAGTTACTGTGGATGAGGTCAAAATGTATAATTTTAAGAAGGTAGCTGGACAAGTGAAGTGGCAAATACAAGTTTGTACTTTAATATTCATGTTTTCACAGGCACATCTGTGATTATTCCATGCTCATGAGCTTAACCTGAAGGTTATAAACTAACATTTTGGACAGCAAGAAAGAAATCTAAATTGGACAGTTTTAGAATTTGCAACGGAAAAGCAATGTTAAGGGTTCTTGGAGTGCTTTTCATGGAAATTATTGCAAAAATGGTAATAAGAATGTATCAGTTTTCCTTTACAAGATATTGACTACTTTATAATTTGAACCTTGTGTTGATAATATTAATGTTGCAATTTTGGAATGAAACAATATAGAACTGCTCCAACACACTCCTATTTAAGATACTTTGGAAAGATGGCATCACACTTTGAAAATCATGATTAAAGCATATGCCAAGAATGTCCTCTTGATTGAAGTTAGGGGATTCCTTTTGTTACTATTGTCCATTTTAAGGACACTTGTAACGTTCACAAGATTTGGTGCTTTTGTATTAATATATAGGCTTGAGGTGAGAATGCCAATTTAAGAGAAATTGATAAATCAAAGCTAGAACTGTTTCCAGACTATGCTTTGACTTACAAAAACTGACCAAAGTCTGAGTTGACTTAAAAAAACACTTGAAGGGTGCTCAAAAAAGAATGAAAATGTATAGCTTATTTAAAAAGGCCATTGTTCAAAACTTGCCAGAGACTAGGTGTAACTATTACCTGTCTTCAGTGAATTATTTAAAAGTAATGTTCACTGGACCTCAGTGATGTGAATACCCCAGACAGAAGAGAGAATCAACAAATGTAATATTAACATTTTGTCAAGATATTATGACAAGGACGATAGTCAGAGAAAAGTGTGCTTACTGCAGTGAAAGAAATAGAGAGTGAAACAGAAATATCAGAACAATTAGAGAATGAATTAGAAATGGAAAATTCCAAAATAACCCCTCCAGCAATTTGTTTGGAAAGTAGAGGTGCTTAAAAGGTTAAATAGTGCTGTTTTATCTTGCAGAAAATTATTGAAGTGACTTACAAAGGCTTTTATAATTTTTGTATAATTTTAATTTGTGGCAATGCATAAGGAAAAACAGTTTTGGCAGTACCTTTAAAACAACACTTTTAAAATCTAAATGTAGAGAGTTTTGCTCAATTAAGGGAATAAGTTAAATTCATGATGGGCAATGACACTATTGAACTGGATCATTATGATCGTGCCTAATCGAATAGGTCACAAAGATTCTGTCTTGTCAAAGTCAGTGTGGTAACCAAAACTGACTCCTGTTCTGAAATTGAAAGACTGGATTGTACAAATTGGAAATGCGTGGTTTGTCGTGATTCAAGAACCAAGCATGACAGTTTAAGGATCCAGAGTAGGACTGAAGAAGTTTCTTCCAGAGTCGTGTAGAATTTTCTTTGAAAGAAAGCAGTTGAGGCCAAAATGTTAAGTTCCTTCAAGGATGATTTATATATAATATCGAGGCTAAAGGGACCTAGGGTTACGTGGAGAAAGCAGGAATAGGGTATGGAGTTGGATGATCGGCCATGATCGTACTCAATGGCAGAGAAGCCTCAAAGGGCTGAATGGCCCTACTCCTCCAATTTTCTTTGTCACAAATAGACTTGCTAAAAAGATATTGGCAAGTTCTGCTGACTGGTAAAAGCTCTGTAACACTGGATGGATTTTGTCAATCAACATCATGCTGTTTGGAATGGAACAAAAACACCTGCAACTGTTTAATTATTAACCAATAAAAGCACTAAGACTATGTAACAATTATTTACTTTGGCAATTTGGCTGCTATTGCCCAAAACTGGGAAGAACATTTATGCCACATGACTGAACTATTTGATAGACTACAAAAAGCCACTATAAATCTGGGTGAACAAATTTGCCATGGCAAAGGTGAATTGTGTGGGCCAATGGTGGGCAAGGCTAAGTCGCACTCAAAAGTAGAAATAAGGGCTCTTCTGGATTTTTCTCTGCCCAAGATAAAACTTAAATTTTTCTATCATTTTGACCTAAGTCAGTTCTATCCATATTTATTCCATACTTTAGTGTTGCACATTTAATGAACTTTCTGAAGAAAGGTAGAACATTCGGAAAGTATCCAAAAGTGTTAAACTGCCTTTGAAAACTTAAACTGTGCTGACAACCACACCAAAAATAGCTGTCCTTAACTTGAGAAGCCATTCACATTTCCTATTGATGCCAGTGGCATTGAGATGGTAAATGTTTCCTTGCAAAATGATGGGATGGAGATTGAATAGCCTGTCAGTTATTTTTCAAAGAAATTGACTTTAGTCAAAGATATTCAACAACTTGAGTTGGCTCTGTACCATTTTTTTGAGACGTACATCAATTTGGAAGAAATCTACTCATCAGCAACATTACTCTGATTTTCTCTGAATTTTCAGGACAAGAACTAGCGAATCATTAGATGGAGTTAAATTCTACAACCATAAATTTAAAAGCATTCTGTTTGAAATATTAAGTGTAAAAATGTATGCATTATTGAGTGCACACTTAAAGATTACTGAATGATATAGTGACCTGATACTATAACAATGACTCACTAACTTTTAATGTTAATCTGTTACTACTGTAGATGTGACATGACATTTGTGTTAAGGTAGTTTTTGATATGTATTGAAAACACCTCTTAAAGGTATGTCTTTATGAGGGAGGTGTGAAGTAACATGTAAAATGTATCTATTTTAATTTCATTTTAGAGTTTAGATTTTAAGCTAGTGGCGTGACTTTTGATCTCTCGTGCTCTCTCTCAAGAACTATTAAGAAATACATTACTATCATGTAATCAATTTTGTTTGAAAGTGCCAAACCAGAAGTGCAAATTCACTTGTATGAAGGAAGAGGTTATTAGATTCTTAAGACCAGAAACGGAAGCCACAATTAATTTAAGTGCTATAGGTGTGAAAGAGAAAAATGATCTCTGGTGTCAGTAATATAAAGAAATGCTTTGAAAATTAACCGGAGTGCTTTTTAACATGTTTTGAAATCGTTATATGTGTTAATGTAAATAGTATGGTTTATTCCATTATATAAAAGTTATTTTGGCATAATAATAATCTTCTGTTTTATTGTTAAAATCAAATCCATAGAATTGTGTACTTATGTTTCAATGAAAGACCACCTTGCTAAAACCAAAAAAAAAGGACAAAATATGATATTTCAAGCCAGATTGTAGTTCAGGATCTGATTTAGACAATAAGAACATCCATAGTCACAGCTGCAGAGGTTGTCATAAAAAAATTACCCTTTTTTAAATATATTTGATATTTCCACCTGAAGTCCATTATGGTTGATTGGAATGTATCTGCATTCCTCTGCACTTTACATCTCCTGTGGTTGCCTAACATGTTAACCCCCATTCATTGACACGTATTCCTTTTCTCATGGTGTTATGTTGTGCATTCTATGATATAGAACTATCAAACCCATGTGGCTGTTTGCCTTTGCAATTCAGCTGGCAATCAGTCATCAACCAATTTCCTTTTCCTCTCACCCTTGCTATTATTTTTCTTTCAAATAATTCCCTTCTGAAAGCTGCAATTGAATCTGCCCCATACCTTTCTTTATTTTTGGTAAATATTCACATTTATGACTACTGACTGCAAAAGAAGGTTTTCCTCATGTTGCCCTTTGTTGGTATTACAAATTGCATTTCTGATGAAAGATTATTGATCAGAAATATTAGCCTTCCACAGATACTGAATATTTCCAACAACTTTTCTTCTATTTCAAATTTCCAGCATCTGCAGTATTTTGCTTCTGTTTCACCTTAAATTGACGTCTTGGATTTTTGATTCTTCCACCAATGGAATACATTTCACTCTATTTGGATTGGCTAGATGCTTTGTGATTTGAGTGTCAAAAATTCTCCCTTCCAACTCTCACCTCCCCAAGGAGAAGAGTTCCAAATTCTCTAATCTGTCCATATAAGTCATATAACTGCTGCTAACCCCAACCTTGGAACCATTCTATTATTGTAGTTTTTTTTTCCTAAATCTGATTGCATTATTCCTTAAGGACTGCTCAATTTTTGAAATAAATACTTTAATTGAGACCATGCCCCAGTGATCTATAAAATCAATAATAACATCCTTGCTTTTATTCTCTATGTCTGTCATGCCTTTTTGTTTACGTTCTCAAGATGTTCTTCTCAAGATGTATGCACCCTCCATTTCCCTATTTTTATAATCCTTTATAATTGTGTGCTTTTATATTTCCTTTCTTTATTAGTCTTATCAACATGTATCACTTTGTATTTCTCTGCATTAAATTTCATATACTGCATATCAGTACATTCCATCAACCTGTCAAAGTCCTGTTAAATTCTGACTTAATACTTTCCATCTCCTGGTGGTTGCCTATCACGTTAACCCCCATTCATTGACTTGTATTCCTGTCATTACTCTTCCAAATCTTGTTATCTGCAAAATCTCAAATGATCATTTCCTCCCAAGTCCAGTTAATTTCTATATGTCACAAAAGAAATGGATCAATTGCCAGCTTTTGGATAAAAGCCGATATATACCTTCCATTCTGAAAAACAATTGTTTACCATTTACCCTGATTCTTGACACTCAACCAGTTTCCTTTACATGCCCCTTTTTTTATTTAGTAAATTTCAAGTTTGCACATGGTTATTACATGGCGACTGCTGTAGCAGCTGAATCATTTTCCATGGTTTTGTTTACTGCGGCCCGAACATATTGCCGGGATCCTTCCAGAACCAGGGAGTGGTGGGGAGCGGGGAGGTTGTTATGATTGACCGCTATAGATCACTGGGGCTTGCTCACAACTAGAGTATTTATTTCCAAATTTGAGCAGTCCTCAAAGAATTGAACTTATTGAACAAAGTTATGACATTTATAGATTTCCAGTCCTCCGGCATTATTCTTTCCTCGCCAAAGGATTTGAAGATTATGGATAGGAGGTCCACCATTTCCAGCCTTGGTTCCATCAACAATTTCAAATGCATCCCTTCAGACTTGGTGACGTAGTTACGTTCATCCCTACCTACCTTTCCAATACATCTATTTTATTATTTATTGGCCAATCCTGTACTTCAACTACTTCCTCTACTATGATATTATGACTTGCATGACATCATTCTCCTTGGTTTAAAAAAAAGTACTAATTCAGTACTTTACCCTTGCTGTCTGCTTGCATGTTCAAGTTTTCTTTTTAGTTCAGAATTTGCACACTTGCTTTTATTATGCATTAATTGATATTACTACTTGAACATTTTTGGAATCACTTTTATGTTTACTGTTGGCCCATTTGGTCCTTTCTTTCCCTCTTTTTAACTGTCCCTTTGAACTTTCTATGTTGAGCCTAATGGCATATATGATGTGTTTTTGTTTTTTTTTAAAACTCTTTTCAGGCTTAAAAGGTTACTTTGTGTGATCGAGCCAAACATTTTTGAATCTGTTAAGCTTTGACCTGTTGCTCCTTTTACATTACTATTTTTCAATGGTTCGTTGCAAACCTCCTTCCTAGTTGAAATCAAAAAATAAATTTTTGTTTACAATTTCACAACTTATTCCACTTATTTTTGTGAGCAACCAAGGTGCTATTTTAATTTTTGGGTGTCATTCACACAGACAACTGTTAAATACTGATAACTAAATAGCACAGTCCATTCTTGGACAACAGTGACTCCAGATGTTCCTTATCTATCCAAAAACATGTTAGAAAAATTTTCAGTGGCCTTGACAAATGTATTTATAGTTATCTTCGGTCATTAATTTGGAAGTAGCTGCAAATTAAAGAAATTCGAGCCTCTACATTTACTTCTGTCCTAGTCTCCTCCCCCCGCTCCCATAACCCTAGCTCATATATTCATTGCATGGGACTCAGCTTCTCTTATTGCTAACTTCAATCTGAAATGAATGCCACCGGTTTTACAGAATCCCAGAAGTGTTACGGCAAAAATGAGGCCATTCAGCCTATCAACTGAACATTACAATTTGGTGCATATCTCTTGTCCTTTCATGGAGAAAATGAGGACTGCAAATGCTGGAGATCAGGCAGCCCTCCTGAAGAAGGGTTCATGCCCAAAACGTCGACTCTCCTGCTCCTTGGATGCTGCCTGACCTGCTGCGCTTTTCCAGCAACTCCTTTTCAGCTTTTGTCCTTTCATGACAACCTTGCATATAAGAAACTAAGTCCTGTTCAGAATTATGTAAAATTTGTACATTTAATTTGTGAAGGATATAACTAAAATCTCAGATGGGAACTGATGAAGACCCAATTGAACACAACTTTTGAAAACCTTGCCTGAAATCGGCAAACCCATTAAATTCCAAGTGGATCATAGAATAGTTATGTTTGAATCCGATACCAACTTTGGATTCTATACCAGGATATATTAGAACCCTGGGAAAGGTAAATTGAGTATTGTCTAAGAAACTTTCCCCCTCAGTTTTAAGGTCAATGATTGCATGTTATGCAGAAATTCCTTAAAATATCCAGCTATGGAGATGAAGGCTTTAGATATTCAGAGTAACACTAATTTTCCCTCTCTTAATCAAGAGGCTTTCTTTCTATTGGATAATGTCAAGCTTCATGAGATTTTTTGGGGTTAACTAACTCGGGCAAGTGAAGAGCATTCAATCTCACTCTTGAAGTTTCTTGCGGATGGTGAACAAACTTGTGGGAGTCGGGATACGAATTAATTGCTGCAAAATTCCAAGCCTCCAGCTTGATCTTGAAGCCACAGTATTTGTATGACTGATTGGATTAAGTTGTTGCTCTGTGGCAAACTCAACATATTGACAATAAGGGATTTATTGATGGTAGTGCTGTGGGGGCAAATGTTGATGCCAATCTCCCTCTTGTTGGAGATGGTAATTGACTGGAAGTTGTGTGGTGTGAATATTACTTGTCATTTTGCAAACCAAGCCAGAATGATATCTGGTTGCTTCTGTATCTGAGGAGTGACAAATAGTACTGAATAGCAAAAATCCCAACCTAATGATGACCTTATGATGGAGGGAAGGTCATTGAAACAGCTAAAGATGGTTGGGTCTAGGCCACTACTCTGAGGAACTCCTGTGGAGATGTCCTGGAATTGACATAACTTTCATTCAAGATGTAACTCTAATTGAGAGTTTCTGTTCATTTTAATTTTGCTAGAGCTTGTTGATGCCATGCTTGTTTTGAATGTTGCCAGAGATGTTGAGACTTTCACAACCAAGTTGCTGCATGTCTTCACATCTTTAGCTGCAAACTTCACCAGTCCACTTTAAACTTTGCATTCTTTTAACTCCAGCAATTCATATACCCCAAAATTCTATTGGCTCCTGTACCCTTTTACATCCTAGTTTCTTGACTCCATTCCTTGCATCTTGAAGATTATCCTTAAAACCCATCTCTAGCTAAGCTTTTAATCAGCCTCCATAAGTTCTGGTTCTGTGGTAATGTTGACTTGTCTGATTATATGACTGCGATCATCTTTGGGCTGTTTTATTTGATGTTAAAGGCATTATGAGTGTATGTTGCTGGTGCTAATTAAGCACTTCACAAAGAAACTGTTATGAATAAGGACTGGAAAAAAATTACTGAAATATAATACAGAAATCAGAGGCCACCCTCCTCAATCCCTTCAGCAAATTTAATTAAGTGTCTGGAAAATGAGCCCCAGAGCTTGTGTGTGTGTGTTAGTTGTTGGATATCATGTGTTCAAAGCAACCAGTTATCTGTATTCAGTTACTATGATACTCTCCTGGCCATCTGCCTGTATCTTAAGTCTGGGAGCTGCTTTTGCAT
This sequence comes from Hemiscyllium ocellatum, assembly GCF_020745735.1. Taxonomy (NCBI): domain Eukaryota; kingdom Metazoa; phylum Chordata; class Chondrichthyes; order Orectolobiformes; family Hemiscylliidae; genus Hemiscyllium; species Hemiscyllium ocellatum. The sequence goes on along the minus strand of NC_083402.1, from coordinate 35,364,243 downwards.
GCTGCATTGGGATAAAACTCCAAATCATAGCATTGGTCCACCATGATTTAAGCTACAGATCCGATCCCAGCCCCAAACTTTGACATTTGCTGAAGTAGATCATGAAAAGTTTCACACAGAGGCCACTGAGTCCATTTGTATTGGCACCAGCCCAAAAACTTGCCATCCAGCCTGTTCCCACTTTCCAACATTTGATCCATATCCCGGCAGGTTATGGCATCCTTTCTATTAACTCCTAGGATGTATGTCACCAACAATGTAAGTGTTTGTTATCTATCCATAATTGCCCTTGAACTGAGTGGCTTTCTAGATTATTTCAGAGAGCAATGAAGAATTTTAAATATATTGTGTAGGCCAAACTGAGCAAGATATCAGATTTTATTCCCTAACTAATGATTAGTGAACCAGTTGGATTATTCTGACAATCAGTGGTTACCATTGCTAAGATTAGGTTTTGCATTCCTGATTCATTAATTGCATTTTAAAATCCATTAGCCATCTTTCAAGCATTTGAGCCCACATCTCTCCCACTTAGTCTGGATGACTAGTGATGTTATCACTGTCACCAATTCCGAGTGCACATATTCAGGCACCTTTTTAAAATAATCAAAGATTTCTGCCGTACCCACCTTTTCAGGCAGTGAATTTCTAACCCCTGCTACTCAAGATAAAATCATCATCTTTTTCTCTCTAATCTTTCTGTTTATCAACTTAAGTCTGTCCCTGAGTCACTGACCTCTCTGAGAGAAGCTGGCTCCTCACAATTTTGTACATGTCAATCAAACCTCTCCTCAATATCTGCTCTGTTCACAGGAGAACAAACCACAATCTCTGTTCTGAGGAAGGGTCACTCAACCCAAAATGTTAACTCTTTTTTTTTCTCCACAGATGCTAACAGACCTGCTGAGACTTTCCAGCAATTTCTGTTTTTGTCCCAGTGTACCGCATAGTTCGTTGTGTTTTCCAGTCCTGACAGCATTCTTTCAAATCTCCTCTACCCTCTCACCTGCAATTACATCCTTTCTGCAATGAGGTGCCTAGCAGTTGGAAAAGTGTGGCCTTACTAATGAGCCAAGGGGACCATTAAGAGTCAACCACAGTGCTTGGGTCACTACAGGCCAATCAAAAGGATTGCTTTATCCTAGATGCTATTATGCTTCATGAGTATTATTGCAGTGGTATTGAATTTTCCATCCGTGTCAATGATAGGTAGTCTTTGTGGAGTCAGAAAATGAGTGTAACTATAATTATAAATGTGGAGTTATTGTTCATTTCAGGCTTTGAGTAAGTGAAAGGGACTTGGATAGGGAGGAGAAAAGGAAAAGTTGGAGGAAATAAGTGATAAAAGACTATTGGTGTAGCTCTGATTGTAGTATAGGAACAAAAGATGTGCCTAAAGTGAGTGTGAATGGCAGAGTAATGAACAGTCCGTCACTGAAAGCATTAGGTAGCATCTTTAACTTTTGATTAAATTTTATAACGATATCACAATTCATTCAGTCGGCTGAATACTAACTAAACATATGTAAGGAGTTAAAAGTTAAAGGTTCTTCAAACAAGTGTGACAACATATCAATAACTGGTGCCTCTATCTCCTGCCTTGCCAAACTTGTAACAGGTTCTGGATTGGTGGTGCTGGAAGAGCACAGCAGTTCAGGCAGCATCTGAGGAGCAGCGAAATCGACGTTTCGGGCAAAAGCCCTTCATCAGGAATAAAAGCAGAGAGCCTGAAGCGTGGAGAGATGAGCTAGAGGAGGGTGGGGGCGGGGAGAAAGTAGCATAGAGTACAATAGGTGAGTGGGGGAGGGGATGAAGGTAATAGGTCAGGGAGGAGAGGGTGAAGTGGATAGGTGGAAAAGGAGATAGGCAGGTAGGACAAGTCTGGACAAGTCACGGGGACAGTGCTGAGCTGGAAGTTTGGAACGAGGGTGAGGTGGGGGAAGGGGAAATGAGGAAACTGTTGAAGTCCACATTGCCCTGGGGTTGAAGTGTTCTGAGGCGGAAAATGAGGCGTTCTTCCTCCAGGCGTCTGGTGGTGAGGGAGCGGCAGTGAAGGAGGCCCAGGACCTCCATGTCCTCGGCAGAGTGGGAGGGGGAGTTGAAATGTTGAGCCACGGGGTGGTGTGGTTGATTGGTGCGGGTGTCCCAGACATGTTCCCTAAAGTGCTCTGCTAGGAGGCGCCCCCAGTCTCCCCAAGGTAGAGGAGACCGCATCGGGAGCAATGGATACAATAAATGATATTAGTGGATGTGCAGGTAAAACTTTGATGGATGTGGAAGGCTCCTTTAGGGCCTGGATAGAGGTGAGGGAGGAGGTGTGGGCGCAGGTTTTACAGTTCCTGCGGTGGCAGGGGAAAGTGCCAGGACGGGAGGGTGGGGTTGTAGGGGGCGTGGACCTGACCAGGTAGTCACGGAGGGAACGATCTTTGCGGAAGGCGGAAAGGGGTGGGGAGGGAAATATATCCCTTGTGGTGGAAATGTCGGCTGATGATTTGGTTTACGTGAAGGTTGGTAGGGTGGAAGGTGGGCAGCGGGGGTTCTGTCCTTGTTACGGTTGGAGGGGTGGGGTCTGAGGGCGGAGGTGTGAGATGTGGACAAGATGCGTTGGAGGGCACCTTTAAGGGAAATTGCGGTCTCTAAAGAAGGAGGCCATCTGGTGTGTTCTGTGGCGGAACTGGTCCTCCTGGGAGCAGATGAGGCGGAGGAATTGGGAATACGAGACAACATTTTTGCAAGAGGTAGGGTGGGAAGAGATGTAATCCAGGTAGCTGTGGGAGTCGGTGGGGTTTGTAAAAAAAAAAATGTCAGTGTCAAGTCAGTCGTCATTAATGGAGATGGAGAGGTCCAGGAAGGGGAGGGAGATGTCAGAGATGGTCCAGGTAAATTTAAGGTCAGGGTGGAATGTGTTGGTGAAGTTGATGAATTGCTCAACCTCCTCGCGGGAGCACGAGGTGGTGCTAATGCAGTCATCAATGTAGCGGAGGAAGAGGTGGGGGTGGTGCCGGTGTAATTACGGAAGATCAACTGTTCTATGTAGCCAACAAAGAGGCATAGCTGGGGCCCATACATGTGCCCATGGCTACCCTTTTGGTCTGGAGGAAGTGGGAGGATTCGAAGGAGAAATTGTTAAGGGTGAGGACCAGTAACTTGTAACAGGCTCAAACTTGATACTTCAAATATTCTATTTGGCAACACATCTACTGTTGTATTACCTAGTTCTTTACAGTCAGCTTTTTTTAAAGGAAGGGCTTGTTTGAAGGCAAGCACAAGAAAAATAAATCTGTTATCAATTTTTAAATCAGTAATATGAACATGCAATGAACACCGATGGGAAGCCAGTTCTGTTAGGTCTGCAAAAAGAAAGAGCATTGTTCTGTTGCATCTGGGGCTTCAATGTTCCTGCCCTGAGGGGGTGGTAAAAGAACAGAGGGAGGTGTCAGACTGAAACCTCGCTGTAATTCAGCCACTGGTCAACTTTTCTGGAGGTGGTTCAAAAACACACACGGGCTGCATGTTGGTATTTAACAACTTTTTTAAAAAAACTGACATTGAGGTGCTTTTTAAATTTTACCAAGTTTGCATGAAAACATAGATCCTAGAACGTATACAAGTACTGAAGGCCATTTGCCCTCTCAAATCCACCCCACCATTGAATAAGTTCATGCCTGATCTATTTTATGCTCCCATCTTACACCTTTGATTTCCTTACTTTGCAAGAACCTAGCCACCTCGAGGTGTAAAATACTTTACGATCCCCACCTTCTGAGACAGAGAATTCCAAGGCCATACAACGTCCTCATCTCTGTCCTAAATGCCATGGCCATCCAGAACTAGGGTCATGTCATAGAGCCATAGAGATGTACAGCATGGAAATAGACCCTTCAGTCCAATTCGTCCATGCTGACCAGATATCTCAACCCAATCTCGTTCCATTTGCCAGCACCTGGCCCATATCCCTCCAAACCCTTCCTATTCATATACCCATCCAAATGCCTCTTAAATGTTGCAGTTGTACCAGCCTCCACCACTTCCTTTGGCAGCTCATTCCATACACGTACCACTCTCTGTGTGAAAAAGTTGCCCCATAGGTTTCTTTTATATCTTTCCCCTCTCACCCAAAACCTATACCCTCTACTTCTGGACTCCCCAACCCCAGGGAAGAGACTTTTCCTATTTACCCTATCTATGCCCTTCATAATTTTGTAAAGCTCTATAAGGTCACCCACCAGCCTCCGACGCTCCAGGGAAAACAGCCCCAGCCTGTTCAAATCTCCCTGTAGCTCAAATCCTCCAACCCTGGCAACATCCTTGTAAATCTTTTCTGAACCCTTTCAAGTTTCACAACGTCCTTCCAATAGGAAGGAGACGAGAATTGCATGCAATATTCCAACAGTGGCCTAACCAATGTCCTGTACAGCCGCAACATGACCTCCCCAATCCTATACTCAGTACTCTGACCAATAAAGGAAAGCATACCAAATGCCGCCTTCACAGACCATTCAGGATTTTTGACCCTTATTGTTAATTGGCCTTTATTGCTGGGGGTTGGAATTTAAAAATAAGAGTCTCGTTACAATTGTATACATTGGTGAGGACGTTATTGAAATACCTATATAGAAGATTCTTTGCCAGACATAGTTTTAAATAAAAAAAAGTTGAGTTTCCACAGACATCAACTACAAGATCATCAAGATTAGAGTGGTGCTGGAAAAGCACAGCAGGTCAGGCAGCATCCGAGGAGCAGGAAAATCGATGTTTAGGGCAAAAACCCTTCATCAGGAATAAAGGCAGAGTGCCTGCAGCGTGGAGAGATAAATGAGAGGAGGGTGGGGGTGGGGAGAAAGTAGCATAGAGTACAATAGGTGAATGTGGGTGGGGATGGAGGTGATAGGTCAGAGAGGAGGGTGAAGTGGATAGGTGGAAAGGAAGATAGGACAAGTCATGGGGACAGTGCTGAGCTGGAAGTTTGGAGCTGGGGTGAGGTGGGGGAAGGGGAAATGAGGAAACTGGTGAAGTCCACTTTGCTGCCCTGGGGTTGAAGTGTTCCGAGGTGGAAGATGAGGCGTTCTTCCTCCAGGCGTCGGGTGGTGAAGGAGGCCCAGGACCTCCATGTCCTCGGCAGAGTGGGAGGGGGAGTTGAAATGTTGGGCCACAGGGCGGTGAGGTTGATTGGTGCAGATGTCCCGGAGATGTTCCCTAAAGCGCTCTGCTAGGAGGTGCCCAATCTCCCCAATGTAGAGGAGACCGCATCGGGAGCAATGGATACAATAAATGATATTGGTGGATGTGCAGGTAAAACTTTGGATGTGGAAGGCTCCTTTGAAGCCTCGGATGGAGGTGAGGGCGGAGGTGTGGGCGCAGGTTTTGCAGTGGCAGGGGAAGGTGCCAGGACAGGAGGGTGGGTTGTTGGGGTGCGTGGACCTGACTAGGTAGTCACAGAGGGAATGGTCTTTGAGGAAGGCAGAAAGGGGTGGGGAGGGAAATATATCCCTGGTGGTGGGGTCTGTTTGGAGGTGGCAGAAATGTGGTTAATGCGAAGGTTGGTAGGGTGGAAGGTGAGCAGTAGGGGGGTTCTGTCCTTGTTACAGTTGGAAGGCTGGGGTCTGAGGGCAGAGGTGAGGAATGTGGACGAGATGCATTGGAGGGAAATTGCGATCTCTAAAGGAGGCCTGGAGGAAGAACGCCTCATCTTCCGCTTCGGAACACTTCAACCCCAGGGCATCAATGTGGACTTCTCCAGTTTCCTCATTTCCCCTTTCCCCACCTCACCCTAGCTCCAAACTTCCAGCTCAGCACTGTCCCCATGACCTGACCTACCTGCCTATCTTCTTTTCCACCTATCCACTTCACCCTCCTCTCTGACCTATCACCTCCATCCCCACTCCCATTCACCCATTGTACTCTATGCTACTTCCCCACCCCTTCCCACCCTCCTCTCATGTATCTCTCCACCCTGCAGGCACTCTGCCTCTATTCCTGATGAAGGGCTTTTGCCCGAAACGTCGATTTTCCTGCTCCTCGGATGCTGCCTGAACTGCTGTGATTTTCCAGCATCACTCTGATCTAGAATCTGGTATCCAGCATCTGCAGTCATTGTTTTTACCTACAAGATCGTCAAGCCCAACAACCTTGTTTTTTCCTATTTACTGATGGATGTGGGCAGCTCTGGCTAGGTCAGAATTTATTGCCCACCCCTAATTGTCCAGAGGGTAATTAAGAGTTAACCACATAGCTGTAGGTCTGGAGTCACAAAGCCCAGACACAGTAAAGTTGGTAGTTTCCTTCCGTAAAAGATATTAGTGAACCAGATGAGTTTTTCCAGCAACTGATTCATGGTCATTATTAGACTGTTAATTCCAGACTTTTATTGGATTCAGAGTTCATCATCTACAGTGGCAGGATTTGAACCCAGATCTCCAGAACATTTGTTGAGTTTCTGGATTAATATTTGAACGATAATGTCACTCGGCCATTGCCTCCCCCTACCTTCTTTCAGCAGTGCATCATTACTTTGTTCCTTTTCCTCTATCATCTTCTCATTTTCATTGGACCCTATTCCACAATAGCCAGTAGGACCCACAAATATGTCGCATCCTATACCGATCTGGGTATTTATCATTCTCCTGAGGAAATACTTGGAGCATTATTGAGTGCTTTCACTAGCTAAATATTAGGTAAATGGCTAGCTGGAACTGTCCCCTGGATATGATCTCTATCTTCACTCATCTCCATTCCCACTATCATCCTTGTCATAATAGCAACATGATTCCATCACTGAACATATTTTAACCTCTCATCTCTCCACATTTATTGAAGGGTATGACTATTTACTACATCATTTTATTATTCTTTCACAAAACTTATTTTTACCTAAAGTAAAAATAATTTGGAAATTTGATATGCATACAAAATGCTGGAGAAACTCAACACATCTGACAGTATCGTGGAGAGAGCTAACATTTGAGTCCAGTAGCATTCTTCCCATTTTAAACTGTCCTTTCTCAAATTCTGTTCACTTGCATAGAAAGGTCAAGTTGATGTTGAAATGTTAATTCTGTTTCTCTCTCAACAGACTCTGCTAGAGCTCCCGAATTGCACCAGCATTTAGAGTTTTTATTTCAGCTTTCCATCTAAAAGCTTCTAAGAATTACATAAAATACATATAGCATACCTAGACTTTTGTTTTTCAGAAGGGCTGACTATGTATTTCCATTACTTTCTGGGGTTTTGTTGTGTACCTGTCACCCTGGCTCGTTGCATATTATGTGCAAAGGAAACAGTTTTAGATTAGATTACCTACAGTGTGGAAACAGGCCCTTTGGCCCAACAAGTCCACACCGACCTGCCGAAGCGCAACCCACCCATACCCCTTCACTTAACACTACGGCCAATTCACCTGACCTGCACATCTTTGGACTGTGGGAGAAAACCGGAGCACCCGGAGGAAACCCACACAGCCACGGGGAGAATGTGCAAACTCCACACAGTCTGTCGCCTGAGGCGGGAATTGCACAGTACAGAAGATTTAAAAAAAAGCAGTATTTGAGAATGTATAGCATGAAACAATACAACATGATGTAGTATGAAACACAAACAGCTTTAATAAGTGATTTTTGCACTCCAATCTTCAGCATTTTGGAAACATCAAGGAAATACTTACAGCATTGCTGAATTCTCACTAGGTCAGTAATAGTTTAAATTGCTAGCTGGGTCCTGCAGCTAAATAGCTAGACCCGATTTCCAGAAGTGACAGCTTTGGTTACAGTTAACTATTTGCAATCACCTCAGCAGTTTAGTAATAGTGGTTATTGGTTTCACAATTAATTTAAATCATATCCCAAAAATCATCTTATTGTCATGATGTATGATGAAACTTGGCTTTAGGGGCTGGGTTAAAAAAATAAATCTTCATTTGAAACACAGGGAAACTTCATTAGTTAATCTTACTAAATGTTCTTTTCAACCGGCCTTTTAATAATCACGGCATTTCCTCATGATGGTAGAGTCCAAGATTACAGTGTAAGTTGTGTGCAGATAGTTTAGGAAAAGGGCTGAAAAGAACCTTTGTCTAGAAATTCATTGCATGCATTTTAATTTATACCTCAGCTCCCAACAGGGCAGCAGACCCTGATTTCTGCTACTGAGGTTAACAAGGATATAGCAGAGATCTATCATTTAAAAAAAACTGATTGTAGCTAGTGGTTCAATGTTGTATCCTTTATCCAGTTTGTTTTATAAATTTGTATTAAGTTTGGTACAAAGTAAAATTATACTGTTCCAATTAATTTGATTTTTATTTTCACCATTGTCTATAACAAATGACTCAAGAGGCTGAACAGTTCCTGACCATTACCAATGCTGCTCTTTGTTGCTCCCTAGAAGTCCTACAATGCACCACAGTAAAAAGACTAATCATTCTTCCCACCTTGCAAAGGGAAGGTCCTAGGTCTTACTTTGACAACTTCTGCAAGATATAACTGAGGCTAGGAATTTCAGTGTCAATCTCAGGAACACTAGCTATTTAACCTAACAATGACTTTTGGTGACTTGGTAAAAGGGACTGGGTCTTGGCTGGAGCTTGGAACTCTTGCTATTTGGTTGTTCCATTTGAGGTGACCCAGCATACAACGAGATCACTTGTTTAGTAACACTGCATTTATTTAGAAATAGTGAACATTTTGCTGGACAAGGAATATTCCAGCAGTATGTCCTGGCACCAGTAAATTTAAATGGACAAGACCCATCCCATCAGCCCTAATCAAAACCACTACTTCACCTCCCATGCACACTTGCACGATAAACAATTTCAATTTCTTTATCAATTATTGCACATATCTCACACGGTGTATTAATTTTAAATAATGGTTAACATTTTACAAAAGACTATGGCACGTAACATTAAACACAATGGGTTACTGAACAATGAGCATCAGCCAAAATTATGGCCCTTCTTATTTAAATGTGGTCATTATGTAATCACAAAGAACTAGTAATAATACACAGGTTTAACGGTACAGACAATGATAAGATTCCACAGACCGTTCATTTTTCTTATTCACAATCAAGCTAAGCATCTTAGGAAAAGTCTGTCCATCCTATTTATTCCTATAAGAGTTCAGTTCTGTGTTGGCACCACCTGCAGCTTTCTGATGCATCTTTGCCACTGCTGTTTGGAAGACAAGGCTGACCAGCTTTGGAATGGCACAAATTTTATTTTCGTTCCTTAATTCCAGTTTTCATTGCTTGATGGCCTTCGGTGGACAACAAGTAGGTGCACCATTTATGTGCTTCACAAAATAAATTATTTTGGCATTTGTGAGGAATAGTTTGTCTATATTTTTATGGGATGTAAGTGTCCAGCATTTATTGCCCATCCCTAATTGCTCTTGATAAAGTGTTCTTGCAAGGCTTTTTTGAACCATTGCAGTTCGTCTGCTGCAGGTAGTCCCTGGTGTGAAGGAAGTCCCAGAATTTTGACCCCCTAACAGTGGAGGTACAGCAGGAGAATTCCAAGTGAAGATGACATGTGGCTTCAAGGAGAACTTGTAGGTGGTAGTGTTCCCATAGGTCTATTGCATTTGACTTTCAAAGTGGTACAGTCTATGGGTTTAGAAGGTATCACACCTAGCCCTACCAAATAGGTGTGGAATTGTTTCACATGCATTGATTTGGAGGTGATTCTTGAAATTCAATTCACTTGACTCCTCAAATCTAATCTGGCACTGGATTAAGCTTGAAATGTTCCATAAAGTTTAATTTAATAGAAAATGGCACTCTGCATTCCTGGTGTTCACTTGTATTGAAAATTGCTGGTAAAATGATGCATCTTACTTAAAATGACTGACAATTGGCAATACCCTATAATATTAACTGTGCAACGGTTCTCAGTTATGTATAGTGCAGGAGGCATTTTCTTTGGCAAATGCATGAATGCACAGATCACAAACAGCATCAGAAGTGGAAATATGATTAGAATGATTATGCATTGTTGAATGATTGGCACAGGTGATAGGTAATGACTGCTTGTTTCATTTTGTATAGTAAAAAATGAGGTCTGCAGATGCTGGAGATCACAGCTGCAAATGTGTTGCTGGTCAAAGCACAGCAGGTTAGGCAGCATCTCAGGAATAGAGAATTCGACGTTTCGAGCATAAGCCATCATTTTGTATAAACAGCAAGGCTCTGTTCAAACAGAATAGATTCACAGTTCACTGAACGTTAGCACCACGTTGACATATGACAGCTGACCATGGACGTGTGCTGAGGTGAATGGGTTACACAGTTGTACTTATGATTGTCGAGACAGCCACAACAGAGAAACAGGGAGGTGTTATGAATGGAGATGGCTGTCATTTAACAGGCCTTACCATTTGGGTGTTGTTGTTTCAATACAACATGCTTGTAATAAACAATAGCTTCAGAAAAACTTCCTTTCACCAGTAAAGTTGATGAAACTTTACCTTCCACGTATTATGAATCAATTGTTTCGTGCCCCTGTTTTCTCATCTCTTAGAAAATGTTTCAAGGCAGTCTAGCACACTTAACATATAGAATGGGCAACATTTTATTCTCTCCCCGACAGAGATGGAGGGCCATTTTGTCAGGCAGGTGTGAACCCTGACACCACAATGTCTCTACTCTTATTAAGGACTTGGATGGGAAAGCCAAGGGAAGGAGGGTCCTGTTGACAGTTGTGAAGACCTTGCCCTTATATGGGCAACAAACATCCACCAACCCACGTGGGTTGCTTGTGATCTCTTGGTGGGTGGGGACTGGTTCATCATTCAAAGGCACTCAATGCCCAGTTGAAGAACCAGATAATGGCAATTTGACAGGCTGCTGGTGGAGTGCTAAACCCTAGCCATTGCTCCTGAGACACCTGAATCTCATACAACCTGCTGTTACCAGTGTGCTCTGGCCTTGTGTAGCATTGAAATCCTAGGTTTCTGTTGTCTGTTCCACGCAATGGCCATTGTTTGCTGGGTGGTACTGCCAAAAGAATGAGCTGCCAGTCTTTTGTCGACAGCTCTCAGCAGTGAGGCCCACACTACCGTGTTTGAGGAAAGCCTATCAATGGTGAGTTACTCAGCTGACTGGAGATGGCAGACTGATGGGGGACCAATGGAGGCAGACCTCCAATCACTTCTGGTGAAATCATCCACCTCTGTCCTGTATTACGACTACCACCCTCGCAAAAATTTATCCACAATTAGTTTGGATCACTTCTTTCTCAATAAAACAATGAGCTGCACTGTTCTTCTTTGCCGGGACCTTGTTTCAGTGAAATGTTTTGGCTAAATTGAAAATGTATTGCAGCAATTTCAAAACAATTTTGGCCTCTAATGTTAGAGGGTATAGGAAATCACATAGAAAATCAAACTGGACGGTGAAAAATACCTTCCCTCTAAAAATTCAAAAGATGCTTTTAACTAAACACAACGTTGTTGAGGTGCACATAAAATATCTTCTGCTTCTGCTGTAATGTGAGAAGGCTTTGTCCCTTGACAACTCTTTAAACATATTGGATTGTGAGCCATTGTAGCAGGCAGCCTCTAGTGGAAGACACAGTCTAGGACGAAGGGACAACATTCAGAATTTTCTTGCGATCGCAGCTATTGACTGGTGTGTGGCATTTCTTGTTCTGTCAATCTTTGGGTAGAGTTGAGTTTCAGATCAATGCCACAAAAATGCATATATCCGAGTTTCAAATTCAGTGGGAAGGCAGTAAAATGTCAAAACTCCTGGTGCCGTTTTCAGAAACGAAACAAAAAAGATTAAGACTGCCATAAAGAATAAACAGCACCCGAAACGTTATCTCACAGCAAGCAAATCAGGTTTTTCCCTTCTTCGATCTCTTCCTGCACTTTATCACTGGATGTTGCGATTTCTGCTTGTGCAGACAGCACTGCACAGAGGAATGTAAGGACAGTACCACCGACTGCTGTGTAAAAGGCCCAGCCCAGAGAACAGGCACCTAACTGATAAGGTGAAACATCTGGTCCACAATAGTCCACCACCTTCTGAGCACCCCATCCAGCAGGATAAAGGATCAGACCAAGAATTAGGAAGAGACCTGAAAGAAATAAGAAATTAATTAACAAAAACACCAAAAAAAATCACCGTAATGTTATTCAAACATGTTGATTTATCTATTTGATTATTATAAATCTCTTGTCTCTACCAGTAAGATACCCACATTTGTCTTAGCCAATCTTTCCTTTTTTTCCATTCCTACAGAAACTTTTCCCAACATATTCTTGTATTGCTATTTTACATTAATATTCAGTTTTTTTCTGTATCGATTTTTTGGTTCTCTTGTACTGAATTCTAAAATTATCCCAATCCTCAAACTTACAACTTTTATGGCTCTTCTGTAAGCCTCCTCCCTTGATCTGATGCTTTATCTTTAACTCCCCTGTTAGCCATGGCTCTCCTCGGCTTTTTTTCCTCTTGGGTATTTCACCATAAAAAGGGATGTATATTTTTTTTGAAAACCAGTAGTTTAAATAATAGCCAATGGCGCTCTAGAGATAAACCTTGGGACTCCCTCACTACCTGCCTGGTCTTTCCAGACTGCCTAGTGGCCACCTACTTCCTCCCTTGGTGGCTTTGTCCTATGTAGTTCTCCAATATGTACAAATGCACCACAGTCATTCCAGCTGCTACTCAACTTCCAAATCCCATTGATGCATGAAGCTACATTTAGGTTCAACAAATAAAATGTCATTACACATGAAACATCTTTTAAGATTCATTGCATTTATTACCCTCGAGCTGAGTAGCTTGTTTGACCATTTCAGAAGCAGTTAAGAGTCACACATATAGGTCAGACCAGGTAAGGTTAGCAGATTTTTTATCCTTACAGACCCATTTGGTTCACCAGTGATCTTAATGACAATTGGAATGGTCACATGGTCACCATTAGGCTAGCTTTTCAATTCCAGATTTTTAAAAATTACAGTTAAAATGCCACCGTGGGATTTGAACCCATGTTTGCAGAATGTTAAGAGTTCACTAATCTAGTAACATCCACAGTATGCCAGAATCTCCCTTATTCTATTTTGCTCAGTGCAACTTGATAAATTATTTCAGTAATATTGTTTCTTTGTTTTAATACATTCCTGGTCACTGATTTAGCGTGAAGATTTGATCCCCACCCCAATATACCGTCTTTGATAAATTACTCTGTTTATATTTCTCTAGTATGTCCCATCAGCTACATTTCCCTTGTTTCTACTTGACTGGTAGGACAAACAAACATATGCAAGATCTTCTACTTCAAAAAGGTAGGAGGCAGTGGATTGTATGTTGCATTTTTTATTATGATGGAATCCCTTGAGAAAAATCAAACATAACTGTTCAAATCTGTAATACTTTAAAAACAATTCTGAACACAAATTTAGAATATAAATCAAACCACTCAAATACTGAAAACACATATAGCATAGCCTTTAATCTCAGATCTGGCATTATAAAGGCCACTACACAATATCCTAACTCATTTTTGGAAGCACATCTGCTATCCTTCTGTTGCTCTTTGCCTAGATACTATTTTAGCTGCTGCCTGCAATAAGTTTGTCGTCATACGTGAAATTATTTGAAATACATTCTGTGATTTAGGTAATTAATCTGAATTAATTCTTGTCTGAAATATGTAGCACAATGTTTAACTTTAATGTGTCACATTTCAGAAGTGCAAGTGGTGCTGACAAAAATCTGTTCAGGGACCAGAGTGGAAAAAAATGTGCTAATTGACAATGGTTTAGTTTATCCCACCTTACAAACACTTCAATGGAGAAGTTCAATTCAGGAAACCTGGACAGCATAGATTGGTCATACAGTCATACAGCAAGGAAACAGGCCCTTTGGCCAAACCCAAGGGAAAACAATGCTAATTGACAACGGTTCAGTTTATCACACCTTACAACTGCTTCAATGAGAAGGAATGTCTCTTGTGGGTAGGTTTATACAATGTAGTCCCTCAGTGTCTGGATCAAAAGAAGCTTATTAAAAGAAAGTATTGCTTTTTAATTCCTAATGGAGACCCATTTTCAAGATTGAGGTAGTTCCAGATTAGAACTTCGGTAAGTTAGAGCAAGCAACTTCCAACATAGTGATTCAGATAATAATTGAAGGGATAGAGATGACAAATGGTAGCTCAGGTTTACAAGATTTTATCATAAAGGCAGAAGATGTATTCCTGACCATACTTCGCGAACAAACATCAGAGTCATGCAAAGGTAAATATTCAGGTAACAATTTCACTCCCCTGTAAATAGGTTGGGAAAGCTCAACTTTGTTTCACTAAACAATAACTAAATCAAGATGCACAAGTTAAAAGTTAAGAGATCCATACTTTCTAAGATATGATTTACTGGTGTTGTTTAACAACAATTTGTAAGGCCTTGAAGATAGTAAAATATCTCTAGTCACTTTATAGCAATGTTAGCAAACAAAATTTGGCATTGAGCCATTTAACGCTATCTGAGATCAGATGACCATTGGAAGGGGTTCTAAGCACCTCTTGAAGGAAGGGATAGTAGTGGAGGGTTTTATGGAACAAATACCAGAGCTAAGAGACAAAAAGTTGCACAGATGTAGCAGCCTTCATTACTACTGAACATCCCAACCTGCTTTACAATCAATTAAATATTCTTGAAGTGTTATAACGCAGAACAATAGAATTGTGCAGACAGCAAGCTCCCACATTTAGGATGCATATTGTTTGGGATATCTGGGAGAACTCCCTCATTACTATAATTGATTAACACCCTAGAGTCAAAAAGTGTGGTGTTGGAAAGCACAGCCGGTCAGATAGCTTCCGAGGAGCAGGAGAATCGAATGAACATTCTTGATAAAGAGGTTATGCTCAAAACGTCGATTCTCCTGCTCCTCGCATGCTGCCTGACCTGCTGTGCTTTTCCAGCACCACACTTTTCAACTCTGAAACTCCAGCATCTGCAGTCCTCACTTTCTCCTAGTAGATTAACATCCTAGATTATCATACTCCTGTCCTCAGGTGGACCTTTGTAAAGTGGATGTTTTGCACACTGTCTGCAAAAGCACCGGAGACATCCACTCTAACTCATGGACAGAAGGCATGCCAGATCTTCATCTGATCAGGGATGCCAGAAGATATTCCCCCTCAGGGAGGAACCAGGAATTCGATGTCCTGCCAACCTACAGCTGCCAGCCAGTCAGTACTTGGTACCGCCATGGAGAAGTCAGGGCTACTGTGGGTACAGCACCATCTCCGATATGCCAGGTTTGAACAGTAGCCCAGGGATAAAGGTAGGTGTGGTGTTGGGATGGGAAGAGTGATGGGCCATGGAGTCAGAATCAGACAGGAAGTTAGCTGTCAGTGATTCTCCCTTACGCCATGTCCACATCCTCCATCATAGAGGGAATATTGGAGGTCTGGTGGCCCATAGGTTTACTTGTTGGATGGGCCACCAGTTATTTATCCCTTCTGAAGGTAAAGAAAATTGCAGACTAGTCAAGTATAGACCCTTCAGTGATTGACATTTGAACAATTAAAGAGAGGAGGCAGTGAGAGAAACCTGACAATGGGCCTTTCCTCCTGAAACTTGCTTGGACTGAACTGGGAAGGGATTAGGTATCTGTCCCCATGAAAATGGACCTAATTTTCCACCGCTCCCCTTCCTCCTTGCCTAATGTGGACCTGGCAGATACCCAGTGCCCAGAAGATTCAGACTCACAGGTAAAACTGCTGCCAACTGAAGCCACAGCTGGCACCCAGCCCAGGAGCTGAAGGTGCAGCTACCGAGGGCAGAGTGATTCAATGCAGGTTGTTCCTGAGTCAGAATAGGAGAAGTGTAGCAATCTCAGCAGGCCACAGAGATCAGGTTGGCGTAGCAAAGGTGCAGTATAATTTGGAAACAGGAAGGGAAATCTTAAAAACTCAGACAGGAAGGAATGAGGAAGCATCAGAGTGTAAAAAGGTAAAGCAGCGTTGATGCAGGTAGCAAAATTTGGGATGAGCTTAATTTTGTGAAGTTTGGAGATTGATTGTTCCAATGGTCTCCTGGCTGGTCAGTCAAGTCTGCAGCTAGCAAAAGGGGTACTTGGAGGTTTCCAATGGATGACCTAAAAATAGAAATGTTACAGATGTGGAAGTTAGGCACCAAGAGATGGTCAATAAACAAGAGGAAATTTTCATCCCACCCTCCTCTGAAAGGCTGATTCATTAACTTCAATGTCTACAAAACTTCAAGTCAAATTCTAAAAGACAGCATAATCATTTTTTTTTCAAATAATAAACCCACCAAAGCAATAACTGAAATACACTTTGCTTTCACAGTACAGCATCTCACCCGAATGATAAAGCTTCTTTAATTGTTGGATCCTAAAACAATACCAAGTGCTGCAAACAAACTCTGGACTAATTTGCATCCAGTTTGTCAGGTCATATTTCCCAAGAGTCTCTCCTGGAAGAAAACTGCTGTCAGAGAATGTTTGTGTTCTTAACTGTAAGGTCACACTAAGCTCATGAAGAACATTTGGACTTGCAGCCTATATTCATATAACAAGGAAAATTGCCAGATGGCAGTTTGGAGCAAAATCACGCTACTGAATCAGTTTGCTTGGTGAACTAACCCTTCAGCCCAAGGTTACATCACTATGTTAGCAACTGGGAATTTCGATTAATAATCCCACCGTGGCATTAAAAATAATGAGTTTTTTAAAAAAAAAGAATCTGGGGAGAAATGTAGGAAAAAGGTGTCAGAATCTCAACAAGAAAAAAATTCCAATTTTCCTCTGAAGTTTTGAATAGCAAACAAGAATCTTGCTCCCGAGTGACCGTGACCTTATTTCTATGTTTTTGAATGGAACCATTGCGTCAGTTCAATGCAGTTTCCTAGTCTCTCCTCCTTCACTGAAACAAATGGAAGACGCATTCCCGATGTTAATTCCACAGAAAGTTAATAACTCACCAATGACTTCTCCAGGCTTTCCTCTAACTCTATTTACATCACAATGGCCTGGCATGCTACATGAACAGGCTTTCACTACCCTTCATCCAAGTAAGTGAGCAATGGCAAATTGCCAGCCTCACCACATCAGCACGCCTGCCCTCTGATCAATTCACCTTCACTTCAGAGCTCAGAGGCTCCCACTACATGCACGCTTCTCCCAGGTTGCTTCACATGGAGGGAAACATGAGATGCATCTACACATCTTATGGCTCTTAGCTTCATTTCTTAGCGTTTACTGACTTTCGGCTTACTTGGGGGCAGCCAGCTGCTAGGGTTTCTGTTGCTTTTTCACAGAGGGTGAGGCAGTTCGTCACAGTGGGAAGCACTGAACAGTAAAAGGGTTACCTTATGGCTCTGTGATTCATCAATATCATACCTACACCATGTGCTAGTAGCTTGCATGGCAAACTCACTAAGAGTGTGCTTCAAACAAAAGGCCATGTGTGAAAGTAAAAGAGGAGCACTCCTTAGCTGGATGAAGGGGTCTGCAGTCAGGTAGGGTGGATTTCCACAGTCCAGTAGTTGTTCAGGTCAACGCCTCCTGCAGTGAGATAAAGCTCGAGTTTGAGTATGATGGAGGTGGATGGAAAAACAGTAAACAAAGATGCAGGAGTGGTGGGGAGGTGCATGAATTGGAAGCACGAGGGGGAAAGAAGGGTTAGTACTTTGGAGAATAAAGTGGATATGATGCAAGCAATACTGAGAGGTGTAGTCCATGAGTCTTGGTGGGATGAGTTAGAGTGTGTGGCCCTGGGAGTGAGAGTGAGCAGAAACACAATGATGGCACTTAGCTCTGCAGAGTGAAGAATATCACTGATCAACTTTCTGCCCTGCATTTCACCCAGGGCTGACCTGGGCTGCCATCTCAGTCCAACCTGGCAGAAACTGATGGGATGGTCTCTTTTGCTGGTCAGCTAATAAAAGGACAGCCATCCTTTCCAGCACCCTGTCCACCAGCACCTCCTGGTCCTTGACGATGAACTGAAACACTAATTTGTCTTTTTGAGCCATTCCCTTCACAGTGCGGGATACAATGTGAAAGGCAGATATGAGCCTGCAGCATCAGAAATGGTGGCACCAGCAGCATGAACATCACAACGTCCTGGCAGAGGTGAGCACTCCTACCGCTCCTGCTCCATGATTCCACCAGAGGGTGCCACAGAGAGGTGTTGCAGATGGGTGCCACTGAGGAGTGCTCCCCTTTGACTTTCACACAGGTATGATTAATGTGATGTAGGGTGAAAGACTGCAGGAGGAAAAAGTTGCCATGGCCCATAGTGGACCATAGAGGCATAAATCACCCTCAAAGAAACACTCAAAAAATGGGACAATTCAGCCCTTACAGCAGTGATATCATTTAATAATATTAAGGATAGGGTAGTAAACAATAAACCAATTTTAACACTGATATCTAGAACGAGAGAAGCTGTTAGTAAGCTATTAGCAATTTGGGTTGCGGTCTCCAACTTTTTACTGCACACAACTGCAGTAACTATAAGGTAGTTTCCTCTATAAATGATTACAACTGACAGAAAAGTAGCCAAATGATAAACATGCTGTAACAAAAAAAACCTCAATCTCCTATATCACACTGACCACAAAAAATAGTGCTGCTTTGTCAATTGTGCACACTCACTCTAAGTAAAATTGTCAATGCAAATATTTGCCACATTCCTATTGTATTAATGACAAGGCTCAATAATGTTATCAGGTTCAAAGATGCAGCAAGTGCAATTCTCAGCTTCCAAACTTGCACATTCTCTTCATTTCACTGTCAGTGTAAGGGCTGACTATAGAATGGTTAGGATGGAAAGGTTAACAACATTTAAAAGGACTTTACTAAATTACACAATCAAAAGCACAAAAGAAGGCCATTCAACCCATCTTGACTGGGCCAGCTCTTTGAAAGAAACACCTGAAGACTCCTGTACTCCTTCCCCATCAACTTGCATTTTTCTCCTCGTTGAACAGGAGATCACTAACTGGATTCAGAGTACTTGAAGATCAAAACAAAACTATAACATAGGGGTAACAAGCCAATTGAAATAAGCCACTACCACTGGATTCACAACACAGTGACTGTAAAACATTCAATGATGCTCTAAATTGCTCAATTGTTCCTCAGCAGATCTTACAAATAACATAATCTTAGCCATCAAGTTTCTAACTTAAACAAAGATTATCAAAATACTTCTGAAAATGTAACCTGAGCAGAACACAGACCTTACAAGACAATCCAATCCAATTAATATCGTACAATGTAAGCCCAACCTTCTTTGATCATAACCTCCTCCCCCACTCATGTAAACAGTCACAATCAAATGATAAAGATAAGAGGAAAATGAAAGAATCATAATTTGCCAATTTGATACCTGCTTCAACCAGGCCTCATGAAATCCTTTAATTTGTATTATAGCTCTGTAGAACTGTACACCTTGTTTGCATTGACTGTTGATTTCAGAATTCAAACAGCTTATGCAGACTGTTGGAGACTTTTACTTATTTCTTATAGGTGTATTCTTTTCTCAGAACTTTCAGCAAATCGATAACTGAAGAAAAACTAGAGAGAACAAAACTAAAGCTTTTTGTGGGCGGCACGGTGGCACAGTGGTTAGCACTGCTGCCTCACAGCGCCCGAGACCCGGGTTCAATTCCCGACTCAGGCGACTGACTGTGTGGAGTTTGCACATTCTCCCCGTGTCTGCGTGGGTTTCCTCCGGGTGCTCCGGTTTCCTCCCACAGTCCAAAGATGTGCGGGTTAGGTGAATTGGCCATGTTAAATTGCCCGTAGTGTTAGGTAATGGGTAAATGTAGGGGTATGGGTGGGTTGCACTTCGGCGGGTTGGTGTGGACTTGTTGGGCCGAAGGGCCTGTTTCCACACTGTAAGTAATCTAATCTAATCAGACTGCAGCATTTAAAGCAAAACTGCCTCCACTCCAGTCACAGCTAGTTCTCTCCCGCCCAAACATCCTCTGTGATTGGCTGGTCAGCATTAGTCCTCCTGTGACTGATCAATTTAACATCCAACTAGCTGTCAGTCAGCAATATTTCAGTGCCAAATCACCCACACTATTCTTACAGCAGTAATTAACCTGCGTTATCAGTCTTTTCTTCTGTTCAAAGTTCAATTCTCAACTGCAACTCAAAGTTCCAAACCACAAATTAGAAAAACAATAATATTTTCAACAGCAATAACTGGAAGTCTGTTAGATTTTGAACTGAGATCTGGAACAAATGGTGACTGTGACTCAAAGTGAAGACACAGATGTTTTATTTTCACTGCTTAAAGCGCAGATTTACTGATGTTGAATAACATGGTGTTTTCTGTATCCAAATGCTCCAATCAGCCATAAGCATAATTACATTGGAGTGATGTGGATATAGTTTATCACCATTTCCTTCAGCCAATTAGTCTGACTCAGCTGTCATGATGTGAGCATTAATGAAAACCTAAATTATCTGAGGCATATAAAATCACTGTGGGTCAGCAGGGACTTTCATAATCCTTTAAGATTACCTCCAACCCAAATGAGTTGGAGCCTTGCCACATTGTGCAGCTTTTACTCCTGGTTCCTTTTCTGACCGTGATCTATTGTTACCCTCTCAGTGAAATGCATTAATTGTACTGCCTGAGTTGTCATCGCAACATGGATGGATCCATTTCAAACAAGCTGTTTGATTAGCAAGTAATGGGGAGTTTATAAATTGAATTTATGAACTTACCAATCTATTCAAAAACTAACTAACATATGGGAACAAGAAATATTTTGGATCTCAAACCTTTCATGGTGGAAATAACAACCATCTCTCCTTGACATACTATCTTAGGCTAAGATTTTGCTTTGTGGAGCTTTGAGCGTGGATGCTCATGCCAGCATTTGATGGTACAGTACATCGGAATACCTGCTAATGTCCCCTTTAGTGGAGTGACATTTTCAGTTTATTAAGATGGTGATTAAGCATGAAAAATTAATCTGCTCCCACAGATAATCATTATCAATGTATATGTCCTGTCAGTGAGAGTCAGCAATCCATTCATATCCATGAGGCGAAAGAGGCATCTTGGTTGAGTTTGATTCTGTTCTTGCCCAGTTTCCATCGACATGCCCTCTCTGGAGAAGTCATTGGATAATACTCAGGATCAGCAAGCCTGAATGACTGACCATTTCTTGCTCTTAATCCAGCATTGCACTGCTCATGGTGACACTTTTATCCAATGACCCAGATATGATGAGCCTGAGCACAGACAGGGATCAAAGTTTTGAGTTGACAGAATTAGCAGGTTTTTTCCAACATTAAGACAAGAGCAGTACCCAATTATGTAGATAAAATTGTGAGGGACATGGAGATGGTAGAAACAGAGAAACTTTTCCCCTTAGTAGAGGAGGCAATATCTATTTGGGGATGGAAGTATAGTATGGAAACAGGCCCTTCGGTCCAACAAGTCCACACCAACCCTCCAAAAAGTGACCCACCCAGACCCATTCCCCTATATTTTCTCCTGACTAATGTACCTAACACTATGGGCAATTTAGCATGGCCAATTCACCTGACCTGAATATCTTTGGACTGGGGGAGGAAACTGTAGCACCTGGAGAAAACCCACGCAGACATGGGGAGAATGTGCAAACTCCTCCATACAAACAGTCACTCAAGGCAGGAATCAAACCCGGGAATCAATCCCTGGCACTGTGAGGCAGCAGTGCTAACTACTGAGCAACCAAGCCGTCCCAGTAAAGGGCAGGAGATTTAGAGGTGATTTGAGGAACTTATTTTTCAATAAGAGGGTGGTGGGCATCTGGACCTTGTTGCCTAAAGGGTGGTAGAGGCAGGTATCCAAAAAAAAATTAAAATGCACTTAGATGGGTACTTGAAATGACTTAGCCAAGTAGAATCATAGAGTTACATAGCACAGAAACAGACCCTTTGATCATAATTATCTGCACTGTTCAGTCATCCCAATTTGCCCTAATTCCATTTGCATTTGGCCCATATCCCTCTAATCTCTTCCTGTTCATGTCACCATCCAGATGCCTATTAAATGTTGTAGTTGTATCAACCTCCACCACTTCCTCTGGCAGCTCATTCCATACACACAACACCCTCTGTGTGAAAACATTTCCCCTTCAGTCCCTTTCAAATCTTTCCCTTACGCCCTCTAATCTTGGACTCCCATATCCTGGGAAAAAGACGTTGCCTATTCGTCCTCTCCAAGCCCCCCCATAATTGTATAAACCTCTATAAAGGTCACCCCTCAGTCTCTGATGTTCCAAGGAAAAAAGCCCTAGCCTATTCAGCCTGCCCCAGTAGCTCAAACCTTACAATCCCATCAACATCCTTGTGAATCTTTTTTGAACCCTTTCAAGTTTCACAACATCGTTGCTAGCTGCGACACAGGTGGTAAGTGGTTTAGTGGTTAGCACCAGGTGACTGTGTGGAGTTTGCACATTCTCCCTGTATAGGTGTGGGTTTCTGCTGAGCACTCTGGTTTCCTTCCACAGTCCAAAAATGTGCAGGTTGGGTGAATTTTCAATGGGAAATGCATGTTTACAAATATAGAGCATTGGGGTGAATCAGTGTGGACTTATCGGGCTGAATGGCTTAATTCCACTCCGTAGGGATCTTATGGAGGGCTCTATTTTCAAGGAACTATACCTGCACCCCTAGGTCACTTTGTTCAGCAACCACTCCCCAGGGCCCTACCATTAACTGTGTAAGTCCTGTCCTGATTTGCTTTACCAAATTGCAAAATCTCACAGTTATCTAAATTAAACTGGGATTAGAATAGATGGATGTTGTTGGCATGGACACAATACACAGAAGGGTCTGTTTTCATGCTGTGAAAACTCAATGATTCCCAATTAACAAAGGGTCAATTTTAAGATACATTAGCTTTAATAAAAATGGATTTGCTGGTTGTGTCAGGACGTATGACCCACAACTTCAAGGCTTCAGGACCTCTTACAACAAATTTCTGATCTGAGTTAGTTTAACAGTGAGATGTTTAGCAAAGACAATGCTGTTTCCCCGTGGCGGACAGCACTATCTACTCTTGCTCACCTCCTAGTGGCCACTTCATGGGCAACACTGGAGATGTTTGACATAAAGCCAACTACCGTCAGCTAACAAAACTTCAAACTTTGGAAAACCGCAAGCAGAGAACTCAGTGTCGAAAGGGGTTTGAGTAACAAAGGAGAATAGGACCCTGCCCACTTTGAGCTGACTATTTACAGTAGAGAGGCTTACAGTTCACTGACTTCATACAGACCAGACACAGCTGGAAGCACCAAGGCTTTCTTTGTGGGAAACTACCTGCAGCTTCACTATACTCTGATCAAAAACACTTCCCCAGGCATGAGGCATTGAACATCAAACTCACAAACACTCCAAGCTCTCTCATTAACTCCACCTCATTGAGCTACACACCCTTAACAACACGCATGTGCTTACACCATGCTCTTTCAGAAAAGAAATACCTTTCTGCATGAGGCCAAGTACCCCAAACAATAACGTTTTTTTTTTAGCTGATTCATAACAAATAATAATGAAAGGAAGTTTAGTTACAACCTAAGCACCTCCTGTCAGACCAAGTGTGTTTAGCATTAATCAGAAACTCATGTTAAGAGCTGGCAGATCACAATACTGCGGAAAGAACTTTTCCAGTCATCCAGAAAACTTTTACTGAGAGGCTGCTCTTCTGAGAGCAATGAGTTCTTCCGATCTTATGGCCAATATTTAATTTTCAAACGAAACCACGGGGAAGAAGGAAAACAGGTTGTCTGGGCATTTTATCTAATTTTCTACTTGTTCCATTCCACTCTGCACAAATAATCTGCTGCACTTACTGCACAAAAATTGTGATCATGTTTCAAATGTGAAATTCGGAACAATGAAGGGTGATTTTCTGACCCTGTTCAGCTAACATAATTAATTCAAATATTAAAATGCCTGTTAGGGTGGATACAAAGCAACTCTTTCTGATGGAGGAATGCAAAACAAAGGGACCTAATCTTCAAATTAGAGCTCAGCTACTGGAAGCAAAATCGGAATCAGAGAATTGCAGGAGGCGGCCATTCAGCCCATTGTGTTTATGCCAGCTCTGCAAATGACCATGTCAGTGCCATTTTCCTGCCCCCTCTACATAACCCTGCACATTGTTCCTTTCCAAATAACTTTCCAATTCTCTGTTGACTCCCCCGATCTAACCTACATTCACCATACTGCCTGGTAGTGCACCACGTAATGATAACCACTGACTGCATGAAAATGCTGTTCCTCCCAAAAAAAGTTTTTGCTTCTTTTACTATTTACTTTGAATCTGTGTGCTGTCGTTCAATCTTTTCACAAGGGCAAACATTTTCTTCCCATTTACTGTCTTGACCTCTCAAATTTTCCAAGGAAAACAGTCACACCATGCCTGGAGAATTCTAAAGTTTCTCTATTCTAAGTGAAGACATTTTAGCTTATTTCAGTCCTAAAAGGAGGTTCATTTTTCACAGAAAGTGGAGCAGAAAATGGGAATTGCCCTGAGAAGTTCTTTGAGAAGGTGACCAAACAGGTAGATGAAAGTAAACCGGTTGATGTGGTGTATATGGATTTCAGCAAGGCATTCAATAAGGTTCCCCACAGTAGGCTATTGTACAAAATGCGGAGGAATGGGATTGTGGGAGATATAGCCGCTTGGATCAGTAATTGGCTTGCTGAAAGAAAACAGAAGGTGGTGATTGATGGGAAATGTTCATCCTGCAATCCAGTTACCAGAGTCAGTGTTGGGTCCACTGCTGTTCATCATTTTTATAAACGACCTGGATGGGGGCATAGAAGGGTGGGTTAGTAAATTTGCAAACGACACCAAGGTCAGTGGAGGAGTTGTGGATAATGACGAAGGATGTTGTAGGTTAGAGAGAGACATGGATAAGCTGCAGAGCTGGGCTGAGAGGTGGCAAATGGAGTTTAGTGCATGAGGTGATTCACTTTGGTTGGAGTAACGAGAATGTAAAGTACTGGGCTAATGGTAAGATTCTTGGTAGTGTAGATGAGCAGAGAGATCTCGGTGTCCAGGTACATAGATCCTTGAAAGTTGCCACCCAGGTTGATAGGGTTGTTAAGAAGACATAGTGTTTTAGCTTTTATTAATAGAGGGATCGAGTTCTGGAACCATGAGGTTATGCTATAGCTGTACAAAACTCTAGTGCGGCCACACTTGGAGTATTGTGTACAGTTCTGGTCATCGCATTATAAGGAGGATGTGGAAGCTTTGGAAATGGTGCAGAGATTTACTAGGATGTTGCCTGGTATGGAGGGAAGGTCTTACGAGGAAAGGCTGAGGGACTTGAGGCTGTTTTCATTAGAGAGAAGGTTGAGAGGTGATTTAATAGAGACATATAAGATAATCAGAGGGTTAGATGGGGTGGACAGGGAGAGCCTTTTTCCAAGTATGGGAATGGCGAGCACGAGGGGACATAGCTTTAAATTGAGGGGTTATAGATTTAGGACAGATGTCAGAGGTAGTTTCTTTACTCAGAGAGTAGTAAGGGTATGGAATGCTTTGCTTGCAATGGTAGTGGATTCGCCAACTTTAAGTACATTTAAGTTGTCATTGGACAAGCATATGGACATACATGGAATAGTGTAGGTTAGATGGGCTTCAGATTGGTATGACAGGTCGGCGCAACAGCAAGGGCCAAAGGGCCTGTACTGCGCTGTAATGTTCTATGAAATCCCTTGAATGGTGGGATTACTCAAGATTTCAAAATTAAGGTCAATGAGTTTTTAGGTCAGGTACAAAATATGGAGCAAAGACTGGTAAATTAAGGTGAGGTACAGATCAACCATGAATTAACTGGATGACAAAGCAGCACTAATGGCCTACACTTTTTCTTAGTGTTCCTAATCTTGATAGTAAGCTTCTTATCAGGGTGCTCTGGGCATGTCAGAACATCTATTCCCAGAAAAAGAAATCCCCTCTGGCAGAGTAGAGTCAAGAAATTACTCAACGTAAACTCTTTGGTTACTTATGTTTCAAAGGTCACATAGAAAGTTTCAGGTTCAAACTCTGAGCTGTAATGAATTCACAGATTTTGGGATACTCGCTACCCAGGGCTATGATTTAGACCAGGTTGTTTGTTTGCTCACTAAAGAGATGGCTGCTGTTGGTAAGTGCACTTTGGATCCACTCAGACTCAACCTGCTGCTCCCTAAATTATATCCCACCAAGCCTTAAAGACCAAAAGGAGAACATTACTGTGTGAAAGTGTATTCGTACTACTGTAGAGAGTGTAGCACAAGAGGGTAGAGTTTATCTTTAAACATAAACAGCAGTCCAGAAGCAATCCATGAATTCCAGGATACCAATACAACGACAAACAATGCCAGTTAATCTCCCAAACTGGACTTTTTAAATTCATTCACGGGATAAGGGGGTTGCTGGCTGTGCTAGCACTTATTGCTCATCCCACAGCGCAATTAAAAGTCAACCTCCTTTCTGTGAGTCTGGCTTCTCAAACAGTCCAGACCAGGTAAGGATGGCAATTTTCTTCCCTAAACGCGTTAGTGAACCAGATGGGTTTTCCCAGCAATCTACAATGGTTTCACGGTCATCATTGGACTCAATTCAGAATTTTTATTCAGTTCAAATTCTACCATCTGCCATGGTGAACCTCGAAGCCTGGGTCCTCAGAACATTACCTGGGTCTCTGAATTTAGATTCCAGCAGTAACCACCAGGCCATTACCTCTGCATGATTCAAAGTAACACTTCGAGGTTGATATGTGTTATGAAGTTGAAGGTGTGTACTGTACTTTTTAAGTGAGAGTGAAAGCTGTTTTGCACTGAGAGCTTACAGGCACCTATCATATGACTGACTAGCAGTCTCAGAGTGGACTGGTAAATTGAAAATATGTAACCTTTGGCTGTGAAACAAATACCTGAGTTTTGGTTGCTGTTTCGACAAACATTCAAATTTACCTAATCAGTTTAAATTATGCTAAAAATGCGTTGCTGGAAAAGCGCAGCAGGTCAGGCAGCATCCAAGGAGCAGGAGAATCGATGTTTCGGGCATGAGCCCTTCTTCCTGATTTCTCCTAGTTTAAATTATGCCCCAGGATACTAAAACCCAATTGAGTTTGAATTGTATGGTTTTGCCAACATCCAACCAATATGAGACAATCCGATATTGGCGGGGGGGGGCTAAAAGAGACAGGCAGTTTGAAAGTTAGCCAGAGTGAGACCAACTGCCCTCGACAGGGTGACTGCCAGCAAACACCCTCTATCAAAAGGTAGCTTTTTCATCTGAAACATCTTTGCAGCAAAAGACTAAAGACGATCCAGGGAGATCCTCAACCAGAGGGAGATAAACACCAATGACAGCCGCTATAGGGTTTTGAAATTAATTTGATGCAATAACTTTTTTTTTAATTGGAACTATATGTTTTATAGAGTCGGAGACATACAACAGACATTTAAGAGAAAGAAAGCTTAGAGTTGTAAATAGTGGTTGTTTAATGTTCACTTTAAGAGTTAAAGAATAAATTTATATGTTTTTCTTTAAATAGTGGAATTTGGGAGGTCTCTGTCACTCATATTTTAACAGATTATGAGGCGAGGTGAACTTTTCTGGGTGTTTAGTTCAATTAGCAGATGGGTTCACTGCTGTGTCATAACAGTTTGTTTCCAGGACATTTCTGCTCTATCCCTTCTTGGTGGCAGAGGCCAAAGGAATATGAAGTGCTGTTAAAGTAACTGCAGTGGTTTTGTGCTCTGCACTCTGTTCAATCACAATGCCTTGGTGATGGTGAGGATAAGTATTAAGTTCAAAACAAACACCACCAACTCATCATACTGGTCTGTCCTGAGTAGCCTTAATATAGCCACCAGTATTTTTTAAAATACTGTTCCTATCTGTGACTTCAACTTAGAAATAGCGATAAGAGATTAAGGAATCAGGAGACACTCTGGCCCTGCACTCATTGTAGTGAATATAGCTCAACCAGTTTCTTCACAAAAAAAATCTTTTTTTGAAATTAGGTGAGAGTTCAGGTGCTGGATAGTTTTATCTTTGACCCTAATTACACCCGACCTTCTAGAGCTATGTGGTTCCACAGTCAGTTAATTGCTGTACAACTGTTCATGACCATTGCCTCTTCCACGGTATTCGGCTCTTTCTTAAAGCAAGGCTGTGATCAGGTCAAAGGTAAACTGGTGAAATCCAAATTGAACATTGTAAACAGGTTGGTGGTAAGTGTGCTTGATGAAGACAATGATTACTTCTTCAACATTACTGACAATTGAGAGGAGAATGATAAGTCGGTAAACAGTTGGAGTCAGAGTCATACAGCACAGAAGAGGCCCATCACTGGATTAGATTTACTCTGATTTGTGGATTAACACAGACAATGGTAATCTTTTACATCACTGGGTAGTTGACAGTGTTACAGCTGAGGCAGGGGAGCCACTAACTCTCACGTACAACTCTTCCACAAAGCAACTGGGATGATGTCGGGACACACAGATTGGGTAATATCTAGTCTACCCAACCACCCCAGAATGCTACATGTATGGCACTGACTCAACTGTTCAAATATCTAAAATGATGCTGACCTTGGAGCTTGCCTGGCGTATCTTTTTACCCTCCACACTAGGTGTCCTGCAGTTGGAAGTGAAAATATGCCAGGCCATGAGGTTACAGATTGTATGGTTTAGAATTCTGTTGCTAATGTTAATATTTAATGAGCTGCCAGATCTGTCATTAATCCCTCAATAACCTTACCCGTTCTTCCAATAGTTATCCCTTTCAGTCTTGTTAGACTCTGATATCTCTGTGCTCCTCCAACTCTGTCCACTTAGCAATCCTGGATTTTCTTACCATTGGCTGCTGTGCTTTCACCCACCTCAGTCCTAAAGTCTGGAATTCCCTCTTTAAAACCTAACACTTTAACCAGGAGTTTGGTCACTTGTCCTAAAATTTGCTTAAGGGACTCAGTAGCAAATTTTGTTCCATAATACTCCTGTGAAAGGCCTTGGGATATTTTACTATGTTATGAAGATTGCTAATTATATAAAGTTGAAGTTATTTTTATTAGCACAGTCGTAGTGTTACACCAGATATTAGATGAGATTTTACTGTGAAGGTGAGACTTTGATTTAATGTGGCTGTTTAGATAATCACACTAAATAATTGTACCTGGGCAGATGCAAGTCTGGAACCTTTCCATATTTCAGCTGTTAGTTACAGGAACATACTTAAAACCAACCGACATGTCACCTGTTAAAGGTGGACAAGAAATACCAATCTTCAGGATTAAACATGTCATATACAGGACCAATTTAAAAGAGCGTTAAATGGTCCATTTAACCAGTTCACACCAACAACTCTGTTTTACAGTATGTAAGAGTTGCAAAACTCTAGCACAGAAGTTTTTGAAAATAATTTTAATGAAATTCTTCTATTTGTCTATGTTTCCATGGACACAGGAAGGAGGAAGCTCATGCTGTTGCCCAATGAGTCCTGAGAGCAGTGCAGATTTCATCAGAGGTTGCTATTTCCAGAAAACACAGCAGCAGTTGTGCAGCATAACATTTACTTTGAAATTTCTACACTTTAACAATAATATACAACATGATCTCCCATGGTGCTGATCAGTGGAAGAAAAGTGTTTATTCCATCAATTGTCTCTTATTCTAAATTCTTTCAATGCATCTCTTTATTCTTTTGCTTTGCTCTCTCTGGCTCTCTGCCGGCCTCAAATTTATTTTCCCTCTGCATTCCTCTCTACTTACTGGACTCTTTCTGATAACTCATTTTCCCTTACCTTTCTTCTCTCCTTTCAAAGAGTCAGCACAGAAACAGACCCTTCAGTCTAACTCATCCACTGCGACCAGATAACCAAACCTAATCTAATTCCATTTGTCAGCACTTGACCCATATCCCTCTAAACCCTTCCTATTCATATTCCCATCCAGATGCATTTTAAATGCTGTCATTGTACCAGCCTTCACCACTTCCTCTGGCAGCTCATTCCATACACACACCACCCTCTGCATGAGGACAATGCCCCTTAAGTCCCTTTTAAATCTTTCCCCTCCCACCTTAAACCTATGCCCTCTAGTTCTGGACTTCCCCCACCCCAGGGAAAATACCTTGTCTGTTTAGTCTATCCATGCCTCTCATGATTTTAAAAACCTCTATAAGGTCACTCCTCAGCCTCCGATGCTCCAGGGAAAACAGCCTCAGCCTGTTCAGCCTCTCCCTATAGCTCAAATCCTCCAACCCTGGCAAATCTTTGTAAATCTTTTCTGAACCCTTTCAAGTTTCACAACATCATTCCGATAGGGGAAGGACACCAGAATTACACACAATATTCCAAAACTGATGTCCTGTACAGCCACAACACAACCTCCCAACTCCTTTACTCAATACTCTGACCAATAAAGGAAAGCACACCAAATGCCTTTTTCACTATCCTATCTACCTATGACTCCACTTTCAAGGAGCTATGAACCTGCACTCCAAGGTCTCTTTGTTCAGCAACACTCCTCAGGACCTTAAGTGCATAAGTCCAACCCTGATTTGCCTTTCCAAAATGCAGCACCTCTCAGTTATCTAAATTAAACTCCATTTGACACTCCTTGGTCCATTGGCCCATCTGATTTAGATCCCATTCTACTCTGAGGTAACCTTCTTTGCTATCCAATACAGTTCCAAGTTTGGGGTCATCTGCAAACTTACTTACCAAACCTCCTATGTACTGATCCAAATCATTTACATAAATGAAGAAAAGCAGTGGACCCAACACCGATCCTTGTGGCACACTACTGGTCATAGGCTTCCAGTCTGAAAAACAAGTCTTCACCACCATCCTCTGTCTTCTACCTTCTAGCCAGTTCTGTATCCAAATGGCTAGTTCTCCCTATATCCATGTGATCAAACCTTGTTAATTAGTCTACCATGAGGAACCTTGTAATTGAGGGAAGATTATTGAGAGAGAATCCTTTGCTTTTCTTTAAATACCGCAGATTGACTTAAATCTTAACCAAAAAGAGTAAAACGACTTAAGTGTAGAATGATATGGCACTGCAGTGAAGGGCTGTTCTATGGACCCTGCTGATGTCATGAATGAGGTGGATAGGGCTCCAAAGATACAAACATAGGCACTGTGCCAGTCTCCTAAGACCCTTCCCAATAGGGAGGTCTTAAGAGTCTTGTTAAAGTTAAATTCAAGAGACTGACTAGAATTTTCCAGTGTCCCAAGGCAATTAGATTAGATTAGATTAGATTACTTACAGTGTGGAAACAGGCCCTTCGGCCCAACAAGTCCACACCGACCTGCCGAAGCACAACCCACCCATACCCCTACATATACCCCTTACCTAACACTACGGGCAATTTAGCATGGCCAATTCACCTAATCCGCACATCTTTGGACTGTGGGAGGAAACCGGAGCACCCGGAGAAAACCCATGCAGACACGGGGAGAACGTGCAAACTCCACACAGTCAGTCGCCTGAGGCGGGAATTGAACCCAGGTCCCTGGCGCTATGAGGCAGCAGTGCTAACCACTATGCCACCATGCCGCCCCATTAAGGAAGTGCTGCAGATCACCTGGGCGCCCAGAGCAAGGCTGGCATGTCAGGGCTCTCAGTAGGTTCACAGATCTTCCCCGATGGCCTGGGGTGAGGGCATGGGGGTGTAGCCAAAGGTCACTTTGAAGAGGGGCTTTCCCACTCCACACCCTTAGCACCTCCTGAACTCCCCCTGTTCTACAGCTGTGGTGGCCTGGCTGCTTCTTTTGTTTTTGCTTCCTGTCTGAAAGTTTGAAGAAGTGGTGAAGTGGGCACCTCCTGCTGAGGTCTCTTTGGGCTGCAGCTGAGTGCTCCTTTCTGATTGGCCATTCAGCTTTCACGGTCAGCTCTTAATGAGCCAGGGAATTTCTCTCCCTGCCAATTCAGGACTCAACTCAGTGAGAATCCTGATTGGATTCATGAGCTGGGAACAGTCCCAACTCCTATTACATTCCTCCACTGAGGAAAAACTAGCCCAGCGTGTTGGTCCAGATCTTATTGTGGTCTCAAAGACACAATCCTGTAATTCACAGGACAAAGAGCTGACAGGCTTCGATTCCATTTGAGAGGGAGGTCTCTGGAAAAGACCAACTGAACAGGTAGAGTTCATTTACGATCTTTGTAATTCAGCTCTTAAAACTGAGCCATTTGTTCCTTAACTGAACATTTGGATATCCTTTTCCAAACAATCCAGTCTTAACTTTAGCAATAGTTTCATGATGTTTAAATAAACGTTTTAAAAGCACCTCAATTTCTTGCCGGCAGAGCTGCACTTGTCACTTAAAACAGCCAGACATGTAAGAAGTCACACTGCTGAGAGTGTGCTACAGACCCCCTAAACAAACAGTCCATGTCTAATAGAGCAGACATGTAGACAATTCACTGAGGTGTGTCAAAATAACTGGGGATATATTAGATGATTTCAACTTCCCCCAACATTAATTGTGGTAGTGGTAGTGTAAAGGGTTCAGATGAGGCAGACTTCCTGAAATGTATTCAGAGGAGTTTCTTATAGGGCGGCACGGTGGCTCAGTGGTTAGCACTGCTGCCTCACAGTGCCAGGGACTTGGGTTCAATTCCAGCCACAGGCTGTGTGGAGTTTGCACATTTTCCCTGTGCCTATGTGGGTTTCCTCTGGGTGCTCCAGTTTCCTCCCACATTCCAAAAGTTGTGCAGATCAGGTGAATTGGCCACACTAAATTGCCCATAGTGTTAGGTGCATTAGTCAGAGAGAAATGGGCCTGGGTGGGTTACTCTTCAGAGGGTCTGTGAGGACTTGTTGGGCTGAAGGGCCTGTTTCCACACTGTAGGGAATCTAATGTAAAAAAAAAAGATGGTCCAACAAGGGACAGTGCAGTGCTGGACTTAATTCTGAGGAGTGAAGAGGGATGGGTGTGTGAAGAGGCAGTGGGAGAGTATTTTAGTGATAATGATTCTGTGAAAATGTAAGTGCTTTGGTCAGATGGGCAGATCAGCGGCAGATTGATTGTAACCATGACTGGTGCGAGTTGATGCACATTGGTTAAAAGAAAAGACAAGGGAGTAATCAATGAATGTTAGGACACTCAGATGAACAGAGGGATATTGGGATGTTTGTCCATAAATTGCTGAAGGTTGCAGGGCAGATCATTTGGGTAGTTAAGAAAGCATTGGGACTTAGATTATAAGAGCAACTGCTGTACAGGACTTTGGTTAGGCCACAACTGGAGTACTGTGTACAGTTCTGGTCACCACACTTTAGGAAGAGCATCATTTCACTGAGAGGGTGTAGAGGAAATTCACCAGGTTTTTGCCTGGGATGGAATGCTTTAACTAGAAAGTGAGGCTGGATAAAGTTGGGCTGTTTTCTTTGGAGCTGGGAAAGTTGGGGAGGTGGGGGGCGGAACCTGATAGAGATGCATAAGATTGAGGGACATGGACAGGATTAATAGAAAGCAGTTGTTTCCCTTAGTCAAAGGGTCAGTAATAAGGGGGCATAATTTATCATTGAGTGAAATGGTGAAACGTTTAAGAGGATATTTGTGGAAAAGAGCTTTCACCTAAAAGGGTGGTGGGAGTCTGGAATGCATTGTCTTGGAGGGTGGTCGAGGCTAGAAACTTCACAATGTTTTAAAAAAAAATACTAGGATGGGTATTTGAAGTGCCATAACATTCAAGGCAATGGCGTAGTGCTAGAAAGTGGGAGAAGTGTAAATTTAGTGTATTTTTGGCAGTGCAGACTCAAAGGGCCTCTGTATGATTCAATGCCAGTCAAGAGAATCTGGACAGGATTCAGTCCCCAGTGTCTGAGTTCTCAAGTGAAAATCAACATGGTTGGGCTAAGGAAAAGAACTCCCTAAACCAGAAAGTTCCTTCACCTCAACCTCACAGGTCAGCTGAGTACAGGTCCTCCTCCCAATGAGATCTCTAAGTCAGGGTTCTGGGTTGGAAGAACTAAGTTAATAATTGTCAATTGAAAGGAGGAAGAGAGGGCCTCAATCCATTTCTGCAAATTTTGTTTGGGGGTGGGGGTGGGGGTGGGGTGGGGTGGGGGGGGGGTGGGTGGGAAGGGAAGGTGGTTCACCAGTTACACTCCCAAAGTAACCGTGCGACTTTCCATTTTTAAACCCCACAAATGATCATACTGTGCAAAGTAACTGTCCCTCACCTGCCTTGGATACTCTGACAAGATTAACGGGTACGTTCTCTGTCATACTGGTATTACTGTAATAAGCCAAGGCCAAAAATATTTCTGTGCAACAGCTCCATATATTTCAATCAACTCTCAATGGTTATCACTCAGCACCTCTCAGATCTCATCATTTCCATCAGTGTAATCTTATTAATGACATCTCAGGCTTTTCTGTTGCTCTTTTCCAATTCAGATCATGTTGAACAGGTGAATCCCTGTCTGAAACTTGCAGTTTCGGGGTTTGCAGATTACATCACAACAAAAAAAAAACCCCAAATTGCTCAGCAAAACATGTCCTTATCACCATCGAAAAATATCTTTTTTCAAAAAAGAAGTTCTTTTTTAATGTGAAGTAGAACATTTCACTTGGGAAATTAATATAAAGACACTGTAGCCTGAAAAACACCCAAATTCCGAGTAGATCACAGCTTTGTTAGTGCAGAAGGAAGCTATTTGGACGATCGGTGTCCACCCCTCTCTCTGAGCATTTTGACTACATGCCAATCTCCAGCCTTTACAGTATAACCTGCTGTTTCTATTTAAATAATGACTTTGAATGCCTTAAGTGAACCTGCCTCAACCTACGAGTTTGGCTCAGAGTTGCTTGATTTTTTGGAAGTACGCTTATCATGCCATAAAATATTATTCTTATAAATCCAGGTGGCAGCTCAAAGGTACATGCAATAAACAGGTTTCATCATCTTGTAGAGCCTCTATGTCTGTATGTGCATATCAAAATAATTCCCAGGAAAAAATGTAGACTGCTTCAAAAGTTTGACATTTTCTCTGACTATGATCTAATTCACCAACAAATGTTTTGAACATTGGTGTGAATTGACACTACAGCTGTGGAAAACATGGTATAGATATTCCAACTCTCTATTTATCTCAGTAGTGACTCAGTCACATTTTAATCTTGTCTGCTTCAGTTGTCATGGTGATGAAAAGGCGGCTTCTGTTTTCCCGTACACTTTTCCCTGTGGATCTGACGAATGTCTACTTCCCTTTGGGGAACGTTAGTAAAACCCATGATCCAGAATTATATCCTAATTCTCGAAGGACAATTTGCAGATTAAGCAGGGTAGCTCAGTGAGAAGGTTCAGGTCATTTATGCTGAGCCTTTGGAAGAAATATTTCACTTATTAGTGAGAATGAGACAAGAACACTGAAACCACCTCTAGTTTCTGTGAATACTGTCACTGTATATGATGTCTCCAGCACTAGAATGCCCTTCAATCCCACAGTGACACTAACAAGTCGTCTTCAGATTGGGAACTCAATTACCATAAGCAAAAAATTGACCATTCATTCCATCAAGTCCTCTACAGTAAAGAATACCGCAAATTCACTACTCCTTGAGACAAAAAAAATCCTCTTCATCAGTGTTGGTTAAGGGCAAAATATTGAATGTTTTCAAGAAGGAGGTTAGATATCAATCCTGGGGCTAAAGGAATCAAAGAATATGGGGAGAAAGCAGGAACAGGGTAGGAGTTGGATGATCAGCCATGATCATACTGAATGGCAGAGCTGGTTCTAAAAGGGCCGTGTGGCCTACTCCTACTCCAATGTGTTTTCCATAGGTGACTTCTTATTTAAGATTATGCCCTGTGATTCTAAACTCTCCCACAGTGAGAAACAACCTTCTTCAACAATCTACCTGCTCATCCTAGCAGAAGTGGTGAGTATCAGGGTCATCAGGACATCATAATGAGGCCAATCCTGAAAATAGCTCTGTCTCAGAAAGACACAATTTTGGGGGTGGAGAAAGCCCTCTTGATTGAACTCCCATTTTTGAAGGTACTTGAGACTGTCCTCTTGAGGTCTGAAGCCATTAACCAGTGTAAATAATTCACCTCCACTCTGAAATGTTTGAGAAATTGGCTCCAGTGCCGAAAATCCAGGCATTAGGTGCAGGGATGCTAGTACATTCCATTCCACTGAGGCACAAATACGAGAAATACTTAATGTGACTCACAGGAAATAAAGTGACTCACCTTAAAAGAAAAGATGCAATAATTCATAATTAATTTTTTAAATGCACTTCCAGGATATGGGCCCCTCTGGCAAGACCAGCGTTAATTGTCCATCCCTAACTGCTCTCGAGAAGATGGTGGTCAGCTTCCTTTTTCATCCACTGCAATATGTTGGTGGTAGGGAGACCCACAATTTCATTGAACAAATGGAACTATTCACTTCCATGTTGCTCAGTAACAAATACACTTTCGCTTCTGTGCTTACCGTGACCACTATTCAGGGAAAAATTAGATGATCAAATCACTCTAGCATGTTGCCTCCATCCTGACTAAGTTCCAGTTCTTCATATTCTCTACTGTAAAATTTAATTCACATAAAGCTTAAACAGATAACTAAATCCAAGTTACTTATTTCTGGTGAATAAATTATCAACCTTCCTCCATCACATTACACTGCTGAGGCTGAACTAATGAGGGCACATGGGATGCAACAGTTTCAGTGATGGCTGGTTTGACACTAATGAATCAGATTATTGGTCACGGCACCAAATTACCCTCGACCTTACATAGATTACCTCTCAAACTTCCTTTCTTGTAGTTAATGGACACAATGAACACGATCCCAGAAATTTTTGGCTGTGAGCATGGCTGAAAAAGGGTAAAATACAACAATGTCCAAACAATTTAATAATTAGGTTTTTCAGACATTTGACATTTAAGATTCCCAATTGATACTTCAGAATAAAAGCAGCTCATTCAAATGGTATCAATGATCACCATTCCAGCTCTGAAGCCAAATTCATTCTCAGGAAAACTGGAAGCAGCTCAGTTTCATTTGGATTATGACAACAGCATCAGTCTTACAGTTTTAACGAAGTACACAGAACAACTGGGCACTCGGTTGTTGCTCTCCTGCAATGTACAAAGTACAAGAGTTCTGACAATGAAGTCAGCACCAAGGCAACAAAACTGTGGGAACACAAACTGTGGTGAACCCAAAGAGTCAACGTACAATCCAATGCATAGATTCATACAGCACAGAAAAAGGCCATTTCGCCAATCACTAAAAGTGTGCTAATCCCAATTTCCTGCACATGTCCCATAGCCTTGAATGTTATGATACTCGAAGTACTCACCCAACTATTTTTTTTTTAAAAGGTTGTAAGGTTTCCAGCCTCCACCACCTTCCCAGGCTCTGCATTCCAGATCACAAGGTTGGGAAGTAGACTATCTTTACAAGCACAGCTGTGTGGAAGGGTGGAAAGATGGGGGCAGGATGTGATGTTTGGATAGGATGGAGGTGGTTGCTACAGGGTTAGTCACAGCATCTAGTGCCACTCTAAAGGCTACTAAGCAAATGCCCCAAGTGGTAGGGTAAGGTACCAAGGTTCACCAGTCTCTCCATTTGTCACTTGTAAATGTCCAAAGGTAGTGAGAAGAGATCCCTAATTGACCTCTGGGCAGTAGACACATGACACGCAAGACACTAGTAAAATGCAATGATAATGGGGAATAAAGGACAATCCACCCCCTACCTTCCAATCTGTCCCTAATGAGCTGATTACATCCAGCTCACAACAGATAATCATGTTCTTCTCATTCTGTGATTTTCTCTTAAAAGTTGAATTATTACAGAAAATCTTTTTCAGAACTCAGATGGAAGCAAGCACATAGGAACGATTGTCTCACAACAACTACCCTGGGCAAAGGTAAATGAGAATTGGGCTGAGCGAATGTAAGATAAGGAAAATGACCATCAAACAAATGCAGGGAAAGCTGAGGTGGTTGTACAGGTAGTTCAACAAAGAACATGCATTTCGAGGGGGGAATGGTGACGTGATGGGAGTAAGACCATGCTAGATGAACGGAATATACAAATAGGGAAGTTTTACTACTGTTATACAGGGCATTGATGGAGCATTGTGTACAGTTTTGGTTTTGTATCTGATAGAAGATGTAATTGTGTTAGAGGCAATTCAGGGAAGGTTCATTTGACTCATGCCTGGGAGGAAGAGCTTATCTTGAGAAGAAACAATGATTAGTTTGGGCAAATTCTCATTGGTGTTTGGAAGAGTGAAAGGTGACTTTAGTGAAACTTAAGATCTGGAGGGGTCTTGATGCTTGGGTGATATTGCCTCTTGTGGGTGAGATTAAAATTAGGACCAATGGTATTAAAATTAAAAAGGTATTTCTTTTTAAAGATAAGGAGATAAGGAGAAACACTTTCTCTCAGGGGGTTGTTAGTCTCTGGAATTCTCCTCCCCAGAAAGCAGTGGAGGCTGAGTTATTGAACATATTCAAGGCTTAGTTAGATAGATTTTTGAGAGGTGGGGAATCAAGGGTGGGAGGGGAGGGGAGGGGAGGGGAGGGTGATGAGAGTCAGGACAGTGGAGGTCAGAACACAGTCAGATCTTATCAAATGGTGCAGCAGGCCAAAAGGGGCCAACAGTCTATTCCTGCTCCTAGTCCCAAGTTCAGGCAATAGTAATAACTGCATGATGTGGTTATGTGAGCAATTTTTACTACAAATATTCAAATCAAGCATTGAAAGTGGAAAAGATTGTCAGGGACTGCATTTAGACATGTGGTGTATTCATCTCAACACATTGCTCCTACCTGCCTCTTCCATCTGACTATTCTTCACATCATCTGCCTTGGTCCTAAAATATTCACAGACATGTAACCAGCTAAAAGTACAGAGCACACAATGGGGCAAGTAAAAAATGCTCTTCACTCCAAACATACTGATGCCAGTTCTTAAGTCAGGACTATCCAAACTGTGAGCTGGGAGAGAAGATTCTGCAGCTCTGAGCTCCGAGACCACAATCTTTGCTGTGAAGATTGGAGTGAATACTAACAGTTGCGGGGGCCCTTTCAATCCTTGCATTTTTTTCTCTCTTGGTGAGTATGGCTTAATGGCCTGTACTCGGAGGTTCCACTCTGCTGCAAATGAGTCATTTATTTTCTTTGAGAATGACTGCCTTTTCATCTGCTCAATCCCTCAATGATGAGGGGAGGAGGAAATGGAGGGTAAGAGAGGAGATGAATGACTGAAGGGAAGCTGGAGTGAGAGGGAGTGAGTATGGGGAATACTCAACTTCTTCTCTTCTCCCTGTACAATAAATGAAGCCTCCCTCAGCCCACTTTACCCCAGAGTCCCACAAAGTCTGAGGCAATAAAATAAGTCAATACTAGGAAGAAGTTTGGGGAGCACTGTGCTAAGCGTCTCTTTTGGGAGCCATTCCTCTGAATGGGTGAGGGATCGATAGGGATTGAAAACAAGCCTAAAGCTATGATGCCAGTGCTCAAAGCTCTTTCCCCAAAGAGGTTATGTAATTCCCAGCCCTTGGTTTCCACATTTCAAAGATTCAGTGCAGACACCACACTAATGATGGGTGTAGTCACAAAGTTGCAGTTACACGGATGTAAGGAAAAGGAAGAGAGAGGTCAAAGTGAACATAGACTCCCTGCAAAGTGAAGCTGGGAGACAATTTTGGGGAACAAGGAACTGGCAGATGATTTGAACAGATATTTTGCATCAGTCTTTTACTCTGGAAGATACTTCTAACATTTCATGAATACTAAAGAATACAGGGGAAGAATTAAGTACCAGCACCATCATTAGAGAAGTAATACTCGACAAATTAATGGTACTTTAGGAAATTAGGTCTCCTGATGCTGATGGCTTGCATCCTAGGATCCGAAAAGGGTGGCTACAAAGGCAGTGAATGTATCAGTTGCAATTTTTTCAAATTCATTGGATTCTAGGAAAAGTGCCACAGGATTGGAAAACTGCTAACGTGGCACCCTTATTCAAAAAGGGAGGTAGGCAAAATGTGGGTTACTATAGGCCGATTCAGCTAATGGCAATTATTAGAGAAGTATAGGAATCAACTCAAGGGAGTCTCAACCACAGTGGATAGATGGGAGCTAGAAGATGGGTTGTATTTGGACTTCCAGAAGATCTTTGACAAGATACCTCACATAAGGTTAAGTCATAAGAGCTCATGATGTTGGAGGAAGTATATTAGCGTGGCTAGAGCATTGGCTACTGGGGAGGAAATGAGTGGGGATAAGGAATTCTATTTCAGGTTGGTGACCCATGACCAGTGGGGCTCCACAGGAATCAATGCTGGGCTCTCAACTGTTTACAACATATTAATGGTTTGAGAGAATGAAATTAATACATTGTAGCCATATTTACAGAGAAACTGACAGATTGGGTAAATGAGCAAAATGATGGCAAATGGTATATAATGTGGGAAAATGTGAAGTTGCTCATTTGGAAGGGATAACAAAAATAAAACAAGCATATTACTTAAATGGAAAAAACTACAGAAGGCTGCAACACAAAATGATTCAGGGATACTTTTGCACAAAACACAGGAAGCTAGCATACAGGTGCAGCTGGCAATCAGGAAGGCCAGTGGAATGTTGGCCATTTTTTCAAGGGGTTTGGAGTATAAGAGTAGGGAAATCTTACAGCAACTGTACAAGGTGCTGGTGAGACCACATCAGGAGTACTGTGAACTGATTTGGTCCCCTTATTTAAAATATCATTTCACTGGAAGCAGATCAGAGAAGATTCACTAGAATGATCCATGGTATGAGGGATTGTCTTTGAGCCAAGGCTAAAGAGGTTTGGATTCTACTTATTGAAACATACAGGATTCTTAGAAGGGCCTGACAGGGTAAATGTTGAGAGGATGTATCCCCTTGTGAGGGAGTCCAGGACCAAGGGCATAGTCTCAGAAGAAAAGGGGCTTCAATTTAGGACTAAGATGAGGAGAAATTTCTTCTCTCAGAAGGTTGAGTGTCTTTGGAATTCCTTGTCGCAGAGAGCTGTGAGGCAAAATTCTTGTGTACACTTAAAGCAGATTCTTGATCAGATGGGAAAACAAGGTTATGGGAGAAAGGCAAGAAAACAATGTGAAGAACTTTAGATAAGGCAGGATCCTATTGAATGACATAGCAGGCTCAAGGGGCTGAATGGCCTACTCTGGTTCTTATTTCTTCAAGTAAATGTAAATTGTACCCTTTATAAACATAATCAAGCAACTATCATAACAGCATTGACTCGAAGCTGAAGTGTACCTGTCTAGCGGAGGATTTACTACAGTAGGTGGGGAGGAAATTGCACATAAAATCCCTGTTCCAAAAGGTTTCCCAATACTGACCAAACAACATTATAGTTTGCATAAGCTGAGCGTATTAAAACATGCATAAACACCAAGTATAGTGCCCAGAAACAGAAAGTGAGAAATGAGAGAAATTAGTAGGTTTTGGGCTCCTCCTCCTCCTTCGCACATCAATCAAATGTTTTCACAACCTTTCTGAAAGACATTTTAAAGGAGATGGATAGGATTTCCATTGCTTTGCTACCACAGGTTAGGTGGAAACTCACCATTTCCTGCTTTTCTCACAGTTTCTTGCTTTCACTATCCTTAAATCAGTGACGCATAATTGCCTAAAAGGGGCTTCTGTTCAACCCCAATAATGGAACCCAGAAAAAATTGAACTTGAACCTCTCACTGTGTTACATAAACTTAGCAGCTCAACACAACCAAGTGTCTATTCCTCGTGCATGAACCAAGGCAAAATGAGAATCAACGTGGTATTAGCCTAATGGGTCATTACAGTTAAACCCAATCCTGTTCTCAGCTAATATTCCTGCCTTTGGGATTTTTCAGCACAGACGTCCTGATGACGATCAGGAGTGTGGAACCGGATTGATTCTTCACATTACTAACTCATCAGTATTGGCTGAACTGCCTGCTTCCATAGAAATTCTATGATTTTAAGTCCTGAAATAGACAACAGACAATTTGCAATTGGTCAGTGGCTGGATTCTCCAAGTGAAGAACTGAACACTCCTGATAACTCCTGGTTCTAGAAACATGAAACTCCAACCCCGAACATTTATAGTTCATCAGCAAGGCTGGGTTACAGGTCCACTGTATGGCTTCCACTTGAAGGTGGTCATGACTTCCACTTCCTTCGCCATTGCCAGGTCACAGGCCTCACCCGAATTCCTCAAAGCTCAGGGTCGTAAAGTTATTGTTATTCTAATTTGGTTTGTCAATAAACTGAGTAGTCCTCATTTATTCATGTCTACCATTAAAACAGCTTCTTTGATATCACAAAGAAAGAGCTGATTAAAAAAAAAATTGATACCCATAGCCCATGAACTGCAGTGGTTCAGAAAGTAGCACACCATCACTCTCTCAAGGGCAACTAGGGACAGACAATAAATGTTAGCTCGCCCAGTGAAGCCCACATTCTGCGAATGAATTGAAAAAAAGTAGACATTAATATCTGGTGAGATGATCCCAGCTGATGGAATAGTCATATCTCAGAAGTGAAATTCAAAGTGAAACCTGGCTTGATGGGCCATAGTTTTATTTTTACCATTTAGCTTTGTTCTGCTTACACCTAATATGGCCAACTGGAATAGTTCATCTCCAATGGGATATACCTCTTTAACCTTGGGGGCAGCACGGTGGCACAGTGGTTAGCACTGCTGCCTCACAACGCCAGAGACCCGGGTTCATTTTCCACCTCAGGCGACTCTCTGTGTGGAGTTTGCACGTTCTCCCCGTGTCTGCATGGGTTTCCTCCCACGATCCAAAAATGTGCAGGTCAGGTGAATTGGCCATGCTAAATTGCCCATAGTGTTAGGTGAAGGGGTAAATGTAGGAGAATGGGTCTGGGTGGGTTACGC
The DNA here is from genome assembly GCF_020745735.1 of Hemiscyllium ocellatum. NCBI lineage: Eukaryota > Metazoa > Chordata > Chondrichthyes > Orectolobiformes > Hemiscylliidae > Hemiscyllium > Hemiscyllium ocellatum. Next base: position 35,321,321 of record NC_083402.1, on the reverse strand, counting down.
TTCGGCGGGTCGGTGTGGACTTGTTGGGCCGAAGGACCTGTTTTCACACTGTAGGGAATCTAATCTGAAAAAAAATCTAATCTGAAAAAAACCTTCTAGGTGTGCCTGAGGTGTACTTTCCAGTCTACTCTGCCTCCTCAACTTGACTGTTGTATTTATTATGATGTTCTGGGGGCACTTAGAATTCAATGTTACAACTACATAATACAGTCCCAAGTGTCTTTTTGTTTGTGGTGTCTGGTTCCGTGCGTCTCTTTCAGTTACTGTATTGCAATCAGCTGGTTCACACCTCCTCAAGTACACTCAGCCTAGTCTAGGATTTAATTTCCCTCCCACCCTCTGTCTCTCCCATTTATAGAGTTGCCTCGAGGGTTCATCTTGTCCCATGGTTTCTTGCTTTGTCTCAACACAACCCACCTCCACAGTGGCTGGCTGCGCTTTTCGTTTGGAAAGTCTTCTGTTATTTGCAACAGTTTTATCAATATTTTCATACTAAACTGTCCATCATTTAATTATGTCCTCACTTTTTTTGTGAACTCCCCTCTTTTCCAAATATCAGAAGTACACCACAAGATTTTACTCTAAATGTTGAAGTCATTTATGACTCGCTTGTATATGGTAGTTATTAGTTAGTCTTCTTTCTACCCATTCTTCAAGGTGCAGTGCTCCACTTTCAGGTAAATAATCCGCTAACCCAATAGCTAATGGTCCCAAATATTTTAGTTTGAAGGACCCCTTTTCAAATGCAGTAATAAACACAGACCATATTTAAGGACAGATACAATTAGTTGCTTTCAGATATAACAATCTTTGTACGACACACTGTGTAAGTGCTCCCATCCAAGGCAGCCAGCCCACTCTTCAGCATACATGTGATTGCTGTACCCTTCTCTGATTCACACCAAACCCATCTCTGGCCAGCCATGTAATGCCAGTCAATTATAAAGACTTCCCTAAAATCTCTCAGAACCCAGGAAGTCCAGAGACATCATTGTTAGAACTGTTACTGGATTGTAGATACAGTCATTGCAACATGTTAGTACCTATGTATCTACAAACACTATCATGAAACATAAAATATAGAAAGATATAATTTGGCTTCCATCATGAAGATGATAGCAGAGTTGTAATGTCACTGGATTAATAAATTGAAAGCCCAGGCTAATGTTTTGGGGATTGGAAAATAAATCCCAATAACAATAAATCTGGACATAAAGCTGGTCATTGTGAAAATGACTGTCAACTATCATTGATTGTTGCAAATATCCATCTGATTCACTAATCCTTTCTTGGAAAGGCAATTGACCGTCTTTATCTGGTCTGACCTACGTGTGACTCCAGACCACAGCAATGTGGTTGACTCTTACCTGGCCTAGTCAACTATATGGTTCAAGGGCATTTAGGAATAGTAATAGATGTTGGCTTTGCCAACAATGCCCACATTTCATGACTGTGCTAGCTCTTTGAAGGACAATCATAGCTCCCCATTGCCCTTTTACAAAGCAATTCCCTTTGAAAAGTTACTATTGATTCAGAAAATGAGGATTTTAATTTATGTAGCACCTTGCAACTTGAGGACATAGAAATACAGAGAATACAAGCAAGAGTAGGATACTTGGCCCTTCAAGGCTACTCTGTCATTCAAAAAGAAAGAATTGAGACGCTTGTCTTTTGCGTAGCCAGAGGTGCTGTCTTCCCAGCAATCCAGTGAATGTCCTCACACTCCTCATTTAACCGTTTGATGGCTGTATTTTCCTCACCATCATATTATTGTTGATCAAACTCAGTACCTTGTACCCAGTTTCTGCCAGGGCCCTTTGATTCATTTAGCCCATAGAACTATATCTAACCCCTTCTTGAAAGTCTTTTACATAAGTTAGTGTATTAACTTATGTACTAAAGCCAGAGACATTTTCCAAAATGGTCAAATTCTGCCCAAAATAGTAAGTCAGTGCAAAACAGTTATAAAAAGAAAAATAAATTGCTTGAAATCATAGAATCCCCACAGTCATTTAGCAAGTCATTTAGCCCGTCAAGCCCACATCAACCCTCCAAACAACAACCCACCTAGACCCACCCCATCCCTGTAATCCTGCATTTGCCATGGCTAGCCTACGCATCCCTGGTAACATGGTCAATCTACCGAACCTGCACATCTTTAGACTGTCAGAGGAAACTGGTTATACCCAGAGGAAACCCACACAGTCACAGGGAGAATGTACAAACCCCTCAGACAGTCACCCCAGGCTGGAATCGAACCTGGATCTCTGAAGCTGCGAGATAGCAGTGCTAACCACTGTCCCCCTAATATTCAGCAGGTCAGGAAGCATCTATGAAGAGAGAAACAAGAGTTCACATTTCAATAGGACCCTTCTTCAAATTCTAAAAGTTACTGCCAGGTGTTCTGAGTATTTCCAGGACTTTGTTTTTATTTTAGGTTTCCAGTGTCCGCAGTATTTTACTTACATGCAAAAGAGGTTACCTTTGAAGAGGAGAATCTCATATTCCACTCATAGGGATACTTATAACATTCTCACAATTTAATTCTCAGTTTTAAAATTCTGCAAACTACTTGTCAGGCTTTTAAATATATTCATTTACTGAACAACTTGGGAAAGGGCCATTCTTAGATATTTGAACTGTAGCTCATCGAAAGAAAATGAGAAATATTTTTAAACTCCTGGGAATAGGGGCTTCAGACACACTGGCAGCTGCAGGCAATGCCCCAGACTGCTAACCAATTGATACACTGGCACTTGCCAGAACAAAGATTTGAAACAACTGCTGTGACTCACACATGCATGTTCTCACACATACTGGCCTACTCGAATACGTCTCCGGATAGTGTTGCAACCCCAAGTGCAATGAGCTAAAGCAAAATAAAGCTGTTCTCACAGCACTCTAAGCTCACTCATCAACCAACTGTTGTTTTTATAACATTGACAAGTTTAAAAAGAAAGAATTGAGACGCTTGTCTTTTGCGTGGCCAGAGGTGCTGTCTTCCCAGCAATCCAGTGAATGTCCTCACACTCCTCATTTAACCGTTTGAAGGCTGTATTTTCCTGGCCAACAGCTTGTGGAGCGTGAATGCTTTGTAATTGCACTTAAAGATCTGAAAAGCCACTCTGTGCTAAAATAACAATAAAACTAGTGCAAAATACCAGGCTTGAGTGCGATAAAACCCTTATCTGTCAACCCCACATGGCCCCTTATCTCTGACTGCTTCATTTCATCTTGAACTGAAAACTTAAATTCATTCATTCATTTTCAAAGACTTGTACAATGTGCCTCCATCCTGTGGCAGCTGAAGACTGCCCTCATTATATTCCACGCAGACTTGAACACATTTGAGAGAAACTGATGACTTTATGATTTATAAGACTTCTGGAAGAGGGTAGAAAACCTTAGTACCAAGATTATGAGGTAGCAAATTAATCAAGAGGTCAAGCAGCATTGTAAACTATGAAAGCAAATGTTGAAAGATTTTTAAAATTGTAACCTGATTAAAATTGTAGCTTCCTGCTTTACTATGTTAGATTTTTGGGAGGGTGGTTCAAATCAGTTTTCTGTTAAGTAGAAACATAAAAACTAGGAGTAGGTCATTTGACCCTTCAAGCCTATTTTACCAATCATTAGGATCACGGCTGATCATCCAACTCAGTACCCTGTCCTGTTCTCTCCCATACCTTTTGATCCATTTAGCTCCAAGAACTAAATCTAACTCTTTCTTGAAAACATTCAATGTTTTGCCCTCAACCACTTTCTGTGGCAGAGAATTCCACAGGCTCAACACTTTCTGGGTGAAGAAATTTCTCTTCATCTCAGTCCTAAATACCTCATTTCTTTAGACTGTGACCCTCTGTTCTAAGAACATCCTTTTTGAGTTTACTCTGCCTAGTCCTCTTAGAATTTTATAGATTTCTTTGGGACCCTCATTCTTCTAAACTACAGGGAATATTGTCCTAACTGATCCAGTCTCTCTTCATACATCAATACTGCTGTATCAGGAATCAGTCTGGTAAATTTTCATTGGACACCTTCCATAGCAAGAACACCCTATTTCAGATAAAGCAGACCAAAACTGCACTGAATAATCTAGGTATGGTTTCATGAAGGCTCTGTATAATTTGCAGCAAGACATCTCTGCTCCTGTACTCAAAACCTCCTGCAATAAGTGCCAACGTAGCATTTGACTTTTTCACTGCCTGCTGCACCTTCATGCTTGTTTTTAGTGACTGGTGTACAAAAACAACCAGGTTTCATTGCATCTCTGCGGTTTCCAATTTATTGTCATTCAGATGATGACCTGCCTTCCTGCTTTTGCTCCCAAAGCAAATAATGTCTCAGTTATCCCCATTGTACTGCATCCGCCATGCATTTGCCCACTCACTCAACTTGACTAAATCACACTAAAGCATCTCTGCATCCTCCTCACAGCTCACATTCCCACCCAGCTTTGTATCATCTGCAAACTTGGAGATATTCAGATCCCTCAGATAGCTCATTGATATAATTGGGAATAGCTGGGATCTAAGCACCCTGTGGTATTCCCAACCTTCATTTCTAGTCTGCCAGCAGTTCTCTCTCCATCCGTTATCCCGAAACCCCAATTTTCCATTTCAGTCTCTTATGTAGGGCATTACCAGAGCCTTTTGAATGTTTAACTGAATTCTGAGGGACATTCTTAACAAAGGGTTAACGGTTAAGATGTTGCTACTCTATAGTTACTCTAGATATTGCTGGTCTGGGTCTTATGGGATGACTTCTGTCTGCTCTTGTCGTGGTAGAAGCACAGAGTGGACCTATCCCACAGGAATGAACAGTCTGGCACTGGAAAAGCACAGTCTGGCAACATCCGAGGAGCAGGAATCCTACTATTCACCCAGGCTATATGTCTCCATGCAATGCATTTTTTTGTTACAGGCACCTCTAGATTATCACTATTTAAGTGATTACAGTATCGCAGGAGTCAATACCTGAGAATGCAGCAATCGTTCTATGCAGAGACTACCACACAATTCTGGGCTTGATCATTACACAAGCCACAAATGTATGCTCTCTAAAATATTCTCTCTCACTAGAAATCATTTGTATATGTGTAAGCAATCGGGATGAAAAAGAGAATGTTTTGAAATTCATTTCATGGAGGAAAAAAAATGAATGGACTAATGTACTCAGCCAATATTTACATATTGAGTCATGGAAAGATGTTACAGTTCTGCGTGATACATAGTTTGCCATCAAGTCAGTTGGAGTGTGGAAACTGCAGAATCTATTGTGAAATGTGGGTCTTGAATGGATCTGTAGTCTGAACATTTGCTTTGGGCAATGGGGGATGAAGTACTGTCTGATTCAAGCACAATGTAAGTTATTATTTTAAGCAACATTAATGAAAGTGAACTTCACACGATTAGACTATTAGGAGAAAAAAAATGAAGAAACTCTTTCTAGTTCTTTACATGTATATATAAACATTTACTTCAGTGTCTAGAGCAGAACAAATTTTCAAATGAGTGTACAAAGTCTTGTGGTGAATCCTATAACAATGAAAGAAACCCAGTCGAACGAGAGAATGTCATATTCTGGTTATGAGACCACAAGTTTCTGTGAAACAGACTGGTATCATTTTTATCATGTCAGCTGTGAGTGACAGATTATGTGTTAGTGATGCCTTAACACATAATGCATGTTACACTTCTATATTGGGTAGCAATATTCACAAAACTTCCTTCATTAAAGAGAATTAGAATCATAGAGCCATACGAGATGTACAGCATGGAAACAGACTCTTCAGTCCAATCCGTCCATGCCGACCAGATATCCCAACCCAATCTAGTCCCACCTGCCAGCATCCGGCCCATATCCCTCCAAACCCTTCCTATTCATATACCCATCCAAATGCCTCTTAAATGTTGCAATTGTACCAGCCTCCACCACTTCCTCTGGCAGCTCATTCCGTACACGTACCACCCTCTGTGTGAAAAAGTTGCCCCCTTAGGTCTCTTTTATATCTTTCCTCTCAAACCCTAAACCTATGCCTTCTAGTTCTGGACTCCCCAACCCCAAGGAAAAGACTTTGCCTATTTACCCTATCCATGCCCCTCATAATTTTGTAAACTTCTACAAGGTCACCCCTCAGCCTCCAACGCTCCAGGGAAAACAGCCTCAGCCTGTTCAGCCTCTCCCTATTGCTCAAATCCTCCAAACCTGGCAACATCCTTGTAAATCTTTTCTGATACGTTTCAAGTTTCGCAACAACTTTCCGATAGGAAGGAGACCAGAATTGCATGCAATATTCCAAAAGTGGCCTAACCAATGTCCTGTACAGCTGCAACATGACCTCCCAACTCCTGTACTCAATACTCTGACCAGTAAAAGAAAGCATACCAAATGCCTTCTTCACTATCCTATCTATCTGCGACTCCACTTTCAAGGAGCTATGAACCTGCACTCGAAGGTCTCTTTGTTCAGCAACAATCCCTAGGACCTTGCTATTAAGTGTATAAGTCCTGCTAAGATTTGCTTTCCCAAAATGCAGTACCTCGCATTTATCTCAATTAAACTCCATCTGCCACGTCTCAGCCCACTGGCCCATCTGGTCCAGATCCTGTTATAATCGGGAGGTAATGTCTGCCAATTTTGGTGTCATCTGCAAACTTACTAACTGTACCTCTTATGCTCACATCCAAATCATTTATGACAAAAAGTAGAGCACCCAGTACTGATCCTTGTGGCACTCCACTGGTCACAGGCCTCCAGTCTGAAAAAACAACCCTCCACCACCACCCTCTGTCTTCTACCTTTGAGCCAGTTCTATATCCAAATGGCTAGGTCTCCCCTTAAACTAACTTTTTTACATTGTTCGAACTGATTCTTTGCTGACCCACCATATGTCAGCCCATTGCAAATAGATGTCCTGTTTGTACTGAGGATGTACAACTGTTAATAAGCTATGACCATATCATTTGAAGTGAATATAGTGACACAGAACAGAAATACCACTTTAGACTCTGCTTCTTGAAGCTAATAATTGAAGTACTTTGATCAGGAGGTGACACAGAACAGTTTTGAAGTATACTTTTATTCTAAATGGGAAATAAAAAATTAGTGTTATTCATAATTAGAAATGCCAGAGGTTCAACTTTTCAGTCATTTCAAAGGTCAGAATGGATACAGTACCATCTAATTCTACATAAAAGTATAAACTGCAATGTGCTTCTGTTACAAATGTTTTGTGTGAGATTCTTAATATTATAGTCAAAATTCACTTAGTTTGTTGAGGAGTTCAGCCATGAGCCTTGTAAATTGTTGAAAGCAAAGACACACCTAAAGTTTCACCACCTGGAGACTATCTTTTAGGCTGAGCTAGGGGATTTCAATAGTTCACTTGCCACGTCAAACAAAAGAAATTAATTTCTGAAGCCTGCTACTTGCTCTAGTATTGCTGTTCTGGCAGTGAGAGAGTTAATCTATCCAGGCAATGTTCACTCTGTGTTCCTGGAATAACTCTTGAGCTGACACTGAAACCAGTTTCAGTGCAGACTTGATGAAGCTGATTAGATATGAATTCCTTACTGTATAGTTCCACCTTCCCCCACACCATCATCATTCTCTCAGGAGACGGTTGGATGATCCCACATAATGCCACTCCCTGGTCAACCTGTTGTGGCACTACCTGCTTCCCGACTGCTTCTTTTCATGCTGCTGGATGTCGTTCTCAACTGGTTAGGAGCTCCCCTCATAGCTCGGGAATTATATTCACTTCTCAGTTGAGGCACAATGGCTAAGTAGGTTGTAACTGATGTGTTGCCTGTCACATGATACAGTGTTAAAGAATCACAGGATCCCTAGTATGGAAGGAGTCCATGCAGCCAAGAGTCTTCATTGAGCCTCTGAAGATGCCACCTATAATCAACCCCCTGCCATATCTGCATAACTCCACATTTCCCATGGCTAATACACACAGCCTTCACATCCCTGGATGCTATGGTCAATGTTAGTATGGCCAATCCACCTAACCTGCACATCTTCGGACTGTGGCAAGAAACTGGAGGAAACCCACGCAAACACTGGGAGAATGTCTGTGTGGAGTTTGCACCATCACCTGTGGCTGGAATCAAACCCAGCTCCCTGCCGTTGTGAAGGCAGCAGCAGTGTTAATCACTAAGCTACCTTGCCATACATAAGGATGTGGGAGGGTGCAAAATCTGTGAGCCCAGGATTGTGAAAAAACAAAATTAACCAGAATTTTTGTTACGGTTGTGTTATAATCCCTTAGTAAGAGTGTTCATGTAAGAATATAAGTCTGGCACCAATATGGTATCGCCACTTAGGGGCTTGCCGTCTGGCAAATGCACTTTCAAAACTAAAATCACCTTAAATCTCCAACACAGTGTGACAAGGTACCACAACTGGCCCTGAATTACAGCCACTGCAGAACCCAATGCTGAACAGTTATACGAGGGACTCATATTTAGCAACTTAGCCTTAAAACAGGTTTTGTTTAAAGATAAATATTTCCAAAAGCCTGTCTAACCTATTAATGGGAAGGGCAAATTCACAATGTGCTGATACTGCACGCATTCCTCCATCTTCACCTTTCCACCATCTCCATCTTGATGGGAGTATCCTGAAGCCATGGTTTTTTCTCAAGGAGTTATCAAAGGTGAACAAACCAGGTGTGGGACAGAGCAGCCAGAGTGAAATATTCACATGAAATTGTGAAAATGCAAAGTCAAATGTAAAACAAATTTTGTGGACTTGAAGGTTTCCTGAACATTGGAGAAGAGGGGAAAATAAACTTCAGTCTTAAATACGGCCTGCCAAGCAGAAGACATGACACATTGGAAATGCATCAGAAACTTGCTGTTTTTGAGGTTGTTTTATCTAACAAGGAAGGAACCATGAACAATGCGCATTGTATGAGAGGTCAATATATCAGTTTAGCGTTGCACTTGAAGGAAAAACCATACGTTTAAGAATTTTTGACAGCCTTTTTAGCATTTAGCAAAAGGTACAATAGTATATATTTACATAAAAACCATTCAGATGATGATTCTGAATGAGAACATCTGTTAGTAATTTACTCCTAACATAGTGTGTATTGATGCAACCTTCCAGGTATTATGTAATGCCTGACTATAAAATAACTTCTCTGAGTGGCTCAGCAGTTTTGGCATTAAGATTCTGGTGCTAATTGTCTTAAAACAAAAATGTCATTTCCAGTGACATTTCCAACCTTTGGCAAATCCACCCCCTTCCCCAATAAAAAAAATCAAAGTGTTAGTTCAGCGAAATCAGTCTTTTACACTCAAACTTACCTGCAATTCCCTGTAGTAATCCACAAATGTTAAAAATGCTTTTCTTCAGAATACTCTGCACACACATGGTAAAGACCGAGACAAAAGCCACAGCACACAGAATGAGAATTCCTGTCGCCAGGAAAATAGCCGTCGCTTGCCAAAATCCACTGGCAATTTCATTGAAGCTGTCAGCGTACGGACCACACAGGTTCCCTCGTTTTAAAGTTGGCAGTTTGATGCAGCGGCTGTAGATGCCCAGTTTTGGGTGGTAAGGGTCTCTCCACGTGTTGGAGCGGTTTGCCAGGACAGGGCTGCTGTTCGCCTTCGGTCTCCCCACCAGCCAGTCTGAACTCATGAAGGCAATGAGCTCGGCAAAGGCTACCACAATACTGAGCAGGGTCCACAGCATCGAGCGGCAAGTAACAATCACATGACACATGGTTTCATCCGAACTGGTGCGAAGCCCTTTCCTCAGTCCACTCAAAAGTAGAAATGTTGAAGCTTTAAAAACAAGGTGAAAGTTGTCGTCCAGCAGTACTGTTGAGATTGAGCACGTACTGATGAGGTGAATCCTTATAATTCAATCAAGGGCTTTAACTGTGTTCATCCAAAGGACTGGTGAGAGACTTCTGTCTCCTGTCGGCTGGTTCCCTTCAGCTAACTTTCAATGGGTTTGTGTGTATTTATCAGTGTGCAGCTCAGCACATGACGTTACATTTCACTGGAGGACGGTCCAAGGTCTGCCCACAATCTTGTTCATATCTATATAAAAGACACACCTACAAGGGAGAGAGGGAGAGAGAGAGTAAATGTTAAATCAGTAGAACGAAACCGCACCCTGAGAGGAAAGTGACCTCTCTTTAAATTCTGAACTAATACAGAGTAAAGGTTAATGAAAGGCCAGCAAATGGAGTTGGCTGGAAACTTCTAAGATCAGCCTGTCTTGTGTTGCATGCTTCCTTTGTTGCCGGGCAACGACAGGTCTCTGCTGCAATGGAGAATACATTGCAATACATTGAAGAAACTCGATCCCAAAAACAGATTCCCCCTCGTTACACTCGGGCCTGCCTTTCCGAATTAAATAATTGCACATTATCAGAGAGAGAGAGAGAATATGAATGAACGAACGATCACTACAAACTAAGTTCAGGAACCGAGTGGCTCGAAGCCTTCCTTGTAATCGCATTCAGTGAACGAGTTCACGATAGGAAATTCTCTCAAGGCTTCATTTTGGCCATGCTTAAAAGAGGAAGGCGAGAATCTCAGGAGTATTCTTTATCCAAAGCACGCCCTCATTTTAGACAGAAATAATTGGAACCATTCGTTGGCACTGATTTTGTCCAGTTAGTCGGCTTAGTGAACAGGGAAACCCCAGGATCTAGGTTAGTGTGCAGTGCTGTTTCAAAGATCCCATGCTGCCTGTCGCTTGCATTCAGAACTGCTCTAGAACACGAGGACATTGGCCACGAAGATAGCCCCATCCCACCCCCCAGAATCAATGCAAACCGAGAAATAAACAGACATTTCTTTAGTTGGTGCATTATTTTTCTACTTGAAATGAGAAAAAATTCTGAGCAAGCAGCTTTCCCCAGAACCTGTGTTCTTCTAGGAACATTCTCATGACAAATCTTTTCTTTTCCCCTTTTCTCTCCCCTGGTTATTCTGTCTGAGGCTGACTTACAGTTTCTCGGTCAATGGTCACCCTCTGCCACTGTAGTTCATTCTTCACACATGCTCCAGGCAGTTAGTATGAGCAGGCTTTCAGAATCATGAAGGCAAGTGCAGTTCAGTCCATTTCTAGAGCTGGCTACCGGATGTTAGGCAGCAGTAGGATTTTCTCCTATCCAGAGATAGGCTCAGATAAAGTTAACTGAATCATAGAGTCCCTACAGTGTGGAAGCAGGCCATTCGGACCATCGAGTCCACTCCAAAGAGCATCCTGCCCAGACCCACTGACTTACTCTATCTTTGTAATCCTGCATTTCCCACTGCTAATCCACCTGGCCTGCACACCACTGGACACTCTGGGGCAATTTAGTATGGTCGATCCACCTTACCTGCACATCTTTGGAGTGAGAGAGGAAACTGGAGCACCCTGAGGAAATTCATGCAGACACAGGGAGAATGTGCAAACTCCACACAGTCATAGAGTCATGGAGAAGTACAGCATGGAAACAGATCCTTTTGTCCAACTCGTCCATTCCCACCAGATATTCCTACCTAATCTAGTCCCATTTGCCAGCACTTGGCCCACATCCCTCTAAACCCTTCCTATTCATATATCCATCCAGATGCCTTTTAAATGCTGCAATTGTACCAGCCTCCAAGTCACCCGAAGGTAGAATCGAACCTGGATCCCCAGTGCTGTGAGGCAGCAGTGGTCACCTCTGAGCCACCACGTCACCCCTGATTGAACAAAGGACAGAGGTCATTCTGGGGCTTTCTGTAAAATGCATCTGAACAAAAAAAACTTGGCAGACTTTCATGCTAAGGTTCACCACCACAGAGAAAACTAAACAGAGGGAACATCGAAGTATATTTTGAAAAGAACTTTTTTTAGATTAGATTAGATTACTTTTTTTTAGATTAGATTAGATTACTTACAGTGTGGAAACAGGCCCTTCGGCCCAACAAGTCCACACCGACCCGCCGAAGCGCAACCCACCCATACCCCTACATTTACCCCTTACCTAACACTACAGGCAATTTAGCATGGCCAATTCACCTGACCCGTACATCTTTGGACTGTGGGAGGAAACCGGAGCACCCGGAGGAAACCCACGCAGACATGGGGAGAACGTGCAAACTCCACACAGTCAGTCGCCTGAGTCGGGAAATGAACCCGGGTCTCAGGCGCTGTGAGGCAGCAGTGCTAACCACTGTGCCACCGTGCCGCCCACAAACTTTGCTAAACTATTCCTTGAAATATAACACTAACTGTTCCTTGTGGGCAACCAGGGATGGGAATCAAATTCTGGCCTTTCTAGCATTACCTAGATCACAAGAATGAATTAAAAATTTGCAAACTGATGTCTTTGATGCAGATATAACTACAAACTCTTTCATTCCACTTCAGCTAAGTTTCTTGATAAGACTGGCACCAAAACAGTTAACTCACAGCAGTAAAGACAGTAAACATTTAACTTTAACGGAACTATTGTTAACTTGACAACAAATATGACCTGATAAGATCTGTTTGACAGCCAAATAGAGGAACTCAGTATACAATTACAAGCAGAATACCAATGTTGGCAAGACAAACATCACAAACTGAGCTCAAACTTAACTTTGGAGAAACAATTCATCATCTTTCTCCTCTTCTAAAGTTTACAGCATAGAGTTTCAAGATTGCAAAGGGTTTGAGATTATCAGGCAAACATAAGAACTAGGGTTAGGATTCAGCAATTCAGCCCATCTAGTCTGCTCTGCTGTTTCACACAACAATGGTTGATCTCATCTCAGCTTCAAATCCTTTCTTCCACTCATCTATAATCCTTTAACCCGTTACTAATTAGTCATCTGTCTATCACCTCCTTAAATTTACTCAATGTCCTAGTATCCACCACATCCTGGGCTAGTGAATTCCACACATCCACGATTCAGAGAAATAATTTCTCCTCATCTGTTTTAAATCTGCTAGTCCTTGTCTTAAACTATGACTCCTCATTCTAGATTATCCCACGAGGAAACATCCTCGCAACATATACTTTGTCAATCCCCTTGTACCTCAATTTGATCTTTTATACTATGAAACCCCAGCGAGTGTAGGCCTAAACTACTCAATCTCTTCATAGGACCTTTCATCTCTGAAAACAATCCTGTAAACCTGCTCTGAACTGCCTCCAATGCAAAAACATCCCTCCTCAAATAAGGGGACCACGATTTTATGCAATATCCTGGGTGTTGTCTGATGAATGCCATGTACAATTGCATGAATACTTCCCTAATTTTATACTCTATTCCTTAGCAAAAGATGCTAAAATTCAATTTTCCCTCCAAATATCTGCTGTACTTGCAGGTCAAGGTTTTATGCTTCAAGTGGTCTGCATGTTTACCACAGCATCATTGATCAATATGTGGACATTGCATTAGCACCCCTTAATCCTATTTATGGGTAAAATCACAGCTTCTTAGAATCAGATGGATCTTATTGAGAAAGGTTTAGACGTGGGGTGCGGGTGTGATGTTTATCACATGGCAGAGTGCCAGTAAGGGAACCCTCTGGTTTCCTGTCTGTGCTCCATGAAGCTGTAGGCTGGACAGCTTGATGATGATTTTCTTGCCCTCTGATAAGGTGCTTAAATATTGTGTGGTATGTATGTTTCTTGCCACTTATCAGCCCAAACCTGGATATTGTCTAGGTTTTGCTGCACATGAACTCAGACTGCTCAGTGGCTGAGCAGTTGCAAATGGTGGTGTATGTTATGTAATCATTAGTAAACATTGCCACTTCTGAACCTACAATGGTGTGAGGGTCATACATTAAACAATCAAAGATGGTTGGGCCTAGAACACCATTCTGAGCAATTCCTTGCCATGTGTGACACCAATCAGTAGAGAGTTTCCCATGATTCTCATTGACTCTGATTTTGCTAGGGCTCCTTGATGTTACACTCAGTCAAATATCATGTTTATGTCAAGAGCAGTCATTCTCAGAATCAGAGTCATACAGCATAGAAACAGACCCTACAGTTCAACTTGTCCACACTGATCAGACATCCTAATCTGACCTAGTCCTATTTTCCAGCATTTGGTCCGCATTCCTCTAAACTGTTCCTATTCACGTACTATCCAGATGCCTCATGACGTCTCTGGATCTCCGCTCTTTTCTCATTGTTTGGACCAAGGCTGTACTGAAGTAAGAAGCTGAATAGGCCTGGTGAAACTAAAACATGAAGTGGGCAGGTATCATCAGGTAAGTGCCACTTTATGACACTGTCAATAACACCCTTCATCATTTTGAGGCTGAGAGTAGATTGATGGGTAAGTAGTTGGTCAGGTTGGATTTGTCCTGCTTATTGTTTACAGGACATCAGAGTCTAGATTAGAGTGTTGCTGGAAAGGTACAACAGGACAGACAGCATCCGAGGAGCTGGAAAATCGGGCAAAAGCCCTTCATCAGCAATGAGGCTGGGAGCCTCGGTGGTGGAGAGATAAATGAGAGGAGGTGGGAAGGAAGATAGAAATATGGGACAGTCATGAGGACGGTGCTGAGCTGGAAGGTTGGAACTGGGATAAGGTTGGGGGAGGGGAAATGAGGAAACTCGTGAAGAACACATTAATGCCATTGATTTGAAGGGTCCCAAGGGGGAAGATGAGGCGTTCTTTCTCCAGGCATTAGGTGGTAAGTGAGTGGCAATGGAGGAGGCCCAGGACCTCCATGTCCTTGGCAGAGTGGGAGGAGGAGTTGAAATGTTCATGGGCGGTGAGGTTGATTGATGTGGGAGTCCTGGACACGTTGTCTGGACTTACCAGTCTCCTCATTTTCCCTCCCCCCCCCACCTTGCCCCAGTTCCAACCTTCAAGCTCAACACCATTCTCATGACCTGTCCCTACTTGTCCATATTCCTTTCCACATATCAACTCCACCCTCCTCTCTGACCTATCACCTGTACCCCTACCACAATCCAACCATTGCACTCTCAGCTACCTTCCACCCCCCAGTCCCACCTCCCTCCCATTCATCTCTCCACCCCCAAGGCTCCCAGCCTCATTCCTGATGAAGGGCTTTCGCTCAAAACATTGATTTTCCTGCTCCTCGGATGCTGCCTGACCCGCTGTGCTTTTCCAGCACCACTCTAATCTTGACTTTAATTTCCAGCAGCTGCAGTACTAGTTTACAGGACATCGCTGGGCAATTTCTACATTGTCGGATAGCTGCCAGTGCTGGAGCTGTAAGGGAAAGGCTTGATGAGGGCCATGACCAGTGCTGGATCACAAGGCTTCAATACTATTGCCAGAATAGGGCCAGTGCACAATGCCTTTGCAGTATCCAGTGTCTTCAACCATTTCTTGATACCACATGGAGTGAATCCAATTGGTTAAAGACTGGCATTGGTGATGCAGGAGACCTCTGCAGGAGGCTGAGATAGATCATCCACTTGGCACTTGTGGCTGAAAATTTTCCCATTGACCAACCAGGTAGAGCCCTCTACCTGTGTTCACCTATCCCTTCCTCACCACCCTTGTCCCCACTCCACCGCCAACCCACCCCCACCTCTTTATTTGCAGCTTCCCTTACCCCCACCACCAGTCCTGAAGAAGGGTTACACCCGAAACGTTGAATTCTGCACCACCTGATGCTGCCTGGCTTACTGTCTACTTCCAGCCTCCTGTCTGTCTAACCTGCAATTGCTTCAGCCTGACCACTCATGCTGGAGCTCCCCCATCAGTGAGGGTAAGGATATTGATGGATCTTCCACCCTCAATGAGTTGTTTAATCGTCTATCTGCATGTTAATAAATAAATGCTAACTAAATCCTAATGACTGTCACTATTGCTAACAAAATAGAGGAAGTTTGACAGTTTTAAAACTATCAGATACAGGAGCTGCTACCTATTCTCCACAGTGACATGCGCATACAATGTGATGTTAATATGTTCACTCTTTTACATTAGAACACTGCAAAATAGTGATGATTATTTCAAATTTTAAAGGAAGTCTTTGTGAATTGCCATCTGTGCATTGTAATTAAACAGTACAAGAGCTATTTGTTGTCATAATTGCCTGACAAACAGAAATTAGTGCTGAAGCACCATTATCTTTCATTCTTTATGGATTTATTTGAATGGGTTTCTTATGTTTAATACAGCAACTTTAATGAAGAAAAACATTTTGCCTTTATTTCACATTTGTGTGGGAACCAAATTACATTTTTACAAAACGTAATTTGTTCATTTTGGGGAAAACCCTGGCACAGTTATAAAACACAAATGTAAAAGCTTAGGAATGCATGGCCAGAGTTTAAAATTCTCTATTCTACTTAATCTAATAAAATTAGGTATTGTAAACTAGAATTTCTAATGTACAAATTTCATCTGCCAGCTACGGTCTGGGTGGGGTGTACAGGATAGATTTTCCATCAGCACCACTCTAATCTTGACTTTAATTTCCAGCAGCTGCAGTACACGTTTACAGGACATCACTGGGCAATTTCTACATTGTCGGATAGCTGCTGGAGCTGTAAGGGAAAGGCTTGATGAGGAACATGATCAGTGCTGGATCACAAGGCTTCAGTACCATTGTCAGAATAGGGCCAGTGCACATCGCCTTTGCAGTATCCAGTGTCTTCAACCATTTCTTGATACCACATGGAGTGAATCCAATTGGTTAAAGACTGGCATTGGTGATGCAGGAGACCTCTGCGCGAGGCTGAGATAGATCATCCACTTGGCACTTGTGGCTGAAAATTTTCCTATTGACCACCCAGGTCGTAACCTTTACCTGTGTTCACCTATCCACAGGTGCTATTTTTCCTTCCAGTCCTAACCACATTATGTATCGATATGGATTGTGTAGATTCAGCCCTGGCAGCCAGATTGACCTTTCCTACTCTAGAAAGTTAAACGTTTGACCACATTTTCCTTGTACTTGGTATTTCTTCAGGTTTAATTTTTTTTTAAGCCGATGTGAGATTTGAGAAGTTAGGGCTGCTTTCCTTCAAGAAACATTGCCTGAAAGGAGTTCTGATAGACATATTAAAAGCCACGAGAGGTCTGGTCAGGTGTACAGCAGGAGAAACTTTAGAGGACACAGGCTTACAGTAACTGGCTAAAGAAGGAAAAGCAAAATGAGATAAAAACATTTCCTCACAGTGAGTGGCTAAAGTCTGGAATATGGTAACTATAGTAGAGGCAAGATCAATTAAAACATTTAAAAGAGAATTAGACTGAAAAGGGAAAAAAAATGTCAAGAAGTCAGGAAAAAGGTACAAAGTGAATTGCTCACTGGAGAGTCAGTGGAGACCCAATGAACTGAATGGCCTTCTCCTGTTCTGTAACAATGCTGTGATTCTGTAACCAGAGCCCTACTGACACAAGTTTATACATATCATTTTACTGTTACATTGTGTAGTCCTTGGAGCTTTCAGTGTACATTACCTGCAATAGTTTAACCATTGTTCATAGTTTAGTTTAGTCATGCTTTCAAATTGTTTTTTATCCATTCACAGGATGAGGGCATCACTGGCTAAGCCAGCATTTATTACCAATACCAAGGGGGTAGTTAAGAGTCAACCACATTGTTGTGGGTCTGGAGTCACATGTAAGCCAGACCAGATAATGATGGTAGCTTCCTTCCGTAAAGGACACTAATGAACCCGATGAGTTTTTCCAACAATTGACCACGGATTCATGGTCATTACACACTCAATTCCAAATTTTTATTAAATTCAAATTCCACTATCTGCCATAGCAGGATTTGAACCAGGTCTCTGGGATATTCCCTGGGCCTCTAGTGATAATACCATTAGGCCATCACCTCCCCTCAAATTTACATTTGCACTTACATTTCTTCCAATCTGCATGGTCACACAAGGTGGCCCCTTTAAATTACCAGATGTGCAGCTGTGCAGAATAAAAATTAAAGGACCCATACATTTAACCAACCCACACAAAAAAAATGATGATATATTGGTTTGTGTTCTTCTAAAGGTTTTGCGATAAGGGCTGTGACACAACCTGTATCAATGCCCCGTCAATACAACATCAGCGAAAGATGTCTGAGAGCAGCCCATTTCCGTTTATTGCCCTCCATTTCTCCAGGAAGACAACAGCATGCCGCTCGGCGCCTCGTATTGTGCAACTAAGATGGGAAACTAAGCCTGGATCAACAGGAGTATCATAGATCCTTCAGTACACTGTTTGGCATGCTGTCCAAATCATTTGATTTGATTTTTCAACAGTTTGATTAGTTCTCTTTTGGGATAGGAAAAAAAGAATTGGAATTTCAATGGAATCTTTAACAGAACCCCTTCTGCATAGCAAGGATATTAATGTGTGAAAATAATCCAAAGGCTGGTGCACAGGGAATACTTCAATGCAAGTTTCAAGTATTGGGTGAGATCTAAGATTACTGCTGACTTGCTATCACTTGCCTATCGTACAAACTCAAGATCTACCCCGCCGTGCAGAAATATATTTCTTGCACATTTTGATGTTTTTGGTTATGTTTGAAGAAACTGCAATATAAAGTGATATAAAATGAAATCTGGAAATTAAAGTCTGAATCTTGCTTCACAATTGTAGAACATACTATTAAAGAAGTAAAAATTGCAGTTATTACATATATTAAGATACCCCTCAACCACTTAGCATTAACCTGTACTGATCAGAGAACTGCAATAGTAACTCTATTATGCCCTCTGCAGTTGCTGCAAGATCAGCCAAGCAATTCCAACCAATTCTGTTTTCATTCCAAGCATACGTAACACTTCCACTTTTGAGTTTTTGTATCATTAAGGTGTAGCCGTTTGCGGAGTATTGACAGCCCTTTCTCCCTTCAGTACCTCCCCCAATCACTCGTTTTCATGAGTGACCTGAAATTGGCAAGTCATCAGAAGCAATTTGTTGACTGGCTAAGCTTCATATTGGATCCTAACTTCATTTGCATCAGCCATCTGCACATGCCTTTTCCAGCAGAGAATGCAAAACCAGAAGGTCCCTGCCTGCAGGAAAGACATTGAGAAGAAACAAAAGGATTTGGAATGCTGCAAAATGGAGCCCAGGTAAATGCATTCTATATGACATCAAACATAAACGTATTGATGTTCCTGCTCAACTTTCATTAAGGCTTTTGCCCGAAACGTCGATATTCCTGCTCCTCGGATGTTGCCTGACCTGCTGTGCCTTTCCAGCACCACTCTAATCTAGACTCTAATCCAGTGTTCATTAATAGTTTGTTTTACTCAGGGTCGATGAATAAACGACTTAATTTTGGCTTAGCCTCTAGGTATTTTCTAAACAACCAGTTCAGAGATGTTAACACACCTCCGCAGCAGGTAGGACCTGAACTGTAGTGGTTGGGATACGACACTGCAACAACAGTCGTAAACAGTGGGACCCAGGGAAACAATTTTTCTATCAATAGTGATAATGAATGCAGATTTGTGAAGACATAATCTCTGGATGGTCTTAAACCAGCAAGCTTTCAATTAACAGCTGAATGCACTGACAGATGAGAAACTTTTGCAGCCCACACATACTATACACAAACAAAGAAACCATCCAGGAACTTATTTAATCTACAGGCAATGGAAGAAAGCCATAAGCAGCCTGGAGTAGCGCTTGGTACATAATTATATTAGCAGTTTCCTTTCGGGACCCACCCAAAATGATTCTTTTTTTAATTTAGAACTTCTATTCTTAAAAATCACTTCAAGCTCTCTCACAGTTCACTTTTCTTTGTTGGTCAAGGCAGTCGGGACAGATTTCCCCACTTCAAATGCTACTTTGCAATTTCTTATGGATTAAAGTGCGGAGAGTTGTACTCTGCCAGTGGAGATGGAGCCATGCACCAGCTCATAGCTGACCAGCATCACTCTGTAAATGCCCAGTAACCCCCAACTCATGCCAGTAAGTTCCTCTGGACTCTCCCTTACCACATAACCTCTTTACTCATGGCGCTCAATCAAGCTACACTGGCCCCACAAGCCAAAAAAACTCATTGGGTCAGGGCACATGGAATGAATCTCAGTCTGAAAAACACCTCAGCTTCTAACTGAGAATAACGTTCACAGTGTCACTGAATCAATTAGAACTAAATTCACTATATCAGTCGGCTGTTAAATGTTAATGTCTCTCTCTGCACCTTCTTAATAGCTGTAACACTGTATTCTGCACCTATTCTGTTACACTGGTGTACTTGTACAGCGTAATCTGCCAGTAAAGCACATAAGATAACACTTTTGCCTGTATCTTGGTATATGTGACAGTTATAAATCAAATCAAATCAAATCAAATTAAAATAATCAACAATGTGAAAATGCTGAGCTCTGCTTATTTTCTTCATGTTGAGAGAGAGCTGGGGAATGGCAAAGACAGTTACATGGACAGGTACATAAATCAAGAAACGGTAGTGCGCAGGCTAAAAAAAACTAAAAGGCCAACAGAGAGTTGGTCTTTATCTCAAAGGAATTCAAAGTTTGATTTAATTGTGGAGAGCCTCGGTCAGACCACTGAACACCAGGAAAAGTATATTAACATGGAGAAGGTACAAATTAATCTGAATAGTACCAAGGTTAAATCATAAAGACAGGTTAGACCATAAGACCATAGGATAAGGAGCACAATTAGGATATTTAGACCATTGAGATTGCTCCGCCATTTGATCATAACTGCTAGAACTAACTCCATTCTCCTGCCTTCTCCCGTATGCCTGATCCCTTACTAATCAAGAATCGATCTTATGACTCTATGACTATCTATCTCTGTCTTAAATAAACTCAGTGACTTGGCTCCATACCCTTCTGTGGCAACAAGTTTCATAGATTCACCACCCTCCAGCTGAAGAAATTTCTCCTCATCTCAGTTCTAAAGGGACATCGCTTCACCCTGAGACCACGGCCTCAGATCCTAGTCTCTCCTACAGGTGGAAACATTTTCTCCACATCCAGCCTGTTTCAGACGCTTGGAATTCTGAGACTTTCAATCAGACCTCCCTCCATCCTTCTAAAGTCCATCAAGTACAGACCCAGAATCCTTAACTGCAGTCAGCCAATCCTCTTTCCATGCCAGTATCTGCCCCAATACTATGGGCACTTATCTTATTTAGCAGCCTCCTGTGTGGCATCCTGTCAAAGACCTTCTAAAAATCCAAACAAATCACATCCACTGACCCTACTTTGTCTAACTTGCTCATTACCTCCTCAAACAATTCTAACAGACTCGATGTCATAGGTTATTGATATTCACCTTATATTCCATTGAGTTTGTAAGTTAGAAGGTGTTCTTATCAAGGTCTGTTTAAAATGGCAAATGGATTTAATCATAAAGCCACCAAGAAACTAATTCCTCCAACACAGGAATCCTGAACACGAGGGTGTAATATTGCTAGACCACTCAGGTGTGAAATTGAAGTGTGGTGAAAATTGATAACATACTCCTACAAAATGGCCAAGGTTCCAGAGTCAACTGGAGTTTCCAAGATCAAAACTGATCAGGGCCTCGGTGAATCTGGAACAAGGATGGGTAAAGGGTGTTGATCAGCCAGAATTTAAATGAATGGTACTTGCTCAAAGGGATTGATAGGTCTACTCCTGTCCCAAATACAGAGCTGCTGAATCAGTTATTTGTGACACAAAATGTACAATTTCCAATCTTTAACTTCTGACCAACATTACAGTTTACTGCATCAAATCATCCCAACTAGATCACTCCACACCACCCATATAGTACTGTTCCTTCTGCCTTCTGTATTTAGGAATGTCGTCTGACTCTACACGTGCAGCTGAATGAGAGCCCTCCTGTAAATGATTATCCATTTCCACTCCAGCCAGGCAGGGTTCACTCCAGCAGTCACTTTCTCACAACATGCCTGCTGCTCAGTCACAGTAAATGCATTCCTGGGACTGCTGACTAGCAGAAAACAAAACTCTACATGAGACCGTGCATCACTTGCCTGAGTGATTTTGTCAGCATGAACAGGGCGTTTTAGTTTCTGTCAGCTAAGTGGCCTTGACATGTAATCCATTTACAGGATGCAAAAGACATATGGTTCGCACCTATTTAAACAGTTGACAGCAGATAAACACTGCGAGAGCTGGACCATTCAGAATGCCAAGTGATGCCAGCACAAGGTCAGGTGATCCAGTCCCACTGCCTCCCTGCAGCTAAGAGGACAGATGTTAGAAACTGTGCTGAGTTCATGAATACATTGGGGCTTGATTAGTTTAAGACAATACACATGGTGTTCCTGCTCACATCCAAAATGTGATAGGTTCCCATCCCTGTTTCTGATTGTAATAAACATCCTCTGTTAATAGAGCACAGAGATTCACTCCAGCAGTAACACCCACCAACGCAGAGGCCCACAGACATGCAGTTTAATGTTCCATAAATGAATCATAGAATCATTGCAGAAAGAGACCATTCAAACCATGGGGGTCAGCACCAACCCACTGAAAAACATCCCAACCATCCCAGCATCCCATCCTATCACTGTAACCCATGGTTTATCCACATAGCCTACACATCCCTAGACATTATGGGGAATCCACCCGACCTGCACATCTTTGGACTGTGGCAGGAAACCCACACACACATGGGGAGAAGGTGCAAACTCCACACAGACAGTGGCCTGAGGTTGGAATCAAACTCAGGTCCCTGGTGCTATGAGGCAGTAGTGCTAAACACTGAACCACTGTGCTGCCCAAATGGTTCTGCTACAATTTGTACAGCACTTCACAATACAAATTTGAAACAACTTCCAATCAGAGTGGCAAGTCTACTGATCTATCACATGCTGATTTTGTGTAACTT
Source organism: Hemiscyllium ocellatum (assembly GCF_020745735.1). Taxonomy (NCBI): domain Eukaryota; kingdom Metazoa; phylum Chordata; class Chondrichthyes; order Orectolobiformes; family Hemiscylliidae; genus Hemiscyllium; species Hemiscyllium ocellatum. The sequence goes on along the minus strand of NC_083402.1, from coordinate 35,298,543 downwards.
CCTGATGGGTTACGATTCTACACGGCACTGTCAATGTAAACCTTCTCCTTTTGTTCGAAGAAACAATCATAGAGTCATACAGTCATTAAGATGTACGGCACAGAAACAGACCCTTTGGTCCAACTCGTCCATGCCTACCAGATAGCCCAACCCAACCTAGTCCCACCTGCCAGCACCCGGCCCATATCCCTCCAAACCCTTCCTATTCATATACCCATCCAAATGCCTCTTAAATGTTGCAATTGTACCAGCCTCCACCACATCCTCTGGCAGCTCATTCCATACACGTACCACCCTCTGCGTGAAAAAGTTGCCCCTTAGGTCTCTTTTATATCTTTCTCCTCTCACTCTAAACCTATGCCCTCTCGTTCTGGACTCCCCCACCCCAGAGAAAAGGCTTTGTCTTTTTATCCTATCCATGCCCCTCATGATTTTATAAATCTCTATAAGGTCTCCCCTCAGCCTCCGATGCTCCAGGGAAAACAGCCCCAGCCTATTCAACCTCTCCCTATCGCTCAAATCCTCCAATCCTGGCAACATCCTTGTAAATCTTTTCTGAACCCTTTCAAGTTTCACAACATCTTTCCAATAGGAAGGAGACAAGAATTGCACGCAATATTCCAACAGTGGCCAAAACAATGTCCTGTACAGCCGCAACATGACCTCCCAACTCCTGTACTCCATACTCTGACCAATAAAGCATACCAAACACCACCTTCACTATCCTATCTACCTGTGACTCCAATTTCAAGGAGCTATGAACCTGCACTCCAAGGTCTCTGTTCAGCAACACTCCCTAGGACCTCATCATTAAGTGCATAAGTCCTGCTAAGGTTTGCTTTCCCAAAATGCAGCACCTCACGTTTATCTAAATTAAACTCCATCTGCCACTTCTCAGCCCATTGGCCCATTTGATCAACATCTTGTTGTAATCTGAGGTAACCTTCTTTGCTGTCAACTACACCTCCAGTTTTGGTGTCATCAGCAAACTTACTAACTATATCTCTTATGCTCATATCCAAATCATTCATATAAAATGATGAAAAGTTGTGGACCCAGCACCAACCCTTGTGGCACTCCACTGCTCACAGTCCTCCAGTCTGAAAAACAATTCTCCACTACCACCCTCTGTCTTTAACCTTTGAGCCAGTTCTGTATCCAAATGGCAAGTTCTCCCTGTATTCCATGAGATCTAATCTTGCTCACCAGTCTCCCATGGGGAACCTTGTCAAATGCCTAAACTAAGGGCTGATGACACCCTGTTTACCATACTACAGTGATCATAAGCCCAAATTTCTGTCGCCAGTTGAAGATCCGTATAAACCTGAAGAGATGGAGTAAATAGTCCACTGAAATCAGTGTGAGGCTGTGTGGTCAGATGATAATCTGAAACTTTGGCCGTCTTTGGGCAGCACGGTGGCACAGTGGTTAGCACTGCTGCCTCACAGCGCCAGAGACCTGGGTTCAATTCCCGCCTCAGGCGACTGGCTGTGTGGAGTTTGCACGTTCTTCCCATGTCTGCGTGGGTTTCCTCTGGGTGCTCCGGTTTCCTCCCACAGTCCAAACATGTGCGGGTCAGGTGAATTGGCCATGCTAAATTGCCCATAGTGCTAGGTTAGGGGTATGGGTGGGTTGCGCTTCGGCGGGTCGGTGTGGACTTGTTGGGCCGAAGGGCCTGTTTCCACACTGTAAGTAATCTAATCTAGAGTTGTGCTGCTTTTGCACTGGTGTACATATAAAGCCACTTTATGTTCACACACAAGTGGCTGTATAACTGTAGACTTAAACATAAGGTGTTTAAATTGCAGAGATATACAGAGGTAAACTGGCATGGATAACACTGTGGTGTTACCATTGCACACTTACACAGCATTGTGCCTCAAGACTGTATAGTTTTGCAAGATATGTCTCAGGGCTGTGTAATTCTGTAGATCGTGTCTTGGGACTTTGTAATTTTGCAGGTCGTGTCTCAGGTTATCTTTCAGTGTTACATTATTGGAATATAAGGGCTTAGCAATAAAGCTATCCTTCAGTAAATCTCCAAAATGCATCATTTTACCGACTATTGCACTGTGACATGGGCAATCTGTTTCTTTTCCTTAGGCAATCCTTCTTTACTCCGGAGTTGGGAATCCAATACTGGATCAACAAATCCTGTCCCAAGTGGACATTGCTGAAGTGCGTGAGGTTTGCACCCTTCTTCCACCTAGGCACCTGACCTCCACCTAGACCTGTCACAGATACTCTACATGTTCGGTACCTTTGGAGATGTCACTATTCCAGTTCGGGTGGCCGGAAGCCAGAGGTCAATGGGGACATTCCATTTCTTCAGGAAGGCTGTGTGATGACCTTGAAGCATCTCCTCTGTCCTCGTGGCAACTGCTTGCCATGACGGATTTGGAAGTCATACCAGGCATGTGGACAACATGGTCCACCCAATGCAGCCACCCAGTGTCCCAATGCTGAGGATGTTAGCCTGAGAGAGAATACTAATATTGGAGTGATTATCCTGCTGCTAGATTTTCTGGATTTTTAAAGAGGTGTCTCTGGTGATATCTCTCAAAATATTTGGTACAATATTACTTTAGCAAATGACTAACTGATGGGAGGAAGCCTTATCTTTTTCTTATTGAAGTAGATGGAATAAAGTTGTCAGGAGTCCACTTTTATTTATTCCTATAATATCGGAGTCACTCAAACAGAACCTATCCCTTCTGTCTTTACATTCTGCTTTTATTTTGCATTTACTTATGCCTCAAATTTCTGTTGGACATTTTTTGCGATTTACTGTCATAATGTCAGTGGACTCTTCAGGAAGCAATGGAGATGACTAAAAATGAGCCTGTGTGTCATTTCTCCAAGATTTCTGCTGAAGTTATGATGGACAATCAGGAGAGGTTCATGGAAATTCTCAGTCCTGCTGTATATATTTCGAATTTTCCTCTCTTACATTCTTCAAGCTACCCAGTGTCAGAAATTCTAAGTACAATGGAAGGCAGTAATGCTTGATAATGATACCCATGCTAATTACAGTGCCAATCCACAACAGCAGACTGCCAGCTGGACTACAGCAAAAGATCCTCTTGCTGTTTTTCCCACATCTTGCCCAAGAATAGCAGAAATGCTTGAAGGACGGAGATTAAAGTTTGGTTAAAACTTACAGGACAGAAGAATTGTACACCATACTTGTTTAATTGCTTCCCTGTTCTTCCTCCCATGCACTACATTTTAAAAAATTTTTCTAGTGTATATCCAATTCCTTTTTTAAATTCACTATTGACTGTGCTTAGACGACTCTTTCAGACAGTGCATTCCAGTTGGTACCAAAGGCATTTATATAATTTTACATTTAGGTTGGCTATGCTGTTGGAAGACAGACATAATGTAGAGCACCTTATTGTAAAATCACCATGAGGATTAAACAATACTTCACTGTATTATCAGTTTCATGTAACCAACACGCAGAGCAATGAGATTAGTTTGCTGCTAAAAAGCTACAACATTATGTCACTGGAAGCTTCTGGAAGCTTCCCAGCTTGTTTCATTATTCTGTACCAGAACCATTTGATATAAATCAATACTCTTGCAATTAATTGTGTGTCTAAAGGGAAAAAAAACATGAAGAGTATAACCACAAATCATTTTAGTGACTGAATGCTTGTCTATGGGAACATGACAGCAGAAAATTTTCACCTCATGAGCTTAGTGCTTCAGAATGAGAAACTATGGGCATGAGCCACTATAAGATACAATTCTTCGCAATCAGCAGCTTGTGGAAGCATATTTGAATGGTCAGTCCTTGAAAGAATATTTTTAGGAAAGAAAAGCAGTTTTAAAAGTGCTGCCACAAAACTCTCCAGCACACACAACATTAACTTGCTGAGAAAGCTGAAGGCATTGGGAAAAAATGCCGATGCAAATTAACTTATTGTTATCAAAGTGCTTTAATTAAAAGATGACCCAGTGATTTAGAAGGAGGTTAACCAGGCACCTACTAAACATAAGTGGTGGAGGGCCGTGTGATCTGATAGGAATGTTGGTTTAAGTATTCGGACTATGTTGCATTTTGACATGTGACTGCAGAAGCTAGGTCTCCAACTATGAGTGACTTTGTCCCACTGTCCTCATCAGTTATGACCTTGTTGGGAGAGTTTTCCTGCTGGTGATTACGCAAACCTTGATGGTGAATCTTACTGGTCTATCGGGATATACCACAGCAGGGACTGTGATCATATTCTGTCTCCAATTCCACTCACTAACACAATCAGCTGGGGTCTAATAAATGGAGACCACAAACAGGAACACTGGCTGAATTCCCCTTCCCAATCCAGAAGCAATGAAGATGCATGTATTCATTCTGGCTAAAATCAATCAACTCACAGCAGGCTGCGCATCAAGTCTACAGTCTATCCATTCTCTGCAGCTCAGAGACAATGAATCTGAAATTTCTGGAGTCCAATTTCATTGTTGGAATTATGACAGAGGAGAATTTCTATCAGTCCTTGGAATGTGACACAGACCCTGTCCTAAACTTGGGTGCAGGCGTACAAGTTTTCAGAGTGGACAATTATCTGTGCACACAGTCATTTTGGGATTTGAGGACCCTGTTCCAATAGCAGATTGGAATCCAAGGAAGGAGGGCAGCATGAGAAGTGTCATTGTTGCAATAATGTAAAACTAACTGGGAAATCCATACAGCCCAAGGCAACTGAGAATCCTACATCAGATCAATGGATGTGCTAACTGGTATCTCTGTAAAACATCTAGAATACGTCAAATATTGATACAAATATTGAAGAAAGTGCTGGAGAAATCCAGTGGATCTGGCAGCATATGTGGAGGGAGACAAACAGTTCACACTGAGGATGGCACGGTTGCTCAGTGGTTAGCACTGCTGCTTCACAGCACCAGGGACGCGGTTTTGACACCCAGTCTCCCCATGGCTTCATGGGTTTCCACCGAGTGCTCCGGTTTCATTACACAGCCATGGGAAATGCAGGTTAGATGGATTGGCCATGGGAAATGTAGGGTTATAAGGATGGGGGTGGGTCTGGGTAGGATGCTCTTCGGAGAGTCGGTGTGAACTTGATGGGCCTGCTTAAACAGCATTGGGATTCTATGATTCCATTGTGACTCATCCTCAAAACTGAATGGGGTTGGAAAGTGCTGTTTTTGATACTTTTGACAGAGGCAGATGAACAGCAAGGGGAATGGATGACATTGGTGCCCAGTGCAGAAGACAAAGAGATTGTTGATTGAGGTAAAAGAGGAATAGTGATGTAAAGTAGGTGTAAATGAAGGTGTGGAAAGGAGAAAATGGCTCCTCTCAGCTGAGTGCTAAGTGACCAAGACACAAACAAAAGCTGAGCCAACTGGTTAATAGAATCCTGGTCTTAACTCTGTTTCTCTCCCCACTGGCGCTGTCTGACCTATTGGGTATTTTACCCATTTTCGATTATGACATCTCTGTCCTCACTATAAAGCATTCAAAGTTGCCTTTGTCCTCTGATCTGCCTGAACCAGCTAAGCATTGGCCCTATTCCAGTTACTTACCATTCCACAGTAGAAACTGATGTCCAACAAAGACGATTTCACACAATACAGCACATTGGTGTTATCACCCAGGCCTCTATTGATATTCACTGCTTGTCCCTAACAAGAGAATAAGACCCTACTGCATGACTTGTTGCTCAGTTATTTACATCAGACATAAAAAATGTGGCTGTAAAATTTCAGCGTCAACCACATTCCCAATTAAAGAAACACTTCAGTCACTGAAACACAAATCAAGTTGATTTCACCAAAGCTTACACAACACAATTCAGATGTCACAAGTCTATACTTTGTAGCATGCCTCCCACAGTCCTAGCACTGGGATGCTCATAACAGCACAGAATGAGTCTTAGTTAATTCAGAAACATTTTAATATTTATTTCACATACTTTTTTAAAGAAATATTCTTTTATGAAATCCCGATTCTCAGTTTAGCAAGGAGGAGGGAGGGGCACAGGGAGAGGGAAAGACTCAAAACAAAATATGAAATGGGAGATAGAGTATCGTTCAGAGTTGTGGAATTTTGTGAGAGAGACAGGGATAGTAAAGATGACAGATCACTGTGCTTTAAAGCAGTTCAACAAGCATTCAGCACTCTGTGATTGCAAAACACTTACAATCTAACTAATATTTACAAGATGCTTCATGGCCTTCCACAAGTAAATGTAATTTAACATAACTCCGTATGTTTACTGAAGGACACAAAAACTTGGTCACACTGATTTAAAATTCCTAGAATGAAAGTTAATTTCAGTGTCATGAGAATTCTCTGAAATAAATTTTATAAAGGAAAAGGAATTAATCTCTCAGTCACAGGCACATAACAGGGTGGAATTTCCACTTTCAGGGCAATTGGGTCATTGTGTCCAAAGTGCTCCTGAAATTGGATTCTGTCCAAATGAATTTGCATAACCATAAATGTAAGATTCTTGTTGAACCAGGACGATCAGGCAGGATAATAGAACATATCCATATCTATTATTGCTTCCCATATTGCTTGATGCACTGGTCCAGCTGAGAATAGGCTTAATCACCAAAAGTAGGTATTCTTAAATGAGATTTCCAATCCTTCACCTTGGAGCAATCCAATTTTAAAATCACTGAAAATGGCTTTAAGCCAAACTACCTGAGACCATTTAATAGATTCGCTAGCAAACACTAGTCAGTAAATTTGTTACTCTTGCTGCATGGGTCAGTATTTATTGCCCATCCCAGAGCAATCCATGGCAAGTAGGGACTCAAATGATGTTGTTAGGGAGGGAGTTTCAGGATTTAGATCCAGCAACACTGAAGAAATATTAATGTATTTCCAAGTCAGGATGGTGAGTGGCTCAGAGAGGAATTTGCAGGTGGTGGTGTTCCCATGTATCTGTTGCCCTATTCCTTCTAGGGGTAGTTGATGCAGATTTGGAAAGTGCTGTCAAAGAAGTCTTTGTGAGTTTCTGCAATTCATCACATGAACAATACACATCACTACAACTGTGTGTCATTTGTGCAGTGAATGCACTGTGAAAAGAGTGGTTGGGGTGCCAATCAGTGGCTGCTTTTTAAGTGTTGTTGGAGCTGCACTCAACCAGGCAAGAAAGGAGTGTTCCATCACACCCCTGACTTGTGTCTCGTCGATGATGAACAAGTTCTGGGGAGTCAGAAGGTGTGTTACTCACTGCAGTATTCCTAGCATCTAACCCACTCTTGAAGCTACAGTATTCATTCAGCTACAAAAATAGAAATTGCTAGAAAAGCTCAGCAGGTCTGGCAACATCTGTGGAGAGAAATCAGAGTTAACATTTGGGTCAAGTGACTTTTCCTCAAAATGTTAACTCTGATTTCTCTCCACAGATGCTGCCAGACCCGCTGAGCTTTTCCAGCAATTTCTATTGTTGTTTTTGATTGACAGCATCCCTTTAGTTGAAGGGTCAATCACAAGGGGATATAGATTCAAGGAGAGGGGCGGGTTGTATTGAGGGGGGTGGGAATGTGAGGAAAAACGGTTTGATCCAGGAGATGATGATGATCTGGAATGCACTAACTGTGAGAATGGTAGAGGCATATTGCCTCATATCCTTTCAGGAGTACCTGGATGAGCACTTGGCATGTCATAACATTCGACATTGTGGGCCGAATGTTAGTAAATGGGATTAAGTTGACAGTCAGGATTTTCTCACATGTCGGTGCACACTCAATGGGGCGAAGGGTCTCTCCTGCATTATATGATTCTATAATTCTATGACTCAAAGACAAATAGAGAAGCTTCAGGGGCTACATTTCACTTCCAGGCTGCCTTTCTCCCAAATCTTGTTGAAAAGGAGCACCTGAACACAGATGTTTCCTGTGGGGAATGAAACCATGAGGTCTATGTTGGAGAAGAATACATACAGGTGTTTCCTGACAACTGCTGAACAGAGAGGGGAAGTGGTGAGTTCCCTTTATCCCTGCTGGTCAGTTTATTCCATTAACAATTGATATTTAAATCTTTAAATTTCCACCATTTTCTGTTCAATTTAAAATCTTCAGCATTGAAATGATGCTCTATTACTCCTTTTTCTTAAAGTAAATTCCAGTACTGTTTGACCTTTCTGAATAAGTATTTAATTTTCTGTTCATGATCCTTCTAGTTCTACCCTTCAATCTTCACATTCTTTTCCCATGATCTGGAAGCCTGGGATCAGTTTACCAACACAGAGCCTATTGTCATTTCACAACAGCTGCTGTTGTCCTCCCCACCACGAAGCATTTGTTGTGTTTCAGGTTTTAAAGTCCACAGTTACTCAATTACAAAGAGTAGACATCTGCTAAAGTATCAAGTTAGCACTTACGCTCATCGCATCGAGATTAATATGAAAGCAATTTTTAAAATAAATAAAATCTAAATGAGTTGAAAGTGTTGCTGATGCTTCAATGCATTGGCAGACCGGAGTGCATTTACTATTTCACCTGTGAATATCTTTCCGACATGGTTTCTATTCGGTGGACCTCAAAGAAAATTAAAACAAGGAAAACACTGCACAGTGTAGTGTTTGAGTGGATTTTTTGTGTGAAGCATTTTCTTCCTGGAAATCCCCTGTTCAAACAACCTTCTGTATATGCTTCTGTTCTCCAAATGCAGATACAAATTCTTTTAACCGAAACATTAGGGATTTCAATTTTAAATCCTGAAAACATTAGGGATAGTTTCCTTCAATGCTTATGATGCTGACGTTCAATCTGAGCAAACAGATCAATCCATGCTACGTTGCAAAAAGAGCTCTCCTTCGCTGTTAACTGGTGTTCATGCAGCATTTGAAATGTGACAGCAGGCAGTATGTGACACAGTACATTATAATTTTGCAATGCTGTCATGTGCTAACAGTGCTGTGACCACAACTCACTTCTCAGTCTATCGGTGCGAAGTTTGCTGCTGAGTGGCAGATCAGACCCGAGTGAAATTCAGAGCAAAAAGCAAAATTTTGCAGATGCTAGAAATCGGAAATAAAAACAGAGAGTACTGGAGGATTTCAGTAGGTCTGACAGAATCTAGAGCGAAAGAAAGAGAGTTAACAGTGCAAGTGAAAAATCACTGTGGATTTGAAATTCTGTTTCTCCATCTGTTGTTCTCTATCCCACACAAAATGGGGAAGCAAATGATAGCGGCAGGAAGTCATGATTTGGTGCACAATTGTGCATAAATATTACGTCAGTGTTATCTTGACAGTTATCTGGAGATATTTACGATGTCTGTTATTTCTTGCTGTTCGCTTATGGTTAAAAATGTGACATCGAAGCATGGTAATGTGTACAGGGTTGACACCTGTCTGCGAGGGGAAGAAAGAGAAAGGAAATAAAATATCTATATATGACTTCAAATACGCTAAAACAATTTACGGCCTACATGATGTATTTGAATCTCTGGAGTGGGACATAAATCCACAACCCTCCGACTCAAGAATCCCAAGTGACTATAGTGTCTGGGTTCCAGGGATGTGTAGGCTAGGTGTATTAGCAGGGTTATAGGTATAGGGTAGTGGATGGCATCCTTTTCGGAGGATCAGTGTGGACTTGATGGGCCAAATTGCCTTCTTCCACACTGTAGGGATTCTATGGTTCTACATACTACCATTGAATTCCAAACGAGGCCACAACTACACTGGTGGAAGACAACGAGTAAGTTGTCCAAGTTCATTTCTTGGTGCAGGTGTCAGAATCAGTTCAGAAAGGAGTGAAGAAAATTCAATAATATTGTCTGCTCTAGACACAGCACCTTAGCCTCTGGAACCCTACGTGCTGAAGAGATTTACAGCCCTGATTTTGAAACATTCAAAAAGGACCAAGTCCTGAAAAATCGGAGGCAAGTCGCCCATCAGGCATGGCCTATGAAACGCTAGATCCGAGAAAAGGTAGGGCTGGGGTGTTTGCAAAGTCAGCTTCAATCTTCAGGAAAGACTGCCACTCATACCTCGTGTAGACAACTTGACTCTAGACAATGGTTCATTATTGTTGATTCTTGTTCTCAGGGCTGCTAGATATGAACAATAAACGCAGACTTGCAGCGTTGCTTACGTCTGAGAATATGACAATTCAATTTGGCAACCATGTGGAGGATGGTACCTCTGACTGCACAACTCACCCAGCAGCAATGGAAACATTCAGATAACCACAACCACAGGTAGAGCTCAGAATGTAAAATTTATGCAATCCTCACTTTGCGCCCCAGTCATCAACTTTGCAAACTTGCCTGTGCAAATGTCTCATTCATTAACCAATAGATAAGATGGCAAGAAATATGTAGCTTTGGAACTATCTGCCCCATTACCAACAAGACCATACTGAATCACAATCATAGACATCACCAATGCCTTCCTTCTCTACCATCTGCTTCTACATTCACTCCAGTTGCCTCAATCACAGACTGTCCGGGTGGGGACAAATAATCTGAAAAGATTATTATTCAAAATAGCAGTTTATGGTTTAGAGGGATTAGCAAGGATGGAGGATTGATGAATAGGAAACTTATAGAAACAGCACGAGACAGATTTTTTTCGCTGGTTTGACAACATTGACAAGTGGTATGCCATAGAAATAAATGTTTGGACCTCAACAATTTATATCTATGACTTGGATAAAGGGACTGAATATAGATTGCTAAATTTGCTGACAATACAAAATTGGATAGAAAAATAAATCCTGAAGAGGACGTAAGGATAAATGAGGTGAATGGGCAAAAATGTGGAAAATGAAGTATATTGTGGGAGAAGTGAACCAGTCTTATCTTAGCAGCAAGAACAAAAAGCAATTTACTACTTAAATGGACAGAGATCACAAATCTCCAAGTTACAGAGGGACTTGGGTCTCCTGGTTCATGAGTCACAATTGGTTAGGCAAGTAGTAGCCATAAATGTGGCTAGTCGATGATTTCCATTGAGAAATGCCAGTTTATCTTTTGACAAAAGTCTATTGCTGACTTTATTGTATGTAATGCTGACATTTCACCTAACATGTTGGGAGATAGAATTTCAAAACTCTTCATTCTTTGATGGCCAATGTAAATAAATGATCTTTGTTATTACAGTCTACACAGCTTACAGCACGTACAAAGCTGTTCACCTAAGATTCAAGGATTCCGTGCTGGAGAGTTAAGCATCACGGATCAAACCAATGGCCCCAGTACCCTCCCAAGTGTATTCAGTGTTAGTAAGCTGAAATAAATCCAAATATATTAAAGGTTGCAGCAGATGACAGGTGCTAGAGCTAACTATTAAATGAAACTTGAAAGTCGCTGTTAGTTTTACAATGGTGATACCCATTCAGGAACTTTGAATAGATCCAGCTCAGAGTCAAAGAGCAAACACTAAACAATATAGAGATATTCTGTGGACAGTAGTTTCAAGTCAAGTGTCATAATGATATTGACTCAGACAAAGTTCTCCACCTGAGTACCTGACCTTACCCCACTATCTTTTACTCACTTACCAGGGCAGTACATAAGCAATGGCACAATCCATTGCCAGCGTTCATCATCTGACATTTCTCCAGCATTGTTTCAGATTTCCAGCATTTTCCAGCTGTATTTTGTCTTTATAGAGGTGTCAGAGAGCTAGTGCTGGCTGTTGTAGTATGGTAATGGAATTTTATTGTACTGAGAGAGTTTATGATCCAAGGGAGCAAACATTAATTTGCTTTGGTTTAGAAGAATCAAAAATTGATTTTTTGCTTTGGAAAAACCCATAGATTGGACAGTTTTGGGAGCATTTATCTGGAGTCAGATGTAAGCACAGTTTCCTGGAGAAAGGAGTTGATTCAGAGCTGTTAGAAAATAAGTTACCTCAAGGTAAAGGTTTAGTTTGAAAATTCCAGACCAGAAGTATTTGGTTAGAACGTTAGATGGATTATTTGAAGCTAAGAAAATCTAAGCTCAGTTACATGAATAATCAAGGAAAAGGCTATCAAACAGTCAAGACATGCAAATTAAAGAAACAGACAAATCAAAGCTAGAGGTGTGATAGAGAGGGAAGTCTCTGGTATTTGAGTACTCGAAAGAGATTGTATTGGGATAGATTGGAGTTTGTTTGATTGTGTGTTTCAAACTCCTGCCAACTGAGCTTCATGTAAACAGTTTGGTTTCTTCTATTTTATCTTCATGTTAAAATCAAATCTGCAGTATTGCATACTATGCTTAAAGCAAAAGACTACCAGGTTTAAAAACAAAGATCTTTCAAGCCAGATTTCAATCTGGGGTCTGACTCCCCCAGTAGGAACTTTGGCTGGGATCATAACACTATCCATTTGTATATCAGTTGGTGTGCCTTATACTGCATGACACAGGTCAGGTAGTGAGGTCAAGATTAATCGATTTTGACCACGGTAAAGAGCATGAGTTCAGAAAAGCATACACATGAAATGGGAGTTGTTACATGACAAAGCTTGGTGCTGCAGTCAATTTTAATTTGAAGTAAAGGGCAATGTGTTGCCTACTAAAGGTCGCAAAATAGTGACATTACAGAATAAACCTTCTCAAAAAGCTACCAATGTTTTGAACTTCGTAAAAATGCTCTACATTAATGAAACATAAAGGGCATTCTTCATTAAACTAGCAGGGAAAATGAATCAATTATTATAATTATATTTAATGTGCTATGGTACATTTGATTAATTTTCTGAACATAAGAATTAAGGTTTTTCTGCATCTGGCAGTTCAACAGAGATCATACTTTCAGCTCTTAAAGGCCTAAACTTTATTTTACTGTAAAGCTATTGAACTCGAATGCACTGATGCTATCCACCCCACACACTACCTAGCCCATGTTTTCACGAACCTCTGTGGAAAGGCATCAAAACCAATCTGATAATTCTTTTCACTTGTTAGCTAATCACGGAAAAAAAATTTAAGATTTTTACAGAATATATAACATCCTTAGGTTAATAAAGAAAAACAGAACAATGATGGAGCACAATGTTTATTAATGAATTTCAGTAATGAAAAGAAACTTTTGCTCAACAAACGATGAAAGAAATAAGAACAAAGTCGAAGCTCAAAAAAGGCACACACTAAGTAGAGACAAGGAGAGAATAACAAAAGAGAATACAAAAAGTTAAGGAAGACGGCAACCAAACAATCCAGAAAGCCAAGAAAAACTGCAGAATTAAATTATAATAGAATGTAAGAAGAGGCCTTAATGTACTTTAGACACAAGGAACAAAACGCAGGATAGAAATAGGGCCACTAAGGACACACATAATAAGCTCACTTAGAATGATTGCAGAAATAAGAAAATAACATTTTTGCCTCAGTATTTAGCCAGGAGATTAACCTGAAGGACAAGACAACCTCACATCTATAGAATCCATTGACCAGGCCCGCTGTCAAGGAAAGGCCGCCAGCATTCTCAAAGATCCCTCCCACTCTGGCAATGCTTTTCTACAACTTCTACCATTGGGGAGAAGGTACAGAAGCTTGAAGGCATGCACGAGCCTGTTTCGAAACAGTTTCTACCCTCCTGTTGTTAGGATACTAAATGGACTCACAAACTCTTAGCGTTCGCCTATACCTGTGTTTTGGTTTTTGCCGCTGTTTACCTATTATATACTCATCTATGCTACTTAACTCTGTGATCTCATGTACTGCTCGCAAGGCAAAGCTTCTCACTGTGCCTCGGTACACGTGACAAACTCAATTCAATTCAGTTCAAGACATTGAGAAAACATAAGGTATTCATGATTGAAATTATAACTAAGATAAACTTGAAGAGTAGATCAAAGTCCTGCTTTTTGTCTGGTCACAGTAAAGGAAGTTAGGAAATGATAGCAGATGCACTTTGTAGTTCCAACTGTAGCTTTCAACAAATGGTTGAAGGAGAGGAAAATTCTAGGGATTTGGAGGTAGAGCGGAGGAGTGGATCTAACTAGATTGATCAGTTGAAAGAGGTTGATGCAGCTACATAGTCTAATAGTCTCTTCTGTGCTCTGCTATTTGATGACCACGATGAATGTGTTGCTGGCTCTTCCTCCCATTTCCACAGTTCCACCTCCCTCTCCATGTTTCCATGGGCAGACCTAATTGACTGACCATGGTCCACCTCCTTGAGTGACTGAACCAGACAGTCCCAGATGGGAAATGCCCTGACCCCTAACTGATGACTGTATGTATTTCCCTGGCCACAGTAGCCAGAACCCCAAGTGTCAATGCTGTCATCTCACAGGATTGGTTGTCACCTACTCCCTGGACTATAGAGCAGGGAAACATAATCACTGGAGACCTAACCATAGCCTATCCCGTGGACTGGTATCAGAGGTTGGTCCTTCCCAGACAGTGTGAGGACCTCCTGAATGATGGACACCTCCATGAACGTTCGTGTGGACCACTCCCCTCAGACTGAGAGACATGGCTGCCAGCTCAACTGCACATGCAGTGTGTTTGCCACACAAACTGCTGGCACACGGTGCAGGTGTGAGATTGCTGTAATACATTGTCATTTACCCCAAGGCTGAGGGATGCTCACAAGCTAGTGTGCCTAGTTGTGTGACTGCACAGATAAGCATGGGAGGGCAAGGCATGGATTCTGTCAGCATGCAGGTAGGTGCTCAGTGAACAGGCAACAAGCGAGCAAGTGAGCCTGAGATGCAGCCTGATTCAAGCTGTCAGCCAGGTTTCTCACTCTAGTTGCCCTTGCAATGCAGGTCAGTGCCTCCTAAGAGGGCTGCCAGTGGATCAGAGAGATGCCATGATGGTTGTAACAAGGGTTGACAAATGTTGGATGCAATACCCATGGGTGAGAGCTAGGTGCAGCTGCTGCCTCTGCATTGTGCCCTGAGATACTGTTTAGTACTGAGCAACATGGTGCCAGTAGGGAGGTAAATTCACCAGGATTGCTCCGCCTCTGACGTCCATGTCGAGAATTCTCCACATCTTTGTTCGGCATGTTTGGTAAGACAGGAGCCTGAATATTAATCAAGCAATTTGTACAATTAATAAAGTGTTTAACAAGTAATAATCCCCATTAACCAGCCACTCCTATTGAGACACTCACCTCATGACTCATGAAAAGTATAAAAGATGGAGCAAGATGCTCCCAACAGGACAGGTCTCACAGAACCTCTTGTCCAATTCTGCTCACATCACTCAGACTCCTATAAGATTCCCTGTGCTGTAATTACATCCACCCTCCCACCAGTGATAGCACTGTAACACCCCAGTTATGTATCTGTCAGATCCCCTGTCTGTATTGTAATGAAACCATATCATACCAAATTTCTCTGCTTCACAAACAATTATAATTTTTAACCTAATACTCTACAAAATATGGGCAAAATGTAGGACTTAAGAACGAGAACTGAATTACGTCTGTGTTCCTTGGGGCTTATTATCTGTTGCCTTCTAACCTTTATTGCTTGAGGACTACACTTTCTTTTCACTGCCCATGTTGCAACACCATGGGAATATGGCTAGTAAAGTTCATTCATTCAAAGAAACAGGCACATAAACCCCAGACTAGAACAAGCATGTTATTCTATTGCAAATGGAAAATATGAGTATAGGGTCCTTACAAAGGACAGTGATGTATAATATTTACCATGCACCTACTGCTACATTACTTACTCATGGAAATACATAACCATTCTGCAAACTGAGTTGAGTTGTTTGACTCTGAACTATCCATAGATTTTTAATTCTCAGAGATCACCATCCAGTTAGCAGCAATATCGCATCGAAAACCTGCTTTATGTTAAGCTTCCCCAGATGTAACAAAAGGACCACCATAGACCAGTGGACGGTGGTCTGTTTATACCAGGAGATTTGAATGTCTTTCTATCTCTGATGGTGTACCTAACACTCACTTGACAGATGAGTAACTGGAACATTTATAGAATGCTTGATCTTGAGACCAATGAGGGAGTTGGGAGCTGAGGACAGGAAATGTTAATATCAAACCAACTGTTAGATAGAAATTAGTTTTGTTTGGAAAATGCATGTATGAGCCCATTAATGTTTTCCTTATGTTCCAGATGTAGCTAAGTGTTTTCTTTGTAACCTACGTTGAGAATGACCCTTTTCCCATGACTACAGTGCAGCTGAAGAATGAGAATTGCACTTTTTAACTCTAGTTTGTATTTTAATACCATCGTTCCTCATAAAGCAATATATGAAAGTTTGTTGTACCTTCTAACTTTCAGTGGTTTACAAGTTCCCTTGTGCTCAGGCACTCTATAAGATATAACATTGCTGTCATTTACTGGGTGGAGAAAGGTCACTGTACAAATCAAAGGATTAGAATGGCAAATAGAATACTGCATTGTTAACATTGTTAAAAACAACTTGCATTTATATAATGCTTTCCATGATCTCAGGACATACCAAATCATTTCATGGTCAATTAAGTGCTTTTTTGAAATCTAGTCACTTTCCTGTTTGTTTATTTTGTTTAACAATACAGCGCAGAACAGGCCCTTCAGCCCTTGATGTTGTACCGACCTGTGAACTTTTCTCAGCTTGTCCCCCTACACTATCCCAAAATCATCCATGTGCTTATCTAAGGTTTGTTTAAATCTCCCTAATGTGGCTGAGTTGACTACATTAGCAGGCAGGGCATTCCATGCCCTTACCACTCTCTGCGTACCACTTTTGCAGTATCAAAAACCAAGCAACCGATTTACGTTCACAAAACCTTCAATATTTTTCAGAAATGCTTTAGTTGTGAAGCCCATAATTGGTATGTTCCGTCAGTTGTCCTGAAACACATATAATCTGTTCTTCTTAAAATACTTGGTAATCATTCAAGATTTCTTTTACATACTGGCAAAAGTATGTAACCTGGATTTTGCAGTAGTAATGATTAAAAGTGTTAGCATCATTATGTCATTCAAACTGACAGCAACCTCTAAAGTCTGCACAATCATAGTTAAATGTGGAAATACAGAAGTTGCTGTCAGTGTTTCTCTGCTTACCCATAGAGTGTGCTGTTGCTGTCTCCTAGGTTGCAATTAATTAGAACTTACTGAATTGACAAGAAATTGGGTTTTTTATGCTTTTCATCCATCTGTCAAAATCCTTGAAACAGCAACAGCTTATTGAATGAGGTGTAACAGGGTTTTTAAACAACTTGCTGAATTTATAACTAGTGCTGTAAACCATATTTTTGACAGAAAATATTTTAGACTCAGAGATATACAGCACGGAAACAGACCCTTCAGTCCAGCTTGTCCATGCTGACCAGATATCCTAACCTAATCAGTTCCATTTCCCAGCACTTGGCCCATATCCCTCTAAACCCTTCCTATTCATACATCCATCCAGATGCCTTTTAAATGTTGTAATTGTGCCAGCCTCCACCACTTCCTCTGGCAGCTCATTCCAAACACGTACCACCCTCTGCATGAAAAGGTTTCCCCTTAGGTCCCTTTTAAATTGTTCCCCACTCACCCTAAACCTGTGCCCTCTAGTTTTGGACTCTCCCACCCCAGGGGAAAAAAACCTTGTCTATTTATCCTATCCATGTCCCTCATGGTTTTATAAACCTCTATAAGGTCACTCCTTTTGTGCAATGTCAATTTCTCTATTATGATAATAAAATCACACACTTTTAAATAAATTTTCTTTTCCAGCGAATGATATTTCAGCTTCTACCAGAATTACAAATACAGATCTCAACAATTTATTTCTCCATCAAGTAGACAATTTTACATCCTGTCTCTGGATGCATGTGACTAGCTACTCTCCTTTTCACTGGACACAGAGCAGCTGTTTTGGTCACCCACATCAAAGGAATTCTAGGAAAAGGGAAATCTGTGCCACAGAAATTGTTAGTCCTACTTTGAGGCAATTGCTTCCCCACCGACATTCCCCTGCTGCAACTACAGAAACTCTGGATACACCCCGAGAAATCCTAGAGTCAAACTGAACTCTAAATGTCAATTCTCTTCACAAATGCTGCTGGAACAGCTGAGTTTTTCCAGCATTCTCAGTGTTTGCCTGTTTCAGAGTTCTAGCATCTGATTTTAACCCTGAAGAGTACTACATTGAAGTCTAGTAACATAAGGTCGAATGTACAGAGAGCACTCACCATGCTTTCAAAAATAACCTACAAATCCACCCCAGTGAATGCAAGCTGCAAAGAACTAAACACTGCTTTCTCTGATGGACAAAACACAGCAAGAGTCGACAACGCAGGACATCTCATTTATCAGAGCAGGCTCACAATCCTGGAGGCAATGAAGCCTTTCTCCGCTGCACAGAGGGAAAGCAGAAACATCTTATTTGCAGAGTTTGCTGTAGCGAGCACTCACTGACATTTCACAAGCTTGCAACGAGCCCAGCTGGTCGGTTTTGTTTTAACCAAATTCTGTAGGGCTTCTACAAAGTAGTTATGTGCAATCTGTTGGTTGCTGAGTATTAGCAGTGGTGTTTCCACAGCACTCTCCAGATGGTGTGTGTAAACGTCTGACTATCATTGCTGCCAATGGGATTACCAGCTGCCACAGACCGTTATCCCCGGCCCATCAATCAGCTTTCAGCAAAGCCTTCGACCTCTCGGGTTACCTTTCCACACCAACCCAGTCAACCGCAAGTTGCCTCTGGACATCTGCTAATCAAATTGTTTCTAAACCCCCCTCTGTAACGATCAAACCTGCTTAGGCATGGCGCAAACACTTAAAGCAACATCCACTTACCTACCGATGGTCAGCTTTGCTTAAAGAAACCATGCATGTGTTGGTTTTCTCCACTGACCCACTGAATGGAGATTGCTGGCTGTGTGAACAAGTGCTTGCTGATAACTCGTCGTCGTTTTTATGCCAATGAGTGCTGAGCAAGTGTGCGACTGTGCTGACAGTGCAATCACTGGAGCAGATGGTGAGAGTCAGAGTGGGAGTGAGAGCAAAAGGCCAAGCTTAAGACAGCCTCGACTCATTGGTAAGCGAGAGAGGCACTGAGCTGATTTACTGCCTTTCACACAAAACAAGAAACCTTAATGAGAAAACAGGAATAATTATAGAACGGGTGCACAGAGTTAACTGGAATGCATCCTTTTGGAGATTACACTGCAGAATCGTAAAGGGGAACAGGGACAAAGGCAAGAGGATAATAATGTGGACCTGGATTTCAATTTCAGGGAATTTCCAGTACTACCTTCTCATCTCATCATTGCAGGAAGACGCAATTTTAACATTGGCTGACATTCCACCTCTTCCCTGTACAAATGTAGTTGGAAAACAACAGGAAATCATGTTGTCTAGAGACTGCCCACCAACAGAAGGCAAGTGGCCATCCTGTGGGATCACACAATGGGAGAAGCTGCTGAGGGAGAGGGGAAGGCAGTTCATGTAAGGACCATGGGATACAGGAGTGATATGAGACCATTCAGCCCATCGAGTCTACCTGGCTGATATGTTTCTCAACACCATTCTCCTGCCTTCTCCTTTTAACCCTGATCCTGTTACTAGTCAAGAACCCACCTATCTTTGTCTTAAATACACTCAATAACTTGGCCTCTGAAATTATTCCACAGAAGCCAGTATTCTGCTGCCAAGTCACCCTTTATTAACACATGAACAGTCCTTGACTTTAGTACTTTATTTCATTATCTCTGACACTCACCCTTTTTATGTGTCAGCCAATGTCTCGTTACAATCACTACAGCCTCCTCAGCCTTCTGTGGCAATGTGTTCCACAGATTACCCATGCTCTGGCTGAAAAAATTCCTCCTCATCTCAGTTAAAAAGGGTCATCCCTTCACTCTAAGGCTATGCCCTTAGGTCCTAGATTCTCCTCGAGGAAACATCGTCTCCGTGTCCATTCTATGGAGGCCTCTCAGTATTCTGTATGGTTTCAAACACATTCCCCCCCCCACCATCCTTCTAAATTCTATCAAGTATACACCCAGAGTCCTCAAACGCTCCTCACAGGACTCTCCCTTTATCCCCAGCATCATTCTTGTTAACCTCTTCTGGACTCCCTCCAATGTTAGCACATCCTTCATTAGATAAGGGGCCGAAAACTGCTCACAATGTTCCAAATGTGGTCTGACCAGAGCCTTATATAGCCTCAGCAGTACGTCTTTGCTCTTGTATTCTAGCCTTCTCGAAATGAATGCCATCAGTGCATTTGCCTTGAGCTAAAAGCCAGATGATATTGCTGCAGAGCCCAGCAGAAAAGTTAAAAATAAAAATATCTGACTTCCAAAGCTTCGTTGTGTTGGTCTTATGGGGAAGTGACTGCTGTTTCTTTCCTGTCATCACTAGGACCTAATTTGCTGACCAAAATAAACAGAAGCCTGACCGTGCTGCTGTGGGATAGCACCCATGCAGCTGACTTGGTGGAGCAAATAAAAATGATGTCTGACCAGTTCCTGAAGGCAATGGGAAGAAACTGGAATGATTTTGACTGCCTACACACTGGTCAATCAGAACCAAATTCACCTCTTTGTTTGAAAGAAACTATTCTTAAGCCATCGTGTATTTAATTATGACAAACCATAGCTTTGCTTCAAATGGTGGAAACCAGGGTTTAATGGTCAGGTATCAACACATGAATCCAAGCAGCTATGGGAAATAATTACCAAAACAATACAAACTGAGGAGAAAAAGTGCCCTGTCCCAGGTATGCAATTGCCACTTGATGAGACATGCTCTCGTGATCACGTTGCTGTGGACAGGTCAAAATGAATGAACTTATTTGAGATTACATTAGATTAGATTCCCTACAGCGTGGAAACAGGCCCTTCAGCCCAACCATTCCACACCGACCCTCCAAAGAAGAACCCGCCCAGACCCATTGCCTTCTGACTAAAGCGCCTAACACTATGGGCAATCTAACATGGCCAATCCACCTGACCTGCACATCTTTGGACTGTGGGAGGAAACTGCAGCACCCGGAGGAAACCCACGCAGACACGGGGAGAATGTGCAAACTCCACACAGACAGTTGCCTGAGGCCAGAATCAAACCTGGGACCCTGGTGCTATGAGGCAGCAGTGCTAACCACTGAGCCACTGGCAATCCTTTATTTTTAAACGATGACCTCTAGTTCTAGATTTGACCTGAGTTTTTCTTTGAGAATCTGCAGCCTCAGCTTCCAGTCACAAATTTCCCTTTAACCAGGCAACCGTGTGCCAAAAGCAGCAAGTCCAACCTTTCAGAAAGGAAGACGATCTGATGTAAATACATCAAGCAGCAATACAGAGCGTCTCTCAGCTAGCACTCTCGGGTGTTTCGCTGTGCTGCTACACACTGACCCCAGCAACAGCAGTAGGTACGGCCTGCTATCTCTCCAATTGGATGTGAACATAAGAGGTATAGTTAGTAAGTTTGTAAATGACATAAAAATTGGAGGTGTAGTGGACAGCGAAGGTGGTTATCTCAGATTACGAGATCTTGATCAGATGGGCCAATGGGCTGAGGAGTGGCAGATGGAGTTTAATTTAGGTAAATGCAAGGTGCTGCATTTTAAGCAAATCTTAGCAGGACTTATCATTAAGTGTATAAGGTCCTAGGGAGTGTTGCTGAACAAAGAGACCTTGGAGTGCAGGTTCATATCTCCTTGAAAGCAGAGTCGCAGGTAGATAGGATAGTGAAGGCGGCGGTTGGTATGCTTTTCTTTACTAGTCAGAGCACTGAGTACAGGAGTTGGGAGGTCATGTTGCAGCTGTACAGGACATTGGTTGGACCTTTTTGGAATAGTGTGTGTAATTCTGGTCTCCTTCCTTTAAGAAGGATGTTGTGAAACTTGAAAGGGTTCAGAGAAGATTTCCAAGGATGTTGCGAGAGTTGGAGGATTTGAGTTATAAGGAGAGGTTGAACAGGCTGGGGCTGTTTTCCCTGGAGCATCAGAGGTTGAGGGGTGACCTTATAGAGGTTTATAAAATCATGAGGGGCATGAATAGGATAAATAGACATGGTCTTTTTCCTGGAAATGGGTCTGGGTGGGTTACTCTTCAGAGGGTCGGTGTGGAATGGTTGGGAGTCCGGAACTAGAGGCCATAGGTTTAGGGTGAGAGGGGAAAGATATAAAAGAGACCTAAGGTGCAACATTTTCAACAAAGGATGGTGCAATAATGGAATGAGCTGCCAGAGGAAGTGGTGGAGGCTGATACAATTACAGCATTTAAAAGGCATCTGGATGGATATAGGAGTAGGCAAGGTTTAGGGAGATATGGGACTAGATTAGGTTATCTGTCAACATGGACAAGGTAGACCGAATGGTCTATTTCCATGCTGGACATCTCTATGACTCTAAGCCTCAAAATCAGTCTGCATCAGCAAGCAGTTTACAGGCAAGCCAGCATGCAGCCAATCAGAAACCAAATCATGTTGTGTCAAAGGGTAGCAAAGGGCCAACAGCTAAGGCCATTGCTGACAAGTCCTGTAAACACTGCATTAATTTTTGATTGCATTGGTAATTCTTCAAATGATAATATTTAGCCATGTAATGGAATATGTTCCAAACATGTCCGTCAAAAGTGACACAAACGCGATGTCTTGCCAAGACATCAAGTGGAATGCTCTGGGTTTCTGAAAACCACAAAATATTTCAATTAGGGAGTTAGAAGAGGCTGTTGGTCAGTTTGTGCTGGACATGCTAAGCTTATTTTATTGCTGAAACCCCTGACCGTTTTTGATTTTTAATTCTGTTCCAGTCAAATCTAGTTGTGAAAATTAGTTAACCAGGCAGGGCAAAACAAAAAAAAAATCCAAAAGACTTTTGGATGTTGGAAATCAGAAACAAAAACAGAAATTGCTGGAAAAACTCAGCAGGTCTGGCAGCATCGGTGGAGTGACAAAGCAGAGTTAACGTTTCGGGTTCAGTGATACTTCTTCAGAATATAGCAATTACTATTCAAGGCAGTTTTGACTGTAGTCAAGATCAGGAGAAACTTATTAAAGCTAGTTTAGCTGGATATGCTGATTTTGGATTTTATAATTGAATATAAACATTTTCTTGACATAAAACATTTAGCTGCTGAAGACCATAAGACATCGGAGCAGAAATTAGGCCATTTGGCCCATCGAGTCTGCTCTGCCATTCAGTTGTGGCTGATAAGTTTCTCATTCCCATTCTCCCACTTTCTCCCCGTAAGCCTTGATCCCCTTGACAATCAAGAGCCTATATCTATCTTAAATATATGCAATGACTTGGCTCCACAGCCTTCTGTGGCAATTAATTCCATAGATTCATCTTGATCTTTGTTCTGAAGGGTCTTCCCTTTACTCTAAGGCTATGCCTTCAGGTCTTAGTCTCTCCTGCTAATGGAAATAGAGTCATTTTCCAACATCCATTCTGTCCAGGCCAAGGAAGTCTCTGGAGCAAGGAATTCTTACTCCAGCCATACAGGGCCTTGGTGACCCTATATCTGGAATATTGTGTGCACTTTTGATATCCTTATCCAGGAAAAGATACATTTCCCATACAGGGAGCTCAGCAAAGGTGTGCCAGACTGATTCCTGGGATGGCAGGTTTGCCATATGAGGAATGATTGGGTTGACTAAATCTCTATTCACAGGAGACTGGAATAATGAGAGGGGATCTCATTGACTATAACATTCTGCTAAGGTTGGACAAACTGGATGTAGGGATGATGTTTCCCCAGGCTAGAGGGTGTCACAGTCTTAGTTTCCAGGGTAGAACTTCTCGGACTGAGATGAAGAGAAGTTTCTTCACTTAGAGAGTGATGACCCTGTGAAATCTTGACCACATTAGTTGCTAGAGGTGAATCTATTTAAGAAATAAATAGATTTCTAAAAGTGTCCAGGAGTGTGGGGAGTATGGAATCAAGATAAAGCGTCAGCCAGGATCATGCAGATCAGGCTCAATGAGCTGATTGGCCTATTTTCTACATTTTTATGAAATCCATATTGGCAAGTGACTACATTTCAATTAAAAGTTAGTCTAATGGTTACGATGTAACAGATTTTATTAAAATTCATCTCGTTCACTGATGTCCTTTAGGGAAGGAAATCTGCCATCCTTACCTGGTAAGGCCTACATTTGATTCCAGACTCATAGGAATGTGGTGTACATTTCACTGGCCTCTGAAATGGCCAGCAAGTCACTCAATTGTACCAAAACCACTACAAAGACTAACAAAACAAAAGAAACCAGACAGATCCCCCAACCCTACCCCTACTGACCATGCAAAATCCTCCTTACTGACATCTCAGGACTTCTGACAAAATTGAGATAGTCATAAATACCAAATCGTACATAACAGACACCACCATCACCAGCCCTGCTTGTGTCCTGTCCCACCAGAAAGGACAGACCTTGTAGAGTTGGGAGGGACTTTATCAGGTAATCCTCAACACTGATTCCGGCAAACCAAGGTTTCCTCTTGAGTACCATCTGCCATAATTTATAACAGCCATAAACCAGTATATCCTCCACTCTGCCACTCCCAGCAAGCTAGGTGGTGAATCCTGGTTCAGTGACGAGTGCAGTAGGATATGCCAACAGCAATAACTAAAAATGAAATGCCAACCTGTTGAAGCTACAATGTGGGAGTGCCTAACACCAGAAACAGGATGCAACTGACAGGACTCTGTGGTCCATAAACTAATGGATCAGATCTAAGCTCTGCAGTTCTGTCACATCAATCATGAATGGTGGTGAACAACTAAATGACAAGCAGCAGAATGCAGCTCCACAGATATTTCCATTCTCAATTATAGAAGAGCCCAGCACATCAAGGCAAAAGATAAGGCTGAAGCATTTGCAGCAATATTCAGGCAGAAGTGTTGCGTGGATGATCCATCTTGGCCTCCTCCAGTGGCCGATACAGATACTAGTCTTCAGCCAATTCAATTCACACCACGTAATACTAAGAAATGGCTGCTGGTACTGAACATAAAAAAAACTATTGGCCCTGACATCCCTCTGACAATAGTATTGGAGGCTTGTCATGCTCCTAACCAAGCTGTTCCTATATCTACAACATTGGCACCCACCTGATTATATAGGATATTGTTCAGATATTGTCACATCTATATAAAGCAGGACAAATCCAACCCAGTAAATTCCTGCACTATCAGTCTACTCTTGATCATCAGTAAAGTGATGGAAGATGTGGCCAACAATGCTATGAAGCATACTTGAAAATGTGTTGCTAGAAAAGCGCAGCAGGTCAGGCAACATCCAAGGAGCAGGAGAATTGACGTTTCGGGCATGAGCCCTTCTTCAGGAATCCTTTTCCAGCAACACATTTTCAGCTCTGATCTGCAGTCCTCACTTTCTCCTATGAAGCATACTTGTAAGGGAATATCTTGCTTTACCCCTCACTGACAATCAGTTTAGGCTATGCCAGGGCCAATCAGCTTCTCACCTCATTACAACTTTGTTCCAAACATGGACCAAACAGCTGAACTCCAGAAATGAGATGACAGTGACTGTCCTTGACATAAGGAACCTGAGCAAAATGGAGTCAATGAGAATCAGGGAAGCTAGGGCTGGTTGGTGTCATATTTAGCATAAATAAGGATTGCTCTGGTTGGTGGAGATCAATTACCTCCGTCCAAGGACATTACAGAAGTTTGTTAGGATAAAGTCCTAGGCCTGGTTATCTTCAGCTACTAGGTCAATGGCCATTTCTGCACTATTTAGTTACAAGTAAAGATGTTTACTGCACGATGTTGAGCACCATTTGTGAATCCTCAGATACCGAAGCAGTCCATGTCCAAAAGCAGCAATGCCTGGACAAAATCCAGGTTTGGATTGAGAAGTGACATTTATGTCAGAAAACTGACAGTCAATTACCATCTCCAATGAAAGAAAATCTAACGATTTCCCTTTGATATTCAAATGGCATTACCATCTCTTAATCCCCTAGTATCAACATCCTAGGAGGTTACCAGTGACCAGAAACTGAACTGGATCAGGTCAGAGGCTAGGGATCGTGGATTCCAACTCCCCAAGGCCTCTCTGCCAACTAAACGGCACAAGCCAGGAGTGTGATGAAATGTTTTCTACTTGCCTGAATGAGTGCAACTCCAACTCCAAGATGGTATTTCTGCAGTGCATCTTGTGGATACTCCACACTGCTGCTACTGAGTATTGGTGGTGGAGGGAGTGAATGCTTGCAATGAGAAACAGTCATCTCAGAAAGTGGGTGTTTTCTGTCATATTCGGAATCTGTGACTTTTAGATGGTGGATGGGCATTGGGTAGTAGGGGATTTATTCACTGCAGTATTCCTAGTCACAACATGCTCTTGAAGCCATTGTATTTACATGGCTAGTCCAGTTCAATTTCTGTTCAATGGTAAACAACAGGATCGTGATGGTGTGTAGTGATGGCAATGCCATTGAATATGGAGAGTTGATGGTTACATCCTCTTTACTTGGAAATGATTATTGTCTGGCACTGTGTGGGACTCATTTCACTGACCGCTTGTCAGCCTAAATCTGATATCATCCAGGTCTTGCTACATTTAAATGTTAACTGTTTCAATATCTGAGGAGTCACAAAGAGTGCCAAATATTGTGTACATATTTTGATAACATCCTTAACTCTGATCTTATGGTGAAGGGAAAGTCATTGGTGCAACAGCTAAAAATAGTTGTGCCTAGGACCTCCCCTGAGGAACTTCTGCAGAGATGTCCTGGAGCTGAAATGACTGACCTCCAACTGCAATCATCTTCCTTTGTGCTATATATGACTACAGCGGAGAGTTTTCCACTGATTCCCATTCACCCTGGTTTTGCTCCTTGATGCCACACTTGGTCAAATGTGGCCTTGATGATAAGGGCAGTCATACTCCACCTTTGGAAATAATCTGTTCTGTCCATGTTTGAACATAAGCTGTAATAATGCCAAGGTAAGAGTGACACTGCCCCAACTGAGATCTGCAGAAAAACATTAGATGATTATCTGAAAGAATTTACGGGCTAGCAGGAAAAGACAGGAAAGTAGGACCCGATGGTTTGCTCTTTTCAAGAGATGCCATGGACGCTGTGAGGTGAATGACTTCCTTCTGGTCAGTAAGAATTCTATGATTCCATTCGATGATTTACTTTGATTGCAGCAATGTGTAATTTAAAATGTTAATACGGATTACTTAACAAACGGGGCTCTGTTTCCAAAATATGGACAGAAGTCGACAACAATTATAACCAAAAAGATTATCGGGATGACACAGGTAATTTATATTTGGCTCATTGTGATTTGTGCACCCTGAGGTCCAACAGGTCTATTTTCAAATAAGTCAAATATAATCCATTGACCATCTCATGGATCCCACTATTGTATTTCCTCAAGCATATAATATCTGGGGAAAGAAGGGCCAGAGGGTCTGTATGAGAAACAGTCTCACATATTTATTATCAAAGGCGGGATATTTTTCAAAACATTTCTAAAGATAAATTACCAAAAAAAAGGGATATTTACATGTTTGGGACTAATCCAATTCCCACTTAAAGGAGGCTACTGTTTTACTATCTATTTCAGTCTTCAGGTTCTATATCTCATTTCACCTGCAGACATGTTAGATAGTTTTAGATTGCATAGAGTCATTAGTTTTCCTTTGGACGATGATGGAAGAGCATGTTAACATCCTATACATTTTCCAGTAAGCCTTTTACCAAGTTTAGAGATCAACTATTAAATCTGGCTACATTAACCTATACACGCAGTGAGTAAAGGCATGGGTTTTAGTTATGAAAACTGTTGTCTGGTCATGCATTCAAGACCAAGTGGGCTAAACTATAACAAATGCCATTTTGTTAAAAATTTTCACATCTTTTTTCCCAAAGGGTATAATTAGCACAATTCACCCTTGGATTAGAACAAGCCTCACTTTTAACTGTAGCTGTCACTATGTCAACAGAAGTACATTAATCACTAATGGCCCTATTTAAAAATGTATGGGCCTTCACATCTCCCTGTTGGCTACAGATTACAAAGTAAGCATCATTAGGACTCATTTACAAGGGAAGTCAGTCAATAGGTTACAGCATTATTTCTGACTTAAGGACTCAACAATCTGAAAAATTGAATTTTTGCCCCAAATTCCAGGAACATTAATAATTTAGTCATCCTCCATCCACCATGAAATACCACCCAATAAATTCACAATGACCAATGAAATTCACTTCTGTCTAATGACAGTTGGCTAATGACTTCCAGGACTGCAAATGGATAATGTGCTGGAATTTAAAGCAGTATGGCACAACGCAGAGCTGATGAGAGACTTTTTTTTAGATCAGTTAGAGTGATCTACTTCTTTAGTAACTCTTAAGCTGGTGGGTTCTGAGGGAAGTATACCAGACGTCAGAACCAGGCAAACCACTGAACCACTGAATGGAGAGAGAAGCCATCATTACGGTCAGCTAATCCAATCCAAGTGACCATTCCAGGACAACAAAAGAAACCATAGTAAAAGGCAAGCAGCATTCAATCAGCTTTCGAATGGGCAACAAATGCAATGTGTGCCTCTATATTGTTGCATTAGTCTTGGTGCACCACATAAAACAACTGGCAGAACCTAAAATTGCAATAAGGTGTGAGGTGTCTGAGAAATTCATGCAAAAATTGTAAACTTAACAACCATTAAGTGTGAAACTTTGCTTTAAGTGTTTGTTAGGTAAATAGACAAGGGAAGAAATACTTGGCAGATTTGTGTGGAAGGTCTTTTTGTTAAAATGAGTTTGTGTGGCTAAAATGATGTTGTCATTATCAGCAATTTCTGTTGGACAATTGCAGGACAGAGTCTGGACTTCTAAATATTTATGGCTTTTAAAGGCACAATAAAAAGTTATGTATAAATGAAAAATATTGAACTCATTCCTCAAATCTTGGAATTTCATTGATAACTATTTTATGTATTCTTAAGACTTCCTAATGTTCAGTTTGGGTTCCACCAGGTCCGCTCAGCTCCTTTCCTTGTTTCAGTCTGGGATCAAACATGGACAAAGAAGATGCATTCCAAAGATGAGATGAATGTGACTGCCCTCGACGTCATTAGTGAAATGTGTGGCATCAAGGAGCCCCAGAAAAACTGTTCAATGGGAATCAGGGGAATACTCTCTGGAGCATTCCTGAAGAAGGGCTCATGCCCAAAATGTCGATTCTCCTGCTCCTTGGATGCTGCCTGACCTGCTGCGCTTTTCCAGCAACACATTTTCAGCTCGAATACTCTCTGGAGCCATACATAACAAAAAGATGGTTGTGGAGGTCAGTCATCACAGTTCCAGAACATCTCTGTTGGAGTTCTTTAAAGGTGTGTCCTAGGCCCAAACCATCATCAGCTGCTTCATCCAGGACCTACTCTCCATCATAATGTCACAAGGGAGGATGGTCACCAATGATTGCACAATGTTCAGCACCATTCACAACACCTCAGATACTGCCCAAATGTGCAAGACTGGGACAATATCCAGACGTAGGCTGACAGGTGACCATCTCCAGCGAGAGAGAATTCAACCATTGGCCTTGCTGAATCCCTGAAAATCAACATCCTGGGGGTTACAATTGACCAGAAACTGGAATAACCATATAAATACTGTGGTTACAAGAGCAGGTCGGAAGCTAGGAATCCTGCAGTGAATACCTCACTTGTTGACTCCTTAATACCTGGCCACATTTATGAGACACATGTCATAGAGTCATAGAGATGTACAGCATGGAAACAGACCCTTTGATCCAACCTGTCCATGCCGAACAGATATCCCAACCCAATCTAGTCCCACCTGCTAGCACCCGGCCCATATCCCTCCAAACCCTTCCTATTCATATACCCATCCAAATGCCTCTTACATGTTGCAATTGTACCAGCCTCCACCACATCCTCTGGCAGCTCATTCCATACACGTACCAACCTCTGCATGAAAAAGTTGCCCCTTTGCTCTCTTTTATATCTTTCCCCTCTCACTCTAGACCTATGTCTTCTAGTTCTGGACTCCCCAACCCAGGGAAAAGACTTTGTCTATTTCTCCTATCCATGCACCTCATCATTTTGTAAACCTCTATAAGGTCACCCCTCAGCCTCCGATGCTCCAGGGAAAACAGCCCCAGCCTGTTCAGCCTCTCCCTTTAGCTCAAATCCTCTAATCCTGGCAACATCCTTGTAAATCCTTTCTGAACCCTTTCAAGTTTCACAACATCTTTCTGATAAGAAGGAGACCAGAATTGCACGCCATATTCTAACAGTGGCCTAACCAATGTCCTGTACAGCCACAATATGACCTCCCAACTCCTGTATTAATACCTGACCAATAAAGGAAAGCATACCAAATGTCTTCTTCGCTATCCTATCTACCTGCGACTCCACATTCAAGGAGCTATGAACCTGCACTCCAAGGTCTCTTTGTTCAGCAACACTCACTTGGACCTTACCATTAAATGTATAAGTCCTGCTAAGATTTGCTTTCCCAAAATGCAGCACCTTGCATTTATCTGAATTAAACTCCATCTGCCACTTCTCAGCCCATTGGCCCATCTGGTCCAGATTCTGTTGTAATCTGAGGTAACCCTCTTCGCAGTCCACTACACCTCCAATTTTGGTGTCATCTGCAAACTTGTTAACTGCACCCCTTATGCTCGCATCCAAATCATTTATGTAAATGACAAAAAGTAGAGGACCCAGCACTGATCCTTGTGGCATTTCACTGGTCACAGGCCTCCAGTCTGAAAAACAACCCTCCACCACCACCCTCGTCTTCTACCTTTGAGCCAGTTGTTTATCCAAACGGCTAGTTCTCCCTGTATTCCATGAGATCTAACCTTGCTAATCAGTCTCCCATGGGGAACCTTGTCGAACACCTTACTGGAGTCCATATAAATCACATCTACTGCTCTGCCCTCAATCTTCTTTGTTACTTCTTCAAAAAACTCAATCAAGTTTGTGAGACATGATTTCCCACGCACAAAGCCATGTTGACTATCCCTAATCAATCCTTGCCTTTCCAAATACATGTACATCCTGTCCCTCAGGATTCCCTCCAACAACTTGCCCACCACTGAGGTCATGTCTTGATTGTGATGGAATATTTCCACTTGTCTGAATGAGTGTGGTTCCAACAACAGTCAAGAAGCTTAACACCATCCAGGACACATGACTGGCACCTCATCATCAAATATTTACTTCCACCAGCAGTGTATACCATCTCTAAGATGTATTGCAGAAATGCATCAAAACTCCTGAGACAGCACCTTCCAAACATACAATTACTACCATCCAGAAGATCAACAGCAACAGTTACATGGGAAAACCATCACCTCCAGCTTCCTTTTCAAACCACTCACCAGCCGGATTTGAAAACTATCTCCATTCCTTCAGTGTAGTTGGGTCAACATCTTGGAATTCCCTCATGAGACTGCAGTAGTTCAAGAAAATAACTACCTTCTCAAGGGCAACTAGGGATGGGCAATAATTGCTGTCTCACATCCATGAATAATTAAAACAAAATTGCAAACTCTGAACTTTGTGGTTATTACAGCTTAATTTATTTTCATTTGCATGCAGTACTAAACACTACCAAAGGTGCATTTTTGTGTCTCAGTCAATAACAAGATCCATGTTTGATGCTTTTCAACAGATAGTTAGTGCCAGCATGGGAGGATTTTATCGTTTGCCCTCCTTCTGATAACATACCACTGCACTCTGGCCCCACTGACTATATTAATAATATTTGCTGGTTGTAGGATAGATATTCCTCTCCACTTTCTCTTTAATGGCCAAAACAAGAGCCCTTGGAAGTGGCATTTCACATGCTGCCAGAGGTGTTTGGAAGATTGCACATTTAATGGTAGACCACCACAATGAAATGACCTGTGTATCATGGAGAACCTGCAAGTGTCCATCAAAGTGGAGAGAATTCCCACAGCATAACAGAAACTGGTCAGTAGTAAGATTTTAGCAGAGTTAGGAATACAGTGATCAGTAGTTCAGGAAGGTTAAAGAAGTCATTTGTACAAAGATGCGCTCACATCAAGTACCTTTTCAATTCTTTATTGGGTTAGAGTTGAGCCAACAAAGAATTTGAAAAGTTTTTATTAAGAGGGAGAAAAAACTGTTGATTCTGCCAAGGTTGCCCCAGCTAAATGAATGAAAGCAGTACAATGGCAGCTTGTATTTACATAGCGCCTTTAATTTAGTAAACCGACCTATGACATTCATCCTGAAAATTAGTCACCTACACAGGGTAAAGAGGAAAAATACATGCCAACTACATGGAAGGTAGGGAAGCACTCATTTCCCTTTTTGATCCCGTCAGATCTTTTGTTTGTTTCAGGTGTTTTTTGCTCTATTGGCTGATACAGTGAGAAAGGAAAGCTGTGTCCATGTATCTACAGCAGTCTTTGCTCAGACAGCTATGTGCTGTGTGAGGCCTCAATCAGCACTCACTGATTTATATTCTGTAATTAAATTGCCATTTTGAGCAGCAAAATGCGATACTGCCAGAAACACACTCTGGGGAGCGCAATCTACCAACTGCCACACTGAAGAACCAGAGTTACTGGGGCAGGAAGTGTAGAATTACCATCAGCACTGAGATCATCACTGGCCTTACACCGATATGCTGCATAAGCAATTCTGGTCATAAAACAGAATTTTCTTATTATATAGTTTAAACCACATCACATGGGGCTGAATTTCAGGAAGGACTGCTGGGAACATTATGGTTGCAATTACAGTATTTTCTAGAACTTTAAGAGCAGTGCTAAGACGTACTTATAAGGAAGCACTTGCCTTTCATTACGATTGGGCTGCACTCTTATTTAACCCATTACATGGTGCAGAAGTTATAAATAGGTAATGCTTTGAAGTTACTTTGTGTGCATTATCAGTGCTGCAGTGTACAAACATGTTAGTACAAAATCCTATGTGTGATATTTTAACCAAGGTCACCAGCCCATTTAAAGTAAGTATCAACTTTGCTCTGTTGATAGAATTTTTGTTACTAGTCAGGTTGACACTCACCTCTAGAACTTAAAGCAAATAATCTTGGGTGAGCCTTTGGTGCAGTTTTGAGACAGTAATATTCGTTGAAGCTCTTTCTCCTTGTTTAGATCCTAAAAGGTCCATAGCACTATTTGAAGAGAGCAGGGAAAACGATCAAGAGCATGTCATTTGTCCTGTTGTGCCTGTCTACCCTTTTTGCTATCTTTAAAGTTACTTTTTCTCCAAACCTCTCAATATCCTTATTTCCCACATAAATTTTGACATGGTCTTGAAAGGAAGTTTTTCTCTTGTCCTGGCTAATGTGCCTCCCTTTCCCAAAAATAGATTAACTGCTCTCATCAACTCATTACTGGTTGTAAAACCATTGCGATGCTGTATCTGTGATTTGTTTCTATAACAGTTATAGTTCTTTAAAGTAAGTTACCATTGTGTAAAGTGGTTTGGGATCTCGAGAGGAATGAGATAAGATACCCATATGAATGGAGGCTCTCTCACTACTATTCCAAGGCCAAGATGAGTTATAGAGTTATAGAGTCATAGAGTCACACAGCATGAAAACAGACCCTTCGGTCCAACCAGTCCATGTCGACCGTAATCCCAAACTAAACTAGGCCCACCTGCCTGCGATTGGCCCATTTTCGTCCATGTTACTTATCCAAATGTCTTTTAAACTTTGTACCTGGACCTGCCTCCACCTTTTTCCATGGATGGTGCTTCACACAGTTTGGAGGCAAACTAATCTGACAAAATCCTCGAAAATAAAACAAAGAACTATGGATGCAGTCAGCAATCTGAAACAAAAACAAAACTTGCTGAAGTAACTCTGTAGATCTGGCAGCATTTGTGGAGAGAGAGCAGAGTTAACATTTTGGGTCCAAACCCTGCTGAAGAAGCGCTACCAGACTTTAAAAGGTTAACTCTGCTTTCTCCCTACAGATGCTGCCAGACCTGCTGACTTTCTCCAGTAAGTTCTGTTTTTGTGACAAAAGCCTCTGTGCGGGAATAAGTTTTCAAAGCTGTGTGTGATAAAAGAATGGCATGCCCCAGCTTCCAGCTGCAAGCTGCTCTCTGTTGGTGGACTTTTCACAAGCTGCCAATGTCTATATGACTCAACACAAAAGGCATGCACTTTCCACCATAATCGGAGGCAAGTGTCAGAGGTTGGACTGAGAAAACATGCTGAAATTCATACTTGAAATAAGATGAAGCGAACTTCTCTTCTGTAAATCTCGGCCTTTCACAAGCTTCTGACCAGATGGAGCAGTCTGACCTATTGACCTTTCCAAGCAGTTACCAACCAATTGATTAGTCAGCAGAAGCAGCCATGGGTTGATGGATAGATTGTGCGCCCTGTCCTTCCAGCTTTTGTTCCATAGGGAATGTAAGATTCCATTGTACAACAGCTAAAGCACTGCACATACAGGAAAAGTAAAACAACAACATGCATGTCCAAAGTAAAGCTCAGGATTTATAGACCACCAGTTAAGTCACTCCTTGAATACTGTGTCCTAGTAACTAAGATATAACAGATATGACAAATAACAGATACAGAATAATATATTCAGGGCTGCACAAAATTAAACACTGTACAGAAATAGCTGTTTGAAACAAGGCTTTATATTTTAACAAGCAGCATTGTAACACATTAATTTGACCTGGAGGATCTCAGCACTATCTCAGCATTTGCATTGGATAGGCATTTGGAAGTTATTGGGCTAGTGTAGGTTAGGTAGGATTCGGTCGGCGCAACATTGAGGGCCGAAGGGCCTGTACTGCGCTGTATTTTTCTATGTTCTATGTTCTATTATGTGATCAATATGGAAAATGGACACCTGAGTACAAGTAGATGTCAAACTCTGAAATTATTTAACAGTGCAGTCCCAGGACAGGGACCACTGCTGAATCTGTCTACATGACTGATGGAAATGATAGCAGTGGAAAGGAAAGGAATGGTATGGTTATGATTAAGGAACAGTGGAGGAATTATAATCTATCTGGGTATATACCATAAGCCATTGCTTGCCTCACTAGGGTACAACACGGGAAGTCGAGTCCCATTATTCCTGGAGTTTGTCACAGAAGTTAAGTATTTTATCAAAGTACTCAAAAGTCCCCAATTTATGTTTCTATTCAGACCCAGGTTGACAGAAGAGTGGAGATTAGAGTGGTGCTGTAAAGGCATAGCAGTCAGGCAGCTTCCAAGGAGCAGGAAAATATATGTTTCGGGCAAAAGCCCTTCATCATGAAAGTGGTCAGAAGAGTGAACCAGGTTTCTATATTTAACAAGAATTGTTAATCATGACAAATGAAAAGATTCTAACTACAGGTAAATAATTATGAACTGTTGACATATAACTCTACTGATTAAAATTCTCACCACCTTATAAAACCAAAACAACCACAAACAGATCCAAAACAATTTGATGTTAGGGACAGAGGTAAAAACTGGGAAGGAAGGAGTTCAATGGTCCCAGGGTTGTCCGAGATGGTCCTTTTAGCTTGCCAGACACTTTCACCTGTTTACAGGAGTCACACAGTGACAAGGAGCCTATTGATAACCTGAATGTATTTGAGATGTGGACATACAGCGAATGTTCTGCACACAGTCTACACAGACAGAAAGTGCTAGATAATACAGGAGCAAAGAAGAAATTAGCACATAATCTCAAACAGAGAAAGCCACAGTACTTCAATTGCACCATCAGAGCAGCCAATAGACAGACAATTATTGGAAGCAAAGACTGATGGGTAATGTCGGGGAGGGAATAAGAAGATGTAATGGGCTGGATGCAGTTGACCGATACGAACTGTGCGAGAACAGCAGAGGATAGAAAGAGGTGGAAATCCATGACAATCAGTTTTCCAGGAAGATGATGACACCAGTGCACAAACTAATGAATGATTGGAGCTCTCCTATTATCTACGTAGATGGCAAGAATATGAAGGATAAAGATGAGGAGACCATCCAGAAATGAGTACTTTGATATTAATGAGAACTCTCTCAATCGTTGTGTTTCCAATTCAACAAGGAAGGATGATGCTGGATCCAGTACTGGGGATTGAATGTTTCAGTGGGGAAGCATCTGGGGAAAAGTAATCTGATTTAGAGCAGTTATAGAAAATGACTTTCAGCATATTTATGCTGCACAGGAGAAGGGCAGACACCAGTGAGTTGAAAAGGGAAGTGAACCAAGTGGTCTGCAGCATATGTGGAGAAAGGCACAGACTTAACACTTCAAGTCCAGAGACTCCTCTTTCACTGAACTTGAAACATTAGGCAGAATCTTACAGAGCTGGGAGGGTTGGGAATGAGAGCAGCTGAGGGAAGATGCTGCAGGGCATGAACGATTGTGGTAGGTGGGTGCCATAACAGAGATAGACTAAGGGTGAGGTAGCAGAGAAAAGAGTGTGACATTGACCCTGGAGGAGTAGAGAAGGTCATTATCTTCTTGTGGAACCACTGGTCATTTCTCCACACCATAGAGACTGCACTGACCTAGGTGGTGACCTGGGTCAGGCTGCCAAAATCTGTTGACATGAGAATAGGGCACTCCTTCACTCCACCCCCTCCATCTCCCTGTTGAAGAATTGCAATGCTATTTTCCCACACAGTGGCCTTTTAAATATGGCATAGATGCCAATGATGGTGGATTGTTGGCAAATATCCAGTGAGTTGAGAGTTTTGCAGGGGGGCAGCATGTGGTAAAATGGAATGGAATGGGATGTGAGGGACACCATAGGAGTGCGGTAGGTAGTTAATGAAGGAAATTTAATAAGATAGAAGAGGAAAGCTTGCCAGCAGTTGTGGCAAAATACCCTCCAAAAAATGTGACGCAACTCACACTTAACATAAGATTCCACCTGTTCCTGGTGTTTCTCTCTCTCTTTCCAGAGACACTGCCAGTCCAGATTTTCTGCAGTACTTCTTATTTTTATTTCAGGTTTCCAGCATTCACAGTATTTTGTTTTTATCTGGACCGGGTGGATTGGATTTAAAAATTGATGGATAATTGATGTTGGAACCCTTCAAAGAATTGCTGGTTTGCCTCAAGACACACTGGACAATGTGCAATTTGATCAGGCTTTGTTGTGGGACAGGACACAAGCAATAATGTGATTGATTGGCTGATGTTTACCAAGAGTGGAAGTCAGATCTAGAATAGTTAGGTCAAAGATGACAGGACATACATTGTTCCACTGATTGACAGGATGACAGAGATGGTGGGTTTACACAGATGCATGTAGTTAGCTTTTTTCATGGAAAGAATCTGAAGTTTAAAGCTTAGCTGAAAGTCAATTAAGTCACAACGATTACTAACAGTCGAGACTGTTATTGTCTAGAGAGGGGGATGAAGTCATTGGGCAGATGCCAGAGTTGGTGCTGGCTTTGCTCTTCTTGAATTGCAACAGTGAATTCCATTTGTGCCTTTGGCCAGGGAACTCTCAATGCTGTCAGAAAGATGGAAACTTGATTGGAGGGCTTCAGAGACGGTGTTTCAGAAAAGCTGGGTACAGATCTGGGAGGTGAGGCCCTGTTTCAGAATATCAGTGAGGAAAGAGATTGCATTTTGAGGGGGTAGTTACGATGAGTAAGATGAAGTCTAAGACCTTCCACATCTGTACTTTTCTTATGATTACAAGAATATGAGGAACCTCTAGCCTATGACTCAATGTTAGGACTGTTTCTCAGGACTCAGCCACTTGAGATCATAAGCTGGGAATAGTCAAAAATAATAGCTCATGGCTAGCAGGTATACTTTGCAATTAATTAAGTATCAGTAACGTGTGCACTTAATTGCAAGATGTGTATGGTACACACATGCTTATATACTATGTACAGAATGACACCATTAGCAAGGTGCAATCCCTGTACAGAATTTAATAGTTCACAGACACCCATTCCCCTTACCTGTACGATCCTTAATGTGAGTGGGGCACCTCAAGCTATATGACCAGTTGTCTTTCTCTAATGAAGAGACATCCCAATAATTGTTCATAAATACAGCTAATTACAAACAAATTAGCATATATCAAATTATATATTATGTGTACATACATATGTTATGCAAGCTGGAAAATTAAAAACACATATTTATAAAACATATCATGTTCAATGATTTATATAAGAACAAGTGACATTATATTTGATTAATCTTGGAAACCTATTGCAGATTTTTCTATTTTCTTGTCACTTTAAGGCTCACCAAAGCGATTCCGTTACTATGCTCTAATGCTTCTTGCACAGACTGGAAACATTGTCTTATTCAAGGCCCAATAAGACAAATGCTGCACACTACGCAAGAAAGTCTCTATAACTGCAATACTGATGAAACATGTAGATAAGGACCTTTGATAAGGAACTTCAAGATAATTTTATAAAGATAACATCTATAAATGACAAAACAAGTCATGTTGCAGCTTAATAGATCTTCAGTTAGGGCACATTTGGAATGTTGCGCCTTGTTCTGGTCACCCCGTTTTTAGATTAGATTCAGTGTGGAAACAGGCCCAACCAGTCCACACCGACCCTATGAAGAGCAACCTACCCAGACCCATTCCCCTAAGTAATGCACCTAACACTACAGGTAATTTAGCATGGCCAATTCACCTAATCTGCGCATCTTTGAACTGTGGGAGGAAACTGGAGCACCCGGAGGAAACCCATGCAGACACGGGGAGAATGTGCAAGTTCCACACAGAGTTGGCAGAGGTGGGAACTGAGCCCAGATCCCTGGTGCTGTGAGGTAGCAGTGCTAACCACTGAGCCACCATGCCGCCCCACATTGCTAGAAGGATGTAGAGGCTATGGAGAGAGTACAGAAAAGATTTGCAAGGATGTTGCTTAGTTTGGAGGGTATTAGCTAAGAAGAGAGATTTGACAAACTTGTTTGTTTTTACTTGAACAATGGAGGCTGAGGGACAGCCTGATGAAGTTTACGAAATTATGAGAGGTTTGGATAGATGGATTATTGGGAGTGTCTCTCCCAGGTTAGAAATGTAAGTGCCTGGTATGTGCTGCCAGAGATGGATGAAGCAGATATAAGAACAACATTTAAGAGGCATGTTGACAGATACTTGAATAGGCAGGGCATCAAGAGATACAGACCATAATGAGTTAAGAGGTTTTTGGTTTAGCATGGATCAGTGAAGGCTTGGTAGATTGAATGGCCTGTTCCTGTGTTGTGCTGTTCTTTGTTCTTTAATAAAGAAATGTATTTTTGGAGGTGATGTCTTTCAAATGAACAGTTAAATCAACTGAACTAAGTCTGCCATCTCAGATGGATGTAAAAGCTTCACTGATATTATTCTGAAACCAATATTTATTCCTCAAATCGATAAAACAGATAAATTATCTGATTATCACATTGCTGTTTTTGGAAATTTTGTGCAATTTGGCACCACTGTTTCCGACATTACATCAGAGACTCTATTTCAAAAATGCTTTGAGATGGCTCGAATTTGTGAAAG
This sequence comes from Hemiscyllium ocellatum, assembly GCF_020745735.1. Classification (NCBI taxonomy): domain Eukaryota; kingdom Metazoa; phylum Chordata; class Chondrichthyes; order Orectolobiformes; family Hemiscylliidae; genus Hemiscyllium; species Hemiscyllium ocellatum. The sequence goes on along the minus strand of NC_083402.1, from coordinate 35,259,170 downwards.
GCGTTCCATAAATGCACACCTTTCCTTTTACATTAAATTAAGGATGCTTAATATGTCCACTTGTTTTCACCTTTGTTCCTGTTTTAACTTAATTTAGTAAACATTTGGAATCTCGAGGTTCATACCAACAACTCGCGGGAGTCATCGTCTCTCCCGCCTGTTCACATCAATCAATTGGATCGAAAGCTGAAAACAAGACTATGGAAAGGGCTGAAGCTGTTCTTTTTACAGCAAAGAAATCCAAGGGGAGATTTGACAGAGATGTGTAAAATCATGGAGGGCTTGGATAATGTAAATAGAGGGACAGAAAACTGTTTCTAAAGTGTGAAAGCTTGACAACCAGTGGCAGAGATTAAAGTGAATGACAAAAAAAACAAAGACAAAATGAGGAAAAACTTTGTTATGTATCAAATAATTGGGATTTGGAATGCACTGCCTGAATGGCAGGTTATTCCATACCCAGTGGCAACCTTAAAAATAAAAATTGGAGAAATAACTGAAGGCGAAGAAAATACAGGGATACGGGTAAAAGCTTACAGCAAAATTAAATTAATTACTTTTCAAAAACATAGCACAAACACTATAGGCTCCTTCAGTGCTGTACTATTCTACATTTAAATCCCTTCATGATAATGAGATGAGTAGATGGGATTGAAATCAATGGAAAAAGCATGGGTTGTTGAAGACTGCAGCCTCTCTCTGTTGAGAGAAATTCTTGGGCTTAAAAATCTGCTCTGGGCCCTCGTGCCAAGGAATGCCTTCTGGTAGCTTGTACTCTTGATCCCAGCAACGTATCCAGAGATCTCCGTGAGGTCACTTGTTTTAAATAGTGCTGGCAGGCAGAGTCCAGGTGTGTAGCCAAAGCAAGAGCCGGGGACGCCGGAAACAAGCAGCTGCACAGCTGCCAGGAAATCTGTCAGCACCACTGGCCCGACTGTTCATATTTATCGGCTCCATCAGCCTCGTCACACAGGGGCGACCCACATTATGAGAAAGTCAACACTGGCTGGAAGGTGGTTCAGCTGTTGGGAGGTAGCTGCACACCAGGTCTTGGAACTCACACGTACCAGGCTATGTGCCATAAAATGCATTGTTGTACCTGGCATACTGAGAACTCAGCAGGAAGACCAGGGATCAGGGAATCTTCCAGCAGCACTACTGTGTTAGCCTTTGCTTCGTCTCAGCAAAGACTTAGGCACACAGTCTGGCTCAACACCAGTGCAGTACTGAGGTTATAAGCATGGAGCTGAAGTCCCTCCCATTCAGCAATATGAATTTGGACTGGCTGCAGGAAGAAAAGGCATTGGAGAACAAGAAAAATGGAGGATACAGGTCATATGGGTGTACTTTAGCACCAGTCTCCCTTGACTGTTATGCTAACATCAAAGTAGGTTCACTTCTCTACAACGTGTGTGTGTGTGTGTGTGTGTGTGTGTTTGGGGCGGGGGGGGGGGGAAGGCGGCAAGGATCGATCATTAGCAATTTAGTGCTAACATGCCCACTGGTCTTTTGAGTTCGGAATGATGCTGAAACTCCTAACTTTAACTTGTTCACACTGTCTTACAGTTGGGAATTGTAACACAGCATGTACAGAAAATTTCCATAGAGAAATTACTTCAAAAAGGGGAAGAAAAATCTGGCACGTCAAATATAACCCTGGCAGCTTCACAGTAAAATCAGTGTGTTGGATTGGCAAGCATCCATCGCATTTATTTTGTGTAATATTATATTCCAGAATTCAGCTGAAACCAGCCCTGACAATTCCTTTTGGGGGCGAAAAAAAAGCAATGGCAGCTGGTCAGAAGGAGCTGCCCAAATGATTGCATCATGTGTGTTAACTCTGCAACTAAAAAGGCACAACAGAAAATGTGGATGTGGCAGAATAAGGTTTGGGTTAAGTATCGGGGGTGGTTCAGGAAGAATGGGAAAGGGTGTCTTAGAATGTGTATGATTGGTGTAGGAAGGAGAAGTAAAAATAATCACACTGTCCTTTCTCAAAAGATAGCTTTTCGATCAAGTCCAAATGTTCATTATAGTGGTACATCACTTCAGATGTGGCATACTCAAGTGGACAAAGGAACAGAAGTTAAATGCTATATTTGGCTGCCTTTTTTTTGAGTGTCTGTGCTTAACCTTCCAGCGAAAGAAGCAGTATTTTGTTTCAAGAGAGATTTACATTTTCAGCATGAACACTGGATGATGTCATCACAACTTTGAATGCCAAATGCTTTAACCAAATGGAGGCTTGGTGAAACACATCAAAAATTAGGTTTACGAATTTCACTTGGTGGTGGATTAAAGTCATCCAGGTCAGTCTAACAGTAAGAGTGCATGACCTACATAAACCTTGAGGGGAGGACAAATAAAGACTTGAGCAGCAGCAGGAGGAAAAATATAAACAAACCGAAATTGTCACTCATGGCAACCAAATGTGAATTTAAAATGTGAGTGAGGTGGGAATTCTTCAAATGAATAAAAGACTTTCCTGGCTTTACACCAGAATTGAATTTTGTTGCCTTTGCACAATGATTTTTGACAGTCTGTTGCTTTATAATGACCTTAAACCCACTGCAACTATAACTTTCTATTACCAGGAACAGCCAGCCTTTCTTTCTGAAGCAAGTTCTTTCAAGATACCTCAGCCGTTCCCGTACTCCTACCCTGTGAAGAACTTTGGAAAACCACTGTCCTTTGCTGATATCTGGGTTGGTCCTCCAGTGCAATACTGATGAGGTGCTGCATTGCCAGAGGAATCATCTTTCAGAAGAAATGTTAGACCAAGACTCTTACTATGCCCTTAAGAGTATGTAAAATATCCCATATACAATTTCTAAGAGCAGCACAGGTAGTTCTCTCTAGTGGCTTGGGCAGCATCATCCCTGAACCAACACCTAAAAACTAATTACCTGGGCATAATCACATTGCTACTTGTGGGATTTTGCAGTATGACTATACTTCAACACTGGCTATACTTCAAAAAGTATTTCATTGGTCAGGAAGTAGGTGAGTCATTCTGAGATTGGAATAGCACTGCATAATTGCAAATCCTCTTGTATTATCTGGTCTTTTTTAAAATCATTATTTTTAATCAGGATTGCATTATCTTGTAACTATAGGTCATTGGCTCTTTCTTAAAGCCTTGAGAGGAAAGTGACAGAAATTAACAGAATCATCTTCAACATTCTCTATGGTTTCTGTAAAACCGCGACTGAACTCCACGTTTAGAACTGCAAAAATGCAGGTCATTCTCACTTGAAAAAGAAGCCTTTATCAAGAGATCCTTTAGAGGTAAATAAGATGGAAATATTAAGCCTGGGAAATTATTAAATTGAGAGTTGGACCAGGTTTAATGAGGCAAATGTAAGGCTAATAATAGGAAGTTACATAAATATAATGGAGCAGTGTATTCATTTAAAACCAAATGGATGAAGAAGTTGATGGAGGATATCAGTGCCATTCTGAGTGAATGAACTAAGATGGACTGAGTGACTTTCTACATTTATAGAGTATCGTGCGATTTTACCAAGCAATTAGCTACTGGACATGAAAGAGCTTGAGCTGTCCCATATGAGTCAGGGCTCTGCAAAGATGGCCACACTTATAATTGAGGATGTCATTTTCATTTTAAATGGCATACAGGCAATTGTGGGCAGTCATAATGTGTATGTGTATAATGTTGGAGAATGGCTATTGCTCCAATTATAGCAATTACTGGGGCCATAAAAAGTTTCACCAAGAATACACAGCACTTTTCAAACATTACCAAATCAACACTCCACATAATGTTTTTGACTTTGAAGTTGTTTAAATGTTCTTTGTGATTAGGGGTGTGTTTATACTATAACTTTACCAGCTGTACTGTAAAACCAATGCTAAATTTGTGGTTTATACCCAGGGTCAGGTCCTGACCTGACTATGAACAGAAGCAGTATGATGTCCTTGGGAGTGTTGCTACAGAGTAATAGAGATGTACAGCTTGGAAACAGACCCTTCAGTCAAACACATCCATGTCGACCAGATATTCAAAATAAATCTAATCTCATTTGCCAGCTTTGGCCCATATTCTTCCGTACCCTTCCTATTGATATATCTATCAAAATGCCTTTTAAATGTTGGTATTGTACCAGCCTCCATCACTTCCTCTGGCAGCTCATTCCACACATGCACCACCTTCTGCATGAAAAAGTTGCCCCTTAGGTCCCTTTTGAATCTTTCCCTTCCCACAAGAAACCGGTCACCTCTAGTTTTGGATTCTCCAACCCTGGGAAAAAGGCCTTGTCTGGTTATCTTATCCATGCCCCTCATGATTTTATAAACCTTGAAAAGGTCACCCCTCAGCCTCCGACGCGCCAGGGAAAACAGCCCCAGCCCATTCAGCCTCTCTCTGTGACTCAAACCCTCCAACCCTGGCAACATCCTTGTAAATCTTTTCTGAACCTGTTCAAGTTTCACGACATCCTTCCTATAGCAGGGAGACCAGAATTGCATGTAATATTCCAAAAGTGAACTGACCAGTGTCCTGTACAGCCGCAATATGACCTGCCAACTTTTCACAACACTTCACATTAACACCACATGGAGCTGGATTCCTTGATCCTTCTAAACCTACCCAGGGCTATACTGGAAGGTCCAGACATTGCTTTGATTAAACATTTAAAAAATTTAGCAACTGGGAGAGTTGCTTTATGCAGGCATTGTCGATAATATTAGCTGCATTAAAGCTCTAACGTAACCAAGGCTGAACATCACAGAAGGAAGCATGAGATGGTAAATTGAGATGTAACTGTTAGGTGGCTGTTTGAGTTCTAAAAGCCTGCAGATTGTAGGATGCAGGGCCATGATTGACATGCAAACTATATTAATGAACGGGTAAAACATCCTAGCTTTGGGTATGGCTGTTCCCAGTACCAGTAAAGGGACGAGGTCAGGCAGCTCTGTCCACATCTAAACACTGAAAATCGTCTGACAGGAAAATAAAAATAAATTTAGTCCCGATGTAAACCCCAGATGCTGTTTTGGTGTAACCAATACACTGCAGCTATCAGTCTAAATTTAGTGCAAAATGAAATCACTTTTTCCTCATTGAAAAGTTGGAAGTGCATTGTTTGCAGTCTTTACTAATAAACTTGCTCTTCAGTCTCCTCAGTGTTGGCTGGAGCGGTCTGCCACAAACTGCTTGCCTATTTGACTGGTAAGGGGTTTGTCTCTAAACTACATACTCAGAATTGACATCAAACACCTTGAGGTGAGTCCATCTAAATACTCCTTGCTGGAGCTGTGTAATGGTCAGAGAGCAAGAACACTTTGCAGGGCAGCTCCACTTTGCAATTTGAGCAGACTCTTGGATATTCTTACTGTGCCACTCTATTTGGTGAAGACGCTTTTAGCTGCTGTCAATGTTCAGTTTCCTTGCCTGTATCTTCTGTTGGCATACTCTGTGGCAGAACATTCCATTGAGCCAAGTGCCCATTTGGAGGTTCTGTGTTCAGGGATCCTTCCTGGAACCACTAGTGTCCAGCAGTTTCCTGAGTGACATACCAATTCTGTAAGGAGGATGGAAGCTTTCCTGCACAGTACCAGATACTGTGTCCCTATTTCACTTTCTGAAGCGTGTGCTTTCTAATTTTTGAACACCCCCTCCTCTGCCTGCTGTTTATCTTTAGGCAGAGGGTGAGCAGATTGAAGGATTTTCTGACAGTTCCACTTCTGGGAAAATCCATCAGAGTGGTGCAGAACCGAGATTACCTTATGGGGTCTTTCTGACTGCTTGCCCACAAGTTATCCTTAACTGACTGACTGGACAGTCGCCTTTACTGACTCTCACAACTAGCCAGCTCTACAGTACATTAGTTCAGGTGTGTGACTTGTCAAAAGGCTATTTAGCTTCACCAACATGCATCTGTAATTTAACCAGCCTTCTAAGAGTGAGAGTCATGAGAGGGAAAGAGCAGCAGTGTCTGTAGTTAGCCTGGTGACTTCCATCCAAGCCACCTTATCGACTTAAGCAAAACTCTCGGAACTAGAGATTCTGTAAGTGATCACACAATATGATTACACACCCAAAATGTACTCATGACAATGTTTCAGCACCACTCTAATGTTTCAGATACTAATACCCATCAAGATGGAGAGGAACAGAAATATTTTCTCTGATAGTCAATCACATGCATTAGTCTCTTCCCCAGACAGCAGTGCAGGCAGGGCTATTGAATATTCTGAAGGATGTGTCAGATGGAGTTTTCATTAATAAGGGAGACAAAAATTTTAGAGGGGGTAGACAGGCAAGAGAAGTTTAGGCTCAAGTCAGATCAGCCATAACCTTAATCAAATGAGAGAGAGTGTTCCAGGAACCTACTCCTGCTCTTAACACATATGTTCACATGTATGATAGAGTGTCATTCAATGGAACACCCTCCACAGTATTTCAAGTGCCAGCAATGGCTCTCACACATTGAATATTTTGTACTGTAGGGCAGTGAACCTAGTGGAATACATGTACAGAGTCAAGTAAACTGAAGATGCTGGAAACCAAAATAGACAGGCAGGAGGCTGGAAGAGAACAACAAGCCAGGCAGCATCAGGAGGTGCAGAAATCGCCGTTTCAGGTGTAGCCCTGCTTCAGGACCTGAAGAAGGATTACACCCAAAATGTTGGCTTCTGCACCTCTTGATGCAGCCTGGATAACAGATATAAGCATTGGGAAGCTTCTGAAACAGAAAGGGGGTGTGCAAACCTTGCCTTGAATTTGAATGTACATGTCAAGCTGTTGATATGAACAGTGCTCAGTGTTCCAATTTAGGATTTATCCATCAGTGAGCGAATTGCAATGATTACATTCTTATTTCTGGGGTGTTACATCAATCTGTTCTAGTGTTGGCCTGAGTAATTTTTCATGTCAATAATTAAATAGAAATTCTAAGGTGCTCATAATATTTCCTAAAAGCTTTTCGTTTCACCTTACAGATCTCAACAAGTATACAATGATTTGTAATGTAGTATCCACTTTCTAAATGAACTAAATTAAAAATATAAACAGGTCACACACACACACACACACACACACACACACAAGAATACACGGTTGTCCTCACTCAGAACTCCATTTGGCAAGATTCCATTTTTCCCAGTTTCTGTCCAATTGGGCCTGATACAGCAATGTTCAAATTATCCTGAGTGACATAAGAAACCTGACTTGGAATATTATGATATTGAAGAATCCAACAGACCATAAGACATGGGAGTGGAAGTAAGGCCATTCGGCCCATCGAGTCCACTCCGGCATTCAATCATGGCAGATGGGCATTTCAACTCCACTTACCAGCATTCTCCCCGTAGCCCTTAATTCCTTGTGACATCAAGACATTTGTGCTTAGCTAGCAATTACGTACAAATACTACACTCCTCAAGCACATCAGCTGAATCTTATAGCAGTCTCAGCAACAGGAGAGATGGTGGGATATATAGCAATGCAATTCAAATCAGCGAGACCTAGCTCAACACTGACAGCATTTTTAGCCATTGTTAATGCTTTTACTGGATGATACAGCAAGTTTTCCCACTGGGCAGCACGAGTTCCTGGTAAGGAGATAGTAGCTTGTTAAATGTCTCATTAACAGTACAACTCACTACAGTCATATTCAGCTTCCTCTCTTGCCAAACAGGCAAACACACATGATGTCAAGAATTCTTGACATGGAAGTCGGGGAGAGGGCTGGGGGGGGGGGGGCGGGGAGTTACTTGGTGAAATCAGCTGCCCAATGGCTGCAGAGTGTCTCGGTGTTGCTCAACACCAAACAACATCTCAGGGCACATGCCACAGGCACCAGCAGCACATGGCCCTCATCTACACCCAATGGCATTCAGCACTTGTTAACCCCTCATGCCCATTGTGGCATTTCTCTGATACGATGTACTGTGGAAGCAGAAGTTTGCATTGCAGGGTACACCAAGATCCAAGATGGCAGTGTTGGAGTAGCAGCGTTCATGCTCCTGCTTATCCGCTGCTTTCTTCCATGCATTTCTATTTTTCTCTACAATTCTTTCTTACCTTTGGCCCTTGGGGAGCTTGGTGTGGCAGAACCAATGGCATTGGTGACATAGCGATGGTGGTGGAATGTGGCGTCACTGACACTGGTGGGCCCAGTGCAGGACTTGACATGGGGGTGGCATCAGCATCGAGAGTGGCTCTGACATCAGCGCTGGTTCAAAAGGTTACGCACTTGCATTTGTTCAGGAAAGTTGTGGGGTCTGATACTTCAATGGATTCCAGGATCAGCAGCATTGACCAACTGTGATGATGCTGGAGTGCGGTGACTTTGACGTTGCTGTGTCCGGCCTCAGCAGCAATGAGGCACAGGACCTGAGGCAGTGGCATCGATGGTAGTTGCAGAGATGTTGGCACTGCAGCATTAGTGGGTCCAGCACAGGCTACACCGGTGAGCCCAGCTCAAGACTCATTGTGGTGAGGTTGATCTGGACATTTTCATTTCCTTTTGTTTTCATTTCTTTAATTTTGACTCTTGTTTTTAATCCTAACTACTGTATTCCAAGATGGCATTGGAGAGTGGCGATTCTGTACACTTTCCACTGTCCTCCTGTACTCGGGGACACATGATCATAAAATCTAATCTAAAATCCAACAGCAGCAACCCAGTACAGAACAACCTTGGTTATCCGAACGTCAATTATCCAAATTTCGGAATATCCGAATAAGATCTCAAGGTCCCATAAAAACATTATCCAAACAATAATTATCTGAACAATCAGTTATCCAAACAAAATACTCCCTGCCTGTCTCATTTGGATAATCGAGGTTGTTCTGTATTCGAAGGTTGCAGCAGGGAGACCTTGTGCACAGGGACAGGCACTGAGCTCACGGGATGGACCTGGCTGCTTTTATTGCTCACTTAGCTTGTCCACTTCCTGCCTTCCTCTGTGCCCACAGCATCCGTGCCCTGCCTTATCTTTCCTTGTGTGGCCTACTCAAACATTGGTGCCTCAGCCAGAGTCAAAGACTATCACTGCTGCCATATCGGGTGCCCTTTCCCACAGACACACATCAAGCTGCTCATCATACCTGTCAAGAGGGATCTGGCTGAAGGGGGTGGGGGGAATTTCTTTCTGTACAGCGCATCGAGACGGCACCTTAACACCAACAGCATGTGCCAGCTGTCTCTACACGGCAAACACACTGTATTCAGTCAAACGGTCAAGTCTGAAAGTGGGTGAGGATCAGGTCTTAGTCCAATCAAGGGGTTTGCTATCAGTCGGGGGCTCCCTGTACCTTCAGGGGCACAGTCCACACATTCCAGGAGTTTAGCCAGGGTCACTCATTTACACAGTCAGGGTCTATGCGACTGCGGTCCAGGGAGTGGGCAGTGGTTAGTCGTATGGGGCCAGCAGCAGCAGTCAGGGGAATGTGCATCGTCAGTCAGAAAGTGGCAAAGATAATAGTCACGGCTCCGGTCAGTCATGTATAGGGGCCGTCTGTCAGAGTCAGAGAGAGGTCAGGGGTGGAGACAACCCTGGGGAGTTCATCAAACATTCTGGAGGGGCAAATGGTGGGGGTAGGGAGGAATCACTGCCAGAAATGGTAGGCCTGAGGATTGTAAAGCAGAGACTTTTGGTGGAAGGGGGTGCAAGGATGATGTCGGGGGACGGGAAAGAACTGAAGGTGTGAGTGGGATATACAGAACAGGTTGGAGGGCACAATAGGTTATGGGAGGGTGTTTCATTATCAGTGACCACCACTACTGTGGCCTTGGAGATATGGGGTGCAGAGGAACGGGGCGGGCATCCTTATAGTGATTCTAGGAGGATACCTGGTGAACTGGTGGGGCCTTGTACTGATGGCTTTCATCATGAGTTGTGTTTGCTACCATTTCTGTGCATTCTCTCGATGCACAATGTAACTGATAAATGACTGGGACAATGCCAGGGTGGGTGGAGTAGGTGTCAGTTTGATGGACTAAAGTGCTAAGGATCCTTGAATGATGGGTGCTAGGACATTGAAGGCGCATATACGTAAAGCATGGGCTAGAAAGCTCATTTCATTTGCAAATATTTTCTTGCACAGGCAGGCTGCGCCATGCTATTGGTACTGGTTAAAATAACGTTGTCATCGGAGTGATACAGAAGTTAGCAGCAATTACTTACAAGGGGGTAAATGTTGGCCAAAAGCACACCATCATTTGTGAAATATCCAAGGATGCTGTGGAATGAAGGGAACATCATTGTACCATATCCCATGCAAAGATAACAGTGGACTCTAATGAATGCAATGGAACGGTTGAGGTACGGCTGGGATGGGATGAGGGTCAGAGTGCAGGGAGTACTCCCTTTGGGATGTAATGTGTTGGTTACTCAGCCAGAATGGCACCCACGCCAAATTGGTGCCTGTACTGTGACTGGGGCCGTGTTGGAGCAGGGGATAGAGTAGGTGAAGGCCTGGTTCCACAACTTGGAGAGTTCTGGAGGTTCCCCTCCAGTATACCCCAGACAGGGTGCATACCCCAACCTGACATACTGTGCTCTGCACAACCAGAGCAGCCCACAAGGTGACGTGATCAATGCTGAGCAGCCGGGGAAATGGGAGCAGTCATCCAGGGGGAAGGATGAAGGCAGTGAGCTGGAGGAAACTCTCCTTGTGGGAGACGTCAGCTGCACTGGGTGCTACAAGGCTGTCAGGGCCTGATCGGCACCTGGAGGAGAGCTGGGTGCTAGGTACCATCTATGGAAAATAAAGAACACGAAAGCATGGGAAGGGTTAAAGCTGGAAGACCACTTGGATCTGTATTCTGTGGAAGGCAGGGGCAGGATGGGATAACCATAGTGGAACATCCTTTCAGCAATTAGCAGAGAAAGGTCACTATGGGGAGATGAGATAACACAAGTGATAAAGCAAGTTTCTCTGTTAAGTGTTAGTATGACAGGATTGGGATGTAAATATTTGGGATATGACATTAAAATATCTAATTAATAGTTAGTAGAGTCAGCTTGAGACAGGAGACTAATAATTGGAATAGTTAAATATATATCATGACAGGTTAGTTTGCAATGAAAGATCATTGTAGCAGAAGTGATAATAAATATCCAACCGTGACATTAGAATAACATCAAGTAGAATGTACAATTAAAGAGATAATGAGAACTAACATCACTGGCTTATTGCGTAGCAAGAGTGAGTTACTTTGATTAATATAGTTGGACATGATGATAAGCTAACAGAAACTGATATAAAAAAATATAAAAATCCACGGACCCTGAGGTCAGTGGGCATTCGAGAATCAGCTTTCTCAGTGACACGGTTTTTTTGTTTCCAAATAAAGGACTTACTTCTTGAAGAACTCTCTGCGTCTCCTGGTGGCTCTCTATATTTTCTCCACAACAAATTTGGCGCTGAGAGCAGGGTCATGCAGAGACCCACCTGGACAGAGGGCAGCAGTAACCGGGAGCTTCTTGGTCCACCGGGGGCACTCCCGAGACTGACAGAGTAAGGGTACCCAACAAAACGTTAGCATTTTTGCTGTGAATTCGGACTATATTCTGTTGGCTTCGAGTGGTCCTTGGGGACTCAGAGGTGTGGGAACCTGCCGGAGTGTCTCTCTGATCCAAGATCCAAAAGCGAGGAGTAAATTGAGGCTGAAGGAGACGTGGAGAATTGATCAAGAAAACTGCGCAGTGAGGTAAGAGGGGAGTAAGAATAAAAAGCAGCAAAACTTCCACATGGTGTATGTAAGACCCAATAGATAGATAGGGTAGAAATATAAGACCCTATAAATAGACAGGTCAGAAAAATGAGACCCTAGGGTAGAATAAACAAGGAGAAATTTTTTATAGACTCTGTACATAGATAGGGCAGAATAAAGAAAGGGAAACTGTTTTACTGGAAGTGCTGAAAGACCTGTTTAGAAAGCTGGCAAATTGGATGATTAAAAGTGAAAATAGCAGAGAATAGTCATAGTGTTATCGTGTTACTAGACTGTTAAATGTTTTAGATAAGCCTGTAGGAAAATAGGAATTTTGGAAATGAACAAAGGGTCTGTTTAAGTAAGGCTCTGGCTCATAGAGATTGATTTATGGCCGAGTTCTTATGTGTGTGTGTGTGTGTCTGTCTGTCTGTCTGTGTATGTGTGAGAGAGAAAGAAAAAGAGAGAGAGAGAGTTTATAGTTTGATCATTGTGATCTGATTTGTCTGCATAATTGTTTGTTGGTGGTTAAATGTTTGTGTTTCCCTGGAGTTAGAGTATTTTGATTTAATTTTACACTATAAGAATTGAAGATAGTTTTTTTTTGAGAGAGAAATTTCTCAAGAAACCGCTAGTGATTGACGCATTTTGAAGGTGCCGTGTTAGATTGGTTTAGGTTGAATGAATGAGAATAGGTTGTTTGTATTAACTAACTGCAATTGAGGACGTTTCGAAATTGATAAGGGACAATTGCAAGTTATAAAGTTAGAAATTGCTATATACTATTGAACAAAGTACTACCAGACTTGAATGGTATGAGGAAGTGATTTATGAGAGCAAAGATAATACATTAGTTGGACTGAAATATATCGTGGGATGGATAAAGGGACTGCAGTTGGGATACTGAATAAGAAATTTCCAATAGCAAGAAATGATATTGTAAAAATTTGAGAAAGAACTAAGGATTTATTGACTAAATGGACAAAAGAAGGTATCTTTGAAATACATATGTGCAATGAGATGGAAGGACTAATTTAGAACTATAAGCCGAAAGATAAATCTAAAAATAGAAACCAAAAAAGGGATCAGGAGATGGAAATATTGAAACTTTTCAGGAAAGAGGGTGAGGAACTGAAGGTAGCTTGTCAGGCACCTGTGGTGACGAGGAGAGCTGCAAAAGAACAAGCTGAGCAGTTACGGGAAAGAGAAAAGCAGGATCAGTCCCCGCCCCATACCCATACCCAGATGTGGAGGAGTTGAATAGACCTCCTCCCTACTCGAATGAAGAGACATTGAAGCAGTGTCCAGTAATAAAGGGAACAGTAGAAATAGAAGGACAGTTAGAATGGGATGGAAGTGTGGAAGACAAAAATGAACTGACGGAAAGAAGAGAAAGAGAGAAAGGGGACAGGCAGAAGCAAATAGAAGCCATACAACAAGAGCAAGAGGAGCTGAAATATGAGATAAGTGTGCTGCGTGGGCTAAGGGAACAAAAAGCAATTGAGGAATACACATTGCGACACAAAAGAAGGGCTAAGAGAAAAGCAGTGAAAGTGACGCAGAGCAAGCAGAAAGTGATGAGGAGAGACAAGGAAAGAAAAAGGCCCAGTACCTAAAGAATGGGAGGAATTAGAAATAGCATCGGACTCAGAGCCCAAGGGGGATTTATTGAGAAGTAGTGTTAACAAAGGGAAAAAGGGCCAACAGGGAAGGATGCTACCGCTCCTTATAAAAGAGGGGAGAAACCCACAATACATTCCTTGGGGAACTCAGGATCTGGAAGGGCTGAAGAATGCGTTGCCCAGTTTACATGAGGGAGCAGGCAAGTGGCTCAGGGCTTTTGAAGATGAAATCACAGGTTGATTGCTGGCTTTAGGAGACGCGAAGGCACTGCTGGTGAGGTTGGTAGGACTCCCGAAGTTAAAGGAAATAATGGTCTGAACCCATTTGACAAGTGATTGATGGGGTCGGGTTTGATCGAGTGAGACAGAAGAAGGGCTCATGCCCGAAATGTTGACTCTCCTGCTCTCGAGATGCTGCATGACCTGCTGCGCTTTTCCAGCAACACACTTTCAGCTCTGAGACAGAATGTATGGCAGGCCTTAAGAGGCTGTTATCCACCCAAAATGGACTCCTGGGCTCTGAGGGGGCATCCACTGGGAGAAAGTGAAAATCCGGCTTCCCACTTGGAGAAATAGTAAATGAGGTGGAAGCTGGAAACAGAGCAAGACAGAGACTAATCAGTTGCTGACCACAATGTTCCGAAATTCCATCATTGAGGCAATGCCCTCCCAACTCAGGTCAAAACTGGAGGTGGTGGTGGGTCTGACATCATCGATAAGCCACCAGGAATTTAGAGATCATGTAGCTCATGCAGTTGAAAGGTTTCGAAAAGACAAAGAGGAACTGTCTGTACAGCAGGAGGAAGGGCAAAGGAAGCTGGCACAACTGCAGCTCGAAGAGCTTAAAAGAAAAAGAGAAGGTTAAAAAGATGTTGCCAGTAAGAACCGACACAGTAATCAACATTGGTGTGAACCAAGTGCTGGTGCAAGGGAGGTCCTATCAGGTAGCCGGGCAGGGGCCAGAAAGTCCCATGCCAGCAATGGAGGTGTTTAGAGAAACTTTCCCACAGGTGATGTATCTGGGGCAAGGCAGATTTAAACAACAGCCTAAACAGAACTGGGGTCCCCAAGGACAAGGGGATAGGAATGGGGACTAAGATACGTGATAAATAATCAGGCTCAAGGGGGGCCAGAAATGATGTGTTCGGGATGCCCTGAGAACCTGGGTGGGAAGGGACACTACCCTGTAGTAGCATGGGAGGCTGATCAAGAACCAGTAATACAAATTAATATAGAAGGGCCTCAGATACAGGTGATGATAGATACTGGAGCTACATACACTTGTGTACAGCCGCGGTATGCCTCTCACCTTCCCATGTCAAGTAAATTTGTTAAAACTGTCAGGTTCTCAGGGAAATCACAGCTCGATTTACAGCTCTAGTAAGATTAGAAATGGTAGGTAGGGAGATAGTTCTGCCAATATTAATGTCTAAAGAGACACCAATTAATTTGTTAGGTAGGAATGCTCTGCTACAGTTAGCGGTAAGATTTGAGTGCATACAGCAGGGCTTGGTCATTGAAAAGGCCAGTACACAATTAGTGATGCAAGAAGTTAAAGATATTAATGTTTATTGGATAAGGGATGTAGCAAGTGATATTCAATACATTTGGGAGATATGGGAAGCAGAAGTGTTGACGATGTTGACTGAAGCAAGACTGCCTAAGTCTGAGCTGCACTGTACAGTGATATTTGATGAGTCTCAGGATGAGGTGATAGAGAGGCAGTGGCAGCAGGAAGTCACTGCTCTGCAACATTTGAGAAGTGAAGCAAATAGTATTAGGGGAGCAGGGAGTGATCCTGCAAATAGAGAGAAATGTGTTCCTGGAAAAGTGGTATAGAGTACACATGTAACCTTATTGGGAAATAAGGGATATTAGATTAGATTAGATTTACAGTGTGGAAACAGGCCCTTCGGCCCAACAAGTCCACACCGACCCGCCGAAGCGAAACCCACCCATACCCCTACATTTACCCCTTACCTAACACTACGGGCAATTTAGCATGGCCAATTCACCTGACCCGCACATCTTTGTGACTGTGGGAGGAAACCGGAGCACCCGGAGGAAACCCACGCAGACACGGGGAGAACGTGCAAACTCCACACAGTCAGTCGCCTGAGTCGGGAATTGAACCCGGGTCTCAGGCGCTGTGAGGCAGCAGTGCTAATATCAATCTAAAGACTTAGGATCTATGACCAGGTATGTTGAAACAGTCAAGGGATGATATATGCTCATGACAGGGGTTTGGGAATCCAGGGATGGCAGCTATATTAAACTCCTAGCAAGCTGCACCTTGACAGGGAATCTGAAGAAAGTCAAGGTAACACTCCAGCGGAGCAGGCCAGTGACAGTGGAGGAAGGTGATCAAAATGGTAATGAGCAATTGGATGCATTACCTGCCACTTTGTGGTCACAGCATGATACAGATGTGGGGAGAGTGAAAACAGCCAGCCCAGTGGAATTAAGGGTGAAACCAGGAGCTGGGATACTAGTGAAATTTCTGACGAATGAAGTTATCCTAAGGTTTGGTATACCATCAGAAATCAGTTCAGACAATGGATCTGCTTTCATTCAGAAAGTAGTTAAGTTGGTGCTGCAGTCTTTGAGAATCAAACAGAGGTTTGGGTATGTGTATCATCCCCAGTCACAGGGTATGGTGGAAAGGATTAATGGGACATGGAAAGCCAAATTAAACAAGATCTGCACAAGCACCAACCTCAGACGACTGACATTCTCCCTGTGTCTGCGTGGGTTTCCTCCGGGTGCTCCCGTATCCTCCCACAGTCCAAAAATGTGCAGGTTAGGTGAATTGGCCATGCTAAATTGCCTGTAGTTTAGGTGCAGGGGTAAATGTAGGGGAATGGGTCTGGGTGGATGCGCTGCAGTGGGTCGGTGTGGACTTGTTGGGCCAAAGGGCCTGTTTCCACACTGTAAGTAATCTAATCTAACCTAATCACTTAATTGGGTTGATGCGCTGCCGCTGGCACTAATGAGTTATCGCATGCAGACTAATTGCATGACCAATCTAACACCACATGAGATGCTCACAGGTAGACCTATGCCAGTGCCCAGGTGGAGAGGCCCATACAAAGGGCCTAGCTTGGTGCGGTCAAGCTTAGAATTTAAGCAATATATGCAGCAGCTAACTATGACACATGAGATTATCCACCTGCAGGAAACACAAAGGGAACCGACACCTGTCAACAAGGAAGGACCTATTACACTCGGGGATTGGGAGTACATGTGGGTTTTTCGAATTCGCTGGAATGAGCCGAGGAGAGAGGGACCTTTCGTAGTGACTTTCGTAGTAGGAAGGCATCACCTACTGCCATCCAAGTGGCAGGACGACACATATGATACCATCTTAATCATTGTACTAAAGCTGTCCCACCAGCACAAACTAACTCTAACACTGAGGTAAGTGGAGCTGAGGCAGAGGAACTTGGACATGGGCAGGGCACACAGGAGGCTAGTACCCCTCAGCAGGGCTCCGAACAAGGTACAGGAGAAGTTCTTGGGGATACTGATCATTCTAGATATGATTGTGATGGAGATGTGGAGCATAGTTCTCCTGGCAGTGGGGATGGGGAAGACATGGGGGGTGTCCATGATACCCCTTCTCTGATGCCATGCCTGCATATTCAGACTTGGAGACCATTAACTTGGCAGACGTGGACTGGTAATGCCAGGGTCATTCAGGCTGGGAGGTAAAACACATATTAGAAGTGCTCTCCTTGCTGCACTAACATGGATATGCGCCCGTGACAATCACTGGTATTAATGAGCAAACTATACAGCTGTAATGATAGCTAGACAGGACTGTTTCTTGTGTACTAAGGCAACCCCCTCATACTATGTTGTCCCTATGCCTTATAAGTTGACCACCTGTACTCAATAGCGCTTGCAGCCCTCTAGCCGACCTCTTAATCCAGATGATTCATCAACTTAGAGGCAATCGCATTGCCCATTTTGGCGCCTCCTATTTCAAGCAGGATGACGTGGGCAGGCAGCAACTCCAACGGTGGTGTGGCTATAGTACCCCATGGTCCACCAGTAAGACTGATTACACGTTCCCTGTGGTTACTTTCAGGATACGGGAAGGGTTGAGTTTTGAATGCTTTAAGCGAAATGGTTCCACACCATTCGACTATTTTAAGGGTCTTTGCAGGAATACAATTGAACTAGAGGTGGACACCACATTTGGGGCCGTTTTAAATTCTCAACGCGTCCCACTGGCAGATATGTGGTGGCTGTGTGGTAAGAAAGGAGGGTTGTGCCCGGTGCTGCCCGCTGACTGGAGTGGCAGCTGTGCCCGTGTAATGCTCCTACATGAGGTAGTTATATCGCCACACACGCAGCTTAATGCAATGTCACAGTCAGCTTTGTGCTGAACTAAGCAACGGTTTGTCCCTGATCCGACAATTCGGATTGTTAGCAGAGGGAGCCAAGAGGTATTTCTGATCAGTTTAAGGCCCGTAATGAGATTGCCGCGGGCTGGGAAGCTCTCATTCCCGTGATAGGGGTTAGCAAGAATGCTGAAGGGATTAATTACATTTATTACAACCAACAGAGATTTATCAATTATACTGATGATGCCCTTGGGAGAACAATTGGAAGCTACTACCAGAACGACATGGCAAAACAGACAGGCCTTAGACTGGATACTGGCAGGAAAAGGCGGGGTTTGTGTGATGTTTGGGGAGCATTGCTGTACCTTTATACCTAACACCACTAGCCCTGGGGGACTTTTTACTAAAGCAATGGAAAAACTAAAGAATCTAAGACAGGAGCTAAAAGACAATGCAGGCTTTGGTCATCAGGCTTTTGATTGGCTGAATAATATATTAGGGTCTTGGGGAGCATGGTTTGTCAAGATTGGTCTTGTTGTAGGTGCAGTTTTACTTGTCGTTGCCTTCATCTTTTGTTGTGTTTTACCTTTTATTAAGTCCTTTTTAGTTCATGTCACTACACGGCAACTTATGGTCATTTCAGCTACCCCAGGAAGTGCTTACTACTCTAATGGAACCGCATTGCTCTATGATTATGATCTAACAACCGCCACATGCAAGAAATATATCTACATGGGGACATCGATGATACTGCTGAAAAACGTGCGGGTCCTAGATTGTGAGGGATCTTGGGTCTTTTTCCCTGTTCTGGTTATTAGAGGACAGGTTTTTGGTCCAAGGGACCCCAGGAATGGAGAAAGAACCCTTTAAGTCTCATACTCCGAAAATTACTTAGTCCGTGTTGGGACCTATATTGTTTGTATTGGGCACAAGAGAGGCTGAGCTTATTGTCTTCTTTCTCTGGGTGAGACCAGTAGGTCTCAAAAGAGGGGAAATATGAAAAATAAAGAACATGAAAGCATGGGAAGGGTTAAAGCTTGAAGACCATTGGGACCTGTATTCTGTGGAAGGCAGGGGCAGGATGGGATAACCACAGTGGAACGTTCTTACACCAATTAGCAAAGTAAGGTTAAAGCTAAAAGGTCACTATGGCGAGATGAGATAACACAAGTAATAAAGCAAGTTTCTCTGTTAAGTATTAGTATGACAGGATTGGCACTGTAAATATTTGGGAAATGACATTAAAATATCTAATTAATAGTTAGTAGAGTCAGCTTGAGACAGGAGACTATTGTAATAGATGGAATAGCTTAATATCTATCATGATAGGTTAGTCTGCAATGAAAGATCACTGTAGCAGAAGTGATAATAAATATCCAACTGTGACATTAATTGTACATTCTACTTGATGTTATTCTAAAGAGATAATGGGAACTAACATCATTGGCTTATTGTGTAGCAAGAGTGAGGTACTTTGATTAATATAGTTGGACATGCTGATAAGCTAACAGACCCTGAGGTTCGAGGGCATTCGAGAATCAGCTTTCTAAGTGTCATGGTTTTTTGGTTGCAAATAAAAGATCTACTTCTTGAAGAACTCTGTGTCCTGGTGGTTCTCTATATTTTCTCCACAACACATCATGGAGTGTCAAGGATGGGATGCCAACATTTGGTTTGCATTATGCGGGCAAAATGCAGCCTGCTTTTGTTTCCTTTGTGTTCCATTTTGCTGTCTGTCAATAAAAGCTCACATCTGGGATGATCTGATTGCTTGCCTATTACATGATGTTCACCTACTGGGCAATGTTTCATTGCAGGTGGTCACTGGGCAGGGAAGATGTTTAGGTAGAAAGTATGGGAAAGGAGAGGTAAAGTGTGTGATCTGGTATTAAGCTGCATTGAGGGTGAGAGAATGGGGATGTATGTGCGAGAGGGTGTCAGCTATGCTGGCTTTGTGCCATCAAATGCACTAATTGAAAATCATTAATCACTGTATTCAACTTGTACAGGTTCTGATCTGTTTTCTTTCGTCACTGAAACCTTTCATCAGGACTCATGGTCCCTCTAACTCTTTTTCAAAATCTCTACAGCATGAATAAAGACCATTCAGCCCATTGAATCCATATCAACCCTTCAATGACCATCTCACCCAAAATCTGGATCCCCCACCCTAACTCAATAGTTCCATGGCTAACTCACCTACCCTACACATTCCTGGACACGACAGGACAATTTAGCACAGTCATTCCGCTCAACTTGTGCATCTTTGGACTATGGAAAGAAATCAGAGCATCTGATGGAAACCCACACAGACACAGAGAATGTGTAGACTCCACACAGACAGTCACCCAAGGCAGGTCCCTGATGCTGTGAGGTAGCAGTGCTAACCACTGAGCCACTGTGCCACCCTCCTCTTTTGCACAATAGAAAATGAGCCACAGCTGTTGCTAATTGCAAAAGGCTGTGAGTTATCGCTGCAAATAGAGCAACAGCTTGTCTCCTTTGACATAAACAAAATTGCAAAGCTTTTACTTTTCATTTTGGGCATTTTTTTAAAAAGGATTAAAAAAATTCTTGGTATGTAATTTCCTCTGTTGGTCATTCACCTCCATTTCGTTTCCCCAAATGAAAGGCTGGGACTGAATCCTGGATTTCTCCAGAGCAGATGTGAACTGATGGAGATGAGTTTTATAACTTGGCTGATAGAGAGAGGCATCCAGAGCTTGTTCTGAAGTTGACGTGCTTGTCACTGAGTGACTCAGATTGAATGACGTGGCTAGAAATTGGCACCAAGACGTGAAGAAAGACAATTTGGCTCAAGGTATAGATTGGCTTTTAAATGAATAGTGAATGTAGCCGGTCTACTGTTTTGCTGTGGGGGTGGAATGTCTTCTTCTGCATTACCCCATTTCTTCCCCCCTCCATCATTTGTCAGAACTCTTGACAGGAAAAAAAATCCATTCAGTATTTCAGCAAATGGGCAGCGGTTGCCATGCAAGGCCAGGGTGCCTGAAATACAACATTATGATGGAAAACAGCTACGTTGAAATTAGATTCCTGTAATTCAGTCTGATTTCATTAACTGCTGTCCAAACATGATTGCTTGGAACAGTCACTGCAATACACCATTCTTCAAACTTTCCAAATTGCAACTCATCTCAAAGCAGCAAACATCATCGCCCCGTCCTGGATAATTCTCAACAATCTGTATGTTTCCAAACCTGGATGTGGTCAACCTGATTCTAAAGACGGTCTATACCTTGAGCCAAATTGTCTTTCTTCACGTCTTGGTGCCAATTTCTAGCCACGTCATTCAATCTGAGTCACTCAGTGACAAGCACGTCAATTTCAGAACAAGCTCTGGATGCCTCTCTCTATCAGCCAAGTTATAAAACTCATCTCCATCAGTTCACATCTGCTCTGGAGAAATCCAGGATTCAGTCCCAGCCTTTCATTTGGGGAAACGAAATGGAGGTGAATGACCAACAGAGAAAGTTACATACCAAGAATTTTTTTTATCCTTTTTAAAAAAATGCCCAAAATGAAAAGTAAAAGCTTTGCAATTTTGTTTATGCCAAAGGAGACAAGCTTCAAATTAAACAGGAGATCACACGGCTGATCCGCTATGACTGGACTTTTCACTGAAAAACTAAAATGTTTCAGATGGTTTGTTGGGACTTGATGTTCAGCAGAAAGCAGCCATGACAAGGTGAGGTGAATAATGACCAATGTAGGTTCTCTTCTTCCGTACTCCATGTTAAAATACTCATTTGTGTTAAGGACAAACTTTAATTTAGGCTGGAGTGGTGAAATAGCTGCACAGAGGCCAGTATCCCATCACTATGTACACAGTACAAGGGTTCTGATCAGCCAATTCAAAGCTGAAAATGTGTTGCTGGAAAAGCGCAGGTCAGGCAGCATCCAAGGAGAAGGAGAATCGACATTTCGGGCATGAGCCCTTCTTTGGGCTCATGCCCGAAACGTCGATTCTCCTTCTCCTTGGATGTTGTCTGACTTGCTGCGCTTTTCCAGCAACACATTTTCAGCTCTGATCTCCAGCATCTGCAGTCCTCACTCTTTCCTCTCAGCCAACTCAAAGCCAATCCCAAGACTGAGGAGACATTCTGAATTTCCTGCTTTTCCTTTTCTTTTTCTTCGTTGGAGGGAGAAACACACTCCCGTTTATTTTTTTTGTTTTAACCCCCACACTACTGCCTAACTTCGGTAGTGTTTATTTTACCCCCAGCAAAAATGTTGTGCGTGTGCAAATTCCTGCTTATACCTTTCAGCCAGGGCTCCCTGATTGGCCCAGGTTAACAACCCACTCAAGGATTTCAGTCAATGAGCTCAGCCTGGCCCTGGTTCCAATCACGATAATCAGAAAATCAAATGGCATTTGTCAAATCTGGTGCGAGCTAACCAAGCATCTTAGAATTCCTTCAAGGGCTGTTTGGGGTGTTTGAACATCCACTGCATAAAACTCTCTCTAAGTACTGCAGTAGGAGGTACATTGTGGGATTGTCATTCATCTCAACCATTGCTCCTATTACAAGTGAGACTTCCAGAAGTGGTGACCAGGAGACAACTTTTCTCTTGCTGGAATACCAAAACTGCACCAGTCTGTTTTACCCTAATGATAGAGCCACTAGTGTACAGCATTTACCTGCTTGCTGGCAGCGTCTGTAGTAATATAGTTTAACCAAGACTTATTCAGAAACAACACAGCCCAACATTTAGCCCAAACAACGCATGCAGATATTCGTTCTCTACCAGAATAAATACCTACTCTGGTTCATCCCATTCCCATAGCCTTTCAATTTAGTTCATCCACACATCCTATCTAATTATGAATATTAGTACAGTTCTTTGCTGCACCTCTAATCTTATATCCTCCAAAGTAGAAAAATATATCTCCTGCCCTCTGTTTTAATTATTAAACTTGTATTTGTGACCCCTGTTGACTTTGCAACAAGTGGAAACAACCTGCTTCTAGGCCAGCTATCACATATTTTCATAATATGTTACATTTCAATCCCCCACCACACCCCCAGCATCTGCATTGTTCAAACAAAATAAATCCCTCCATTTTTCACATCTTTTCAAGTTTGAGAATTTCTCAAACTGGGCCATGTTCTAGTGAAGCGACATTGTGCCCATATTAAAGCCTCAATATCTTTCCTACAGCATGGAGCTTGAGAATATACATATCACTCTAATGGAAGGTTTTATATAAACACATCAGTGCATCTTGGTATTTATGCATCCACTAGAGCTTAGCTGTAGCACTCTCACTGAGCCCGAGGTCGTAAGTTCAAGCACTATTCCACACTCCTGCATACACAATCCAGTGTAATACAGCGCTGGGGCAACTTCCCACTATCAGAGGCACTGAAATTGGACGAGACACTAAACTTTGCTGACGTCAAAGGTGGGGTTATAAAAGATCTCACTTTCTGAGGAGTTCTTCATGTGGCTAAGAAAATATTCAAACTAAACCACCCCACTAAAAGGATGAGCTGTCATTAATTTAATTGCTATTGGTTGGTGTTTGTGGTGCCTGCATCAAATGCAGACACTTCACACACGTCGTTTATCAGTTATTTTTGACAACGTTGAGCAAGAACATCTGGATTACTCATTGTGTTTTCTTGATCGATTTCTTTAATGTCCAACTGAATGGGCAGGTAGAGTGAACAGCTTCGTTAAACTGCTCAGCTAAAAAGGCAGCACCTCTCTAATTTCAAATAATGTTGTTTTTACTTTGTGCACCTCCTGTGCAGCGGTAACCCTGTATGCCTCACTGTCCAAGCACCCTATGATCTGTGTGTCCTCGTTTGCTAAGATCTGCCTGTATTGCTCAAAGATCAAAGCTTTTCACTGTACTTAGGTACATGTAACGGCAATAAATCAAGTTGAATCAAATCAAATCAACAACGCAGCAGCACTGTACAGAAGTGTCAACACAGTTTGTAGGTTAAGGTCCCCATGGTAGATTTAGAAAATTCTGAATCAATCTGGTGTGCCAAGTACTCACTTTAAACTTGCTTCATAAACAGAGATTTCACCAAGTGCATGCTTAAAATTAAAATAAAAAGATTATCTATGAGATAAATGATCTGATTCATTAATTGTTCCTAACTACATTGCATGGTGTATGATTGGTTTTTGACTCCAAGCTTTGCAGATGCAATGTGGTTCCATGTTTGTAATATTAGTGTCACTTTGGCATTTGTAAATAATAATGTCTTTACACATCCTGGACAATTGCAAAACCAGGTTGTAACTGGAAAAACAGTAACTAAAATACCAAGATATCAAATCTCAACCCTCACTCACAGTGAGCCTTACACTGTTGTCAGCACTTACACATAGAGAGGTGTTGCACAGTAAAAGGCATTTGACTGAACCAGTCAATTTTAGTGATTATCCTCCACATAACCAGTGATTCTAAACCCATGTGTCTGCTTCCTTTCCATATACCTTCAACTATTAATCTGATCTGTATTTAAATTTTGACAATGGCCTGGAGTAGTATCTAAAATGACAGATAGACCCCGACTCAGAGGTCTTGTGCCCAAACTCAACCCCACCACCAAAATCTCCATTTGTCTGGATGGGTACAGCTCCAACAACACTCGAGAAGCTTGACACCATCCAGGACAAAGCAGTCCACCTGACTGGCACCCCATCCACAAATATCCACTCCTTCCATCACCACACTTAGTGCACACTAGTGCTACCATCTACCAGATGCATTGCAGGAATTCATTCTTTAAACAGCACTTTCTAAACCCACAATCATTTCCAACTGGAAGTTCAAAGGTAGCAAACATGAGGGAATATCAACAAGTTCCTTTCCCCTACCCAAGATAAAAGTCACAGGCTTAGAAGATGTTGTTGAAGAAAGCCTGGTGAGTTACTTCAGGGCATTTGTAGATGGTACACAGTGCTGCCAGTGGGTCAGTGGCAGAGGGCCATATTAAAGAGGGGATGAGGTGTCAGGTTGTTTTTGGAACATCATTAGAAAATGAAAACCATTAACAGAAGCTGATATTGAAGCCAACTCAATTATTGCAATTAAAATACAATCTCAAAACATCAACAAATGAAAACTGAACAGTGGGAGGATTCATATCCACAAATCCTTGAGGATGGCAATTCACGTTGACCAGGTGTTTAGAAAGAACATTTGGAATCATTGACTTTATAAGTAGTGGCTCAGAACACAAAGACATGAAAGTTATGGTGACCTATAATATATTGCCCATCAGTCTCAGTTATTGGACTGGAGACTGCTGTGGGCAGCAGAAACTGAAAGTTGGGACAAAACGGGGACATCATTCGCACTTGCTACCAACGAGCCAACTGGTACAATTCTCTTGAGGTCGCCGCTGAATTGGCCGGTTTAGGTTTTGCTGCCCTATTAAACATTTCCCCTCCAGGAGAGGTGAGTGCCGCTGGGTCAGGCTGGAGACTACAAGGGGGTCTGAAGAAGACTAATGTATGAAGGTGTGTGAGATAATTGAGTAAGCAGATGTGCAAAGAGATGGAACGTACACCTCCAACTAGAGCTTCAGATAGTGTAAGAGGCTGTCCGGTTCTCTTCCACCTGCAGCCAGCCTGGTTTCCCTGTCCACTAAGGAGAAAGTGAGGACTGCAGATGCTGGAGGTCAGAGTTGAGCATGTGGTGCTGGAAAAGCACAGCAGGTCAGGCAGCATCCAAGGAGCAGGAGAATCAACATTTCTGGCACAAGCCCTTCATCAGGAATGTTCTGGCACAAGCCCTTCATCAGGAATGATCAGGTTCCTGATGAAGGGCTTATGCCAGAAATGTCAATTCTCCTGTTCCTCGGATTGTGCCTGACCTGCTGGGCTTTTCCAGCACTACACTCCCTTCCCTACCCACTAAGGGAAACCTCTCCAGTGATGGAAATGAATGGAGGAGCTTCTCTCCTTTTTTTTCAGGCCCTGTCCCATTGGGCATGGAAAATCTACTTCATGGTGTTCAATTCTGGGCAGCACTCTGTAGAAAGGATGTCAAGTTCTTACAGAAGCTGCAGAGGAGATCAAGTGGAATGTTACCGAGGGTGAGAGATGTCAATTATATGGAGGGAGTAGAGAAGCTGTAGCTATTTGCCATGAAGCAGAAAAGCTTATGGGAAGATACAATACAGGCGTTCAAAATTATAAATGGCTTTGACAGCAAGGAAAGAAAAACTGTACGCAAAACTAAATCAATTGGCAATGAAGGGCCATGAATCTTTTCTTTCCCAGCCAAGCTATGATAATTTGGAAAGCATTTCCCGAGGGGATGGTGGAAGCAGATACAAAAGTAATTTTCAAATAATGATTTGAGACATACTCAAGAACTACAGGGAAAGAGGATGGAAGTGGAATTAATTACATTAGTCTTTGAAGGAATGGGCAAGCACATGATGGAGTGAATGGCCTCTTGTGCTGTTTTATTTTATGACTTAGGAGGGAAAGTATTAAAGATTGAGGTAGAAGTGAAAAAGCAATGTCTTTGGAAAAGATAGCTTTAATGGGGGCTCAGATGAGCCTCGGCACAAGTGGTCTAATTCTGTGCTGATATCTCAATTATTCTGGAATTTTCCAAAATCTTTAAGAAAGATAATGCCTTATAAACAGCCAGATCATTTTTATTCCACATTCATGTCATTTGCTTCATTGCAATCCTATTTTTACAACAAGTTAAATCTTCCCCATGAATGATTGCATTATTCAGTTTCTGTGCAACTCAACAGAACATTTTGGAAGTCATTTGGAGAAGTTTAAAGGGGAACAAAACCTTAGTAACGAATGAACTCATCACTCTGATATGAAAACTGTTTCCCTATTTTGGCCATCTGGATTGCCAGGGCATATTCCCTACTTCCCTCAACACTCCCTTGTAAGCATTCTAGGTAAGTGATGTAATGGAGGACTCAGTGTGTGAAACTCACTTGTGAAACATTTCCACTGCAGTATTTGAACACTGCAATGATATAATCTGCTGATCCATATATCCAAATGGGCTTTTCAGCAGATTTGTGAATTGGCTTTATTTTCAAAATAGGAATAATGTCAAGACTATACATGAATTTGGAGGAACTGAAAACAGATCATTCAGTATCTGAGTAAACCGCAAGCCTTTAGTTAACCAGCCAGACAAGGCATGGAAGAAATTAATAAGAAAATCCAGCAAATGGGGCAATACATTTCAAAATCAATGTGTCATTTTGTGAAAGGCCAAACTTCTGTCAAAATTACAGGAATCTGTTAAACTCATTACTTTACCATAGAAATACATCTTTTGCCATGGAACTGCAGCAGCAACAATAAATGAATGTTATGTATGAAACCTGTGGATTCATTTTTCTTGGAAAGGATTATGTAGGACAGAACCAATCTGCTCTGCCATTTCTTTTCTAGCATTAATAAGACTCAGAGTAACGTTAGAAAATTTACTTCCATGGCTTCCTTCAGACAGACGTGAGGCCAAGCCCTTACGTCTGTCAAGGAGGCTGGGCTGAGATGAGTTCTCTATATTTCTTCACATTTAAATCTGCCATTGTGGTAATTTATTTCCTGTTTCCTCACATGTGTGTCTAACTGCCTCTTAATACAACATAATTTACTTCAACCACTCCCTCTGGTAACAACTTTGCACATTCCCATTACCCTTTGGGAAATGTGGTTTCTTCTAAATTTTCTATTGCTTTTCTTGGAAATTATCTTATAAAGTGTGGACATTAGTTATGGTTTTTCCCACAACAAAAACATTTTCTCTGGCCACCAACTGGTTAACTAGTGAGACCCCCTGTTGTCTCATTTTGAGAGCACATGACAGCTGAAACAGACAGCTGTAGGCCTCTCCTTGGGACCCAGTCCTACTCATCCTTAGTAGCATCATCAGGGATACAATGACTGCTGCTGGTACAACACCCATCTGGACCCTCAGATTAATGAGCAACCCAGGCACATATGGATGATAACAGGGAGGGTTTTGTCAAGAGCCAAATCAACAGCCAGCGCAACGCAAAATGCTGGATCCCTCAAATAGGCATCAAAATGCCTTTGAAAGAGGGATCCCCTGATCTTGTGAGCCAGTGTGCTCATTGGGCTCCCTGCCTGGCAGTGTCAGAAGCTTTCCACTGGGTTAATCCATGATGCTGGGATGAGGTCCTCAAATGGACATTACTTGTCCAATTAGTGACCTCAAGTAGAAATCAGGGAGGAAAGCCATCCAGGAGCCTTCCTACCACAAATCAAACACAATACAGGGAAAATCTCAAGATTCTGAGTGAGCCAAAACCAATACAGGTTTAGCATGACTTCCTCACGTTTAAAGTCATGTGCTTGATTTACTTTTGTTTAAATGGCGTTGCTAATCTGTGACTCAATTTTAAATGATTTATACACTGTATTTATGCCCATGATCACTTTGTTCCTCATCTCACAGAAAATTGCAAACTCCACGTAATAAATGCCGTCCCTATTGTTTCTACTGAAATGTTTTACTTCACACAACCTCTGTGGAGTGAATCGAGAAAGAGTCTGTTCCCTGGAGATAGTTAACGATGGGATCATCAATTTAGAAGACCAGTTTCTCACAATTTGTTCATAACTAAAGCATGCTATCCTTGGCAGTATCTTTGCAAAACTCTTTGGCACACTCACTGTGGTCTTGGCATCCATTTTAGAATAAGACACATTTTCACACTTATAGGGGAATGTTAAAGATACAGATGTCATTGATGATTGGAATTCTGTGCTCAGTTTTGCGAGCTTCATCTCAAGACAAGTCCAAGATGAATAACAGACTTTATTCTCAGCTCACCAGCTTTCTGATGGCTGGGGGAATGGCACGGCTACAGCACAAAAGTGTGTTTCTGATCTGTTTTCATAAAGTGTCAGCGTGTGCCATGACGGATGAGGATGTTAAGAACTCTCGAAATGTTTTGATGTGTGATGGTCTCACATTTAAAGATTAACGATATCGTAATCAGGCCTACAAATCTTCTCAATGATAATCCACATTCAGCATCACAAGGATTAATGGAAGATTCCAGGATAATCTGAGACAGTAAACCATGCACAGCCTCCCAGTGATACAGAGTTCAAGGATTCCATCAAATAGCCGACAGTCTGGCAGGTTCTGGTGAGTTTCATATGTTTTGGAGTAAAAGCACCATCAAATCAGTCTGTCATTACACATAAGTCATCCCTAAGCAGTTATAGTAGAAAACCCTTGCCTTGCAAATAATTAATAAAAAAATCCTTCATTGCAACATTGAATCCCCTGACATAGTTATTTTCTATTACTTCATACACAACTGCTTCAACATGTTTCAAGAGAATTGCAAGCTGGGCATCCAAATGTGAAACTACTTTTCTCACACAACTGAATTCTGATGCAGCTCTTGTACCAGATTTTGCTGTTCAGACAGACAGGAATGGAAGTAAAGTTGAATTTATGCCAATTGCCAGGAGGTTGTCTGAATTTAGCTAAAGCAGGGTGATCTACGTACAGCAACATAGAACGTACACTATCGCTGTCCATATGATGCTTCTGTTCCACATAAACCTCCTTCTGCCTTCCTTCATTTAACCTTATCTGCCAAAACATCTAATAACAGAATGTCTACAGCATGGAAGCAGACCATTCAGTCCATTGGGTCCATGCTGACCATCCAAAGAGCATCCCATCCAGAGCCAGCCCCTAAGCTATCCCTGCATTTCCCATAGCTAATCCACCTAGTCTCCATCGACACTACAGGGCAACTTAGCATGGCCAATCCATCTAACCTGCACATTTTTGGACTGTGGGAGGAAACCCACACAGACACAGAGAGAATGTGCAAACTCCACACAGTCAGTTGCCTGAGGCAGGAATTGAACCCGGGTCTCTGATGCAGTGAGGCAGCAGTGCTAACCACTGTGCCATGAAAGAGTCGTCACTGGACCCAAAATGTTAACTCTGCTTTTTCTCCATAGTTTCTGCCAGACCTGCTGAGTTTCTCTAGCAGTTTCTGTTGGGTTATATTAATAGTTCCGAGTTTAGGGAGACAAATCATCAAAATAAATGTTTCAAACTCAAAAATCAGCACAAAATTCACTTAGATATTCTCAGAAATTGAAAATATTAAACGATGAATGAAGGGAAACAACAGAGCCCTTCAAAATAAATGCATTTATTTTTCACATTATTAGTTGTATCATTACAATTTGAACCTTGTCACAAAGAACATGGTGCCATACTTCCTCAGAAATATAAAAATGCAATTAACATGAACATATCCGCCTCTTAACTGTTCATCAACATTGAAAGTAAGCAGCTGCTGTGAGGCATCCACTTTCCATTTCATTGACCTGTAGTGTTCCAACTCAAAGTGAGTGGCAGTTCCGGTCATGTTATGATGCATTTCAATTCTACACTGACAATGACAATACTTTGTCAGGACAGTAAGGCATGTTTGCTCAAGTTCAATAAAAGGAATTTGGGTTAGAAATTGGAACTGCAGAATGGACAGTTAGGGGACAACATTTAACTTCAATGAACCAGTGGGATTGGTTTGATAGATGTGAGTTAAATAATCAAAAATCTGAATCCCAATGGAAACTTGCCTATTTTGAATTTAAATGGCAATGATACAGTGTGCAACTGCTCCAAGGGGTCAGGTTAGAACTTTGGACATGTTAGCTGATTGAAGTCTCACTCCTCTTCGATACCCAGGTGAGAAATGGTAGATCAAACATATGGGTGCCTTTCCCTCTACCAGCTGCAAGTGCAGCACCAACCTGGGGAGCTGCATATGCCCATTCCAATATCCACTCATTGTGTCCCCACTCCTAGCCTTCAATCCCATCCCACCCTAAACACTGGGCCACAGGACTCCCCCCACCTTGGTACATCACACTCACATGGAAAATTTCAACCTTCAGCTTTCCCACACTTTAACAACTCTTCCCACCTGCCACCTCCAGTATCTCTCAGCTTGAGCTTCCTCAGCAGCTGAAAATAAACTACAAAGTAACTACTGTGAATAAATATGAGCCAGCAAAGGCAAGACAAAATTGCTTTCATTAACCTACATTTAAAATTGTTCATTTTAATTCCTGTGTCCTCTTTTGATTTCTAAAAGCAAGTAGGAAACACTTTGACACACAATAATCAGTGAGTATGATGCATTAAAAGTTATCATGGATGGATATTTGGAGTGATCTTCATTATATCTGTTGAATTATTTTACTGCAAAACTGCCTAGGAACAATATGGCCCTTGAGTTGGTTTCACCATTCCATTTCAACATAGTTAGTCTGTACCTCATCCTTACCTTCCTTCTTTCATGGAAAGGCAGCCAGCATAATCAAAGACCCCTCCCATGCCAGTTATAATCTCATCCAACCTCTTCCCTAAGGACAAACAGAAAGCTTAAACACAGAGTCAAGAATAGCTTCTTCCCTGCTGTTTTCTGAATGGACCTCTCACATTTTAAATTTAATGTTGATTTCCTTCTTTGTGCACCTTCTCTGTAGCTATAAGCTGCCTGACCAGCTGTGCTTTTCCAGCACCACATTTTTTGACTATGACCTCCAGCAACTGAAGTCCTCACTTTCTTCGCTCTGTTCTATTACCCTTATGCACTTTGTATGGTATGATCTGCCTGTAGTGCATGCAAAACAAAACTTTTCACTGTATCTAGGTACATGTGACAATAAAAAACAATGCAAAAATGATGCCCTCGCCTAGCAAATATCCATCAACCTTAGAACTGACCTACAGCCATAATCTTTTGGGGGAGATCATTCCTGATTTCCATGGCATTGGTTGAAAGCAGTGTTAAATCAATAAAATTTTGCAATACAGACATTTAACTTATTCCTCACTCAACATAACTCTTTCAGAACAACCTCACTTCTGACCTACACCCAAAAATATAGATTGCCGAGGAAAGACTTGCAAACACACAATACATATCACAAACAGAGTCAGAAAGTGTTTTGCTGGAAAAGCACAGCCGGTCAGACAGTATCTGAGGAGCAGCAGAGTCAATATATCAAGCACATGCTTCATCAGCACATTCCTGATGAAGAGCTTATGCTCAAAACGTCGACTCTCCTGCTCCTCGGATGCTGCCTGACCAGCTGTGCTTTACCAGCGCCAAACTTTTTGACTATGACCTCCAGCCTCTGTAGTTCTCACTTTCTCCTGTATTACAAACAGGCCAACTGTGAAGCATACAAAGTCTGCAGTAATCAGCAGATTCTTTAAAAATCATTATTATAAGTTGGCTGACCACACAGCAAAGAAAAATGTCCCATTATTATGAATAAACTAGGAATTCAATTATGGATTACTTTGGCTTTGTTCACACTCACATTTTTCAGTTGATTGTTTTCAGCTTGGACTTTTAACAGGGATGAGGATAAAAGAAGTCTGAGTCAAGCACCGAAGTCAAATGGAGCAGATGAAGTAAATTTGCAAATTTCTGACATTCAGGTCATACCAGGTTCAGGGATGAAAGCATACAGTGCGCCTGGAAGCTGTCGGCAGAGGGCTAACTTGGAGCTATCGAGCTAAAGATAACGTTCCAGCTGCCGGGTTGAAGAAAGAATGCTGTCAGATCGACCAGGCTCGGCGAGCTGTCAGGACAATTCTAATGTTCTGAAAGCAGATATCTTTGAGGTACAGACATGATTTTCCCACAAGCTGAACAGGCATCAGCCATTATCCTGATTGACATTATTGAAGTTGGTTAAACAGAGGTTAGCACCAGGCATATTCTGTTTTCCATAGTGATCAAACGCTATGACTACTGTTTGGAACAAGGATGTTCAGCCATTAAGAAAACATTTAAAAACAATTAAACTCTTTCCTCTACAGGTCTCATCCCCAATCACCCTTGACAGCTTTCACAGGAACATTGGAACAAATGTAGCCCGTTCAGCCCTTCAAATCTATCCCACTATCCAATCAGTTTATGGCCAATCATTCCACTTCAATCTGTGATCCGGATGACCTTGGATTAACAAAACTATCCAAATTGCCAACAAACTTCACTTCAACATCTTTTTTGGAGAGAGGGCTTTATAGATTTCCAATAACTCTGTGTGAAGTGTTTCCTTATATTACCCCTGAATTAACTTTCAAAAGGCAGAGCACTAAATAGGAACAGGAGTAGGCCATCAGCCCCTGAATCCTGTTCCACCATTCAATGAGATCATGGTTGTTCTGTGCCTAATCCAATGTACCTGCCTTTGGCCTATATCCCTTAATACCTTTGCTTAACAAAAAAAAAATCTCAAATTTAAATAAACAATCAATCTAATGTCAACAGCCATTTGTGTAAGTGAGTTCCAAACCTTAACATGCTTCCTAATGTCACTCTTGAACACTCTAGGCCTAATTTTTAGACTATGTCCCTATTCCCTTCTGTGTGAGTAGGAGAAAGTGAGGACTGCAGATGCTGGAAATCAGAGATGAAAAATGTGGTGCTGGAAAAGCACAGCAGGTCAGGCAGCATCCGGGGTGCAGGAGGATTGACTTTTTTGGCATAAGGCCTTCAGCAGGAATATGGGGGCTGCAGAGGGGAAGACAGCTGAGGGATAAATCGGGGGTATTGGGGGTAGGGGGAAGATAGCTAGGAAGGCAATAGGTGGATGCAGATAGTTGGGAAGGTGGTGATAATAGGTCAGAGCCAAGGATGGAGCAGATAGTTGGGAAGGAAGATGGACAGATAGGACAGTTCAAGAGGGTGCTACTGAGTTGGAAGGTTGGATCTAGGATGAGATAGAGGAGGGGTGATGAGGAAACTGGTGAAATCGACATTGATGTCGTGTGGTTGGAGGGTCCAAGGCGGAAGATGAGGCATTCTTCCTCCAGGCATTGGGTGGCTAGGATTTGGTGGTGGAGGAAGCCCAGGACTTGCATGTCCTTGGGAGGAGGAGTTGAAGTGAGTGGCCACAGGGTGGTGGGGTTGTTTAGTGTGTGTATCCCAGAGGTATTCTCCAAAATGTTTCACAAGGTGGCATCCTGTCTCCCCAAAGTAGAGGAGACTATCATTAAGAGCAACAGACACAGTAGATGAGGTGTTTGGATGTGCAGGAAAATCTCTGCCGGATGTGGAAGAATCCTTTGGGGCCTTGGATGGAGGTATAGGGGGGAGGTGTGGGCACAGGTTTTACACCTCTTGTAGCAGGAGGGGAAGGTACTGAGAGTCTTGGGTGAGTTGGTGGGTGGCGTGGACTAACGAGCGAGTCGCGGAGGGAATGGTCTCTGGAGAATGCTGATGGGGTGGGGAGGGAAATTTATCTCTGGTTGTGGGGTTTGACTGTAGGTGGCAGAAATGGCAGAGGATGATGCGCTGAATCTGGAGATTGGTGGGGTGGAAGGTGAGTACCAGGGGAATTATATCCCTGTTGCGGTTGGAGGTGCGGGAAATGGAGGAGATGCGCTGGAGGGTATTGTTAACCATGTGGGAGGAGAAATTGCGGGTGGTGGTATAGTCCAGGTAGCTGTGAGTATCCCTCTAACCACAAGCCTGAAGGGTTCTCAGTGGAACAGCTTTAATACACATCATTTATAACAGCATATCAGGACAGCAGCATTGAATTAATACTGAATCTGTACTGGACCAACCATATAAATATTATAGGTATAAAAGCATGTCACAGGCTAGGAATCCTGCAGCAAGTAACTCACCTGATTCCCCAAAGCCTGTCCATGATCTACACGGCACAAGTCAGGACTGTGATGGCATACTCTCCACTTGTCTGAATGAATGCAGCTCCACCAACACTGAAGAAACCCAGCATTATTCAGGGCAAAGCAACTCGCTTGATAGGCAACCCATCTGCTACCTTCAACATTCTCTCCCTTCACTGACATGCAGTGACAACAATGTGTCCCATCTATAAGATGCATTGCCAAGCACAAAAGGATCTTTGAAACCCATGACCTTTACCAGCTTGAAGGCCATTAGCAGCAGATACATAGAACACCATTACCTGTAAGTTCCCTTCCAAGTTATTCACCATTCTGATTTGGAAATATATCTCCGTCCTTTCACTATTCCTGGATCAACATTCTGAAACTTCCTTCTAAATATCACTGCGGATTTTCCCATATCCCAGGGAAAACTTGCCATGTCTGCAGGGAAATTAAGGATGCGCAAGAAATTCTGGTCTGGCCAGTGATGACTATATCTCATGAACGAATAATAAAATCATGACTGTCATTATGTAACAACTGGATAGCAATTATATCAAACTATGAGAAAGTGCCAATATAGACTGCCATCTTCACCAGCATTTAATACCAGCTTCAATCTGCATTTAGTACAATAAAGCTCAGCCCAAGATAATACTCAGACAATATTTTAATTTTGTTGTTACTTCCAAGTTGTTGGCAGGGTGACACAACGGCAATGTTTAATGCTGGTCATGACGACCAGGAATTGAATGTACACAGCCTGTAAGTGGTGAACTGTACCAAATACCAACAATATTTGATAAATGTTTGTCAGTGTACCTGTCTAACGGTTCCTTTCAGAATGTTGGAAGCATTCTGAATAATCAAAAAATGTCACCTCCAAGAGGTCAGTAATTGCTCAAAGGTTACTGTCAGCATCAGAGTTCTGCCAATATTAAAATGTGATCCACTTCCATCTCAAATGAATAACACATTTGTACAAATTAAATTGATCCTGCATTTAAACCCCAACTCTTAAAACTCTCAACACTGAAGAAATATTCGAGGTATTGATATCTAATATAAAAACAAAACTTAAATTACATGGAAACAAAATGTTCGAACATTTAATTTTTGGTAGTGATTTTAAGTTTCTGATAAATACTGAAAATATAATGTTTTAATACACGTGCCTGGATACAGATTAGAAATTAGCCCTGGCACCCAATAGCAATGCACTACAAACTTACTCTGGAGTGCATTCACTCAATAGCAATGCAGTAAAGTCGACCCCGAATGTTGTAGCATCCGCTGAGGATACACCAAGGATATCTGACTCCTCCTAGCAAAGCTAGAGTCAATGGAAATCAGGAAGACTAATGTCTTAGAGTCAGCTATTTACCCCAGTTCACAAATGGCTTTTACTTCATCATATGATCAGAAATGGAGATGCTTGCTGATGATTAGGTAAATCAAGAAACATCACTGAGCACGTGCTACCTCTGAACTGACATGCCACAACACTGTGCCAAAATTACAGATTAGAATACAAGGTTAACTACAGACAGAATAGAGGAAATACAATACAAAGTACAGAAAACAATATCCAGGAAATTTTGCAAAGAATGTATTGTTTTTAATTATGAATGGGAAGGTCAGAAACAATACATGGCATATCAAAAAGTTTATATTGTGAAAAAATACAATAGAATGCCAAAGATTTTTACTCTGTTTCAAGTGGCATTTTGGGGAGTATGATCTGTAAATGAATGAAATCATCCCCACCCCCATTTTGTTTTTGTTAATTGCAAAACATCTTTTGTTAATTCCTGGCTGACCACACATAGCAAAAATGCCTGTCATGTTTGTCTATAAAACAGATAACGGTGTTTAAAACAATGCATTTTGTGAAGTGTATGTATGGTAAGTTATTATGAAAACATGTGTTTTCTTTCTATCTTTCCCACTAGTATTGCTGAAGATTGCCCAGTGTGGCCCAACAATCAAAAGCATATTCAAAGGAATTAGAATTCTGACACTGGATGTGGGCCTTGCAGCTAATATCAGTTTCTTGTATGTGGTTATGGATCAGAATACCTCTTTGAAAGTGAAATGTCCACTCAACAATAAGAAAGAAAAATGCAGGAATGATCAACCCACAGTGAAGTAGTAACAGGAGTCCAACTGTTAAAACAGTCAACCATGTCTTAATTGACATGCAAGGTGTTTTTGTGGGAAACAAATATCTTGTGTCAACTGGTCTCTCACTCTGATGAGTTGCAACAGCATAGACCAACTACACAAGCACAAAGGAGGAGATAGCTCTGAGAATGAAATGTCCCTTCCAAACAGTGTATTGGCTTAAGATATTAAACCTACCCATTTCAAATAAAAAGCAAAAGGATAAATGTTAACATAAAGGGCCGAGATTCCAAACAGGAGGCAGAAGGTTTGAGTCAGGTACTTTCCTATGCTTTAGACCCACCTCCTATAAAAGGCCTTTATTTATCAAACTTTCATTCCAAGGACACGGGGTGGGATGGAGTTGGGATGCCAACTCCAGAAGTGGCTCTGGAATGGTGAAGGTGAATGATGAAGGAGGCTAATTATAAAGCCTACCTGGATTTTTGATCAGCTCCAATCACAGTTCTTAGGCTTCTCACACTTCATCATCTGCTTCTTTTGTACTTTCCAAGCCCTGTCCTTTTCCAACCCCCTCCTCCACCCCCCATGACTCAATGTTCCTTCCAAGCTCCCATGATCCGTTCATATCGCTCTGCATTCTCTATGCCCTCACACTTAATATTTATTATGCACAGTATCTTGAATTGTTAATGAAAAATATCCATTCAAAAACATTCCTTGATAACCTCAAAAGTGACAAATAAAGCCATTCATAATTTCAATAACAGAAGCTTTACTCCATTTTATATCCCTTAACCTTAAGCGAACAAAGATGTTGAACAGAACAAATCATAGAACAATTAACTTATTAAAGACTTTGTAGAGTTCAAAAAATCACAACTAACACTCCTCTTGAACCAATAAACAGACTCCTGCTAGAGTGATCCTGGAGCTTAAATCAAGCATTCAAAATGAGGCCCTCTGACAACTGTATCAACAGAAACAGCTGGACAGATATTTGTGTCTCCGGGTGGCCCCATTATGAATGCTTGGCTGAGTTTAAAGTAAACGCAATTTTCTCATGACCATTTTAAGACTTGCCAAATCAAACAGATGACATGGCATTCATCAGTATCACAGTATGACCAAAAATGGTTTACACACAGCCTCTCACACATTCACTTAAGTCAGCAGGGGAGACTGATGGAAGCAGAATGATCATTATAGAATTACTAGGAATGAGAATCCAAATGTAGAGTGATACAGAACTCACATCACTAATTAAGTATTCATCCCAGCTGGTTTATCCCAACATTTACATTCCACATGGGTTCCTCCACACACTGCCACACCTAACCTATCACCATATACTGCTGCTCTTTTCTCCTTCATGGAATTATCTAGCTTTCTCTTAAATGTTATTCAAATTAACTACCCCTCAAAGTCCCTGTTTGAGTTATTATTGTCTATTTTATATTGATGATTAATGGCTTCAAACTCTCTCACAAGAGGAAACATCTCTTCAAACCTATTGAACCCACTCACAATTTTAAATATTTTGGGGCTTGATTAAAACATTCATGAATAAGAAAGTTTCACTCCTTATAGATAAGACTTGCTGATTCTGCATGGAGGTTAAAACAAGATTGTCGAAATGTTACCCATCGGCTTCCACATTAAATTTGTGCCTTAAATTTCCCAACAACTCCTGCAAAGGCAGACAGCTTGGTGAAGATTAGTACATTATACTAACATCTTACATCACAATGACAGGTTTCAACTCCAGGACAGAAGCTAAATCAAAGTAATCTGTAAATGATGGAAGTTGATGGGGTGAGGATGCAGCTCATACCCCATTGGATACATCAATAACTTAAGTGCAGTTATACTCCACTTTGCTTCAGAATGGTCATGGGGGGGGTGGGGGGCGTATGGGTATAAAGGAAAAGGAAATCAGTCAAGATTTTAGCTTCTGATCACAATGTCAGTTTGGATTTTAACACTCCCAAGAGTTGTGTAAGTTGAACTTGTTCACCGCTCCACTGACGTCTATCCTTTTGGTCATAGTACAGGAACAGCACTGGTTCCAGTGGAGCTACACTGCAGTACACAGGAGGTAAGATGAGGATGTTTGAACACGAACAAGATTTTTAGTGATGTTTGAGACTCGGATCTGACCATCTGTAAATTAGCGACTACACAACTCCCTCCACTCACCTCCTTTATCTGATCCTTTGCTCCTTCCTCTTGTTAACGGATAATGGTGTCCTCCCTCAGATCGAAGAGTCCGATCATGTTTGGTAAGACAGGGCCTGCATGGAACAGACAAGGGTTATCCTCATTACAACATTTTTCTGGTATTTGAAAGACATTTGAATAATTAGGTATGAGAACAAAAGAATGATTTATAAACTGACATTTCAAATCAGCTGGTTTGCAATTTAATATTCGCATCCACAAAACAGTCAGAGTCATAGAGAGGTACAGCATGGAAACAGACCCTTCAGTCCAACCTGTCCATGCTGACCAGATATCCCAACCCAATCTAGTCCCACCTGCCAGCACCCGGTCCATATCCCTCCAAACCCTTCCTATTCATATACCCATCCAAATGCCTCTTAAATGTTGCAATTGTACCAGCCTCCACTACATCCTCTAGCAGCTCATTCCATACACGTACCACCCTCTGCATGTGAAGGTTGCCCCTTAGGTCTCTTTTATATCTTTCCCCTCTCACCCTAAACCTATGCCCTCTAGTTCTGGAATCCCCGATCCCAGGGAAAAGACTTTGTCTATTTCTCCTATCCATGCCCCTCATCATTTTGTAAACCTCTATAAGGTCACCCCTCAGCCTCCGACGTTCCAGGGAAAACAGCCCCAGCTTGTTCAGCCTCTCCCTGTAGCTCAGATCCTCCAACCCTGGCAACATCCTTGTAAATCTTTGCTGAACCTTTTCAAGTTTCACAACATCTTTCTGATAGGAAAGAGACCAGAATTGCACGCAATATTCCAACAGTGGCCCTAACCAATGTCCTGCACAGCCACAACATGACCTCCCAACCTCTGTACTCAATACTCTGACCAATAAAGGAAAGCATACCAAACGCCTCCTTCACTATCCTATCTACCTGCAACTCCACTTTCAAGGAGCTATGAACCTGCACTCCAAGGTCTCTTTGTTTAGCAACACTCCCAAGAACCTTACCATTAAGTGTATAAGTCCTGCTGAGATTTGTTTTCCCAAAATGCAGCACCTCGCATTTATCTAAATTAAACTCCATTTGCCATTTCTCAGCTCATTGGCCCATCTGGTCCATATCCTTTTCCACAGTAAATACTGATGCAAAATCCTCATTTAGTATCTCCCCCATTTTCTGCGGCTCCACACAAAGGCCGCCTTGCTGATCTTTGAGGGGCCCTATTCTCTCCCTAGTTACCCTTTTGTCCTTAATACATTTGTAAAAACCCTTTGGATTCTCCTTAATTCTATTTGCCAAAGCTATATCATGTTGCCGTTTTGCCCTCCTGACTTCCCTCTTAAGTATACTCCTACTTTCTTTATACTCTTCTAAGGATTCACTCGATCTATCCTGTCTATACCTGACATATGCTTCCTTCTTTTTCTTAACCAAACCCTCCATTTCTTTAGTCATCCAGCATTCCCTATACCTACCAGCCTTCCCTTTCGCCCTGACAGTCAGTATCTAAAAGTGATGCTTCCTCTTCCAACACACAACAGTGCACAAACACTCTTATTGTCTATATCAGAAAATCCACCAACTGAGATGGGGCCAGTCTAAAGTGATTGTCTTTTACTGTCATGACAACAATTGATAACTACATCAAGTACCTTTCTACTACCTCAATGCCAGCCATGGAACCTAAATAACCCAACCAATAGCCAAATTACTGATTTATATAGACATATCCTGATGCATTTATCAGTCTTCATATCCATACTTGGAGATGCAAAATTCACAATTTGTTAAGTCCAATCCACGAGGGGCTTTGGACAGAGTAGATAGGGTAAAACTATTCTCCATGATGGAAGAATTGAGAATAACAGAACGCAGATTTAAGGTAATTGGCAAAGGAAACAGTGAGTGATTTAGGTTAGGAATGCACTGCATGAGAATATTGTGGAGGCAGGTTCAACTGGAGCACTCAAAATGTTATCAATACAAGCAGAATGTGTCAGGTCACGGGAATAAGCAGTGAATGATATTTACTCAGTTGTTCATTTGGACAACCAGAGATGAAAAGGCCTGAACAGTATTCTCTATGATGCCGTTGATCGGTCTGACGAATCTTCTAATTCCAAATTGGCTTAGAACATGTCAATAAAATCTCTACTGCTGATAAAAGTCAGTTTAACTCTTCAGAAACCAATGTTAGCAGCTTTGATGAAGAGCACCATCAATAATGCCTTTTACCAAAATCAACAATGGTTCAGGGTGCAGGTTTTAAATTAACAGAATCCATCAGTGGGGACTTCAAAAATTAATTCCCTTTTTAAAAGAACTTATTTTTGCATTGTGAGGTTCTAATGCATGAATCAACACCAATGCCAGAATTAAAGGAAAATCCAACATTGTATCCATTGCTCTGTAAAGTTGTCTATCAAAAGATGCTTTTTCTTCTAGAATTTTAATAGACATCAGCCAGTCCCTAACAGTGCTGTGTAACAGGAGAGGCTGCTGAGCAGCTTTTAATCTTATTAACTGTCTGGTTTGAATACCCAAAAGAACAAAGGAAAACCCCAGAGTTTCAAATTTACCACAGGTCCTTTGGGTGTCCATTGCCATCTGTTGCTGCATTATTTAGTGTGCGTAAGGCCAGTTCACAAATTCCCATTCAGAGGTTCAGGGTCCCCACCATGTAGCTACCTCATTACACACAGTAAATGTCAATGAGCGTTGTGGGGGAGGGGAACAAGAACTCTCCAACAGCTCAAGGACACACACAACATAAAATGTCAATACGCAGTGTAATTCAACCATCCCTTAATTCACCTCAGGGTATTTCACTCAGATAAACTAGGAAGGAGGGTTTAGGGGTCTGCATTTTAAATTAAGCTTTTTTTAAAACTTGGCAGCATCTCCTCTTGGTGGTTACAGTATCAGTGAACAACAGGTCTCAGGTATTCACAAATAAAACTGATAAACAAATTCAGAAGGAACTTCTTCAACAAAAGAATGATTAGAATGCGGAGTTTGCTAGAGTTGATGATGCATGCAGCAGATGCATTTACACAGGTTTATATTAAATATATGCACAGGAATAGGCCATTCAGCTCAATCAATCCTTGCCAGTGCACATGTTCCACTCGAGCTCCCTCCAATGTTTTTTCATCTAAATCTACAACTGTAAATATTTAATCTCTTCTCCTAGTATCGTTTCCCTTTGAATGCATCTGTACAATTCAATTCAACCTCTTCCTGAATGTAAACCAGCATTCATGGTGGCTCAGCGGTTAGCACTGCTACCTCACTGTGCTAGGGACCCGGGTTCGATTCCACCCTCCGCCTACTGCCTGTGTGGAGTTTGCACATTCTCCCCCTGTATGTGATGGTTTCGTCCGGGTGCTCTGGTTTTCTCCTGCAGTCCAAAGATGTGCAAGGTTGGTGGATTAGCCATTGGAAATGCAAGATTACAGTCATTAGGTAGGGGTGGATGCTCCTTGCAGGGTTGGTGTGGACTTGACGTACTGAATGGCCTGATTCCACACTGTAGGGATTCCATAAAGTTGGCCTCGAGATTTATGGAGTAACAGTACCCTGGCTGAGGTCACATAAGTGGAAGATGGTTGTAGTTGCTGAACATCAATCTCTGGACGTCTCTGCAGGAATTTCTCAGGATAGTTTCCTCAGCCCAGCCACCTTCATCAATGATCTTCCCTCCATCAGAAGTGTGAAGGGCATCAATAATTGCACAATGTTCAGCACCATTCACAACTCCTCAGATACTGAAACAGTCTATGTCCATACACAGCAAGACCTGGACAACATTCAGGCTTTGGCTGATAAGCAGCAAGTAACATTCAAGCCAAGCAATCAGCATCTCCAAACAAAAACAAATCTAAATGTCACGCACCCGGATATTCAATGGTATTAATATCCCCAAATTCCCCTCAATGGGGGCTATCATTAACCAGAAACTGAACTAAACCAGTCCCCACATAAATTCTGTAGATACACAAGCAGACCAGAAGTTGTGTGGTGAATAACCTACCTCCTGACTCCTCAAAGACTGTCCACCATTTACAAAGCACAAATTCGGAGTGTGATGGAATACTCCCCACTTGCTTGGATGGTGCAGCTTCAACAACACTCAAGGAGCTAGACACCATCCAGGACAAGGCAGTCTTCTCAAATAGCAACCCATCACCACCCTCTACCACTGAAGCTCAGTATTATTTACAAGGTGCACTGCAGCGAATCAAAACAGCTAAAAAAATCATTTCAGTGCTGAAGAAGAAGTCATGAAATATTAACTTGCTCTCTCTCCACAGTTGCTGCCAGATTGGTGAGTTTCTCCAACATTCTCTGTGTTTGATTCGCCAAGACTACTTCAAAGGCACCGTCCAAACTTGCAACCTCCAACATCTGGAAGGACAAGGTCAGTAGGTACATGGGAACACCATCACCTGCAAGGTCCCTGCCAAATCACACACCATCCTGACTTCAAATTATATCATCATCATCCCTTCTCTGCTGTTGGGTTAAAATCCCAGAACTTCCCTCCTAACAGCATTGTGGGTCTACCTACACTACATGGACTGCAGAAGTTCAAGGAGACAGCTCCTGAATCTGGGGAACTCATTTCTGCAGAGGATTGTGCCAGTCAAGTAATTGGGCATATATTTAGGACAGAGATAGATAGATTCTTGATGGGTAAGAGGATCAAAGCTTACAAGAGCAGGCTGAACAATGGGGTTGAGAAACATATCAGACATGATTGAATGGTGGAGCATCCTTCATGGGTTGAATAGCCTAATTCTGCTCCTATATCTTATGGTCTTATGGTTTCATCATCACCTTGTCAATGGAAACTAGGGATGGGCAATACATACTGCCTTCATTAACAATGCCCACATCCCATGAACAAATAAATATAAAAATTATTCAATTAGGCAAGGCGAGGAGTGAAATTTCCTTACATGTTGTCGAAGCAGCAACACACAAGTGTACACATGTACTGAATACTATGTTATTATACAAATAAACAACTGCAGAAATTAGCAACAGGGTGGATTTCAAACAATTGCAAATAGCTAAATCCCATTTCAGAGGTTAAATTTAGGTCTCATCTATGTTCCAAAATCTCACTACAAACTTAATCTCAGAGAAGTACAGTAAAACAATTGCATGGAATATCTGGGGTACCATTATTGCTTGAGATGTCAAGCAGCTGCAAAAGCAGATGCAAGTGCAATTTTATTAAAATAAAGTGAGGAGTTTCATATTCCAGAATCAGGAAATGACTGGAAATTGCTAAATAACACATTTCTCCCAAATGCCACAACCAACACACCTGTCCTATATCAGACACATGTGTATTTCAATATGGACATGGAAGCAATGAAATTTCACTGCTGGAATTGCCAGATGAGAGAATGCAGTGTTGGTCAGGGTAGCTCAACTTGTGAGAACCTCTGGTTTTACAACTTCACATTGAATGCACACCATATGCAGTATTGTACCTGAAAATTAAAGTTAGCAGCTGAAAAGGAGTTTGGTAGAAAATATTTTTACAGTGTACTGTGAACCATGCCAGCAGAACTTTACAGATCTGCAGACACAGCATTTAGAAAATATAGCATTCGTGTACAATGAACATTCTCAAATTTTTTGGGCGAGGCCACTTGAAAATGTTTTCCACCTCTCTCACCCATCAATTATGGATGTGTGTGTGCATGTGACATTATCTTTATGATATTCTATGATTATGTACTGACTGCATGAACTTGGCATGAAAAAGAACATTCAACTCTTATGCCAGATTGCTTCAGTCAGAGTGATCAGAGTCAAAAGATTGTGTGTTCAAGTCCCACAACAGAACTTAAGAACATCAACTAAGGGAGAGCTGTACTGGCGAAGGTACTGCCTTCCAGATGCATCACCAACTGATGGTTCATTGTTTCCCCTTTGTGTATCAGCTGAATATGCTTTAAAACCAGTTACAGAACAAAATGGTGGAAATACCCAGAGGGTCAAGCTGAATCTGTGGAGAGAAAAGAGTGTTAAACCTTTCAGGTCTGCGAGACTTAAAGGAAGACTTTGGGCTGGATGCCCCCACTCCAGTCAT
This sequence comes from Hemiscyllium ocellatum, assembly GCF_020745735.1. Taxonomy (NCBI): domain Eukaryota; kingdom Metazoa; phylum Chordata; class Chondrichthyes; order Orectolobiformes; family Hemiscylliidae; genus Hemiscyllium; species Hemiscyllium ocellatum. The sequence continues at coordinate 35,214,388 of NC_083402.1, read as the reverse complement.
GTTTCTAGGTAATATGTCAACTAGGGCAGGTGCCCACCTCCTCACCTCACACCTTAGCCAATTCCCACATTACAGGGTAGATGGGAGCTAAAACCCAACAGCCCATGGGCTGCTTTTAATTAAATAATCATAATTAATTGAAGCTGTTAAATTTCAATTAACTCAAGATTTAGATGCCCATGCTAGAATGTGGTTAGCATGGGCAGGCAGGCAGTGTGTGTATGCCCCAGTTTTAAAACCCTTTTGGAAGTGCAGGCAGCAAGTAAAAATCCTATATTTGAAGTGTGCCCTCTGCACATCAGAAATAATACCTTGAATGAATAATTTTATTGTCATGTGCATTTTACAGTGAGAAAAACAATAAAATGCAGTGAAAAACTTTTGCACTGATACCACAATTTGAAATCTTTTTAAATAGTTTTATGAATAGGTAAAAATAGAAAGGTATACTTAAAGAGAATCCATCAGTCGGGCAGCACAGTGGCTCAGTGGTTAGCACTACTATCCCACAGTGCCAAGGTCCTGGATTCAAGTCCAGCCTTGGGTAACTGTGTGGAGTTTGCATATTCTCCCAGTGTCTGCATGTGTTTGCTCCGGTTTCCTCCCACAATCCAAAAGATGTGCAGGTTAGGTGAATTGGTCATGCTAAATTGCCCATAGTGTTGAAGGATGTGCAGGTTAGGGTACTTTACACAGAGGTAAATATAATGTAAGGGAATAGGTCTGGGTGGGTTACTCTTTGGAGGGTTGGTGTGGACTTGTTGGGCCAAATAGCCTGCTTCCACACTGTAGGGTTCTATTCTATGAGAAAAATCCAAAGCCAGCTCAACATCAACAATGCCTGTGCCCTATCCCTCCTCCACTGTCTACACTGGACCCAACCAACGCTGAAGTTTCCAATCATCAGGCACCATCTTTTGCCACTTGTGCCAATTCTGCCCTGGCATGGCCTTGCTGCTGCCTGCGCCAGACCCACCAACGTCAGAGAAACATGCCATGTCACTGGGCCCACCTTGATGTTGCTATGATGCCATCTCACAACCGCTTTGTTGCTGCCAGTGCCAGACCCAACCAATGACAAAGTCACCAATCGTCAGGCGCTACCTTTCACCTCTGGGCCTACCTCACTAATGCTGCGTCTGCAGATGTAACAGCCATCGATTCCAGAAAAGTAAATAGGAGCTCCCTCGTGCCACCACAAGGTCCACGCTGGGCACACTGAGTATGCGCTGGGGCTCCTCGCCATTGCCAACACTGTTGGAGCTCACGGTGAAAGATAAACACAAAGAGAAGTGGTTGGAGCAGATGAGCCCCAGCTCAGAAGCCCTACTCCATCATCATCTTTAAGCATTTCTCCTCTGTCCTTGCGAAGATAATTACCTCCTTCCTTCCCATCCAGACTTAAAATTTGATCCCTTCACCCCCGCTGCCTAAGAAGATGGATCCCTCCACGTCCAACGCTTTTGACTAATTTGGGTCTGGGATCCACTGGTCTTCCTCTAGGCCAACCGGCAGTCATGGCAGTGTCCAGCTCAATCTGCTGGCCAGACTCAGAACAGGACTCCCTTCCACGGAGGGGTATCTTACCTGCCCACAGACGGGTAACAGCTACATGCCAGGCTTCTTATCAGTCTGTCTACTGGGGGTGAACCTTCATTCCAGGGGTGAGGGGAGGGGGAAACAATCCCCAACCTCTGTACCCCACAATTCCCCACCCACTTTTAAATTCTATCCCCTATTTCTGACCCTTGAAAATTTACAGCATTTTCTATTTCTGTTCCAGAGATTTTTTTCATATTTGTTCATGGGGTGTCATTCACTAGTACGTTGGGCAATCAATTGCCCAGAGAGCAGTTCAACATTAAACACATTGCTGTATAGAGTCACATGTAGACCAGACCAGGTAAGCACGACAGAATTCCATCCATAAAGGATATTACTGAACAAGATGGCTTTTTATTACAATCAACAGAGATTATGTGGTTGTCATTAGGCTATGTTTTATATTCAAGTTTTTTTGATTGAATTCAAATTTCACCACTTACTATTATCCGGAAAACATTAGTTCCATAATCCCAGGACAATGTCCAGCCTGGGGTTCTGGATTATTAGCCCAGAGACATTATTATGTTGCCACCACTTCCCTGGTTCTATCTGTTGCATTTTGTGTTTGTTCAATAGTACTTAATTGGCTATAAGGTGTTTTTGAATGTCCTAGGTCCCACACAACATGATACAAATACAAATTACTTATCTCTTTCGTTACCTATCTGATAAGGAGAAGGATGCAGTTACCATGTCCTGACATATATTTATCCCTCAAACAATCCCATCCAAAATGGACTAACTGGTCACAGTGGTTTCTGAAAAATTATTTGCAGATGAATTTCTGCTGCCCACAAAAATGAAATAGTAATTGTCTGTGAAGTGCCTAAAATTTCTTCAGGATGTAAAAAGGCTACATAAATTTAGGTCCATTCCTCAGCATTCTTTCCATATTCAAACAGTCTCAGTCGTATTTAAAGGGCTATTTTTCACAACAGTCAACATCGTATAACACAAAATAATTCGACATAGAAAGGTGATCATTGTATAGAGATGTACTCCTAGATAGGAGGCTTGCTGCCCAGGAACACATATAAGAATTTACCATTGATAATTAACACTAAATCCCTCACCAAATTGCTCCTCGTAATTCATAAAGCTTATGTTCTATCTTTTTCAAGATAGGACGGTAAAACACAACTTCATTTAAAAAAGATACTTTTTGTAGATTGTTTGCAACCTTCAGGTCATCCAAAAGTCTGTTGTCTGTTGTCCTAACTTGCACAAAATACCACTTATTTATTACTTATCTCCATTAGCTTTTAGTCACACAATGTCTTGTTTCAATCCCAATGGAAATGGTGAGCTGCCTTCTTGAACCAATGTAGTCTGTCTGGTGTAGGTACACCCACTGTCCTCTTTAGGAGCGAATGCCAGAATTTTGACCTCGTGACAGTGAATGGACTTCTTTGTAGATCCAAGTCAAGATGCTGTGTGGCTTGGAGGGGAAGGCTGTAATGTTCCCATGCATTTCCAACCTTCCCACAACAGTCTTACCAAATGAGTAAAGAGAAAACAAAACTGAATAGATGAAAATCTTGGATCTGTTTAAATAATGGTATTTGCATGACTAATAATGACTTGTATCTCAGCAGTAATCTCTGGTGAAGTAGACACTTTGATCATTTGAAAGGAGCTATATAAATGAAGGATCTTCTCTAGAAACATAGAAAAATACAGCGCAGTACAGGCCCTTTGGCCCTCGATGTTGTGCCGACCCAAGCCCACCTAACCTACACTAGCTCACTATCCTCCATATGCCTATCCAATGTCTGTTTAAATTCCCATAAAGAGGGAGAGTCCACCACTGCTACTGGCAGGGCATTCCATGAACTCACGACTCGCTGAGTAAAGAATCTACCCCTAACATCTGTCCTATACATACCTCCCCTTAATTTAAAGCTATCCCCCCTCGTAATAGCTGACTCCATACGTGGAAATGCTGTAACTTTGGCCAGCCTCTCTTCAAAGGAACAAGATGATGCTTATAGGAGAACTATGTACATCATCCCACGACTAGTGCTCCAAAAATGACTCTGAAAACTATCCTTGTTTTCACTGGACAATGAGCAATTGAAAGAGGGCATGACCTTGGATAGTTAAAACACCATGAGAATAATGTAGGAGGTACAATTTACAGGAATAATGTAATAACTAGGTTATGTAATTAGAACTGCAAGCAAATAACTAAACAGCATGATTACTAACTTAACCACCCTGGGACTGGAGGTTGCAGGATCATGCCTCAACACTCAGTGACTAGTAGATGTGTTCTAGGGTCTATCAGTTAAATTAGAAATCAGTGGGTGTATGACTATTTAAAATTGATCAGCAAAGGATAAGTAGAACAATTAAAAGCTCTCTGGTAATCAACAGTTCCCAGTGATAAGAGAGAGAGGGCTGTGAGATATTAAGTGCACAGGCACAGTATAAAATTCTTTGCCCATTATTTTACTGGGAGTGTGAAACTGTTTATTTTCAAAAGAAACTATATAAAATTTTATAGTACTCTCCTCGCACCTGATAAAACATTTAGTTTCCCAGTTAGCAAGATCATTTGATTTGCATGAGGATAATGTGTAATTTACAGGGCAATGAAAAACTCAGCCTGTAGGTAGGTTTTTAAACCACACAGCCTATTTTTTGAAATATTGACCTCTGCTTTGTACCAAAGTAACCATAGCACACACCTCCAAGCTTCTCAATCACTTTTTCCCAGTTCCACTCCCTTGAAAACAAGATGAGAACATTTCTGTTTGAAGATTTAAATAGGGTTCATTTTGTGGTTATGACAGCCACAAATATTTCAGAGCTATTCCTGCTCAAAATTCATGCAACACAAGATAATTAAAAGTCCGCTGTAAAGCTATGATGTTTAAAAGCTACAGAACTCAAATGCATTGCGGTACGTAACTAGAGACAACTGGCATGCTATACCAACTGATACAAAACAATAGCAGTTCGTTGTTAGGGCTGTGTAATATTATTAACATCATCTTTTTAAATAACTCATGGGATGAGGGTGTCACTCACTGGACCAGCGTTTAATGCCCATCCCTAGTTGCCTTTAACAACATGAAGGTGAACTGCCTTCTTGAACCACTGTAGACAGTATGCTGTAGGTATACCCACAATGCCATCAGGGAGGGAATTCAAGGATCTTAGATCCAGTGCCAGTGGAAGAAAAGCGATATATTTCCAAGCCCTGATGGTGAGAGGCTTTGAGGGGAATTTGCAGGTAATGGTATTTCATGTATCGGATGCCCTTGTTATTCTAGTTGGAAATGGTCATGGATTTGAAAGCTGCTGGCTAAGGAGTCTTGATGAATTTCTGCAGAGATTCTTGTAGATAGTATACACTGCTGCTATTGAGCATCAGTGGTGGAGGGAGTGGATGGTTGTGATGTGGTGCCAATCAAGCAGGCTGCTTTCTCTTAGATTCTTGAGAATTGTTGGAGCTGCAGTCGTTCACACAGGAGGGGAGAATTCTATTACACTCCTGACCTGTGCCTTGTAGATGGCAGATGCGGCTTTGGGATACCAGAAGATGAGTTAGTCTCAACTGGATTCCTAGCCTCTGACCTGTTCTTGTACGCACAGTATTTTATGGTGAGTCTAGTTTAGTTTCTAGTCAATGGTTCCCCCAGGATGTTGACAGTGGAGGCTTCAGTAATGGTAATGTCTTTTAAATGTCAAAGGGCAATGGTTAGATTGTCTCTTGTTGGGCATGGTCATTGCATTTGTATGGTATGTATATTACTTGCCACTTTTCTGACAAAGCCTTGGCATTGTCCACATTTGGACATGGACTGTTTAGCATCTGAAAGAAAAAATTAAAGATTTTTCTTCCACTTACCAGTCCAACCTTGGATAGTTCCCAGATCTCACTGTTTACGGAAGAACCTTGATTATCTGGCATTCAATTATCCAAACTTTGGATTATCCAGACAAGACCGCAAGGTCCTGATGCTCAACTAAACTGTGTTATATGGCATCTGATTATCCGGAATTCGATTATCTGTACAAAATACTCCCAGGCTGTGTCATTCAGATAATTGAGGTTCCTCTGTATTGTCAGTCTGCGCTATTATCCGAGGACTCATCACTGGACCTGAGCAGACAGCAGCACACACCCCTCCTCTGACCTGATCAGATCATTGACAAAGTCTATGAAGATGAACAGGTACAGGATGCCTTCCAATGAAACACGGCTGCAAATTCACAAAGCAATATTTTAATTGTGGCTCAGACTGCCCCAAAGGAATCAGAAATCAGTTGTGAGATGGACACCTACGTCTTACTGCATATCCCTCAAGTGCTTGCTTGAAATGGCCAGGAGGAGTATTTGAGTATTTGATTTATTAGTGTTACATGTACTGAGATACAGTGAAAAGTATTGTTTTCCATGCTATTAGGCGATCATAGCTTACATAAATACATCAGGGTAATAGAACAGAATGCAGGATATAGTCTTATAGTTACAGAGAAGATGCAGAGAAAGATCAACTCTAATTTGTGAGATCTGTTCATAAATCTGATAACAACGGGGATGAAGCTGCTCTTGAATTTGCTGGTATGTGCTTTCAAACTTTTGTATCTTCTGGCTGATGGAAAAGGGTAGATGAATACAACTAGGATGAGAGTGATCTTTGACTAGATTTAAATTTAGACTTTATTGTCACGTGTACTCATGAACAAAAACACAGCAGTACACTGAAAAGTTTACAATATTGCCACACACAGCACATCTTAGGTACAAAAACTTAAGAACAAAATAGAAAGAACTAAAGAACAAAGTTAAAGTGAAACATGATGGTCAGTCTTAGTACATTGTTGGCTGCTTTCTGGAGGCAGTGGGGAGCTGTTCTACAGGAGAGATTCTGAGAGTGGGAGGTAATGTCATAGGAAATCATTGGCAGCATGAAGGTTGATCACAAGGAAGGGGAATGTGGAGAATCTGCCAAGTGGGAATGCACTGAATCTAGCACAGGTCCAACCTTTAGGTTCCTTGTCAGTCCCACTGCAATCCCCTACTTCTGGTAGTAAGTTTCATTCATCATCTTCACCTAGATGAAAGCAATAGTTAACTCATTCAGGATGAATGACATTTCCAATTGGGGTTAACTCATTCAAACTTTGCTTCATATATTGAAAGAGGGTCTCTGCCTATTGCCAGCTTAAAGATTATGTCAGCAAAATTCAGCCAGAAAGTCAATAGGTAAGTCACCAAAATCTTTCAACTGGCTAACTACCCAGTCTCTGCTAGGAGATGCGGTTAATTAATTCAAGTTATTTCTCAGAGTCAGATGTACAGCACAGTAACAGATCCTTCGATCCAACTCGTCCAAGCCTAACCTAATCTAGTCCCATTTGCCAGCACTTGGCCCATCTTCCTCTTAACCCTTCCTATCTTTAGATTAAATTAATTTAGATTCCCTACAGTGTGGAAACAGGCCCTTTGGCCCAACAAGTCCATATTGACCCTTCGAACAGTAACCCACCCAGACCCATTCCCCTACCCGATTTTTACCCCTGACACGAACATTATGGACAATTTAGCATGACCAATTCACCTGACCTGCACATCTTTGGGTTGTGGGAGGAAACCGGAGCACCCTGAGGAAGCTCACACAGACGGGGGAGAATGTGCAAACTTCACATAGACAGTCGCCCAAGGCAGGAATCGAACCCTGGCACTGTGAGGCAGCAGTGCTAACCACTGAGCCACCATGCCACCCCTATTCATATATCCATCCAGATGCTTTTTAAATGCGGCAGTTGTAACACTCTTCACCACTTCTTCTGGCAGCTCATTCCATACATGCACACCTTCTGTGTGAAAAAGTTGCCCCTTAGGTCCCTTTTATATCTTTCCCCTCTCACCCTAAACGTATGCCCTCTGGTTCTGGACTCTCCTATCGCAGGAAAAATACTTTGTCTATTTATCCTAGCCATGCTCCTCATGATTTTATAAACCTCTATAAGATCACCCCTCAGCCTGCAAGGCTCCAGGGAAAACAGCCACAGGCTATCCAGCCTCTCTCTACAACCAAAATCCTCCAACCCTGGCAACATCCTTGTAAATCTTTTCTGAACCCTTTCAAGTTTCACAACATCTTTCCGATAGAAAGGAGACCAGAATTGCATGCAATATTCCAAAAGTAGCCTAACCAACGTCCTGTACAGCCGCAACATGACCTCTGAACTCCTGTACTCAATACTCTGACCAATAAAAGGAAAGAATACCAAAAGCCTTCTTCACGATCTTATCTACCTGCGCCTCTACTTTCAAGGAGGTATGAACCTGCACTCCAAGGTCTCTTTGCTCAGCAACACTCTCGACCTTACCATTAAGTGTCTAAGTCCAGCTAAGATTTGCTTTCCCAAAATGTAGCACCTCAGATTTATCTAAATTAAATTCCATCTGCCACTCCTTAACCCATTCGCCCATCTAATCAAGATCCTGTTGTACTCTGAGGTAACCTTCTTTGCTGTCCACTAACCATCTAATTTTGGTGTCATCTGCAAACTTACTACCTATACCTCTTATGCTCACATCAAAATCATTTATATAAATGATGAAAAGTAGTGGACCCAGCACCAATCCTTGTGGCACTCCACTGATCACAGGCCTCCAGTCTGAAAAACAATGCTCCACCACCACTCTCTGTCTTCTACCTTTGAGCCAGTTCTGTATCCAAATAGCTAGCCCTTCCTGTGTTCCATGAGATCTAACCTTGCTAACCAGTCTCCTGTGAGGAACCTTGTCGAATGCCTTACTGAAGTCCATCTAGATCACATCTACTGCTCTGCCCTCATCAATCCTCTTTGTTACTTCTTCAAAAGACTCAATCAAGTTCTTGAGACTGATTTCCCATGCACAAAGCCATGCTGATTATCTCTAGTCGGTCCTTACCTTTCCAAACACATGTATATCCTATCCCTCAGGATTCCCGCCAATAACTTGCCCAGCACTGATGTCAGGGTCACTGGTCTACAGTTCCCTGACTTTTTCTTATCACCTTTCTTAAATAGTGGCACCATGTTAGCCAACCTCCAGTCTTCCGGCACCTCACCTGTGACAATCGATGATACAAATACTTCAGCAAGGGGCCCAGCAATCAGTTCCCTAGCTTCCCACACAGTTCTAAGTTCTGTTCAGGTTTCAGGGATTCATCCACGTCTATGCATTTCATGACATCCAGCACCTCTTCCTCTGTAATATGGACATTTTTCAAGATGTCACCATCTATTTCCCCACATTCTATATCTTCCATGTCTTTTTCCACAGTAAATACTGATGTAAAATACTCATTTAGTATCTCCTCCATCTCTTGCGGCTCCACACATAGACTGCCTTGCCTATCTTTGAGAGGCTCGATTCTCTCCCTCATTACCCTTTTGTCCTTAAATGTGTTGATAAAATCCCTTTGAATTTTCCTTAACTCTATTTGCAAAGCTATCTCATCTCATAAAGTCCCACAACTTCCATGTCTGCCAGTCATATTTTGTTTAGTTTAGAGATGTTATTACAGCTCTGGAGTAGGTGGGACATGAACCTGGGCTTCCTGGAACAGAGGTAGGGACACTAAACCACAAGAGCCACCTTGACTGTCAAACATCTCATAACAAGGATGAAATAAAGTACTTCTACAACAGGAATCCACAGCCAAATACTGTCTCAGGGAACTGGACAAAACCTACAGGAATCTGACGTGAACTTAGGCTGTCTCATTCCAGGCCCCAGCATACAGGAACCCAGAATTCTCCATGGTTCAGTTGAATCTGGGATTCAGTTGTGTCAAAAAAGGTGGCCACAACAACTGAAAGCTGGATGATCGACAGTAAACAGTTAGGGAAAATGGGTAAACGCTCAGATAGAAACTAAAACTAGGGAAGGGGAATTAATATTAACCAGGAGAATATAGCAATATCCATTCCACAAACGGATGTGGATAATGTCTTACTTAAGGGGCTTGAGTACATAACAGGTAATTAAAATGACCAATAGCATTGTAGATTTTGTAATGGGAATAACTGAAATGAACAAAGGTAAGCTTGTATAAAATTTTAGTTGCCTTCAAAGTATGGGTGCAGTTTTGTGCACCCTCGTAAAATGCTTTGGTATACAGCACAAGCTCACCAGAATTAAACAAGGGTCGAGAGTGTGGTGCTGGAAAAGCACAGCAGGTCAGGCAGCATCCGAGGAACAGGAGAATCGACATTTCAGCCCTTCATCAAATGCTGCCTGACCTGCTGTGCTCTTCCAGCACCACCCTCTCAACTCTGATCACTAGCACCTACAGTCCTCACTTTCTCTTAGAATTAAACAAGGATTGGGAAACTGTAATTATGAGGAGAGAGTTGAGATAATTGCCTACATTCTAGACCAAATAAACCAAAGGGAAGATATTTGAAAATGACAAATGGTTTTGATGTAGTAAATATGGACAGACCATTTCTTCTGATAGCTGGTTATCAACTTCCCAAACATTATTGAATTTAACACCATTGCTAAGAATGTTTAGGATCAGTTTATTTATGGATTGATTCAGTAACATTCATGAAATGCTTTGTCATAGGCACAGGTCATGGCATTTTTTAAGGAAAAATTGGATGAACTCTTGAAGCTGAGAAGACAGAACAATGAGAAAAATATGGAACAATGGAATTCATTTTGAATTCCTTGAACAACATCAACTATCGGGCTGAACAGCCTCCTGTAATGCTCTAAACCTCTATGGTTCTACTATCATATCAGTCAATAAAAATCTGTATATACTAGTTGCTATATCCAATTCAACACAGAAATCAAAGGAGAGGCCCAATAGATATAATGCACCCCAGATGGTGGAATTAATGTTGTCCAATGAAAATACAATATTAAAATTTCCTTTTCAAACTGACAATCAATTTTCTTCTACCTTGTCATGGACTTCTAGATTCTAGCAGGAAAACAGATCCAGAGGTATCAGTTGATGTTAAATATCTCCCCTAAATGACTGACGTTTATGCTTGAGCCTAGATCACAAACAGGGGCAGATAATTCATTAGAAGCATTACGCCAATCCTGCCATACCTCACATCCCAGGGATGACTGGGCAGCAATCAATAGAACAATCTCCACCTCCATTACCTCCTCTTAACCTAGCTGAGATCAGATACCTGAGCACAGATCGAAGATCAAATCTGTGTTCTTCTGGTCTCTAAGAGAAGGCACTGCTTTATAAGTGAAAGATTCGACTAACATCTAATGTGATCCGCATGGCCAAACACTGTGCGACACTGTGCATGAGAGAAACACACCAGGATGCCTTCAACTTCCCTATAATTTTTAGATTCCTGAACCTATACCCATTTGTATTGGCTGAAGTGCTAATCTAGCAAATTTTACAGTGCAGACATATTACAGTGCAGACAGTTCTGTTGGTACTACAGTAATGGTGAAGCTGTGGGATAACCGTGTGTGTGTATCGATGCTGTGGGTCGGGTATGTGATGTGGTGGGAGCAGAATGTGGTCTCTGTGGTTAGGAGACCATGAGCATATAGATCAGGTATGTGTGTGTTGTGGAGTCAGTATGGCATGTGATGTGGTATGGGTAAATATTCATGTTGTTAGGGGTGTATATGTATTCACAGATAGGGTGCACATGTTGTGGTGTGGCAAGGGTGTGTGTCAGTGTTTGCCATGGTATAATTGTATGTTTGAAAAATTTCAAGAGCTGATATTTTAATAAGCTTCAAAGGTTTCATCAGAAAATAGGACAAAATTACAAATAATTTGGAATTTTTGATAGAGCCAATGTCTAATTTTAGCTTTCAAAAATTAGCTGTATGGAACAAGGAAGAGTATAGTTTGGCTGGTTTCACTATGTATCCTATACTTAAACTTATAATTACTAGCCCTCTGTGTATTCATAGAATCTTACATTTTACAACACAGAAGGAAGCTATTCAGTTGATCACGCCTGAGTTGGTGCGCGCTCTTCAACTGGAACTATCATCTCTATAGTTGCTTCCCTTCTTATTCCCTGTATTCACTTACATTCCTCACTTGCAAATACCTACTCAGCTCCCTTTCAAAAAACATGATTAATCTCTATCTTTATATACACATGGAAAGGTATTCAATATTCCAATAACCTTTCATTGAAAAAACATGCCCATAAGTTCCCCTACGTTTTAAGCAATGTCCTGAATCTATACACACATATTACTGCCGCAACAGTTGAAACAAACTTTTCATGATTTCCCCAAACATCTTTATTTGAAACTTCAGATTTCCTTGAAGCTTCCTTTTCTTTTTTCTTCCATGGGATGTGAACAATGCTACCACGATCAGTGTTTGTTGCCCATCCTTAGTTGCCCTTAAACTGAGCAGTTTGTTCAGCCATTTCAGAGGGCAATCAGTCAATCACATTGTGGCAAGACTGGAGTCAATTAGAGACAATATTCCCAGCTCGCTGGAATTCTGCTGGCAATAGAGGGGCCTCCAGTACATGCAGAGGCTGCCAGTATAACAGAAGTAGTCGACCTGCAGCAGTCAGGAAGCTCAGCAGAGTCAGAAGCCTGTGCACAAAGAAGGCATCATAGGAGGGAAGGCAGGCTTTGGGGCCTTAATAAGCCATCCAAATGGGTTTCCCCTTCCAATCTGACAGGCCTACCTGCTTAGCCCCACTGAAACTGTATTTAAACATATTCCACCAATGGTGTCCTCTCAATCTCCAAATAGTGCCCCATGCACCCACCTCTTTTGGTGCACTGCCAAGGTTTCACAGCTATCTGCCATAGACTGAGGGAGGAGGTTTAACTCTCTTTAATTGGACAGTGAGTTTGGATGCAGCCAATTAGGAATTCACACCTGGCACAATAGCCTAGATGCCCCTCCTAGCTCTCATTGGTGGGAAATCCAGGCTCAGGACCACCATTTGGTCTCAAAACCTGTGAGATACTCCTCTCATAGCACAGGTTGGCCTGCAACCTTATACCCAAAAATACAAAATAAATTACAATCTGCCTCTCCACTATTGCTTCCCCAAACTTCTTCACAATTCTGGGACATCTAATGTTGGCCTGGTACCTTTCCTTTTCCTGGTTTTGTTAACTTTTATCATATTTTCTTCAGAACTGCTCTTTGCAATAGTTGCTCATCTTCAGGAGTTCCCTCAGTTTCACATTTGCTTGATATCAAAATTGATTAAAAAAAAGAGTACCTCAACCATCACTTCAATCTCAATAACAGGACAGCCTCTTTACCTCAAAGTGAGGATAGCAAAGACGTTTGGTATGCTTTCCTTTATTGGTCAGAATATTGAGTACAGGAGTTGGGAGGTCGTGTTGCAGCTGTAGAGGACATTGGTTAGGCTACTGTCGGAATATTGCGTGCAATTCTAGTGTCCTTCCTATCGGAAAGATGCTGTGAAACGTGAAAGGGTTCAGAAAAGATTTACAAGGATTTTGCCAGGGTTAGAAGATTTGAGCTACAGGGAGAGGCTCAATAGGCTGGGGCTGTTTTCTATGGAGCATTGCAGGCCGAGGGGTGACCTTTTGAGGTTTATAAAATCATGAGGGGCTGTCTATTGATTGTTGCGTGGTGCCCATTCATCCGTTGTCGTAGCCTTTGCTCGGTTTCCCCAATGTACCATGCCTCCGGGCATCCTTGCCTGCAACGTATAAGATAGACAACGTTGGCTGAGTCACATGAGTACCTGCCATGTACAAGGTGGGAAGTGTCCTCACGCGTAATAGTGGTATCTATGTCCACACTCTGACACGTCTTGCAGCGTCCACCGTGACAGGGTTGTATGGAGTTGTCCTGAAAGCCGGCAGTTTGCTATGAACAACGATCTGTTGGAGGTTTGGCAGTTGTTTAAAGGCAAGCAGTGGAGGTGTGGGAAGGTCTTGGTGAGGAGCTCATCCCCATTGATAATGTGTTGCAGGTCACGAAGAACATTGTCTAGTTTTTTACCTCCTGGGAAATACTGAATAACGAAGGGTACCCTGTCAGTTGCAGCACGTGTCTGTCTCCTGAGGAGGTCATTACGGTTCCTTGCTGTGGCACGTGGAATTGTCGGTCGATGAGTTGGGCATTGTACCCCACTCTTGTGAGGGTATCCCTGAGCACTTCCAGGTGTCCGTTATGTTCCTTCTCATCTGAGCAGATCTGGTATATGCGTAGGGCTTGTCCATAGGGGATGGCTGTTTTAATATGTTTTGGGTGGAAGCTGGAGAAGTGTAGCATTGCGAGGTTGTCTGTGGGTTTGCACCACACATCAACCAACAAACAGGAGTGTTCCCTCCCAGTTGGGGAACACTTCAGTGGTCCAGGACATTCACCTTTGGGTGACCATCCTCCAAGGTGGACTTCGGGACAGGCAGCAGAGAAAAGTGGCTGAGCAGAGGCTGATGGCTAAGTTCGGTACCCATGTTCATGTCACATTACAGGTGACCACCATTACACTATACAAATACACAGATACACACACACACACACACACACCACAGACCCTTACAGACTCCCAACTCACACAAGCACCCCCTCACAGACTTAAGACACTCTGCTCTCACCACACATACACTTTCTCACACTCACAACCCCCAACCCAGTTAGGCAGACACACACAGACAGGGGTGAATTTGTACTTGCAGGGTTACAATGCACTTTGCTTAAAAACTGCATTCATTCATGTAAAACTCCGTTATCTCACTTTTTAGATTAGAATCAATCCAAACAACATGGCATAGACAGAGAACACAGGGGGCCAACACCTTCAACATATTGTCTAGCTATCACCATTGTTAACAGCTAACCAGAGACTGCAACTTTAAAAAAAGGTTTTGTGATTTACACATGAAAGAAGTGATACTATCACGGTAGTCTAACAGATGAAAGGCTTAACAGAATCAATTTTTCGATGTATAATTTCAATTACATCACACTGTAAATTTTTGCTATAAACTGTGTGTTAGGATTGAGCCCTCCACCTGATGAAGGAGCGTTGCTCCGAAAGCTAGTGTGCTTCCAATTAAACCTGTTGGACTATAACCTGGTGTTGTGTGATTTTTAACTTTGTAAAATTGAGGAGGAACACTGCCTAATGAGTCAACCCGGGCAAAGCCAAGACTGAGTCTTCAACTGCAAAGATTTGCCTCTATAGAACTTGATTTCATTTATTTATTGTCATGTGTATTCTGTTACAAATTCCAGTGAAACGTGAATTCAGCTTCATTTTCATCTAGAAACCCAAAGGCTTCAATAGAGTCATAGTTATACAGCATAAAAACAGGCCCTTCGGCCCATCATGTCGATGCCAACCATCAAACTACAAACTGTATTAATCTTTTTTTAGGTTAGGTTAGGTCCTACGGTGTAAAAACGAGCCCTTCGGCCTGACTAATGCACCTAACACTGGGAAATTTAGCATGGCCAATTCACCTGACCTGCACCTGTTTGGTCTGTGCAAGGAAACCAGAGTACCCAGTGGAAACCCATGCAGACACGGGGAGAATGCGCAAACTCCACACAGACAGTCACGCAAAGCAGGAATTGAACCTGGGACCCTGGTGCTGTGAGACAGCAGTGCTAACCAGTGAGCCACCATGCCGGTGGTTGTACTTACATTTGACCCATAGCCTATTATGCCTGTCAATTTAAGTCTGGTTGAAGATTTGTAGCTCGGGTGTCCGTTGTTGTGGTTCTGTTCGCCGAGCTGGAAATTTTTGCTGCAAACGTTTCGTTCCCTGGCTAGGGAACATTATCAGTGCTATTGGAGCCTCCTGTGAAGCGCTGCTTTGATGTTTCTTCCGGCATTTATAGTGGTTTGTTCTTGCCGCTTCCGGGTGTCAGTTTCAGCTGCAGTAGTTTGTATGTGACCCGGAAGCGGCAAGAACAAACCACTACAAATGCCGGAAGAAACATCAAAGCAGCGCTTCACAGGAGGCTCCAATAGCACTGATGATGTTCCCTAGCCAGGGAACGAAACGTTTGCAGCAAAAACTTCCAGCTCGGCGAGCAGAACCATGTCAATTTAAGCTCATCTAGATGTTTCTGAGATGCTCATCCAGATGCTTCATCCAAACAATCAGCAATATGAACTCATACAGGTGTGCAGTAAATGCATCCTAAAGGATTACATTTCAATGCATTATCCCTGTGTTATGTTATTCTGTTAATACCCTAAACGTGTGCTTCATCGTTAGAATCCTGTGTACGTCTATATACATTACAGAGTGAGTGCTTTTATTGCTTTTACATTTCAAGGTGTTGCGTGACAAATGTTAGACTTTTCTTCTGAGTTAAACTTACCTGAAAGCCTGTTTCACGTCCACCAGTAGAAGTCACATCACACAAAGTTTAAAGTATTCTTTCTGAAACACAGAACTTGAACACAGAACAAACCGAGAAGTTTAATTACGACCTAAAAAATAATTCTGCTGGATATACTCTCATCTTAGTTATTTATTTCAATAAATAATGACAATGGAATAATTATATGTACTTCATGTCATTCATACCTCGAGGATCATGTATGCATATATGTACGTTTATGCTTCTTTGTACCACAGTTGTTCAAATTTAATACCCCTAAGAGAATGTGCACGGAGGAAAATCTACCAATTAAGAAGTTGAAACTGATCCAAATGAAAACCTGGCCAAAAAATATAAAAGTCTCCAGACCCTACTTCTTCTCCCCCCCCCCCCCGGGTGATTGATAGAGCAAGCAATTTCAATAATATTGGCACAACTAGAAAGATATTTCACAAAAAAAAATTTCATCAAAATATTTTGTATTTTACAAGGATTACGTTTGTCTATATAATAGCCAATAATGCCAAAAATGGTATGCAGGAACTTGTCTTTCTTTTCGAATTAAGTACCAAGAAAAGGTACACAGTTAAAAATCACACAACACCAGGTTATAGTCCAACAGGTTTAATTGGAAGCACACTAGCTTTCGGAGCGACATTCCTTCATCAGGTGATTGCGGAGGGCTCGATCGTAACACAGAATTTATAGCAAAAATTTACACATTTGATTTACACATGAAAGAAGTGAAACTATCACTGTATTCTAACAGATGAAAGGGTTATCAGACAATCAATTTTTCAATGTATAATTTCAGTTACATCACACTGCAAATTTTTGCTATAAATTCTGTGTTACGATCGAGCCCTCCACAATCACCTGATGAAGGAGCGTTGCTCCGAAAGCTAGTGTGCTTCCAATTAAACCTGTTGGAGTATAACCTGGTGTTGTGTGCTTTTTAACTTTGTACACCCCAGTCCAACACCAGCATCTCCAAATCAAGAAAAGTTACAGTCACCATCAACCCAGAGGGCTGCTCTCTCATTAGAGAAAGATGACTGCCGGTATGCTAGTGCTTTAACCAGAGAATCACCATGTCTCAGGTGAAGGGAGAAGTCAATAAGGAGAGTCCTTCATGGTAGCCTCAGCAAGTGCAGGCGCTGAACTCTCACTGTTTGGTGTTACTCAGCATTACAAATCAGCTGTCTAGCCAACCGAGCTAACCAGCCCCTGTCTCTGAGTGCAAACTATTAGGTCACTGGTCATTGTCCCATGAGCAGCCACTATCATTATCACAATCATGTTCTATACTAAGGAACTTCAACCTTTTTTTTAAAGCTAAGTTGAATTATATCCATTTTAGCAGTTGTCCTGTTTCTAAGATCACAACAAGAATTATGTGGATCACTTTACACCCCCCAGACATGGGGTGAAAATGCAAACTCCATGCAGACAGCAACCCAAGGCTGGAACCAAACCCAGGTCTCTGGCACTGTGAGACAGCATTGCTAACCACTGAGCCACTGTGCCACCTTTAGTTAATATTTTACCTGATTAAATAACTAACAATATGATTCGCAGTAGCTCTGGAGTACACACAGAGCAGAAATATTTGGTTCATTTGAAAGCTTCACATCTGTTTCTCCTTAGCCAGATCACTGATTCATGGTGTTTAGGTGGCCAATGTACCAACAGAACATAAAAACAGTTCTACAAAATTGCACTAAAACATTTACATGTTTTATCTAAATTCAGCTTCAACGTTATGTTTGATGGGACTTTGAAGGGCAACGGCTCAGTCAAAGGAGTTGGAGAGATTCCCATTCCATCTGTAAACTCCCATAATGCACTTGCACCATTATCCTCACAGCTGGTGTAAAGAACAAAGTTTAAAAGCAAGTTGTCGTGTACATTTATTGCACATTATTCTTATTACATGTAAACATGGGTTCTAATTTGAACAGAACCATGTATAGTTTAAAGGTTGATTTGCCTTTCCATATTGTGTAGATTAAAAAGAGGAGACATGGATTTAGTTTCAGCTTGGATTCTTTAGGGTACCAGGTCACCTAGAAATTTGTTTACATGAATTTAAGTTGGGCTTTTAAGAAGAACCTTTGGGTGAAAAACTCAAATGCTTTAGAAAGCAAAGGTAGAGGAGAGAAAAAAAAAATTGGATACAACCCAGCCATAAGATGCCCTATGACACAGTGGGACAGAGACAGATATAAGTTTTCTCTCAAAACAAAACAGTGATCAATGATTATGCCAGTTGTTTTTCCACACAGAACGTGGTTATTCAGAAAGAAAAAGGCCTGTAACATTAACAGTGCAACTTACAGCCAGCAAAACAATTTGCAGAAAAAGTGAAGTCTGAAGTGACTTAGACACGAACACAAGAAAAGTTCCTAAAGTAGGAAGCTTTAGGATGTCAGAGTAGGACATCTTACAAGGCTATTAAATACATATGTTTAAAAACACATGTTAAGGAATAAGTGAGCTGTGTTAGAAGTTTGTTTGATCTGTGGAAAAGATAGAAAACTGGACATCAATGAGACGAGACATTCAGTTAATAAGATAATTAACAATAGTTCCCCTTCATAGGCAACTCATCGCTGCCAAATGAGAATCACATCTTGATGCCTGGAACTTGGTTAAAAGATGCAGCACATTGATTTCTACCAGACTTCTTGTGATTCTCCCAGATTTCTTACCATAGTCCAATTTGCTTAGGCCCCTATAAGAATGCCCTCTACATTCCTTATCCTTTAGACCTTCCTTTGTTGACTCTATCCATGTATCGTATTAGTTTGGGGGCTGGGCATTAAAAGTAAAGCTCTAATTGATTGTAGATATACAGTAGACGGCAACAAATCAATAGGGAGCAGGATTGATGGACGAGTCGCTCTGGTCCTGTTTGTCCTTTTCAAATGTTATGGTTCAAGTTGCTTGGTGCGTACAAGTGTGAGAAGTCCGAGATTCAGTCCCATTTTGTGTTGCTGGAACTGCTAAAAATCACACCTCAGATCATTGTGTGATTTCAATGATGAGCTTCTTATTTAGGGCAATTTTCAAACTAAAGGAGGCTCACAAGAGAAGGCATGTATCCCAGTGCCCTAAATGAAATGGTTACTTTCAGTTTGTTGTCCTCCCAGTTCAGGGAAGATATTAGACTTGCACACAATGGATCAAAGATTGACTGACAGGTTGTATCCATTGTTGTCATATCTCAAAAGAAAGATGATATTTGTCAGGTTTTATGATGGTGTATCCTAAGGTCAGCAGCCATGGCTCTTTGAGCAGAGAGGGTGATAGTTGTCCTGAAGAAGGTGGGAGGGGCTTTCAAGCCAGTGTCCTGCTCCTTTTCCTTTCTCAGTTGTCACTTCTCAGCAGTTCAGTTCATGCAGTCAGTTGTGACTGGTTTGATGTGGCGCCACCTTATGTACTGTTTGTGAAAACTTCCTCCAACCATCAAGGTTATTTTGTTCCCTTTTCAAAAAGGTCTTCAAATTGTCCTTAAAACAGATATTCCATCCGTCATGAGTCCACCAAGTTTTGAAAAGAAAATCAGCTTCAGAAACAGATTACTTGGCAAGCGATGCAGTATGATCACAGTTGAAATGCTGAAAGAGTTGGATTTGAAGAAAGTGTTGGAGTTTATTTATCTGTCCTCCCCTTGACTGAGTATCCTGTGGAAATAATACCAGAGAACTTTTCTGGTCGAGACTCAAGTCTCACTGCCAAAGTAAAAGGCTGGTAATCACAACAGTGCTCTAGAGTCTGACAAGCAAGGCCGTGTGATTGTGCTAACTCTCTTCAATACTGATCTCGGCCTAGTTAGAGAATTCATCCCTGACCAACTTTTACAAAGAGTCATGACTGTGTTCTAAACCAACACAAACTTTTCAACCTCAAGTCTGACAGCCAAGATTAAGGTGACACTTAAGGTAACTTCCACTATGGACGTCATGCTGTATGGATCACAAGGCAACATTTAGAGCTCCCCCAGATTCTACAATTCTGCATACAAACGGGTTTTTCTGTGGTTCAACATGGACATGAGCAAGATCTCCCGCTAGCTCTTGCCCAGATCGCCCCCCAAGCTCTTGATTTTGCTGAGTCATGATCAAGCAAGGAGGGGTGGATAGATTCCTTTCCTTGTCCCACTTCTTTACTGTCGTAACAAAGTTTGCATTTAAAAAGTGAGCTGATGTTACTAATTTAAAAATATATTAGACGGTGTATGAGACTGATAACTCAATGTCAGAAAAGATTCCTTAAGTAGCGAATAAACAAAAGATCATTTAATAAATTGCTTAAAATGTATAAATACATTAAAGTATTCATTTTGAAAAAGCATAAAATCTGCAAAGCGTTTTCTTAAAAGTTCTCTGGCCATTGGAGGAAAAAAAAAGACTTATTCAAAGAGTGTGCCAAATGGAAGTCAAGATGGCTGAGTGGTTAGCATTGCTACCTCATACCGCCAGGAACACAGGTTTGATTCCAGCCTCAGATTATTGTCTGTGTGGAGCTTGCACATTCTCCCTGTGTCTCTGTGGGTTTCTGCCAGGCGCTAAAGTTTCCTTCCACAGTCTAAACCTCTGCAGATTAGGTGGATTGGCTATGCTAAATTGTCTGTAGTGTCAATGGATGTCTAGGTGGATTAGCTATGAGAATGGGCTTAGTGTAGGGGGGACTTGGTTTGGGTGGGTCTGACATTGGAGGGTTAGTGCAGAATTGATGGGCCAAATGGCCTCTTTCTGCACCGTCATGATCCTATGAAATGCTGATCTGCAGTCAGTCACCTTTCACACAAAGTCTCTTCCTGGATCAGTTATGCCTCATTGAGTTCTCTTTTTCTGGGTACAGTAGTGTGGATTTGGACTTCTCATTTAAGAAAATCCAATTTGCAATGAAGAGGTCTTCCAATGGGTTTGCAACTCTTAAAACTTGATGAGAATGGTTTCAGAAAAAGAGAGCACAAAGGCTGTTTTCCCTGTAGCAAGCTCTTTCCGAGTGTGTTCAAAACCATTGTGTTTTACATCCATAAAAAATGGGCCATGCGACCACTCTCGGAAATTGCCACAGATTCAGTGACTTCAGTCAAGCAGCTTGTTTTCTTTGTACTTTTTTTTATTTATTCCTGTGAACTGAGTGACACTGGAGAGGTCAGCATGTTTTGCCATCACTAGTTAGCCTTGAGAAGATGGTGATGAGCTGCCTTCTTGAACCACTGCATTCCATTTGTTATAGGCAGAACACTGCTGCTAGTAGGTGATAATAGAAAGGATGGTGATGTATTTCCAGGATGGTGGTGCTACCATGTATCTGCTGCCCTTGACCTCTTAAATATCAGTGATCCCAGGTTTTGAAGGTGCTGTCTAGGAACAGTTCTGCAGTTGTAGGTGGTATTTTCTTTGGAAAGTGTCTTTTTCAAAAAAATTGAAGATATACTTTTATACATTCAGAGATGGGATAAATGAATACATCAGATAACATACCTTCATGACAATGGAACGACTGGGAAATCACTGAATACTTTAACATCTCAGCCATTACCTTTATTAAAAAGTTGTCATCAAGGGAGTGATCCAGTACGGAATCAACTGGGCCACTGCAGCCTTCTAATAACCATAAAACTAGATCTTTAACAACAACAGAAATCTCCAGAAAAGGAGATTTTCTGTAGAGGGAGTCTTGATATGATGTAGATTACACAATAATAGGTGGAGTGCAGCACAGATGGAAGTTTCAAATTACAAAAACATATTGATAAATTAAATGAATGAGCAAAAGTATAATGAATGGATTTCAATATCAGGTAAGTGTGAGGTCATTCTATTTTGGAGCTGAAAAGGACAGGACAGAGTACTTTCAAAATGGGGAAAAGCTACAAACAGTGGCAATTCAAACAAACTAGAGAGTTCAGAATATAGACCATTTAAAGCATGATCAATACAATAATTAATAACGTTATTGTAATTCTGTCTTTATACCTGGAGCACAAATAGGGTTAGAGATTACTTTTCAGTTATATAAAGCTATAGGTAAATCAATCTACTGTGAGCAGTTCCAGGCACCACACCATCTTGGAGTTTAGATTATTACAATCATATCTGGATACTAATGGTTAAGTTATACATACAGATCTAATAATCCAAGATTCCCTGAAATTTTGAAGACTCTTCTAAACTCCAGCAGATACAAGTCTAACCTTTCCTGATAAGACAACCTGCCCATTCCAAATATTAGTCTGGCAAAATCTTCTCTGAATTGCTTCCAACATTTTTACATACTTCCTTAAGAAAGGAGGCAAATACTACACTCAGCACTTTAGGAGTCATCTCACCAACATTGTGTACAATTGAGGCATAACCTCTATATTTTTGTATTCAATCCCTCTCGAGTAACATCCTCTCAGCATCTGCTTTATCTAGCCCCTCTTGGAATCATAGATCTTTCAATAAGATCACCAGGCATTCCTCAAAGTACTGATGGGCAAAGGCCTAACGTGCTCAGCTTTTCCTCAGAAGACAATCTTTTTATCCCAGAAGTATGCCAAGTGAAACTTCTCCAATCTATTTTCAATGCAATTACACTTTTCCTGAAGGAAAACAGACCAAGGTGTACACTGGATGCAGTCACACTAAGGCCCCGGAAGCTGTAGCAAACACTCCTACTTTTCTTCTCCATCCTGCTTGTAATAAATACCAATATTCCCTTTGCCATCCTAATCATTAAACCTCCAGGTTTGTTTGTTTTCCAATTTCATGTAACACATTAAACTCCATCTGTACCTCTCAGTTCAGCAGTCTCTCTCTCTATTTTAAAATGCATACTGTGGTTTTATTCTTCACACCTAAAGGTCCCATTTTCCTACGTTATACGCCATCTTCTCAATTCTGACCATTCTCTGAACAGATTCTCTTCACAACTCGCCTTTCCACCTATCTTTGTGTTGTTAACATTGTAGTAACCACATACCCAGCTTCCTCATCCAAGTTATCAATATAGACTACACATATTTGAGGGGGCACTGGCTCAGATCCCTATTCACTCCATTAGTTTCAGTTTGCAAAAAGAAATTCATGTATCCTGACTTTCTACTTCCTGTTAGGTGGCCAATCCTCAGTAAGTAAATTACCTCCAACACCATGAGTTCTTTTGTTGTTCTAAGTGGCACATTATCAAATTGCCACCAACTCCATGCAATAACTGACCTGGAGCCAGCACACTGATAGGAAATGCATAGATTAGAAAATATTCCGTTACACAGTAGTGACAATCTAGGCTTTACTCTTCCGATTTTCAGAATGCTGCCCTTGATTGGCATTCACAAATGCACAAGTAAAGGCCATTGGGAAGAAAATGAGCCTTGGTTGATTTTTACCAATTTTTTCCACACAGAGCCAACTGAGCCATTTTGACTTCATAAAATTAAAGTTAACACAAACGTTAGGAGATAACAGACTGCATTTAAAATGAAGCTCAATATATTCAGTTAAGAATAGTGAGGAGAAACAAAGACTTTCATTTGTATGGCAGCTTTCACAGTCACAGGATGTCTCCAAGCAGTTTACAGTCAATTAAGTACTTTTTGAGTATAGTGACTTGTTATCCAGGAAATAAGCCAGTCAATTTGCCACAGCAAACTCCTGCACATAGCAAACTTTTCCACATAGCAACCTGATAACAACCAGATTATGTATACTTGTATTATTGACTGAAGGATAAATATTTGCCAGGACATCAGTGATACTATGCTCTGTTTCAAAATACTGCTATAAGACCTTTTACACCCACTGGAACAGTTGGTGCCTTGGTTTAGCATCTAACCTGAAAGGGCACCTTCCACAGTACATCACTAGACAGTCAGTGTTGATTTCAGTGCTCAAACCTTCGATGGGCTTGGGTCCAGAACACATTATTCAGAGGCAACAGTGTTTCCAACTGAACTACAATTGGCTCTACAAATATAACTTCTCACATACTCAGTTCCCAGTAGATTCAAATTGCCTACTCACATTAATGTTTCTTCCTAATTACTATATAATCCCTATGACCACCACCAGTACTCCATGTTTTATTCAACTCTTATGTTGATCGGTTGAGAGCCTTTCAATAAATATCTTAATTTGCATCAGTGTAGTAATGAATTGCAAACACTGATTCACTGAGGTTTATACTGCTACATATGTCTATTCATTCTCAGCTTCACCTCATGCCAGTCAATGCAATCCCACTTACATATATGCCTTTGCTATTGCACATGGAAGGAGCAGCATGGTGGACCAGCAGCAACTGAACCATTCCTTCCTTCATTTATCGGACAAAGGCCAGAACAATTACTTCTTCCCACAGCTGTGAAACAGCAATTGAATAGCATGTGTCAATAGCCAGCTGGCTCACAATAGGCACAAACATGGTAAGGCCATTGCTAATCAGCTATAAATTATCTAATGTTACTCCATCCCTTTTGATTTTACCCTCACTTTCATCCCCTCGATTCTCCTGAAGAGCATGCTACATGAAGTACAGATTTAGAGATGGCAAGGTTTTTTTCTGTAATGCCTACGCATTATTTGTATAACTTACTGCCTCTGCTACCACACACGCTAAGTCCAAGCTATTTGCACTCAAAACAGAACATTTATATGTTTTAAAATGACAATGTTTTGAACTAGTAAGGTACTTGCAAATGTGTGGCAAGTGAACTGCATACATCTCATCAGACACTCTGGCTCTGGAAAAAAAATCAGAATCTTCTTTACTGATTACAGATACTGACTAATACCAACTGTGCATTCTCACATTATTGCCAGACATTCTTTTTCTCATTCAAATATCCATACATTCATATTTCCGATAAGAATCACTTCTTATATTTCACATCTAATCCTGCTACGTTTTGTCATGTTGCCTCAGTTGAGGCCAACTAACTGAGTATAGATATGAATGAAACTTCAGCTTTCCCAGGATGCACCACTCCAAATGCTGTTATCCAGTGGGCAACCCTCTCATTTTTAAACAAAATTCTTCTCTTGATGTTTGCATTGGCTTCTTTTTAGAATTGGCTCAGTATGGCTTTAAAATACATCAATGCAGCACTAAAACTGTTTGGAAAAAGCCAAATAGCATCTTAGTGGAGGATTAGTTTAAATTTCACTTTCCCTTCCAAAAAGTGATTTCAATCCTCTTGCATTTCTGCCCCATTACCTGTCACGTCTGTACAAAATATAATGGCCTTGTTGCACAATTTTAAGTGTCTGAACTTGACCTCATATCAAGCAGATTTGGGCAAAATGCAATGCCTTCAAAGTGATCATTCGTGAGTCAGAAAAATTGGACCAATTGGAAAATGGACAGACATTTCCCTCCACAATCAGATATCATCAGTAATTTGAGAATAAATGTCTGTGTATATCCCACTCTGGAATGGATTTTAAATGTTTCACTAAAGTTCCTTAGGGAAGGAAACTTTCCATCTTGACCTGATCTATTCTACGTGCCTTTCCAGACCCACAGCAATGTAGTTGATTCTGAATTGCTCTCTGAAATGGTGTAGTAAAGTGCTTGCATCAAATGCTACCAGGAATAGACAACAAATGCTGACCAGCCAGTGGCACATCTGTCTCATGAATGAGAAAAAAGTTTCACCTCCCTGTGAGAATGTATTTCACTTATTATTCTGTTCTGGAAATAACAGAAAAATGCTGGAAAAACTCAGCATGTCTGGCAGTATCTGCGGACTACGGAGAAAACAAAACAGAGTTAATGTTTCGAGTCCAGTAACCCTTCTTCCACAGTTGACCCGTGATGACTTCCATACCTGAGGGTTAATGGGCACAGTGGGTCAAGAATTAACCTGCAGTTTGTTACCAGCGAGATGGAGAACGTTGATCATCCGCTTCTCTATCTCTCTTGAGAAGTTCCTGCAGTGCTTGCCCCCCCTCCCCTTTTGATCTTCTTCCCAGACTGTTTTTAAATCAAATTAACTCTTTCACAGTAACGTTCAAACCCCGCAGTGATATATGCATTTGGACAACACAACGCTGGTTATCCCAATACAATGCCGTTTCTGCAAGTCTACTCTCTCAAACATTAAAACCGGGCTCCTAATCGGCAGATGTCAAAAACACCACCCCCGTCCCATCACACCCCATTGATTCTCTACTTTAATTACTCGAAGCCAATAAAGGAACAGATTGCAGCAGATCCTTACCCCCACCCCCAATGAATGTTGTCCCAATGCAAGGTGGCATTGGTGTGGGGAGGGGGCGGTCCGGGTGGAAAGGTTATCCCTCCCTTACTATTCCCAAGTGAAAGTCAGGGAAATATACTTGCAATTCGGTGCTGGGACCGAGCCGCTTTCCCTGCACTGTCCTCCTGGTGCTCTGGGTTTCCTTCTCCTCTTCCCCTGGGACAGGGCAGCAGTCAGCAGCAACACAGTTAAAGGCTGCCGAGCCACTCACACGCTGTACAACCACAAGAGAAAAGCGGTTCTAATCTCCTCCCCCCATCTCATTCCTTCCTTACCGTTTCCCTTACTCCAATCGGTTCCTGGTCGTTAAAGTATGTGACTCCCCAGGAAGCGTTGACTATAAACAGTTCCCACCCGCGGTTTTTGCTTTTTTCTCCTACCAGGTTGTTACTGGTGGGTTTTCCTCAAGTCCCACGTATAACAGCAGTTTCCCAGCTGCTCTCAAGAGTTTGCAACATCCACACCTCACCAGGCTGCTGACACGTTCCCAATCCCGTCTCCCTCACTTTCCCACACACACACATCTCACTGTCGCTGGGATCAAGCTTCCTGCCTCAGCTTTGCCTTTGTACTCTGCTCAAGCCCTGAACCCACTCACAAACTCACCCACTGTAACTGCACAGAGGGCGGCTCGGTTACTGCAGGTCGATGCCGTCTCCTGCTGCAGCTCCTTCTTCTCAAGAATCGGAGTGCTTGAATGAGCAGCCCTCCCCTCTTCCCCCCCCCGTCTCCTTTCTTTTCTCTCAAACACATGCACGGCTGGAGAGGAATCTCATGATGTCAGAGCTCCACCTCCTGGGACACAGGGGTGTACCCAGCCACACTGACTGACCGCCCACTCACTGGTACTCTCATGCTTACTAACCCCCCACAGCCCTGTCCTGTGGGCTATCTAATGTGAGGGAGGATCTGTCAAGCTCTGCCTTCAAGAATTAACACCTGCTCAGAATCAGTCACAAGCATTTTGCTGATGTTTCTACTGCTTTATATATGTGTGCACGTGCACAGTGCTTCAATTGCCCTGATCTTTCCTCTGAGTACAAAATATTGAAGGTAAAATACTCTGTTCTTCCAACAGATTAATGCCTGGTCTCAATTTATTGTACTGTATGAATTTGCAGAAGGTTATCTGGATGCAACATATACACATTCTACTAGCTGGTCATGCTTTTTCCCTTTATTTAGAAAGGTGAGTTTTCATCCAGCTGAAAACTTCCTGCAAACCATGGTATACTTGCTTATGTGTGGTGAAACATGGTGCATTTGGATTTAGGGGAACAGTAAAGAGTGAGAGATTGGGGTGTTGAAGAGGAAGCATCAATTGACTCATGGCTTTCTGTCAAGTGGACGTCTCCAGGAAAATGATAGCTTCTGCTGACCCTTGGGTAGCTGACCCTTTTCAAATCTGTGCCCCAGTCATACCCTTTAGTCACCTCTGTGGGGCTGGGAAAATCCAGCACAAATAAGGGTTTGGAGGAATATGGGCCGGGTGCTGGCAGATGGGACTAGATTGGGTTGGGATATTTGGTCGGCATGGACAGGTTGGACCGAAGGGTCTGTTTCCATGCTGTACATCTCTATGACGCTATGAATAGATTTGGACTTTAAACTTAGCTGCAGTACCCTCCAAATCCTCTGACTTTAATGGATTCTGAGGGTTGCAAACTCCTCCACCGGCAGACTATTGCATCCGCTGCACCCGATGTGGCCTCCTCTATATTGGTGAGACAGGCCACTTACTTGCGGAACGCTTCAGAGAACACCTCTGGGCCGCCCGAACCAACCAACCCAATCACCCCGTGGCTCAACACTTTAACTCCCCCTCCCACTCCACCGAGGACATGCAGGTCCTTGGACTCCTCCACCGGCAGAACACAACTACACGACGGCTGGAGGAGGAGCGCCTCATCTTCCGCCTGGGAACCCTCCAACCACAAGGTATGAATTCAGATTTCTCCAGCTTCCTCATTTCCCCTCCCCCCACCTTGTCTCAGTCGGTTCCCTCAACTCAGCACCGCCCTCCTAACCTGCAATCCTCTTCCTGACCTCTCCGCCCCCACCCCACTCCGGCCTATCACCCTCACCTTGACCTCCTTCCACCTATCCCACCTCCATCGCCCCTCCCCCTAGTCCCTCCTCCCTACCTTTTATCTCAGCCGGCTTGGCTCTCTCTCTCTTATTCCTGATGAAGGGCTTATGCTCGAAACGTCGAATTCTCTATTCCTGAGATGCTGCCTAACCTGCTGTGCTTTGACCAGCAACACATTTGTAACTGAGAGGGATTGGCAATTAGCAAATTCACTTTCCCATGCAGTACTCATGGGATTCCACATGGTCCCAGCTTGCAACTCCATGCTGTTCTAACATTTGTTCATTGAAATAATTGGTGCAATATTGCCAGGAAGATTTAATTTCAGGGATGAACTCAATGGAACACAGCATTAGACATCTCAGAGGAAACAAATCTTAAAGTACAGGATAGCATCCAAATTAAATACTAAATCAGTGATTGAACACAGATTTCTAAACACAATTGAGCATATAACTAATGATGTTACAGTTCACCAAAGAGTAAAAGAAGCAACAGATACTTTTACAAAGTACTGAAATCCTTTCAAAACTACTTCAACCTCAGAACCAATAAAATTATTGAAATAGCAGAATTTAATAGGGGAGTTCAGCATCAAGAGGAATCCACAAATGATTTTCTTAATGATCTCAGCAAATTAGTAGAGAAATGTGACTCTGGTCTTCAAGTCAGAGTTTATAAGTGACAGAATATTATAGGAATTGCTGGTGAGTTTTTAGAACAAAGAACATAGGACATAGAAAAGTACTGCACAGAACAGGCCCTTCAGCCCACAATGTTGTGCCGAGGATTATTCCTAATCTAAAATAAAATAACCTAACCTATGCACACCTCAATTCACTGCTGTCCATGTGCATGTCCAGCAGTCACTTAAATGTCCCTGATGACTCTGCTTCCATTCATGGAATACATTCCATGCATTCACAACTCTCTGTGTAAAGAACCTACCTCTGACGTCTCCTCTATACCTTCCTCCTAATATCTTAAAACTATGACCCCTCATGCCAGTCAATCCTGCCCTGGGGAAAAGTCTCTGGTTATTGACTCTATCCATGCCTCTCAATCAGGTCACCTCTCTTCCTCCTTCTCTCCAGAGAGAAAAGTCCAAGCTTAGTCAATCTCTTCATAAGGCAAGCCCTTCCAGTACATGGAGCATCCTGGGAAACCTTCTTTGCACCCTCTTCAAAGCCTCTGTATCTTTCCTACAGTAGGGTAACCAGAACTGGACACAATATTCCAAGTGTGGTCTCACCAGGGACTTGTGGAGCTGTAGCAAAACCTCACGGCTCTTAAACTCGATCCCCCTGTTGATGAAAGCCAAAACACCATATGCATTCTTAACAACCCTATTCACTTGGGTGGCAACTTTGAGGGATCTAGGTATTTGAACACCAAGATCCCTCTGTTCCTCCACACTGCCAAGAATCCTGTCTTTAATCCTATGTTCAGCATTCAAGTTCAACCTTCCAAAATGCATCATTTCGCATTTATACAGGTGGAACTCCATCTGCCATTTCTCAGCCCAGCTCTGCATCCTGCCTATGTCACGCTGCAGCCTGCAATAGCCCTTGATACTATCAACAGCATCTCCAACCTTTGTGTCATCTGCAAATTTACTAACCCACCCCTCAACCTCCTCATCCAAGTCATTTATAACAACTACAAACAGCAGATGCCCAATAACAGAGCCCTGTGGGATACCATTCACCACTGACCCCCAGGCAGAATTCTTTCCATCTACAACCACTTGCTACCTTCTGTCAGCCAACCAATTCTGAATCCAGACAGCCAAATTCCCTGTATTCCATACCTCCTGACTTTATGAATGAGCCTACCATGGGGAACCTTATCAAATGCCTTGCTAATGTCCATATACACCACATCCACTGCTCGACCTTCATCGACCTGTCTCGTCACCTCTTCAAAGAACTTAAATAAGATTTTTGAGGCCTGACCTGCCCCTCATAAAGCCATGCTGACTGCTTTTAATCATGCGATGCTTTTCCAAATAGTCATAAATCCTATCCCTCAGAATTCTTTCCGAAACCTTGCTGACCACAGATGTAAGACTGACTGGTCTGCAATTGCCAGGGATTTCCCTATTCCGCTTCTTGAAAAGAGGAACAACATTCATCTCCCTCCAATCCTCTGGCACAAATCCCATGGAAAGTGAGGAAACAAAGATCTTCGCCAACAGCTTCGCAACCTCCTTTCTCGCTTTCCAGAGCAGCCTAGGATAAATCTGGACTGAAATCTGCCAAAGTTTCCAGCACATCAACTTCATCAATCTTAATCTGTTCAAGCCTGTTTTCCAGATCCGCAAAGTTCTCATTCACAACAAGTTCCCTACCTTAGTGAAAACTGAAGCAATAAACCCATTCCCCTATCTGCTCAGACTCCACGCACAAGTTCCCTACACTATCCCTGATCGGCCCTACCTTCTTCCTGATCATTCCCTTATTCCTCACACATGAGTAAAGTGCCTTTGGGTTCTCCCTAATCCTTCTTGTCAAGCCTTTTTTCTGCCTCCACCTGGCTCTCCTCAGTTCATTTCTGAGCTCCTTTCTAACCAGCCTGTAATCCTCTAAATCTGCGCTAGATCCTTGCTTCCTCCACTTTATGTATGCTGCCTTCTTCCTTTTGACGAGAAGCTCCTCTGTTCTCGTCATCCAAGGCTCCTTAATCCTACCCCTTCTTACATGTCTCAGAGGAACAATTTTGTGCATCACTCACAACAAATGCTCCTTAAACAGTCTCCCCATGTCTGCTGTGCCCTTTCTGTGGAACAATTGTTCCCAGTCTGTAATTCCCAACTTCTGTCTGATAGTGTCATAATTTCCTTTTCCCCCATTAAATATCTTCCCTTGGTAACTGCTCCTTTCCTTCTCCAAGACTATGGTATATGTGAGGCTGTTGTGGTCACTGTCACCAAAGTGTTTTCCCACGGTGAGATCTGACACCTGTCCTGGCTCTTTGTTGGGTTAATTACTGACAATAACGGCATTGTGGGTAATCTACAGTAGGTGAATGGCAGCAGTTCAAGAAGACAGCTCACCACCACCTTCTCAAGGGTAACTAGGGCAATAAAATGCTGGCCATCCAGCAATGCCCACGTAGCATGAGTGAATAAAAAGAGAATTACTATCCAAAGATTACTAGAGACAGCAATTCAGACAATGACTAAAACAGAAATCTGGAAACAATACAAATCAGTCCTAAGGAGAAGCTCAACCTTGGTACAAAAGCTCAGCAGAGTCCATTCAATTCTCAACATACAAATATATAAACAATGTATGCATGAAACTCAGCAATAAGAACAGGCATCACACACTGAAAGTACTAGTCATTGCAATGGAACAAAGAATTAGTGACCATAACTCTAAGTTTCAAAGTCTTAATTGAAAGGGATAAGGATAGTGTAGAAGTTAAGCTTCTAAACTAGGGGAAGATAATTTCAATATTATAGAGATCTGGCAAACATAGAGTGGGAGCAGCTATTTGGACTAAGTCTACATTTAGAAACTGTGAGTCACTTAAAAGTAATATAATGAGAGTTCAGAGCCAGCGTGTTCCTCTAAGAGTGAAGGGCAAAGGTGACAAATCCAGGAAACCCTGGATGTCAAGGGGCAGTGAGAGATTGAGAAAGAAAGCGAAGGAAGCAGATTTTAGACACACTGCATTAAAAACAGGAGAGGCCATTCAAACGTATAGAGAGTTTAGAGGATTAAGGAAAATCCCAAGGCATTTTATATAGGTATTAAAAGCAAGGGGATAACCAGGGAAAGAGTCGGACCATTAGAATCCAAAGAGATTGATAAGATGTATCCCAGGCTGCTGTGGAAGGCAAGGGAGGAGATTGCTGGGCCTTGGTGGAGACATTTAATAGTTCATTGGCCACAGGTGAAGTACCAGATGACTGGAGAATAGATAATGTGGTTCCTTTATTCAAGAAGGGAAGCAGGGATAGACAAAGTAATTACAGACCAGTTAGTCTGAGGTCAGTGGTAGAGAAAATATAGAAAAAAATTCTGAAGAGCAGGATTCCTGAATGTATTTCTAATGAAGGGCTTATGCCCAATATGTTGACATTCCTGCTCCTCAGATGCTACCTTACCTGCTGTGCTTTTTCAGCACTGCACTTTTTGACTTTATCTTCCTTGGAGTATAGGAAGTCAAAGAACAACTGGTCAGAGGACATCTGAGCGAACTTTTCATTGGGCTCTCTAGACTCATGTTGGACCCTAAACAAACAAACAAAAACAAAATCCATTAGATTGGTTGAGTTGGCAGAAGAAATTTGTTTCGCACTGTCAATGCCATGGATCTATACACAACAGTTTTCCATTGCTGTCAACACTGAAGACTACTCAGACTGCAAAAGCCTGGAAGGCTGGTCAAGAAAAACAAGCACGGAGATAGTCAATGGTCAACATACCTTGCCTTAGTCAATTGACAAATCTGAACTGACATTAATCAGAATTCTCAGTAACCATGACAGTGGTCATGCCAAGGTAGAAATGACCCTCAAAGAGCAGAACTGAGCAAGGGAACATTACTGAAGATGAAAGAGAGAGTCCAAACCAATCAACTTGAAGTGAAACGTTGACATGTTTCAGCATAAAGGAGCAAGTGTGTTGAGAATGAAAACCTGTCACAGACTGAAGATGTAGTGCATACAACTCCAATGAACTAATCAAGAAAGATGGTAAGGAAAAGTGAGGGAACTATAGACCAGTAAGCCTGACATCAGTGTGGGCACATTGTTGGAGGGAATCCTGAGGAACAGGGTTTGCATGCATTTGGAAAGGCAAGATTTGGGATAGTCAACATGGCTTTGTGCATAGGAAATCATGTTTCACTAACTTGTTTGAGTTTTCTGATGAAGTTACGAGGAGGATTGATTAAGGCAAAGCAGTGGATGAGATCTATATGGACTTCAGTAAGGTATTCAACAAGGTTTCTCATGGTAGACTGGTTAACAAAGTTAGATCACATGAAATACAGGGAGAAATAACCATTTGGATTTATGGGCGGCACGGTGACACAGTGGTTAGCACCGCTGCCTCACAGCGCTAGAGACTCGGGTTCAATACCCGCCTCAGGTGACTGACTGTGTGTGAGTTTGCACATTCTCCCCGTGTCTGCATGGGTTTACTCTGGTTTCCTCCCACAGTCCAAAGATGTGTAGGTTAGGTGAATTGGCCATGCTAAATTGCCTGTAGTGTTAGGTGAAGGGGTATGGGTGGGTTGCAGGTCAGTGTGAGACTTGTTGGGCCGAAGGGCCTGTTTCCACACTGTAAGTAATCTAATCTAGAACTGGCTCGAAGGTAAAAGACAAAGGGTGATGGTGGAGGGTTGCTTTTCAGACCTATGAACAGTAAAAAGTGAGGTCTGCAGATGCTGACCTGCTGCGCTTTAACCAGCAACACATTTTCAGCAGACCTATGAACAGTAGTGTGCTACAAGGATTGGTGCTGGGTTCATTGCTTTTTGTCATTTATATAAATAATTGGATATAAACGTTGGAGGTATAGTTAGTAAGTTTGCACATGACACCAAAATTGGAGGTGTAATGCACAAATCCAAGAAGCTTACCTCAGAGTACAATGGGATCTTGATCAGATGGGCCAATGGGCTGAGGAGGGGCAGATGGAGTTTAATTTAGACAAATGTGAGGTGCTAAATTTTGGAAAGGCAAATGAGGGCAGGACTTATACATTTAATATTAAGGTCCTGGGGAGTGTTGCTGAACAAAGAGACCTTCGAGTTCAGGTTCATAATTCTTTGAAAGTGGAGTCTCAGGTAGATAGGATAATGAAGACGGCAATTGGTGTGCTTTCCTTTACTGGTCAGAGCATTGAGTATCAGGAGTTGGGAGGTCATGTTGTGGCTGTACAGAACATTGGTTAGGCCACTGTTGGAATATTTTGTGCAATTCTGGTCTCCCTTCTAGAGGAAGGATGTAGTGAAACTTGAAAGGGATCAGAAAGGATTTACAAGGATGTTTCCAGGGTTGGAGAGTTTAAGCTATAGGGAGAGGTTGAATAGGCTAGGGTTATTTTCCCTGGAGCATTGGAGGCTGAGGGGTGACCTTAGAGAGGTGCATAAACTCATGAGGGACCTGGGTAGGATAAATATACCCCAGGTCTTTGGACTGGGGAATTCAGAACTAGAAGCATAAATTTAGGGTGAGAAGAGAAAGATTTAAAAGGGACTTAAGGGGCAACTTTTTCACGCAGAGTGTGGTACATGTATGGAATGAGCTGCCAGAGGAAGTGGTGGAGGCTGGTACAATTACAACATTTAAAAGACATCTGAATGGGTATATGTATAGGAATGGTTTAGAGGGATATGGGCCAAGTGCTGGAAAATGGGGCTAGATTAATTTAGGATATCTGGTCGGCATGGAGAAGTTGGACCGATGGGTCTATTTCTGTTCTGTATATCTCTTTGACTCTATGACTCTAAGTGACCACTGAGAAGGGACAATATATGTCCAATGATTGAAGATACTAGAAGGAAGAAATAGTCTGTTTCATCAAGGTAGATGTCCACCAAGAAGGAAATCCAACAGATTATAAATCTTCCAGTTTAAATGTACCTGTAGACTATCGGGCTGAGAATAAAATGATTTTTCATCCAATAAACTCCCAATTTTCCAAAGCTGAAAAGAACATGTGCTGGGGGTATAATCAAACCTCTAGATCACCTGAATTTGTAAAGTCATAGCCTTGGGTGGGTCAGAAATGGTGATACAAAATGTGAAATTATACACACAAATGTATCACACGAATGAAGGGAAAAAAGATTGGAGGAGGATGTTCTCTATGGGTGTGAAAAGGTTAATACTGAGGAGTATCAATAAACACCACCCACTAGGATGATGTCATACGGACTTGTGGGCAGAACCGCTTAGAGTGTCAGAAAAGTGAAGCCTAACATCTGGTTCTCCTCAAAATCTCTGTAACAATGTCTACCATATCAATAGCTTGTAACCATTTGCTAACATGCAATAAAGCTACATCTTTTTAACCACAAGAGATAGACAAGAAAGTGATTTTCCACAACTACACTAGACCGGGCAGGCCCTGTACTTTCTGAAAGAGGAGGGTAGCTGCAACAAACATTATGAGCAGCGGTTTAACCAGCTTGGTGAGTTGGTATTCCCCTACAAACAGAGACTGTGAACTGCAAATCAGTATAAAGATTATTTAAAATCATATTGCTATAAGGACTAACCTCAAAGACCAGGAAGCAGTGAAGGCCATCAGTGTAGACACCTGTTACATGTAGTCAGGTAGCTGGTATCTTGTAGTGGGTGCACAGTGGCTCAGAGGTTAGCACTGCTGCTGCAAAATGCCAAGGACTCAACTTAAATTCCAGCCTTGGATCACTATCTGTGTGGAATTTGCACATAATCCCTGTGTCTGTGTGGGTTCTGCTGGGTGCTCTAGTTTCCTCCCACAGTCTGGGGATGCAGTTTGGGTGGATTAGCTGTGATAAATGGGGTATTATGGGATTGAGTGACATGCTCTTCTGAGGGTTGGCATAGACTGGGTGGGCTAAATAGCCTCTTTCTGCACTGTAGGGATTCTATCTGAATGGATAGATTTCTTAATTTGGAGAGACCACTTAATTCCAGTTGTATTTAATGAGATGTAAATGCATTCAGCTATTTTTCCTGACATGGACACTTAGGAAGGTCCATCTATCTTTCAAGGTAGGAGCAGCACTTGATTGCAAAACTTTATCCTACCTGCAAGAATCTGATTTTTTTAAACTCTAATCCAATTAGGTTCCTCCACTGCCATTCCTCTTGCCTCCTCTGGAATGGAAGATTCCACCCAGACTTCCTGTTTGGTTTATTAACTCCAGTAATGCATTGCACAGCATCACAGTCTTTTTTCTTCTGTGAATTAAAGCATCCTTATGGTATGTTTTAAATTCCTTGCACTTAATTTTACATCTTTATCTCTTCAGTCAAGCAGATCTTGTGGCCTGGTGGTTAGTGTCCCTGTCTTTGAGCCAGAAGGTATGACTTCAAATTCTGTTCTATGCCTAGAACAATTATGCCATTATGTGACCTAATAGCTTCATTATCAGTCTGCAAATCCTTTTAAGTGTATGCCAATAGCAGGTGGTAAGAATGAGAGAGATGCCTGGTTAGCCATGTGTTGGAATAAAAATTGGAGACTCCTTCATCACTGTTCATTGTTTTGTACTCCAGCATGACTCTATGCATGTTAAAATGTATGTTGCCAGAGCAATTTGGAACAAGGGAGAAGTATGTCAAAAGAAAAAGACAAAGAATTTTAGACTGTACAGAGAACTTTAACTCATCTATCTTACAGATCTTCAGAAAAAATAAGGAAGAGTTAGAGTACCATATCATTTAATTTGACTCATTCAGAGACCTTAGATACTAACAAATTTTGGCTCTGCAGGTGTGTATAGTTGAAGGCAGGACAAAGCCATTCAATTTTGGCAAGGAGTTGGACAAGGTTGCCTGCTTTCACCATCGCTTTCAAAATCCCTGGAGCAAAGGTCATGAGAGACGTCAATCCTGCTCTGCTAGAACATCTTGGGGCAAGTATTAGTGGTCACCCTGAATATGGTATGGTTATGATAAGTGGAATTCCTGTGTCAGTTTGAGTATAGGAGTCAGATTTGAATCACTAGAGATTACTTATAAAACTTGACTCTTATAATTAAAGATTCTTTTCAATTGTCAGACCTTAAGTTAGTGATTGCATAAGTCCTTTCTTTGCAATATTGGCTGGAAATTTATGTTAGAAAATGTTTTGTATTGTAAGATGTTACCGAATGGATAATATATCACAATATGTCTTTACTAATCTTAAGTTACATTGCATAGAAGCTACATGTGGGCCAATGTGGCCTCAATCATGGATGCAAGCCAAACTGCAGAATGATAGGCCAACAGTGATAAGCTGCTTTCATGATGGCTGAATATAATAGCAGTGAATGGTTGAATTAAAAAATGATCAGGACATTACCTACACTGAATTCATAGAATCTCAATGCTCATATATTGTACCGACAAAATGATTACCCCGAAGTGAGATTATTCACATTGTCTAACATATTTATGGAATTTCTCTGCATGTGATGTGAGAGATAATATATAAAACAATTTCAGGGACCTTCTGAATGTTTTCTAGACTTTCTGGAGATGTATGACCTCCTCCTGAGATTTCTGGCATCTCCAGATGATGCCATTCCCCAGAAGATCCTAATCTTCATTCAATTTGTTTCACTCCATGTGATATCAACAAATGGCTGTGAGCACAAAGACTATGGGCCTGACAACATTCTAATGGAGAAACATAGAAAATAGGAACAGGAATTTGGCCCTTCAAGCCTGTTCTGTCAATCAACATGGTCACCTATTTTAATGTCATACTCCTGCTCCTCTTCCCATACCTTTGACATGTTTTGCTTTTAGAAATCTATTTCTTTCAAAATCATATTCAACTTTGGCAGCACAATGGCTCTGTGGTTAGCATTGCTATCTCACAGCATCAGGAACCTGGGTTTGATTCCATCCTTGGGCAACAATCTGTGTGGAGTTTGCATGTTCTCCCCTATCTGTGTGGCTTTCCTCCAGGTGCTCCTGTTTCCTCCTAAAGTCTAAAGATGTGGATGTTAGGTGGATTGGTCATGCTAAATTGCCCTGGAGTGCCCAGAGATATGGAGGCTAGGTGGATGAGCCAGGGTTACAGGGAAAGGGTGGGAGGGACGGGTCTGGGTGAGATGCTCTTTAAAAGATCGGTGCAGGTTCGATGACCTAGATAGCCTTTATCTGCACTGTAGGGTTTCTATGACCTGGTTTCAACAGGTAGTGAATTCCATCAGTTCACACCCTCTGAGTAAAGAAATCTCTCCTCACCTCAGACCAAAATGGCCCAACACATATCCTGAGATTATGATTCTTTGTTCTGTTGGAGGGAGTTGCACCAATCGAGTCTTCAGTCTGAGTAGTTTGAAACAAGGTGGACTTTATGCAAACTTGTACCAATGCAGTGTGGAAGAGTCCTCAGAGTCAAGCTTCAAGCCACTCTGCCAGTAACAGCTCAAAATAATGTATTGATACATTTTCATATCACAATGGTTACATGCAATATTGGTACAAAATAAACTATATGTCAATCATTTACTGTAAAGAAAGGATTCAGTTGAGTACATTGTAAAGTACTGAATACTCTAATTCTAACATAACTTCCATTTCCATGTTATTTTCAGAGTTTACCTGTTCCAGCACCCAAGACTTCCTTAAGTGTGATACTTGCATGACTACTTTAAGCTATGGAGATGGTCTCTGAACCCTGAGTACTTGCTGACTGTATTGCGTGATACCTGTGACCTAGGGATCATACGACATGACATTTTTGACCAACACAAATAATAGCTGTCCGTTCCATTAACTGCTATGTACGTCTATGTTCCTGTGGTTCAACTACACTGTTTACTTATATCATATGTTATAGAATTTTGCTTCTTTTTTTATCACTCCTCCTGTGTTACACTCTCCTATCCCTCTTATTTTGCATCAGTTAGTAGTAAGGAAATATCTGGAATGTATTGTAAAAGTTGTGATATCAGGACACTTAGAAAATCTCATTGGGATTACACAGAGTCAACATGGATTTATGAAGGGAAGTTGTGTTTGAGGATGTAACTAATAGAGGAGATGAGGGAGAACCTATTGATGTGGTGTATTTGAGCTTTTGAAATGTCCCACATAAGAGACTAATGTACAAATTCAAATCATGTGGGATTGATGGTAATATACTGGTATAGATGTATCCAATGCCTAATCACTTAGCAGGCAGGAAGCAGAGTAGAAATAGATGAGTTATTTTTGAGTAGAAGGTAGTGATGTGCGGGGTACCATAGGGATCGGTGCTCAGTTCCCAGCTATTCACAATATATATCAATGATTTGGATGAGGGAATCAAATGTAATATAACCAATTTTTCCAATGAACAGGGATTTCAATGTGGACCCTCTACAGAACATGCCTTGTTGAAAGCACCTTCCAAACTCATAGTCCTTATCACTTAAGGAGTAATGAGATAAACATTCCCTTGTTTTAGACAGTTATAAGCATTGAAGTCTCTTCAGTATACAGTGGAAAAATAGGTACTAGCATTTATCAGTTAAAGTCAAAGGTTATAGTTTGACATTGTCACTGCACTGTGATGTCAGAACTAGCTTGCCACATACAGATATGAAACCCTTTGGAAAGGGCTTTCTGAGTTATGTGTCAGACACATGTCCATATAGTTCTTACTGCTGTGGAATGGGAGCAATGCATTCTCCATGCTGACTAAACATGACAGCGATCTAGGCAGTATTTGTACTCTGTTTTCATAAAATCTATGAATCAGGTGGATGTAGTTTGTTCAGATTTGAAAATATGCTAGAAGCATGTTTGTGGTTAAGTTATTAATTAAACTCTCGGAAAAGGCTAAGAGCTGTTTATTGGGAACAAAGAGGGAGTTGAGTGAAACATAATGAGCAGGTGAGAAATTGAACAGCCTGAGGGTGAAAGCCTGCAGTATTCAGTGGGGAACAGTGAATGGCTCTGTGAATGGAGCACGTGTTCTGTCACAATCGTTTAGTCTGCTGTGTTTTCATTGAACTATTAGGTTAATGGTCGTAATTTCTCCTATTGATTGAAAAATGGTCACACCAGAAAGACTCTATTGTTTCAGAACCGTAGCTACATAAATAATAAGTGTGACTGTTCTATCCATTCTCCTCTCATTTTAGGAGCTTTTAATTGTTAAATTAATATTTTTCCACAATAAAGGGATGGAGTGTATGCAGTTGGCAAATATAACACATATGTAATCCCACTTGAGGAATAGCAGCAAAAAGAACGTTGATTTGCAGCTGATGGTACTTCCGAGCATTCGAGTTGAGAAAAGGTGGCCCACCTTAAAATATTCACTGAGACTATCCAAGCGTACCAAGAGCCAACTCCATGACCCTGTGTTTGTCCATGCAACAAATAACCCTCTCGTTGGGCTTATCTCAGTAAAGGATGTGGAGGTTCTACTGTTGGACTGGGGTGGACAAAGTTGAAAGTCACCAGTTGGAAGGACTAGTTTTCGGGGCACTGCTCCTTCATCAAGTAGCTGTGGAGCAGGATCATACGGCACAAGAATTTATAGCTAAAGATTACAGTGTCATGTAACACGATTAGCCTGCAACTCATTATCGATGAGAATGAGCACCTCGCCAAGACCTTCCCTATGCCTCCACTTCTCGCCTTAAACAAAACACTGTTCACAGCAAACTGCCCAGCCTTCAGGACAACATCGACCACAACAGCATACAATTCTGTCATGGTAGCCACTTCAAGATGTGTCCGAGTGTCACCATGGATACTACCATTACACATGGGGACACTAACCACCATGTACACAGCAGGTACTCATGTGACTCAGCCAATGTTGTCTGTCTCATATGTTGCAGGCAAGGATGCCCTGAGACACGGTACATTGGCTAGACTAAGCTGAAGCTGTGACAACGGATGAATGGACACCACGCATCAGACAGGGATATTTCCTCCCAGTTGGGGAACACTTCAGTGGTCAGGGACATTCAGCCTTGGATCTTTGGGTGACCCTCCTCCAAGGTGGACTTCAGGATACATAACAATGCAGAGTGGCCAAGCAGAGGCTGATAGCCAAGTTCGGTACCCATGGATGGCCTCAACTGGGATCTTTGGTTCATGTCACACTACAGGTGACCCCAACTACACTGTACACTCTAACACAAACACACACACACTCACAAGCACACATGTATGTATGTACATACTCTTACATTCTCACACACTCATGCAGACCTTCTGTCATACACACAGTCTCTCTTATGCACACACACACACATATGCCCCCAGACACGCAAACCTATGCACACACCCTTTCACAGGCTTATAATTCATCACACTCACACACACAATCTGCAGGCAGTCAATGCAGGCAGTCAATCCATACAACATTTTATAAATTCCGCTTTGGAAATAAAACCAGTCTGACTCAAGATTGGGATACAGACTGACTCTAACCTCACACCTTTAAGGTTTTATAAAAAAGATAATGCATTAAGTTATCTCGAGAATGTGACTTAAGAGAAATTCTGGGATTTACATATTAATGAACCAAAACCTGCAACCCATTCTAAAAGATGAAAGACTTAACATTAATCTAGGTTTGTTCAATATATAATTTCATTTGCATGACATTGTAATCTTTTCCTATAAATTTTGTGTCTTATAATCCTGCTGCACAGCTACCTGATGAAAGAGCAGTGCTCCGAAAGCTAGTGCTTCCAAATAAACCTGTTGGACTATAACCTGGTGTTGGGTGATTTTCAACTCGGCAAAGGACACAACACAGGGAAGAAGTACAATTAAAAGCTTTGTTCTACTTAAAAGTTTCAAATTCTAACATAAAACAAGGGGAATGGAGCCTATCTTGGGTTGCCTGTACTTTCTCTGTTACTGTGACTTACTTTATGCATACACTTTCCATCACATGAAGTTACAGTGTGAGCAGTTTCCAGGAACCCGCCCATCAGAGCCATTTACTGCCATTTAAGAAGAGTGGCTATATTCCCTTGAAACTGTGCAACCCATAAATCAGCTCAGACATTGGCACAGGCTGAGCTCAAGTTGACCCCTTTAACTTACTGTGCACAGCTATGCCAAATGATTGGAAAAGGGTTTGGGCATTTACACAAATCAGCTGTACATTACAAAATATCATTTAAATGGAAAAATGAACAAAATGTTAGAAATACTCTGCAGATCTGGTAGCATCTATGGAGAAGGATGACCTTTCATCAAAACTGAAAAATTTTAGAAATGTGACAGGCTTTAAGCAGGTACAGAGGTAAGGAAAGCAGGAGGGATGAGCAAGGAAGAAGTGGGAAAATTTGCAAGTGTACGACAAAAGAGATGCTCAAGGAAGCCTAACTGGGCATAAAAATAAAAAAAAATATATTGAATCATTCCAGCAATTACAGTTCAACAGAATGGGAGCACTTTCAATAAGATCATCTCTTATTCTTCTAAACTCTAATGAATAAAAGGCATAAACAATTTAGCCATTCTTGATAAATCAACTTGTTCACCCTGAGAGCAGTCTAGTGAATCTCATTTGAACTCCACTGAATCTCTTTAAAGTCACTCCACTGGATCAATGTCTTATGTACTGCCCCCGATGCTAGTAAATCATTTCTTCAATATGGGGATCAAAATTGTTCGCCGTGTTCCAGGTGCAGTCTCACCAACATATGGCACAGTTGTAACAAGACTCCCCTGTTTCTAAACTCCAAACTCTTAGGAATAAAGGCCAAATTCCATTTGTTTCTTCATAATTTGCTGAACCTTCATGGTAACTTTGAATGTTTTATGCACAAGAACACCCTTGCACTGCATTTTCTGGGAGTCTCTTTCTATTTAACATGTTGGGATGTGTTAAGACACACCTCCAGATGGGGCATGTACTTGGAGCTTCTGGCTCAGGGATAGAGACACTACCAGTGTGCCAGAAGAGCCCGTTTTTGGTTTTAATATGGAATCAAATGGCTATAAAGTGCCTGATTGGCATCGAACCAGGTCACCACTTCCTGCCACAAATCATTCGCTGCCATCCAGAATGCAAACAAGGGTCTAACACAGACTTTGATCATCACTTTGCCAAATAAACAGTGAACTGCCAACCCGACACTTGCTCAGTGTTTATTTTCTGCCTCGCCACTGAGTTGTCTTGCCTCTTACTTCTTACTCCATTCCTCATATAGCTTTTGCAAAAGCCAGAGACCTTTCAATACAAAAATGCAAAACACTGCGTATAGTAGAAATCTGAAATAAAATACACACAGCTAGTTTGGTAACATCTGTGTATAGCAAAATAGTGTTAATGCTTTTAGACTGTGATCTATCATTAGAAAAGTTCTGGTTCTGAATATGTTAGAGTTCTGAAATGTTGACAGGGTCATCTGGGAGCCTGTATGATGTAGATTACGGCAAAATTTGTGCCTGAATGTGTGAGACTTCCAGAAATGCTTATCTCGATATCAGGAGCGGGTTGCTGCATCTTTTCTGTATCTGCCAGACAGTGAGGTAAGTTTCTCTCTAGGCGACAGTGAATTGCCAATGAAGAGGATTATTGCTTGTGAAACACCCTATTAGCCAGACATCTCACTCCATTATTATGCAACAAAAAAAATGTGAGCTAGGTCCGTTTGGGAAGTTTTCATTCTGTTTGAATTTGATCACCAACCTCGAGTTCACCACATAGACTGCCTGATTTTACCTCTGTAATATCATCTGTCTCTGATCCTAATTCAGCCTTTCTCCCATTGACTCCCTCATCCATACATGTATAACTTTGAATACTGTTGTTGAACTGCATTCCCTGTAATTATATAAAGGGTTGTAATTACTGTGGCTAA
Organism: Hemiscyllium ocellatum; assembly: GCF_020745735.1. Classification (NCBI taxonomy): domain Eukaryota; kingdom Metazoa; phylum Chordata; class Chondrichthyes; order Orectolobiformes; family Hemiscylliidae; genus Hemiscyllium; species Hemiscyllium ocellatum. The sequence continues at coordinate 35,170,632 of NC_083402.1, read as the reverse complement.
TTAGTACACAAGGCTGACAGTAAAGAAATGGCAATCTAGCTCCTGATCAGAATGGGGCAGTAGCCCCTGGCATTAAATTCACTCCTCAGAATCAATGTTCTAATCTTTACTTGACTTCCTAACATTTAACAAAGGGTCAGATATATATGAGCACACCTTCAGTGGTAAAAGAATTTGTGAACCCAGAAACTTGCAGAGCAGCAAGATCAAGAGTATGACGTATGTGTGTTTCCTTGATATGATCTTATTACTGTTATTTCCAATGCCCTGCCTTAGCCTTACATAGCTGAACATGGCATTAAGCAGAATAAGGAATTTTCTTCCCTCGCCCATCATCTCTGCCAGCACCTTTTAAAGAATCATGTATTGCATCCAGGTTAGTTTCTGGAATATTCCATCAAACTGCTAGTTAGTTGTAGTTGGCTTTGGGGCTTACTCATACTTGACGAAGGTTTGAATTGTATATGGGGAATATCGACTACATCTACCTAGTACTGAAGTACTTTTCTGTACCTTTGAAAGCTTGTGCTGAAACAAGTTACTTCCTGGCCCACGAGCCTGTAGGCCTTCCTCTAAGAATTGAGAAAATGAAGAGAGGTCCATGCACAGCAGGAAATAATACTTAAGAGGAAGAAGTGTAGAAGGTCTCTCAGTGGGAGGGAGTCTTGAGAGAGCAATTGTCTTACCTTAACCTCAGTAAGGAACATTCATGGAACATTCTCACTTCAAAAAAGATTTCAGTCATGACTGAAATCTAACAAGAGTTCCCCATTCATTAACAGTCCTTCATGCATTACCTTTCTTCTATCACTACACCACCTCATAACTTTCCCAACAATGCAAAAATTACATGTTGCTTACAAATAGAAACAAATCCCACCTGTGCATTCCCTTCCTGCTTTTACCTCCGACAACAAGCTTCCCCAGTAAATGCAGGTACAGTTGGAGAAATCTGTTGACCTTCAGTTGAGAAGACTGCAGGTGGCCTTGGACCAAGTCAAGCAAATTGTGGGCAGCACGATGGCACAGTGGTTAGCGCTGCTGCCTCACAGCGCCAGAGACCCGGGTTCAATTCCTGCCTCAGGCGACTGACTGTGTGGAGTTTGCATGTTTTCCCCGTGTCTGCGTGGGTTTCCTTCGAGTCCTCCGGTTTCCTCCCACAGTCCAAAGATGTGCAGGTCAGGTGAATTGGCCACGCTAAATTGCCCGTAGTGTTAGGTAAGGGGTAAATGTAGGGGTACGGATGGGTTGTGCTTCGGTGGGTCGGTGTGGACTTGTTGGACCAAAGGGCCTGTTTCCACACCGTAAGTAATCTAATCTAATCTAAAAAAATGTAGGCCAAGATGGTTCAGCTTTAGATCAAACAATCACAGCATGGGCAGCAGCTGACTGACAGGGTACAGGAAGGACATTACAGAGTCAAAAGGTTGGGATCTGCAATGATGTCAGTCCGAGAGATGGCAGCAGCTTTATGCTCAATGCCTCAGTGACCCTAGGGAGAACAGGTTGTTGGACCTCTATACCTTCTGGATTTACCATGGTGGCTCATCTTAACTTACACATCAACAAACTGTAGCGTTGGGATCAGGCTCTGTATCATTCTGCGTTTCACAGCTGCTAATGAAGGTAACCACCAGCTCCATCTCTGAAACAATGGACTCCAAGCTCCTTGCAAAGCTTTGTGTCATGTTAAAGCCAGCCTCCTCTGCAATCGTTGACACTGTGCACAGGCTTTGAAACATTTGGGTCTGTAGGGTCATCAACCTTCTTCTGTAACATAGCCTATTGAAACCCTCCTCTTTTTTTATTAATTCATTCCTTTGTCCCCTTTTGAGCACAACTGGTAAGAGATATTAAACAAAATCAGAAATTGCTGGAAAAATCCCGCAGGGCTGATAGCATCTGTGGAGAGGAAGCTGCAGAGTTAACGTTTCAGATCCAGGGACTCTACTTCTGAAGGACCCCTGTTCTAATTAACCCTTATGACCTTGCACAACAGGCAGCTGTTGGGGTCTACTGGTAGCTGAGGCTAGTAATACTGTTGGTAGAACATGACATTTAAGGATGAATTCACTCTCCCAGACACTTACAGTCAGATGATTAAACTTCTTCTGTCAATGCATCTAGGAGCATCATTGCTGGCAATGGCCTTTGGCTAATACTCCATCCCAATGCCTTCTGGGAATTTGCGCAGATTGTGGCTGCAAAACACTTTTCACTGTCTCTTTCTAGATATATGTGACAATAAATAACTCAATAACTCCCTGCCCACCATGCATTCAGGATGTTGTTCCTTGTTTCCATATCGTGCAGCATGACCTCCAAAGTATTGTTAGAAAAGATTCATTGATGTTCTCTCACATGGTCAGCCTCCCTCAAATTATTGCAGTCGAGAATTACTTTTCAAGGAATGCACACTACTTCTTGCATGTCCCCTTTAAAAGATGCCGGATGCTCTTAGGAAGCACAAGCCAATTACAATATCCTGATAAATACCATTGTGAACAGGATGAGTAGTATTAACAATCATGTCAGATGGCAAGCAGATGACTTTAATATGTCTACAATGAATTCAACAGGTCCAGGTTAATAGTCCAGCAAACCCCTTGCTCAATTTTGAAGGTTTTACATGAATCCAGTTTCCCTAGTGTTCCTACAAATAGTCCATAGACATTTTTATCTCAGTGCTGCCAGTTACAATAGAATCATCTTGAGTACGAAAGAAATAAATTACACTAAGTTGCCACATTAATTTTACATCATTGGTAAGATCCACTCTGGCTTGAATGCTATAATCCCCTGATTTTCATCAATGAACTTGAGCCAAAGTGAATATGTCACTTGCGTAGCTGGGAAAGATTGAATGACTGCAGAGAAGGGATTGAATAATTATCTTTCCAAATAGCTCTTCTCAATATGCCCTACAGCTCAGTACCTATCCTCAGCTGACAGTTCTTTGAGCAGACATGTTTCCTCTCATAAATTACATCATATTTCATCAGTGATGTTTGGCATATTTTTTCATGCTGCAAATTGGGATGTAATTAGTGTTGGCACCAAGATATTTGTTTATTTTTTTGCCTGAGGTTTTGAACATGACTAGTGCATTGTTGTAATGTGTCTTTCTTTATAGAATTATAGAAATATATGGCACAGAAGAGGCTATTTGGTCTATCATGCCAGGGAAGGAAGAAGTCTATGTAGTTCCACACCCCTGCTTTCTGTATGTGACCACCGGACTCCTTCATTCACAAGTACCTGGCTGACCCCCTCTGATGAAAAGTTTATGCCTGAAATGTCGACTCGCTTGCTCCTTGGATGCTGCCTGACCTACTGTGCCTTTCGACGCTGATCTTTAGCATCTGCAATCCTTACTTTCTCTTCCGACTCCCTCTCAAATCTAGCTATGAAATCAACTGTCACGTGTTTTCAATGACGCTTTCCAGCATCCAACAAGACAGAAAACATTTCTCCTCATCTCCCCTCTCGATCTTTTGCCAATGATTTTATGTCTAGGTATTCTGGTTGTAGACCTAGCCTGAGAAGGATTGTTTATCTGTAATTTCTCTATTACAACCTGTCATTTTATTGAAAATCTCAGGAAGATCAACCTCTCAACTGTTTCGAAACTTATCCAACTGAATCTCCTCATCCTTAGTAACATTATGGCGAATCTCCTCTTTTCTGAAGTCTTTCCTGAAGTGTAGTACCCAAGATTGTTCACTGCATCTTATCCATCCGTTTCCTTCATGCCTCATTTACAAATCACAGCTATCCACATACCACTTGCCTGTTTATATTTCACTGTGATTTTCTTTGGTATGTCTGTGACAACAAGTGCTGTTATTCTTTCTTCCCTTTCTAAAATGGCAAGGATCAAATTTTAAAATATTTTCTCAAACCTGCACAGAAACATGCCAAAGTACAAATATGATGCATCAATATCCCACAATTTAAAAACAAATGTGCATTTGAGGAACACGCAGAGTACAGTGGCCATGTTACTGGATCAATAAGTCAGGTCAGAAGTAATGATCTAGAGACATCTAGAGACAGGCTTGCACGGTGGCACAGTGGTTAGCACTGCTGCCTCACAGCGCCAGGGACCTGGGTTCAATTCCCACCTCAGGTGACTGACTGTGTGGAGTTTGCATGTTCTCTCCGTGTCTGCGTGGGTTTCCTCTGGGTGCTCCAGTTTCCTCCCACAGTCCAAAGATGTGCGGGTCAGGTGAATTGGCCATGCTAAATTGCCCATAGTGTTAGGTAAGGGGTATATGTAGGGGTATGGGTGGGTTGTGCTTCGGCGGGTCGGTGTGGACTTGTTGGGCCGATCACTAAATCTAAAATATACACATACGGACAGACAAAGAAGGTACTAGAGTAGGGCACTTGGCCCTTCACGCCTACTCTGCCATTCAATAAGTTCATGATTGATATGATTTTAATTTATCTCTACATTCCTATACATCCCCTGATAATCTTTAATCCCCTTGGTAATCAAGAATCTATCAACCTCTGTCTTAAAAATATTTAAAGATTCTGCATCATTGCCTTTTTTTGGGTGGTGGGGCAGTCGGGGTTATTTGGAGCAGCGGGGGTTCTGTGGGGAAGGGGCTGTGGGCTATATGGGGCATTTGTGGTTATTTGACGAAGGGGTTGTGGGCTACCTTGGGCATTAGGGTTATTTGGGAAAAGGATTGTGGGTTACTGGGGCAGTGGGGGTTATTTGGGGAAGGGGGTGTGGGTCACTGGGGGCGTTGGGGTTATTTGGGAAAGGGATTGTGGGTTACGGAGAGCAGTGGGGGTTATTTGGGGAAGGGGTAGTGGGTTTTCTGGGGAAGGGCAGTGGGTTATGGGAGGCAGTGGGGATTATTTGAGACAGTGGGGGTTATTTGTGGAAGGGATGGTGGGTCACTGGGAGCAGTGGGGGTTTGTCTGGGGAAGGGGTGGTGGGTCATTGGTGGGTATTTGGGGCAATGTGGGTTACCTGGGGAAGGGGTGGTGGGTCACTGGGGGCAGTGGGGATTATTTGGGACAATGGGAGTTACTGGGGATTATTTGGGACAGTGGGGGTTACCTGGGGAAGGGGTGGTGAGTTATTGGGGATTATTTGGAACAATGGGGGTTACCTGGGGAAGGGGTGGTGTGTTACTGGGGGCAGTGGGGTTATTAGGGACAGTGGGAGTTACCTGGGGAAGGGATAGTGGGGTATGGGGGGTTATTTGGGACAATGGGGGGTTACCTGGAGAAGGGGTGGTGGGTCATGAGGGTTTATTTGGGATGGTGGGCGGTCATTGTTACTGGGGGCAGATGGGGAGGGGGAGTTGATTTTCTTGAGGAAGGACAATCATTGCCTTTTGAGGAATGAAATTCCAAAGAATGACAACTCTCTGAAAGAAAAACTGTTTCATCGTCTCTGTTTTAAATGGGTGACCCCCATATAGGCTGAGGCTGTCCAGCATTTCCTCATAAAGCAATCCTCCTTGTTAGGTGTTAGTGAAATGAAATGTGAATTTCAGTAATGGTGACTGTGGAGAGGATTTGTCTCTTTTTGGAGTTTCCCCAAACCCTAGGGCTGGGGGGCTGCCCAGTGTGGAAAAGGGGCTCTGAAGGGTTGGTCCCTTTCCTGTCCAGAACCTATGAAGAGTGGCTTGCCTGGCTCCCCTCTACCCAGAGCCCTTCAGGTTAGCCTCACATTTGAGGCCAGCAGAAAGCAACCCCTAAAGGTTTCAGTTAGACAAAGGACAAGTTGACCACCATGTTTCTAGCCTCAATCCACAGCCTTCCTCCCCCACTGCTGTAAGGTGATGGCAGCTTAGGAGTGTGCATGTAGGGGATGGGATGGCAACCCCCCATGGAATTTTCAGGCCTCATCTTTGCCTGCAAGTTTAATGGCAGGTGACTGCACAATATGGTTCCATGAATCTACAGGGTTAATGTAAAAACCCATCCGGTTCACTATTGTGCCCTTCAGAAAAGGACATGTACTGGCTTGGTCTGGCCTACATGCCACTCCAGACCCTCAGTGACGTGGTTAAACCCTTAGCTGCCCTCTGAAGAGGCCTAGCACACCTGCACTCAAGAAAGTGCCTCACTGCCACCTCCTCAAGAGAAATTAATGATGAATGCTGGCTTCCCTCATGATGGTCACATCATGTGAATGAACACAGTAAATGCCAATGACGAAAAATGCTGTTTCAAGGCAACTGAATAAATTTGACACTTTTTCATTAAACCAGATTCCAGGATTTTTGTTCGTGATTTGTGGCCACATTACAGAATTCAGGTTCTCCTGTAGAAATCGAGACCCTATGAAACATCCTTGTGCAAAAAAATAGATGCAATGACCAAGGCAGTGTAATAGAAATAAATTACAAACTCGAGGTTGTAATTAATTTCAAATCCCAATTTAGTGAATTGTGAAATTGCATTTAATAAGTTTGACAACTTGTGGGATGATACTGGGGGAAAAAACTCAACTGAATCATTAATATCCATCAGGATAGGAAGCTTGTCACTCCTGTCTTGTCAGGCCTACATTGAAGTCAATCTCAGAGTGCATGATTAATTATAAATGTATTCTGGTGTGGCCTAGTTAGTCACTCTATTGTAGCAATAATTACTACAAGACTCACTGCCACCTTCTGCTCTACAGCAGGCAGCAAATACAGCCTCACCAGCTTCGCTCACACCCCAAGAACAGATTATCAAACGCTTTATTAGATTCTCAAATTCTGCTCAGAACAAATGTGTAATTGTTGGAAAGACTGCAACGCCTCCTCAAATACACGACTGGGAGGCTGGAAACATTTTAAGGCTTGAATCTCACTGAGTGTTTAATGAGAACTAGTACCCAGTTCATTGCTGTGGTAATGAAAAGGGGAGAGAAACAGGAATCACCAAGGGATAATAGAAAAGAGAAGGGAGTTCTCATGTTGCAGTAGTAGTGTCCCTACCTCTGAGCCAAAAGACCCAGGCTCAAGTCGTGCTTGTTCCAGACCTGTGCTGAACAGCTTGATGAAAATGAATAGAAGCAGAGGAAAAACAGGCATGAAGAATGAAACAGATTGATGAAAAGGGGAAAAAGGCAGAACCTGAAACAGATAGGTTATAGGATTGAATAGTGAGGATACATACACATTCAGAGAATAACAAATTTCTTAAAAAACTGAGTTACTTGCAGAAACAAAAGCAATTCCAGCTAAGAGAGGCGCAAAGAATAACATGCTGTGCAAGGCAGGGACTACTGACAGAAACTGACAAGCAGGGTGTAAAAAGTTCAGAGACAGTAGTTACAACTCCTTATGGTGAGGCAATCATGCTGGTATCTGGATGAGCTGACCATCTGCAGATACACGGCCTGCAGACAGTCCTTCAGCCTGTCTGCAACACAGTTTTGTGCCTTCAGCTGGGGCTCCTGTTCCTGCAGCTACGGCAAATCATCAGTAGGGTCTCAGCACATCGTGATTAGTGCCGACTCGGGAAGCTGCAGAGGCAATGGAGTACCAGCTTCTTTGAATCATCAATGATTTAGATGATGCGAGTGAACGCATATGGCTGCATTTGCAGTTGACACAAAGATAAGTAGGAAAGTATGTTGTGAAGAGAACAGAAGGAATTTCCAGAAGGCGATAGGTAAATTGTGTGAGCTGGCACTCACTGAGTGGGCAGACAGAGTGAGGAAATGTCTATTTATTCACTTGGCAGGAAGAATAAAAATCAGAATAAAACATAAATGGAGAAATCTGCAGAATTCTGAGGCACAGAGGGATCTAGGTGTTTTAAGTGCATGAATCACAAGCAGTTAGTATACAGTAGTTAAGAAGGATAATTGCATGCTATCCTTTATAATGATATTTAACATAAAGATGATCATATTTCAGTTGCATGACACTAATCTTTTGCTATAATTGTGTGACTTATGTTCCTGCTCAACAACTACTTGATTAAGGAGCAGTGCTCTGAAAGCTAGTGCTTCCAAGTAAACCTGTTGGACTCTAACCTGGTGTTGTGTGATTTTTAACTTTGTCCACCTCAGTCCCACACCAGCACCTTCACATCATGCCTCAGTTACACAGTGTATTGGTGGGAACACGTTTCAAATATTTGTGCAATTTTAGTTTCCCTACTTAAGGAAGGATGTAAATACATTGGAGGCAGTTGGGGAGGTTAACTAGATCAATACCAGGAATGAGTGGATTGTCTATGAGGATCAGTTGGACAGGCCAGGCCTATTTTCACTGGAGTTTAGAAGAATGGCCTCCTCCTGCTTCCGATTGATATGTTGATATGTTACTTTACTTTCTCTTCAGAAAACGAATTACTGATAAATCCAGATAAAATTTTGGCACAAAGTTGAGTGGTTATTTCCCATTGCATTGGTTGATTGAGAAAGCAACAAAATAAGCCGTTTTTTGGGCTTCATATCAATTGTGCAATCACCAGGAAGAAAATTAAATTCAGTGTGAAAAGCAAGTGGTTGACAACTATGGACCACTTCAGTCCTTATTCCCCACACAGTTCCCTGTTCCCAGCATTTGCTATGTCACTGGGCATGAATTCTACTCAGCATTATAAGTCCACCTGTTTCTTGGAAATTCAGATTAGGGAAAAGGAAATCATATAAAATTACTTCCATAGTGAACAAACCTGTCAATCATTTGCAAGATTTCAAATACTGAGATCACAGGGAGCACCATAAAGTAAGTTTCCTCTGAGCCACACCATCCTGATGCAGGGTTGAAATATCAGAACTCTCTACCCAATAGCACTGTGGCTGCATCTACACCATATTGACTGCAGTAGCTTAACAATGTAGGACATTGGATTGTACTCAAGGGCAGTTAGGGATGGATAATAAATGCTGACCTAGCTAGCAATCTCTACAATCTGTGAAAGAGTAGAAAAACTTTCTCATGTATCCACTCCTCTTGATGCGTCAGCAATCTCAAATTTGTATTCTTTGTATTCTTCCTCTGTATCAGTACAAGTGTTTTAATGCGTCGAGATTGTGAGATACTGATTGTTTTGCAGCACACTTACATTAAATGACTAATTTCAGTAAGAGCAGGCAACCTATCTTCAGAGAATCTGTGGGGAGGTTAATTTCAAGACAGGGTTAAACATGGTTTCTGTTGTTAGAAATCAATGTTAAAGTGAGTACTGAACTCCTGGGAAAAGGCGTTGAGGAACTGCAGCCATCACAGAATATATTTATTGTATTGTGTAAAGCTCAACTATTTAATAATGACTCAGATACGACCTTCCACAATCCATAGTGCGTCTGAATCAACTGAATTGAGATAGCTCAGTTTTCAGGCTGAGATCTCACTAGTGTACACCCACACAATCTGTTCACAGATTTCAAAAATCATCAGGAAATCCCCCAGACAATATAATAAGCATCTTTCAACCTTTCTAATGCATGTCCAGGTGGTGAGTAATAACCCCTGATGTCTGTATTCAAATATTACATCAGCCTTTAAGGCGGCTGCAATCCTAGTATAGCTTGATGGAAATATTAGATCGACCACACAGAAGGTAGTACATTACTGCCTCACCAAATTCTATAACCTGGTGTTGTGTGATTTTTAACTTTGTCCACCCCAGTTCAACACTGGCTCCTCCAAATCATAACCAAATTCTGAGCACCTTCTATTCATAAAGTCACAGGGTACAGGGTGCATTTCCAAATGCTCTGTTTTACTTGCTTGCATAGGAAGTGTACTCACTGGGAAATCTTCAGTGGAATGTGTGTCCATGTTTCCAACTTGAAAATAACTTTAGCAGGACTACAATGAGGCAATAGCAAATTGTTTGTTATTCACCACACACAATGTTTCTTTCCATTGGTCAATGTAGAAACAAGTTGTTAATCGATTCATGGGGAGTGGGTATCACTGGCTATGCTCACAGGTATTGCCCTTGAGAAAGTGGTGTGCGTTGCCTCCTTAAACACCAAAGTCCATAAGAGTAATGTATGTACAGTGTTGTTAAGGAGAGAGTTCAAGGATATTGACTCAACTGCAGTGATGCACAGATGATATTGTCCCAAGTCAGGCTGGTCTGAGGGAGCTTCCAAGTGGAGGTCTTTCCTATAACTGCTGCCCTTGTCCTTTCATGTGATACAGGTCATGGGTTTGGAAGGTATTGTTGAAGGAACTTTAATGAGCTACTACAGTGTTTATTCAAGATGGTGTGATTATACATTAGTGGTGGAGAGAGTGAATATTGCAGCTGGTGGATGCGATGCCAAGCCATGATTTTGAGTGTTTTTGTAGTTGCACTGATCCGGGTGTGGAGGGGAGCATTCCATTCCCATTCCATTTCTAAATTGTACCTTGTCGAGGGTGGTTAGGCAAGAATGGTTACTGACCACAAAATTTCAAGTTGAATTTTATTTCCATCTGAGTTTAGCAACATATTTGAATTTACATTTGAGCGGTTATCTAATATGGAGAGGAGTTAGTGAGGGGATTACCACATTGCAAAGCCAAATGTATTGTGAAAACCCACATTGTGCAAATCTGAATGAAAAAGAGAATTATTGACTTAGACCCCCTCATACATTAACTGTTTCTTTTTGCATATTTAGTAATTATCATGAATCAAGATGTCTTTTCTATAATAGTTAAGTCTACAGCACGGATAGGGCCATTTGGCCCATCAAATCTGTTTAGCAAATGCACAATTTGAACTATCCATTGATAACATATATGTCAAATAATTGGCACAAGAACTATGCAGAAGTTTGGATTAATGGGCAACCCAAACTTGCAGACCAATACAAAAGGCTAAAATGAATTGGAAGCCGCAACAGCTATTCCAATTTGTGAACATGCAAGAGCTATTGTAAGAACTGGAGCATATTTAGGAAATTCAATAAGTAGATGTAATTTCCAGCATGAGAAAATGTAGTTACAGAGATGGAAAATGAAGGAACACAGTCAACATCCCATCTTTGTTCGTGTAACCAACTTAATTTTCACTAAAGCTCCGACAGATTTGCATTGCTTCTGCTGACTAAAGGCTTTTTTAAAATTTAAAAATAGCTACATTTCATATTCAATCCTTGATTAGTCAGGTGTCTCGCCTCCTCTCCTGCAGCTACTCAGTCATGGTGGTCTGCAGCTTGACAGGGGTTGGCAAACATCTGGTGCCTCACCCACATACTTAAGGTTTCTGCGCCAAAAGCTCTTTTACTGTGGGGAGTATCAGAGCTGAGCTCAATCCTGTCTTCACCTGAGCTTCAGTCATTCAGATATCCCTTTAGGAGTTATTGGATAAAAACCAGAAGAAAGATACATGGTAACAATAAAAATAATAGCTTGCAATGACCTGGCAAAGCACATATCACATAAACTCACATATAAGACAACCGACCTATTTAATAGAATCAATATTGGAACTGTCACTTCAACTCTGCTTCAACATTGCACATTCTGGATCAGTGGTGCTGGAAGAGCACAGCAGTTCAGGCAGTATCCAACGAGCAGCGAAATCGACGTTTCGGGCAAAAGCCCTTCATCAGAAATAAAGACAGTGAGCCTGAAGCATGGAGAGATAAGCTAGAGGAGGGTGGGAGTGGGGAGAAAGTAGCATAGAGTATAATGGGTGAGTGGGGGAGGGATGAAGGTGATAGGTCAGGGAGGAGAGGGTGGAGTGGATAGGTGGAAAAGGAGCTAGGCAGGTCAGACAAATCCAGACATGTCATGGGGACAAGCTGAGCTGGACGTTTGAAACTAGGTTGAGGTGGGGGAAGGGGAAATGAGGAAGCTGTTGAAGTCCACATTGATGCCCTGGGGTTGAAATGTTCCAAGGTGGAAGATGAGGCGTTCTTCCTCCAGGCGTGTGGTGGTGAGGGAGCGGCGGTGAAGGAGGCCCAGGACCTCCATGTCCTCGGCAGAGTGGGAGGGGGAGTTGAAATGTTGGGCCACAGGGCGGTGTGGTTGATTGGTGTGGGTGTCTCGGAGATGTTCCCTAAAGTGCTCTGCTAGGAGGCGCCCAGTCTCCCCAATGTAGAGGAGACCGCATCGGGAGCAACGGATACAATAAATGATATTAGTGGATGTGCAGGTAAAACTTTGATGGATGTGGAAGACTCCTTTAGGGCCTTGGATAGAGGTGAGGGAGGAGATGTGGGCACAGGTTTTACAGTTCCTGTGGTGGCAGGAGAAAGTGTCAGGATGGGAGGGTGGGTCGTAGGGGGGGCGTGGACCTGACCAGGTAGTCACGGAGGGAACGGTCTTTGCGGAAGGCAGAAAGGGGTGGGGAGGGAAATATATCCCTGGTGGTGGAGTCTTTTTGGAGGTGGTGGAAATGTTGGCAGATGATTTGGTTTATGTGAAGGTTTGTAGGGTGGAAGGTGACCACGGATGTTGTGTCCTTGTTACGGTTGGAGGGGTGGGGTCTGAGGGCGGAGGTGCGGGATGTGGACGAGATGCATTGGAGGGCATCTTTAACCACGTGGGAAGGGAAATTGCAGTCTCTAAAGAGGGAGGACATCTGGTGTGTTCTATGGTGGAACTGGTCCTCCTGGGAGCAGATACGGTGGAGGCGGAGGAATTGGGAATACGAGATGGCATTTTTGCAAGAGATAAGGTGGGAAGAGGTGTAATCCAGGTAGCTGTGGGAGTCGGTGGGTTTGTAAAAAATATCAGTGTCAAGTCGGTCGTCATTAAAGGAGATGGAGAGGCCCAGGAAGGGGAGGGAGGTGGCAGAATTGGTCCAGGTAAATTTAAGGTCAGGGTGGAATGTGTTGGTGAAGTTGATGAATTGCTCAACCCCCTCGCGAGAGCACGAGGTGGCGCCAATGCAGTCATTAATGTAGCGGAGGAAGAGGTGGGAAGTAGTGCCGGTGTAATTACGAAAGATCAACTGTTCTACGTAGCCAACAAAGAGACAGGCATAGCTGGGGCCCATGCGGGTGCCCATGGCTACCCCTTTGGTCTGGAGGAAGTGGGAGGATTCAAAGGAGAAATTGTTAAGGGTGAGGACCAGTTCGGCCAAACGAATGAGAGTGTCGGTTACCTGATTTCAACATTGCACAGCCATATCTTCAAATAATAGACAACCAAACTTCTAATCGTTAATGTTAGTTGTACTGGGGTGTCAAACATGATTGATGGACAATTACTTTTCCTTTTCATTCACAATGCATCAGAGTTAATGGCAAGGCTAGTATTTAGTACCCACCCTGAGTTGCCCTGGGGTAAGTGTTGGTGATGCTGTTCACATGGTGAAGGTACCTAAAGCATTGATAGGGACGGAGTTCCAGGGTTTCGATCCAGCAACAAGAAACAGGAAAGTGGAAGCTTGTTTTGTCCTGGACGATGTTGAAGTTCTTTAGTGTTGTTAGAGCTCCACTCATTTGGGCACGTAAAATATTCTATTCAAAATCCTGATATTGGACCTGGTGAAATTTTGGGAAATTGGAAAATAACCTGCTTAAATGTAGAATTCCCAGTCTCTGACCCTCTCCTGTAGCTTCCGGGCTTACATCACTGCTGCAATTCAATTTCTGGTCAACGATAACTCCACAATGCTGATGGTGAAAGGTGCGGGGTGCTGATGGTGAGAATCTGTTTTGTTTGAAATGGTCATTGCCTGACATTTTTGTGGCATTTATGTTAGATTAGATTACTTACAGTGTGGAAACAGGCCCTTCGGCCCAACAAGTCCACACTGACCCGCCGAAGCATAACCCACCCTGACCTATTCCCCTACATTTACCCCTGCCCCTAACACTACGGGAAATTTATCATGGTCAATTCACCTGACCTGCACATTTCTGGACTGTGGGAGGAAACCGGAGCACCCGGAGGAAACCCACGCAGACACGGGGAGAATGTGCAAACTCCACACAGTCAGTCGCCTGAGGCAGGAATTGAACCCGGGTCTCTGGCGCTGTGAGGCAGCAGTGCTAACCACTGTGCCACCATGCCGCCCACAAAGCTGAATATTGTCCAGGTCTAACTGCCGAAGTGAACTCATCATTGCCTCAGGAATTGAGAATGGAACTGAAGACTGTTCCATAGAACATAGGACATCTGAACTTATGATTCAAAGAAAGTCATTAATAAGATACAGGGAGTTGACTGAGCTGACGGCATTACTCTGTGGAACTAGCCATGTCCTGGGAGAGAAATTAGTAGCCTCTAATGTCCACAATTAATTTCCTTTGGGCGAGCAATGATTCTGGGCAGTTCTCCAAATTTCCAATGACTTCCATGGTACTAACACATTTTGATGACATAGTCTATCAAGTTCTTTCTTAACATAACTTAGAAGGATAATGAGCATCAAGGTGTGGCTTGGAACATTGAGGGAGACAGATAGCACAACAGTAAGAAATAAGTAAAATATTAGATTGGGTCAGAATAAAAGATAGTACAGTAAGATGTGAATTAGATAAAGTAAACGTATATAAATAGATGGGGTATGGCAAATAAAATTGGTGAATCAGATAGCTGTGTAAGATTAGAATGTTGTGACAAGAATGGAGTCCCACTAGTGAATAAGAACACTTTGACCCATTATTGTCACATCTGTAACATTAGATCTGTAAGGATGAGATCATGGAAGTTTCTCTCTCATGCTGGTTTCCAATGCAGGCCCAGTCTGGCAGATCTTTCCTCAGGACTCTGCCAGCTTGATCCGTAGTGGTGCCGTGAATCATTCCCAGCAAAGGGAAGTTGAACTCCTCGAAGCAGAGTACATGCTATGCTATTCTCAGTGTTTCTCCAAAGCAATGTTCAACAAGGAGGAATACTAGTTAATCAGTGACTATGGCTTCTAAGAACTAAACAACAGGATGCTCCCCTGCTTCCCTTTAATCTGTGCCAAGAGACCCCATTCGGTCCAGAGTTAATCTTCAGACACCTAGGGTCACTCCCTGCTGATTATATATCACTGTGCAAACCCCTCTGTGGGTCTGTCTATCAGGGGCACTTAGTTGGATTTAAAAAGTGCTCTTTTGAATGGTGTCAGATGGTGCTTCTAGCTGCTGTATCCTTTCACTTGAATTTGTAGAATTTATTTTATTTTAGGTAAATTTCAAGGACATTAAAAGTCAATAATAGTTTATATCTAGCCCCGGTGACAGTTTCTCTCCCTGAATGATAGTAATATAGTGGTTAGTTTGTAACAACAAGTTTGTAATTCCTTATGCCAGGCCACGAATGACCAGTTTGATTGCATTACTTATCACACCTTACCTCAGTGATTTAAACTCACAACCATAGGATTATCAATCCAGTATCAAAGCCATGACACTGTCACAGTACTATTTAATGTTAGCGCAGATCTGCAACTTATCTCACTTAGAGTCATAGAGATATACAGCAGGGAAACAAACCCTTCAGTCCAACTTGTTCATGCCAACAGATATCCTAAATTAATCTAGTCCCATTTTCCAGCATTTGGCCCATATCTCTCTAAAGCCTTCCTCTTCATGTACCCGTCCAGATGTTTTTGAAATGTTGTTATTGTACCAACCTTCATCACTTCCACTGGCAGCTTGTTCCTTATACGCACCACCCTATGCTCTCCAGTTTTGAATTTATCTATCCTGAAGAAAATACCTTGACTATTCACTTCTCCATGTCCCTCATGATTTGATGAACTTCTGTCAGGTCACTCCTCAGTCTCCAATGCTCCAGGGAAAACAGCCCCAGCCTATTCAGTCTCTCCCTATAGTTCAAACCCTCTAACCCTGGCAACATTCTTGTAAATCCTTTCTGAACCCTTTCAAGTTTCACAACGTCCTTCCTATAGCAGGAAGACCAGAGTCGAATGCAGTATTCCAAAAGTGGCCTAACCAATGTCTTGTAAAGCCACAACATGACATCCCAACTCCTATACTCAATGTACTGATCAATAAAGGCAAGCATTCCAAATGCCTTCTTCATTATTCGGTCTACCTGCGACTCCTTTGAGGAACTCTGAGCCTGCACCCCAAGATTGCCCTGATTTGCCTTTTCAAAATGCAGCACCTCACATTTTCCTAAATTAGACTCCACCTGTTACTCCTTAGCCCATCAGCCCAACTGATCAAATACTTTCAAGGGATTGCAAAAGATAAAACTATCTTTTACATTGCATTGTGTTACATTTTGGAAGAAAATGTTCAGATTTGCATTCTACAGATTAATAACAATAATTTCAACTCCCAGTATCCTGCGGCAATTGGAACAGCTAGTGAGCATTGATTCCTGCTCTTTGAGAAGTCGATCTGTAATCCACAGCTCTTTAAACTGTGGGGTAATTTTGTTTTAATCAGCATTGACTGATCCACACTGTGCAGCAAACCTACTGGAGAATGGGGCAACATAGGGTCAGTCAATCTCATTATCATTAGAAAGCAACTGGACTGAAGCAAAATGAGATCACATTTCAAATGGTTCATGCATCAGAAAGAGAAGGGAAGGGACAAGGAGCCTAAGTGGGAGAGCCCATGTCTAAACGTTGCCAGTGAACATCAGGAGGCAGTAAAAAGGCTACCATCACTGAATGTAAGGGATTTGTGGCAGGGTGTACAACCTGAAAGCCTAATATAGCTGACAATGCGGAAACCAGGTAGGACCAGGTTAATGTCTTGCCTTACATCAATCACAGTTACTCTCACAACATGAAATGAACCAGTCACTTGTTTCTAATTCTTAAACAATTATTTAAATTTCCTTTCCAACCAAAGAATTCCAATGTGATAGCCACTAGATCACATTATACTTAGTCCCAATAAAACAATTCCTTATGCATGAGCTATATGTTTACCTACATCCAACTATATATATTGGGGAAGACTCCCCTACCCTATATGCAGCACATTGTAAACACGTACAAGAAGAGCACAGTTAGATTTTACTACCCTTCTTAAACAGTGGCACCACATTAGCTAACCTCCAGTCTTCCGGCATCTCACCTGTGACCATTGATGATAAAAACATCTCAGCAAGAGGCCCAGCAATCACTTCTCTAGCATCCCATAGAGTTCTAGGGTACACCTGATCAATCTAATCCCACCTGCCAGCGCCTGGCTCATATCCCTCCAAACCCTTCCTATTCATATACCCATCCAAATGCCTCTTAAATGTTGCAATTGTACCAGCCTCCACCACTTCCTCTAGCAGCTCATTCCATACACGTACCACCCTCTGTGTGAAAAAGTTGCCCCTTAAGTCTCTTTCATATCTTTCCCCTCTCACCCTAAACCATGTCCTCTAGTTCTGGACTCCCCGACCCCAGGGAAAAGACTTTGCCTATTTACCCTATCCATGCCCCTCATAATTTTGTAAACTCTATAAGGTCACCCCTCAACCTCCGACGATCCACGGAAAACAGCCCCAGCCTGTTCAGCCTCGCCCTATAGCTCAAATCCTCCAAACCTGGCAACATCCTTGTAAATCTTTTCTGAACCCTTTCAAGTTTCACAACATCTTTCCAGTAGGAAGGAGACCAGAATTGCACGCAATATTCCAACAGTGGCCTAACCAATGTCCTACACAGCCACAACATGATCTCCTAACTCCTGTACTCAATACTCTGACCAATAAAGGAAAGCATACCAAACGCTTTCTTCACTATCTTATCTACCTGCAACTCCACTTTCAAGGAGCTATGAACCTGCACTCCAAGTTCTCTTTGTTCAGCAACATTCCCTAGGACCTTACCATTAAGTATATATGTCCTGCTAAGATTTGCTTTCCCAAAATGCACCACCACACATTCATCTGAATTAAACTCCATCTGCCACTTCTCAGCCCATTGGCCTATCTGGTCAAGATTCTGTTGTAATCTGAGGTAACCCACTGCACCTCCAATTTTGGTGTCATCTGCGAACTTACTAACTGTACCTCTTATGCTCGCATCCAAATCATTTATGTAAATGACAAAAAGTAGAGGACCCAGCACCGATCCTTGTGGCACTCCACTGGTCACAGGCCTCCAGTCTGAAAAACAAACCTCCACCACCACCCTCTGTCTTCTATGTTTGAGCCAGTTCTGCATCCAAATGGCTCGTTCTCCCTGTATTCTGTGAGATCTAACCTTGCTAACCAGTCTCCCATGGAGAACCTTGTCAAACGCCTTATTGAAGTCCATATAGATCACATCTACTGTTCTGCCCTCATCAATCCTCTTTGTTACTTCCTCAAAAAACTCAATCAAGTTTGTGAGACATGATTTTCCATACACAAAGCCATGTTGACTATCCCTAATCAGTCCTTGTCTTTCCAAATACATATATATCCTATCCCTCAGGATTCCCTCCAACAGCTTGCCCACCACCTATTGCATTGTTTTACATAGAGATTCTAACAAGCTTATAGCATGGGGGCAGACCACTTGGGCCATCTTGTCTGTGCCGGTTGAAAACGAACCACTTTCCATCATTTGGTCAGAAGTCCTGCAGGTTACAGCACTCAAGGTTCAGCTCCAGGCATCTTTTAAATGGTTGGAGGTTTCTGTTTCTACTATCCTTTCAGGGCAGTGGATCCCTGGCTCCTTCCATTCGCTGGGCCAAAACATTTTTCCTCACCTCCCCACTAACTTTTCGAGCAACTTCTTTTTCCCCAAAGCTGCATTTTTCCAATCCCAGCAACATCCTCATCGATTCCCCTGTGCTGTTTATCTTAGGGCAATTACATCCTTTTTGTAATGAAGTGACCAGAATTCCACCTAGTACTCAAGCTGTGGCCTCACTAATATTTTGTATTTTGGCTAATAAAGGAAATAATTCTACATGTCTTCTTAACTACCTTATTGACATGCTTTACTACCTTCAGGGATTTCTAAAACTTAACTCATGGGATGTGGGTGTCGCTGGCTGGTCAGCATTTATTGCCCATCCCTAATTACCCTTGAGAAAGTGGTGATGGTGAGCTGCCTTCTTGAACTACTACAGTTCACGAGCTGGAGGTTGACCCACAATGCCAATGGGCAGAGAATTCCAGGATTTTGACCCAGCAACAGTGAAGGAATGGTGATATATTTCCAAGTCAGGATGGTGAATGGCTTGGAGGGCAACCTGCAGTTGTGGTGTCCCTTTAAATGGTAGTGGTCATGACTAGGAAATCTGCAATGAGTAGCTCACTTCCTGTACTCCCAGATGCCTATCTACCATTTACAGCTCAACTTCCCATTTTCCTGGAATAGTGCAGCTCAAACAATACTCAAAACGCTGATACCATCCTGGTCAGAGTAGCCTACTACCTGGCACCAAATCCAAAATCACCCCCTCTCTCACTACCTCAGTGGCAGCAATGTGTAACATATACAAGATGCACTACAGTAATGCACAAATGTTCTTCTGACAGCATCTTCCAAATAGTAAGACCTCCAATACCAAGAATAATAGGGGTTATAAATGCATGGTAACACCACTATCTGCAAGATTCATTCCAAGTCTCACACCATTGTGCCTTGGTGCTACATTGTCATTCCATCACGGCCACTGATTCAAAATCTTAGAACTCCCTTTCTAACCATACAATGGATGTCTACACCATATTCCAAAGTCTCCAGCAGTTTCCACAGGCAGCTCACCACCACCTTCTCCATGGTAGTTAGGAATGGACAATAAATGCTGGCCTTGCCAGTGATGCTCAAATTGCACTAATGAACAATGGAAAATCTAAGAAAACTGAGAATATGTGTCAATCCAAAGGATATGAATACCTTCTCACCACAGGAACGGGCACATGAAACTGATAGATAAGTTGACAATTACAATGTAATTAAAATGCTTTGTAGAAAATGAATGAAATGGTGGTGCAGAGTCTGTTGCAAGAAAGACAGACTAGCATTATCAAAGTTTTGTTAATAAGTTATCATTTTCTTTGTTGACCACGTATATTTAATAACTTGTGTGACATTGTAAACACAAATGTTAGCACAGGCAATTTTTTTATGGAGCGGGGAATTGAAACAACTACCTCTGGGGTCCAGCTTTGTAACCGTTTTATCCAGCTGCCGAAACTCTGCCCATAGAACCTTACTCTTTTCCTATCTATACCAAAGTTTCACACTTCCTGGCTGCTCCCCTTATAGGAGAAAGTGAGGACTACAGATGCTGGAGATCAGAGCTGAAAATGTGTTGCTGGAAAAGTGTAGCAGGTCAGGCAGCATCCAAGGAGCAGGAAAATCGACGTTTCAGGCATGAGCCCTTCTTCAGGAATGATTCATGAAGAAGGGCTCATGCCCAAAACATCGATTCTTCTGCTCTTTGGATGCTGCCTGACCTGCTGCGCTTTTCCAGCAACACATTTTCTGCTCCCCTTATACTCACAAAGTGTCTGGCACCTTTACAAAGGCATCCTTTACCCTGGCACCAGGAGACAATACAATGTTGGAGCTCTTGTCTGCAGTTGTAGAGTTATCTGATGACCTCCCTGTCTATTCACTAGGATATCGTCTGGGTTGTAGGATTTTACCTACAAAGAGAGGTTGGATAGGCTCAGGTTGCTTTCTTTTGAACAGAGGAGGTTGAGAGGGGTCCTGATGGAGGTGTCTATGATGTAAGGAACATGCACAGGTGGATAGAAATTAGCTGTTCCCCTTAGCTGAATAACAAGGGGACATATTTTTAATGTGAAAGGCAGCAGTTTTCAAGGTGTTTTAAGGAAATTGCTTTTCACCCGGAGGCTGGTGGGAATCTGGAATGCACTTCCTGGGAGGATAGTAGAGACAGGAACCTTCAGCACCTTTAAAAAGTACTTGGATAAGCATTTGAAATGTCATTGCATTCAAGGTTAGGAGCCAAGTGCTGGGAAGTGAGATTAGGGTTGATAGGTCAGTACAGACTTGGAGGGTCGAATGCCCTCTTCTATGCTGAATGACTCAATGGCTGTGAAATCCACTATAACAACAGCAGATTCATTTTTAGCAATCTGCTTGTGTTTTCTGTCATTGGAACTGAATCAAACAAGTGGTCCACTAATTTCGCATGGTGTTTTGAACCAGTAATTGAAGGAATTGGAAGAACTCTCAGAGAACTGTTGTTCCCAAGCTGTTTAAAGTTGGTGGGAACACAGCACATAATTGGCCATGCATTTGCTGCACAGCACTTGTATTATTCAAAAGGGACACAGAGAAAAACATGTCAGTTTGACAGAACATGAACAAGAAAGAAGAAATTGCTGGGAAAATTCAATAGGACAAGCAGTGACCATGGAAACAACACCAGCTGAGGTCCACACGAAGGCCAAAAGGCTATATTGCCTACTAAGTGCTAGGTCTTGGGGTACCAATGCTGGGCTGGAGCAGAACCTTAAATAGCTGTTTGTGTGTTAGCTCTCCAAAGGATTTCTCACCAAGTGCCACTCCCCAGCCTTCTCCCTGTACATTATTCCTTTTCAGATAACAATACAATTCCCTCTAGAAAGCCTATATTGAACCTGCCGCCACCATTCCCTCCCTAACAGAATTATGTGTTTACCTACAGCTCATGGACTGCAGCTCACTATCACCTTCTCAAGGGATGGACAATAAATGCTAGCCCAGCCAGTGACATCCACGTAGCATGAGTGAATAAAAAATGCTCTCAGGTAGAGTTTCCAAATCCTAACCAATTGTTACATAAAAAGATTTTTCTCATGTTACCATTACTTCTTCTATCAGTTATGTTGAATCAAATGCCTCTTGTTCATGAACCTTCCACCTATGGGAAGTGATTTTCCAAAGCAATACTCTCTTGAGCACGCTTGATTTTAAGTAGCATTCAAAAATTAAACAAAGGAAAGGGAGAGGTGGAAACTAAACACGTGCGCATGCTCGCATGCATATCCACTCCCACACACATACATAAACACACAGACACACACAGATGCACATAAACACACGCACACACACAATTACACCCACACACATCCACAGGCACACACCCACCCACATACAGACAAAGACATGCACACACAGACACACATAGACATATACACATGCACACACAGACATAGACACACAAGAACACACACACAAGCACACACACACACCGACATACACACATGCACACAGACGCGCGCGTGCACACAAACACACACTCACATGCATACACACAAACACAAACACACATGCACACACACAAACACCAACATACACACATGCACACAGACGCGCGCGCACACACACACATACAAACACAAACACACACATACTGTGAGTCAGCACATAATGAAAAGCAAAGAAATTGGGGTGCAAATCTGTGACTGTGTCAAATTCTTGCAGCTCACTCACTAATGGCAATTTGGATCTACCTACACCAAATGGACTGCAGTGGTTTAAGAAGACAGCTCACCAGCACTCATCTTCTTGAGGACAAGTATGGATGGGCAACAAATGTTGGTCTTGTCAGCAACACCGACATAAATAAAAAAGAAAACAAAAGTCAATATTGTCACCAGGAACACAGAAATAGGTGCACAGGGTAATCTATGCCATCTTGTAGCATGTAACAATGCCAGGGAATGTCATATTGGATCAATTCCTGAGTGATTCCAGCCTACACAGACCATTTCTAGCTGCTGGTAGACAGGAATGGAAGTTATAATGACAACTTTCAAACAACTGCAGACACAAATATGCAGATGTGTGGTTAAGTCTCATCCTGTCGATGCTGTAGAATTCATCCAACAATGTGAGCAGGACATATTTTATATCAGCAAAAACCATTGCAACTTCAGCAAACTCAAAGCAGAGCATGGACCTAGTGTGTGACCAATTTAAAATGGAATTTCTATCAAAGCTCAGGATTGGAGATGTGACATCCATCCACTATGGTGATCCTTGATGTTTACTGGGGAATCTGCCTGGAGGGTTTGGAGATTAACGGTGGTATAGTGTGGCAAGCAGCCTGTGGAATTAAAATCATGAACGTGCTTCCCTGTGTCCAGCCTTGCCATGGTGGAGATGATGGGAAATGAATGGAATTCAATCTTTGTTCATTAGTCAAAGTATGCTCACACCAATCTGCGTCTTGCACTGTAGTCCAAAAAACTGTGTTGCCTACCTGGTGCCAGAGTTTTGGACATCAGCTCAGGGCATGGAATGGAACCTGCATAGGGAGGGGTTGGATTTTGCTGTTGTAGATCATACATGATTTGAGATGCTGGTGTTGGACTAGGGTGTATAAAGTTAAAAATCACACAACACCAGGTTATAGTCCAACAGGTTTAATTGGAAGCTCGTGTCACAACCACCTGATGAAGGAGCAGCGCTCCGTAAGCTAGTGCTTCCAATTAAACCTGACTATAACCTGGTGTTGTGTGATTTTTAACATAGTTCATACAGGTACCAATGACATATGTAGGAATCCCTGCCAGTATTCTGAAAGATTGACTAAAGTGATGTCAGTGCTAAGAGGTAATTGTTAGGTAATGGGTCAGTTGTTTCTCACCACTTTAAAGCTGTATTAGGGAAAGGTAAGAGTTATAGTGCTTGTTTTACAAAAGAAACTTGAAAAAATTCTTCTTGACTTAATGAGAGTATGGCAGGAGAGCTCAGCCCTGTATTTTACATGGCCTGCATTGCGTGGGAAAACTTGGAAAGACCACTGTCTAAGATCTTTCTGCTGAAGTTAAATGGAGGTCTGTTCAGTTATCGGACCCTCCCAGTGCCTCAAATGTATGTGTTGGTAAACAGTGAGAGTGATGGTTTCTCTGGGGAATGTAGCCAGAACCTAACTGTAAAAATGAGAGCAAAAAGAGATGGAGAATAATAGTAGTAGGAGATTCACCTCTGGTAAGAGGTGCAGCCAGGTGTTTCTGTGGCTGTAGACGTGACTTAGGATGGGTGCTGCATTCCCCTGGGACCAGGGTCAAGGACGTTACTGAACGGCTGTAGGGCATCCTGAAGGGATAGGGTGAAAGGCATAGATTGTTGTTCATGTGGGTATCAATGGTACATGTGGTTCTGCAACAAAAAATTAAGGATCTAGATTGAAAAGCACAACCTAGGAGGTTGAAGTCACTGTATTACTCCAAGTGCCACATTCTAGTTAGGGTAGGAATAGGCAGGTAGAGCTGAGGGAAGTCTGGCTGAAGAGTTGGAGCAGGAGGGAGGGCCTTAGATCCTTGTAGAGCTATGCAATTAACAATCCATCATGGGAAACTGAATCCGGTTCTGTCATTGTCCAACATAGCTGTATATTTCCAAAGAGATTGCAGGTTAATGGTCAGCCACTTGATTTTGTTTTTCTCTTTGTCTAGTTTCTGCTGTTCAAATGAAATCAACTCAATCAGCAGCAAACAGGAACTGTCCTAGAACCTTATGAGCCATACCAGCATGGTGTGTATTTAAGCAAGGATCTGTAGACATGTGCAGCAAAGTCCCTCTGATCCTTTATAGCATCCTCTCATCTAAAGCTTTCCTTCTTGTTATTACCACATCACCATGTAGAAACAGCAAGGGACCCAGCATTGATCCCTGTGATACACCATTGCACACAGTGTTTCAGTCACAAGGCAACCTTTGATGATTATCCTTTGCTTTCAGCACCTACGCCAATGTTAGATCCAAAGTGCTAAGCTGCCTGGATCCCACAGGCTCTTAGCTTCTTAACCAGTCTGCCATGCAAGACCTCAAAAGCATATAGAATTCTTTACCACAAAGGATATGGATTATTAAATATATTCAGGGCTGGGGTAAACATTTTTAATTAGTAAGGGAATTAAGGGTCATGGTTTTAAGGAAGGAAGGAGTAGTTAAGAATGATCAGATCAGCCATGATCTCATTGAGGAAGATTTGATGAGCCAAATGGACTGCTTCTGCTCCAAAGTCTAATGATCTTATGACCGTAAGTGACTTACTGAGTGCAACACATTCATGAGAGAACAGAAGGTTAAAAAACGTGTCCAAAATGTTGAAAGCATTTAACATATTGATGTAACCATTTTATTTAACTTTAACAATATTAAAGAACCTCAAATGCATGTAAGGTGCAAACAATGACATTCCCACATCGTCACAATTAATGACAATTAATTTTGTTTGCTAAATGATAACAGAAAGATACATAATGCTTCAGAACTGAATTCAAATGTAACTGTCTCTCTCCTCAACTTATAATCAATTGTAGGAATCTGTAGAATGTGTTCCATTTGTGTTCATGTGGATTACAAAGATAATAATATCTGGCAATTTTCGCTTGGTTATCTTCAGAGGTCAGTGGTTAATTGAACAGTTTTCTTCTTTGAAATTTATACTTTGATTTTTGACCTCTCAAATTCTGGAGAGTTCAGGTCATTAGATTTTATCTATTGGCAGCAGATGGCAGGATGGGATACATACAATAAGAAAGGTTAGGAAGTCCTGACATTTTCACCAATGATATAGTTCAGAACAAGCTAAAGAAACAAAGTATTGGATTGTATGACTTTCCATGCACAACTTTTCAAAATCCTCTTCTTTACAAGTTAAAGATTATTAGAATTTTAATTGGTTGGTTACATTAAGAACAATGTCAGAAAACAGATGAAACATTTCATACACACTGCACTTGCAAATTTTGTCTGAAGATATCGTGAGGCAGCCTATTCATTGTTAAAATGAACAACAGTGACCACACTTTAAATGCACTTCACTGACAGCAAAAGGCATGAGATATCCAGTGATGGTACAAATGGAAATCATTGTTTTAAATCTATGTTCAGCAAAAACACATCATTGAAAATCCCACCTCAAATGCATCTGCATTTCACTTGGATTTGTGTGGCCAATTCAACCTCTGATTTTTTTGATTGGTCAATCTAATGTAGAAGTTTGAAGTAACTTGGCTAATGCAGTATGAGTTAAAGGAACTATAATGGATTTTTGATAATCCTATTAACTTCAAAGGGAATAATTAGATATGAGCCCTGCGATTCTGTAAGGAAAAACTGGCAATGCCTGTAAAACAATACTACAGCCTCGGCCAACTGCTTCAGGACTGAAAAGGGAAAATGAAGACAGCATTAAAAGGACAAAATATTGGCAAGTGAAAATGGCACTTAGTGGACTACATGCCTCTGTCCGATTTGAATTATTATTGTCATATGTACCAAGACACAATGAAAAGTATTGTATTCCACACTATCCAGACAAAACGGGGTAATAAAACAGAATGCAGAATATACTGATAAAGCTACAGAAAAGGTGCAGAAAAAGATCAACTCTAATAAATGAGAGGTCTGTTCATAATTCTGCTAACAGTGGGGTAGAAGCTGTTCTTAAAGCTGCTAGCATGTGTTTTCAAACGTGTGTATCTTCTGCCTGTTGTAAGAGGGTGGAAGAGTATAACCAGGGTGGGAGGGGTCTTTGAGATTGTTGGCTGCTTTCCTGAAGCACTGGGAAGCTTAGAGAGTCAGTGGAAGGAAGGCTGGTTTTCGTGATGGACAGGACGGTGTTCACAAGTCTCTGAAATTTCTTGCAGCCTTGGCAGAGTAGTTGTTGTAATAAGCTGTGAGGCATCCGGATAGGATGCTTTCTATTGTTCATCTATAAACATTGGTAAGAATCATTGTTGACATGCCAAATTTTCTTAGCCTTCTTAGGAAGTAGATGTATTGGTATGATTTCTCGATCGTAACATTGACCAGAACAGATCATTGGATGTATTTACTCATAGGAACCTGAAGCTCTTAACTATCTCCACCTCAGCACCATTGTTACAGACGGGGCATGTTCTCCGCTCTGCTTCATGAAGTTGATGACCAGCTCCTTTGTTTTTCTGACATTGAGGGAGAGACAGTTGTCTTTCAATACATCCTTTTATTCAGAGGTTCCAACTTTTTGAGAAGGTTTTAGCTCAATTCACATACCATTAAGCTATTTCTTTCCTATGCTCTGTCTCATTATTTTTTGAGATCCAACCCACTACAGTGGTGTCATCAGCAAATCTATAACTGGAGTTGGAGCTGAATTTAGCTACACAGCCGTGAGTGTATAAGGGTATATAAGGGGCTAAGTATGCAGTCTTGTGGGATAATGGTTTTAAGGATTATTGTGGAGGAGGTGTTGTTGCCTTTCCTTCCTGATTGTAGGCTGTAGGTCAGGAAGTCAAGGATCCAGTTGCAGATAGGGGTGCAGAGTCCTAGGTCTCGCAGTTTGAAGATGAGT
Organism: Hemiscyllium ocellatum; assembly: GCF_020745735.1. Classification (NCBI taxonomy): domain Eukaryota; kingdom Metazoa; phylum Chordata; class Chondrichthyes; order Orectolobiformes; family Hemiscylliidae; genus Hemiscyllium; species Hemiscyllium ocellatum. The sequence goes on along the minus strand of NC_083402.1, from coordinate 35,143,547 downwards.
TTTGTTGGAATTTTGTGAGCTCTCGACCATGCTGTATTAACCATTATTTCAATTGCCTATCTTTTCTTTGAAGTTCATTTCTTGCCTAGTTGATGCCCTGTTATGACAAACCTGAAATATAAATCTTTTTATTCAGGGGTTCCATCTTTTAAAGGTGCTTCGACTCAATTCACATCCAACAAACTTCTCTAAAATCTCGGCTCACATTTCGACAGTGTGTTAAGTTTCATGACAGTACCTTTCCAGAAAAAATCACCAACACCTTAAGCAAGTCTTCCACTCTTTAAAAATCAGTTAATCTGTCCTATTCTCAATGTTAACTGATCCTTAAAAAAAATCCCAGGATCTGCCATTTTCACTAAAAACTAAACAGTTGTTCCTTAGAGCAAATCCTATCTATGGACTAGGCACCATTGAAGTCTGTGCATTTGTTTTTGAGACAGACTACAGACAAGCTAATAAACTGGGACTAAATATTATGTTAAAGCATATTAGTGGTAGAAGGAAAAAGATACAGATGAATGGTTACTTGAGGTAGCTATTCAGCATGAAACAGGAACAAGAGGTTCTGGTTCAGTGAAACTTTCTGACTTTGAAAGTTGAAAAAGCATTTACCAATTTTATTAGAGATCCAAACCAGACATGTTTGTGCAAAGGACTAAACTTTGTTGCTGAGTCAAATTTTCCTAGCAGCACTGTGGGTATCCCTACACTCCAAGGATTGCAGTGATTCAAGAAGGCGGGGATGAGCAATAAATACAGGCCCAACTCAGCAACACCAACATTCTGTGAAAGAATGAAAAAAAGAGCATCTGTAGCATGTAATTCACGAGGAAAAGTTTAGTGTTCAGTTTGCGTGCTTTTGAGTTCACAATGTAGGACTCAGTCAGCTTCCTGTTTCCATACAGTGGAACTTATAGAGAATAGCTATGCCAAAGAAGATGGATCAGACAGACTTTGCTCTCAAATCATTATCAGGATTCAAAATACAAATTTTCTCTGGAACCTCAAATCAATGTGCTTCACCAGGTTCCTATAAAGCCATAAATAAATGTACATATAAATATTAGAAAATTACTGCAATTGCTGGAATATGTACTGAAACCAACAAATGCTGGAGGTCACAGAGGTCAGACAGCATCAGTCAAGAGAGAGCAAGCTAACATTTCAAGTCTAGATGACTCTCCATCCGAGTTCTGATCTTTGTCTCCCTTTTTGAGTAAAAGGTATTACATTGACAGTTCTCCAGACTTCTGGGACTTCCCAAATCTAAGGAATCTTGGAAGATTACTACCTGTGCATCCAATATCTCTTTAGCTACTCCCTTTAAAATCCTAAGATGCAAATCATCATGTTCAGGGGCTTTATTCCTCTGTTTTTCTATTACTTGCTAGTAATTTTCTGATGTTAAGGTGAACCTTTGTTTCCTTCTGGCCAGAATGTAACTATTGTTCATAGTAAAGAAAATGTGACTGACATATTACAGACACCATGACTTCTGTGCATTAATGATTGACCTGGAGACATCAGTGGTCAGTTGTCTGGAATATAAGAACATGAACAGTACTGTTAGGAAGAAAGTTCCAGTATTTTGGCCCAATGGAAGTGAAGGAATAGTGATATAGTTACATGTCAGAATGGCATGTGACTTGAAGGAAAATTTGAAGGTAGTGGTGGTGCTGGTCCATGCATCAGCATCAACATGGTAGAAGTCACGGGTTTGGAAGACGATGTTGAAGGAATCTTGGAGAGTTACTGCAGTGCATCTTGTTATGGGACACACAGCTGCCATTGTGTGTCAGTGCTGAAAGGAATGATTGTTCTTATGTTCTTAAAATGATGGGAGAGGACATTAACGATACAGGCTGCTTTGGCCTGGATGGTGTCAAGCTTCTTTAGTGTCATTGGAGCTGCATTCATCCAGACAAAAGAAAAGTATTCCATCACATTCCCGACTTTAGAGGAAAAGGAGGTGAACTACTCATTGCAGAATTCATAGCCTCTGGTCTGCTCTTGTAGTCATAGTAAATATATACATGGCTGATAGGGTTTAATTTCTGGTCAAGGGTAACTACCTGGATGTTAATAATGGAAGATTCAGCGATCATCATGTCTTTGAAGGTCAAGGGACAGTAATTAAGACTCTCAATTTTGGAAGAAGGTTGAATGTTACTTACCCTTGTATGAATGTTACTTACCACTTATTAGCCCAAATCTGAATAGTCCAAATCTTACTACATATGGACATGGACAACCTCAGCATCTGAGGAGTCAAGAATGGTACTATATATTGCTTATTGATGGCTGCCCATCCCTACTTCAGAATTTATGAAGGAACAAAGGCACTGGTGACGCAACTGAAGGTTGTAGGGCTAAGAAAACTACTCTGGAGAACTCCAAAGTGCCAGTTAGGTTCACACTGGAAGCTTTGTGACAGTGGTGGCCTTACCTCTCTGATCCATAAAGCAAGGTTCAAGTCCCACTTACTCTGTAATGGCATCTCCAAACAAGTTTTTAAAAAAAAAATCGACCCTGAAGAACTCCTGCAGACAGCCTGGAGCTGGGATGACTGATCTCTAATAACCACAACCTTTGTGCCATGTATGATTCCAACCAGTGCAGAGGTTTCCTGCTGATTGCCATTGACAATTTGCTAGCATTCACTGATTGACATGCTTTCTCAACAGGTGGGGGTTGGGAGCTGGGTGTGGGTGGCATGCTCTTTTCAGAAGGCCAGGGCAGGATCAATGGGCTGAATGGCCTTGTTCCACACTGTAAGGATTCTATGTTTCCATTCAAGGAAAAGTCACTTGCACATCACCTCTGGAGTTCAACTCTATTGTCAATATTTATGCCAAGACTGAAATGACCATCAGGAGCTGAGTGGTCCTAGCAGAATGCAAACTAAGCAAGTTATTCTGGACATAGATTTGCTCACTGAGCTGAAAGGTTCATTTCCTTACTAGGTAACATCTTCAGTGGATTCCTGATGAAGGGCTTTTGCCCAAAACGTCGATTTTACTGCTCCTCGGATGATGTCTGAACTGCTGTGCTTTTCCAGCACCTCTAATCTAGAATCTGGTTTCCAGCATCTGCAGTCATTGTTTTTACCTCGTTGACTTTAACCCTACTGCGAATCCTCTTGCAAGGATGCCTGCCTTGAAGCAGTTTTCCTCCTCTCTCTACAAGAATCTCAGAAAGTCCCTCTCCCACTGCAACTCCCAGGTCATTTCCTCTGCCCTGAAGCACTTCAACCATGCTGTATTCCTGATGAAGGGCTTTTGCCCAAAACGTTGATTTTACTGCTCCTCAGATGCTGCCTGAACTGCTGTGCTTTTCCAGCACCTCTAATCCAGAATCTGGTTTCCAGCATCTGAAGTCATTGTTTTTACCTAACATCTTCAGTAGACCTCAGGCGAAGCAATGCAGAAAATTCTGTATATCTGTTCGTGATATACAGAAATGATCTGGAGGAAGGAATAGGTTGTCTGATTAGCATGTTTGCAGATGACACTAAAATTGGTGAGGAAGGATAGAAAGGGAGGCAAGAGAAGAGGGGGAATGGCATTTTTGATAAGGGATAACATTACAGCAGTGCTGAGGGAGTATATTCCTGGAAATACATCCAGGGAAGTTATTTAGGTGGAATGGAGAAATAAGAAAGGGATGATAACCTTATTGGGATTATATTACAGACTCCCTAACAGTCAGAGAGAAATTGAGAAACAAACTTGTAGGGTGATCTCAGCTATCTGTAAGAATAATAGGGTGATTATGGTAGGGAATTTTAACTTTCCAAAACATATACTGGGACTGCCATTGTGTTAAAGGTTCAGATGGAGAGGAATTTGTTAAGTGTGTACAAGAAAATTTTCTGATTCAGTATGTGGATGTACCTACTAGAGAAGGTGCAAAACTTGACCTACTCTTGGGAAATAAGGCAGGGCAGGTGACTGAGGTATCAGTGGGGGAGCACTTTGGGGCGAACGACCAGAATTCTATTAGATTTAAAATAGTAATGGAAAAGGATAGACCAGATGTAAAAGTTGAAGTTCTAAATTGGAGAAAGGCCAATTTTGACAGTATTAGGCAAGAACTTTCAAAAGCTGATTGAGGACAGATGTTTGCAGGTAAAGGGACAGCTGGAAAATGGGAAGCCTTTAGGAATGAGATAACGAGAATTCAGAGACAGTATATTCCTGTCAGGGTGAAAGGAGAGGCTGGTAGGTATAGGGAATGCTGGATGACTAAAGAAATTGAGGATTTGGTTAAGAAAAAGAAGGAAGCATATGTAAGGTATAGACAGGGTAGAGCGAGTGAATCCTTAGAAGAGTGTAAAGTAAGACCATAAGACATAGGAGTGGAAGTAAGGCCATTCGGCCCATCGAGTCCACTCCGCCATTTAATCATGGCTGATGGGCATTTCAACTCCACTTACCCACATTCTCCCCGTAGCCCTTAATTCCTCGAGACAACAAGAATCTATCAACCTCTGCCTTGAAGACATTTAGCGTCCCGGCCTCCACTGCACCCTGTGGCAATGAATTCCACAGGCCCACCACTCTCTGGCTGAAGAAATGTCTCCACATTTCTGTTCTGAATTGACCCCCTCTAATTCTAAGGCTATGTCCATAGGTCCTAATCTCCTCGCCTAATGGAAACAACTTCCTAGCGTCCACCCTTTCCAAGTCATGTATTATCTTGTATGTCTCTATTAAGTCTCCCCTTAATCTTCTAAGCTCAAGAAGAGTTTAGAAGATTAAAGGGGAGTATACTTAATCTTCTAAAAATTAGGAGTATACTTAAGAGGGAAATCAGGAGGGCAAAAAGGGGACATGAGATAGCTTTGGCAAATAGAATTAAGGAGAATCCAAAGAGTTTTTACAAATACATTAAGGACAAAAGGCTAACAAGGGAGAGAATAGGGCCCCTCAAAGATCAGCAAGGTGGCCTTTGTGTGAAGCCACAGAAAACGGGGGAGATATTAAATGAGTATTTTGCATCAGTATTTACTGTGGAAAAGGATATGGAAGATATAGACTGTAGGGAAATAGATGGTGACACCTTACAAAATGTCCAGATTACACAGAAGGAAGTGCTGGATGTCTTGAAATGCATAAAGATGGATAAATACTCAGGACCTGATCAGGTGTACCCGAGAACTCTGTGGGAAGCTAGAGAAGTGATTGCTGGGCCTCTTGCTGAGATATTTGTATCATCGATAGTCACAGGTGAGGTGCTGGAAGACTGGAGGTTGGCTAACGTGGTACCACTGTTTAAGAAGGATGGTAAGGACTAGTCAGGGAACTATAGACCAGTGAGCCTGACCTCAATGGTGGGCAAATTGTTGGAGGGAATCCTGAGGGACAGGATGTATATATATTTGAAAAAGCAAGGACTGATTAGGAATAGTCAACATGGCTTTGTGCGTGAGAAATCATGTCTCACAAACTTGAATGAGTTTTTTGAAGTAACAAAGAGGATTGATGTGGTCTATGTGGACTTCATTAAGGTGTTCGACAAGATTTCCCATGGGAGACTGGTTAGCAAGGTTAGAGCTCACGGAATACAGGGACAACTAGCCATTTGGATACAGAGCTGGCTCAAAGGTAGAAGACAGAGAGTAGTGGTGAAGGGTTGTTTTTCAGACTGGAGGCCTGTGACCAGGGGAGTGCCACAAGGATTGGTGTTGGGTCCTCTATTTTTTGTCACTTACATAAATGATTTGGATGTGATCATAAGAGGTACAGTTAGTAAGTTTGCAGATGACACCAAAATTGAAGATGTAGTGGATAGCAAAGAAGGTTAGCTCAGATTACAACAGGATCTTGACCACTTAGGCTAATGGGCTGAGAAGTGGCAGATGGAGTTTAATTCAGATAAATGCGAGGTGCTACATTTTGGGAAAGCAAATCTTAGCAGGACTTATACACTTAAAGCTCCTAGGGAGTGTTGATGAACAAAGAGACCTTGGAGTGCAGGTTCATAGCTCCTTAAAAGTGAAGTTGCAGATAGATAGGATAGTGAAGAAGGTGCTTGGTATGCTTTCCTTTATTGGTGAGAGTATTGAGTACAGGAGTTGGGAGGTCATGTTGCGACTGTACACGACATTGGTTAGAATATTGTCTGCACTTCTGGTCTCCTATCGGAAAGATGTTGTCAAACTTGAAAGGGTTCCGAAAAGATTTAAAACGACGTTGCCAGGATTGGAGGATTTGAGCTATGGGGAGAGTCTGAACAGGGTGGGGCTGTTTTCCCTGGAGCGTCGGAGGTTGAGGGGTGACCTTACAGAGGTTTACAAAAATATGAGGGACATGGATAGGATAAATAGACAAAGTCTTTTCCCTGGGGTCGGGGAATCAAGAACTAGAGGGCATAGGTTTCGGGTGAGAGAGGTAAGATATAAGAGAGACCTAAGGGGCAACCTTTTCACACAGAGGGTGGTACATGTATGGAATGAGCTGCCAAAGGAAGTGGTTGAGGCAGATACAATTGCAACATTTAAAAGGCATTTGGATGGGTATATGAATAGGAAGGGTTTGGAGGGATATGGGTCAGGTGCTGGCAGGTGGGACGAGATTGGGTTGGGATATCTGGTCAGCATGGACGGGTTAGACCGAAAGGTCTGTTTCCGTGCTGTACATCTCTATGATTCTATATGGAGTAGCAGATAGTGAAGGGGACTGTCAGAGAATGCAACAGAATACAGATAGATTGGAGAGCTGGGTGGTGAAATGGCAGATGGAGTTCAATCAGGGCAAATGCGAGGTGATGCATTTTGGAAGATCCAATTCAAGAACAAACTATACGGTAAATAGCAAAGCCCAGGGAAAAACTGAAGTACAGAGAGATCTCGGTGTTCAGGTCCATTGTACCTGAAGGTGATAGAGTGGTCAAGAAGACATACTGCATGCTTTCCTTCATTGGACAGGGTATTGAGTACAATTGTTGGCAGGTCATGTTTCACTTAAATTACTTACAGTGTGGAAACAGGCCCTTCAGCCCAACAAGTCCACACCAACCTGTCACCCATCAAGACCCATTCCCCTACATTTACCCCTTCACTTAACATTACGGGCAATTTAGCTTGGCCAATTCACCTGACCTGCACATTTTTGGACTGTGGGAGGAAACTGGAGCACCCAGAGGAAACCCACGCAGACACGGGGAGAATGTGCAAATTCCACACAGTCGCCTGAGATAGGAATTGAACCTGGGTCTCTGTGAGGCAACAGTGCTAACCACTGTGCCACCGTGCCACTTGTATAGGACTTTGGTTCTGTCACATGTGGAATACTGCGGACAGTTCTGGTCGCCACATTACCAAAAGGATGTGAATGCTTTGGAGAGGGTACAGAGGAGGTTCACCGGGATGTTGCCTGGTATGGAGGGTGCTAGCTATGAAGAGAGGTTGAGTAGATAAGGATTACTTTCATTAGAAAGACAGAGGATGAGGGGGGAACGTGATTGAGGTCTACAAAATCACAAGAGGTACAGACAGGATGGATAACAAGAAACTTTTTCCCAGAGTGGGGGACTCAATTATTAGGGGCCATGAGTTCAAGGTGAGAGGTGAAAAGTTTAAGGGAAATCTGCAGGGAAGGTTCTTTACGCAGAGTGTAGTGGGTGCCTGGAACACGTTGGCAGCAGAGGTGGTATAAGCGGGCACAATAGCCTCATTTAAGATGTATCTAGACAGAAACATGAATGTGCAGGGAGCAGAGGGATACAGATCCTTAGGAAATAGGTGACAGGTTTAGATAGAGGATCTGGATCGGCGCAGGCTTGCAGGGCCTGTTCCTGTGCTGTAAGGTTCTTTGTTCATTTTATTTTGTTCAATTTGGTATAGGTGCACCTAACGCTTTTTTGAGGGGGGGGGGGGGTGGGAAGAGTTCAAGGCTGCGGAACCAATGCCACTGAAAGAAAAATGATATATTTCCAAGTAAGGGCATTGACTGGCATGGAGGGGAATTTGCAGATAGTGGTGGTCCATATATTGGCTCCCTTTGTCCAATCAGATGGTAACTGTCATGGGCTTTGGAGGTGCTGTCTAAGGATCTTCGGTATCTAGCACACACACGACTTGTGCCTTGTTAATGGTGGTCAGGCTTTGGGGAGGCAGAAGGTGACTTGCTTCTTGCAGGATTTTCAGCATCTAACCTGCTATTATAGCCACTGTATTTATATGGTGAGTCCAGGTCAGTTTCTAGTCAGTGGTAATCCCCAAGATAATGATAGTGGAGGCTTCAGCATTTTATTGCTGTTGAACGTCAAGAGATATTAGCTAGATTTCTTCTTGTTGGAGATGGTCCTTACCTAGCATTTGTGTGGCACAACTATTACTTCTCTCTGGATACTATACAGGTGTTGCTCATTTGGACACAGGCTGCTTCAGTGTCTAAGGAGTCAACGGATAGTGCTGAACATTGCGCAATCATTAGCAAACATCTCCACTTCTGACTCTATGATGGAGGGAAGGTCATTGATGAGGCAGCTGTAGATGGTTGGGCCTAGGACACTACCGTCTGGAACTTCTGCAGAGAAGTCCTACAGCTGAAACAAAAATAGGAACTGCTGGAAAAGCTCAGCAGGCCTGACAGCATCTGTGGACAGAAATCAGAGATAATGTTTCAGGTCAGGTGACCCTTCCACAGAAGGAGAGTTGGGATGACTGACCAACAATCAAAAACCACCTTCTTTTGGGCTAGGTATGACTAACCAGCACGGTGTTTTCTCTACCAAGTCCCACTGACTCCAGTTTCAATCAGGCTCTTTGATGCCACATTTGGTCAAACGTTGCTTTGATGTCAAGGCTCACCTGACCTCAGGAGCTGAATCACTTTGACAGCATCCAAACCAAGTAACAGTGAGCAGGTCATTACTAAACACATGCTACACTGTTAACAATTGCACAAGATATGACAAAAAAACCTAACTTGCCTTTCTACTTGTATCTTAACTTTAAAGACAGAAAACACATTACTTTAATGCTTAACTTTGTAAGCAAATATGACATTATATTTCACAGCTGAGTGAAGCGCTGTCAGGTAAAGAGATTATTGAATTGAAGTGGCAGCTGTTAAATTTTGTTCCATTCTGTTCCCACAGTTTGAGATCCGGCTGCACTTCATTCTGTTCTGAGACTCGGCTATTTGTTTTTTTTTAAATCAAACAGCACTGAGTCTCAGCCAATTGCTCAGCTGCCTGCACCTCTGAGATGTTGTAACTCTGAAAGTTCAGACAGCTGTGAGGACTGAAAAATTGTGAAACTGTTGTTAAAACACGGGAAAATATTTCCCCTGACTGTGAGGGGGCATTGGCAAGTGATACTGTCCCAAAGAACAATGACCTGGCATTCAGTTAAAGGTGAGCTGGTGGAGAATTTACCAGAAGTATTAAAAGGCACTTTCAGAGATCAAACATAGTGCTTAGCATCACCTACTATTAAAATGACATTTGGAAACAGTAACATAAAAGTGTTATTAGTTTTAATCAAATCAATCTTGGCTCCTAGGCCCAAGACCCCCAAATCCCATTCTTGCCAGGATCACACTTTGGATCTTCTGCTGGGTAAGTTATAGGCACTGCACTGTCCTGATAGTACTGAAGTCTTGACAGTAACTTCTCAACAATGCTAGGGTATTGGTCTGAAAGGTCAACTCGCTCCTCTGGATCAGCTGCAATGTTAAAAAGCCAAACGTTTTTCTTTGGTGGCTCAGTGGACGGTGGCTCCATTTGTTTGGACAATGATGGTGGCGGGAACCAGTAACTGCAGCCTACAGTAAACAGAACATTTCTTGTTAGTACAATCTAATCCTTCATTTGAATCACAGGATCATATCACATCTCAATGATGTGGTACTAATTCAAAACACCAGTGGCATGCGTTATACAAACAAGGACAGCTGCTGAGGGAAAAATGCACTTTCCATATGCTAAGGACTGCACAGTTAATTTGTTATAACACATAGTCCACACAGAAACTCCACTGTAATCAACCACAGATGCATCACCCTGCTCAATAAATAACTATTTTGAAAATGATAATCCTTTAAGTGTCATGATGTAACAAGATGGATTGATGGATGCCAATGGGAAAGTCTGAACTAGCACTACACGTATGTGCACGGACATATGCATAGACAAAGTGACAGACGGGATTTTACAAGGGCATCCCCAAATACTTTACGATCAATGAAGTACAGTGAAGTTGTAACCACTTAATGACAGAATTCTCACATTCCAATAATCTAAACTGTAATAACTGCTCAGGGGTTTATTCAGCAGGTGGTTTACAGCTGGACAACTTCCTGAAAGTGTTGTGACTGCCAAATTAACGTTATGCTCCAGTTAGGGACTAATAACATTTTTAAAGTAGATGAAGTTTAAGATACCAGGTACTTAGCAAGAAATAAAACTACAAGATTCCACAGTTTGAACAAACTAAATTTAACTATATAAAGTTAGAAAAGTAGCACAAGCTATAAATTATACATTTTATACTCTAACATTCGAGGCTAAATGAGAAAAATATGAAAAGTTGTAGCCATAACATCGCCCAAGCTGCACATTAAATGATCAATGTCCTTGAATCAGAGCCCACCAGCTATCAGTGAATCTGTGGGACACCATCTTTGACTTTTGAGAAGATGTTGTCTTCTTTGAAAATGAAGGATTGGATTTTTTTTTTGCAAAGTTCCAGATTTGGAAACACCCTCAAAGCCTCTCCGACTTGGATTGCCTCAACAATCGCTTGTATTTTGGTGATTAAATTTAAATTGGTTAAACACGTTCAGCAAACTTTAAAAGGCTGTAAAATCCTATTCACTTGTCATCTTTTTCCAGGACCAAACACCACCAAGACTCCCGAGACTGGTTTCAAATCTCCAATTAGCTGCACAATTTCAGCTTTTATCACAACGGCGAGCTTCGATGATTGGGCCGAGTGGTGGGAAGCTAGCCAGGAGTACATTGGAATAATGAAGACGAGAGGAAACAAAGAAACGAATGAGGGTTTCAGCAGTAGATGAGCTGAGGCAGGGATGTAACCAGCTAATTTTATGGGAGTTGAAAATGACATTGCTTTGAAAAGAGAATGAAAGGAGAATGGAGCAAATATGTGGTTGGAAGCAATATTCCCTCAAAGCTGTGCAGCCACTTCTGTGTATGATGATGCTGTTCCCAACAATGACTTTTAGCTCTGGTGATTCTTTGTTGCACTCCCTCCGTGTCCAGAACATCTTTGCTCAGATAAGGAGTCAAAGCTGCACTCAATACTCCAGGGGTAGTCTCACCAACAGCAAGACATTCCTGCTCCTGTACTCAACTCTTGTCACTATGGAGGCCAACATTCATTTGCCTTTGCACGGTCAGCTATACCTCCATACGTTCTTTACCAAAAAGCCTACCAAACTGATTCCCGGGATGGCAGGGCTGACGCATGGAGAGAAACTCCATTGGTTACGGTTATATTTAATGGAGTTTAGAAGGAGGAGAGGGATTACATTGAAACCTATAAAATTCTGAAAGGACCAGACAGGATAAATGCAGGAAGGATCTTCCCAATATCCAGGAGTCCAGAACTAGCAGACATAACTTAAGCATACGGGGTAGGCCATTTATGACTGAAATGAGGAGGAATTTCTTTACCCAGAGTGGTGAGTCTGTGGAACTCTCTGCCGGTGCAGGTAAAAGGGATTAGTATAGTTCAGTTGGCATGGAAGTTGTACGTTGAAGGGTCTGTTTCTATACTCTATAACCTGAACATTGACCTCTAGGGAGATTCACCACAAACCTTCCTCCAGGCCAAAAAACATCCACTGATTGTTACTCTCTGGTCTTCTATCGATCAGCCAATTTTGTACCCATGTTGCCACTGTCCCTTTTGTAACATATCCAACAGTTTTCTCAAGATTGTAACGAGGCACTGTATCAAACGTATACCACATCAAAAGTGTTACCCTCATTGACTCTTTCCATTAATGCTTCAAAAAAATCTCCAGCAAGTTAATTAAATACGATTTCTCCTTTAGAAATCCATGCTGACTTTTCCTAACAAACCCACGTGATGACTGATCCTATCCTGAATAACTGTTTCCCAATGATTTTACACTACCAAAGTTAAACTAACTGGTCTGTTATTGCCTCTCAATCTTTTTTGAACATTTGCCATTTCTACCCTCACTTCCTATTGAAGGGCAGACAGACTTGAAGGGCCAAATGGTCTGCTCCTGCTTCCATTTTCTGTGGATTTTTATCCTCCTATGAGACATGGGAGTCACTAACAGGGCCAGCATTTATTGCCCATCCCTAGATTCCCTGGAGAAGGCAGTGGTGAGCTGTTTTCTTGAATTGCTGCAGTTCACATGCTGGGGTTGACTCATAATGCCCAAAGGGAGGGAATTCCAGGATTTTAACCCAGCAACAGTGAAGGAATGATGATATATTTCCAAGTCAGGATGATGAGTGGCTTGGAGAGGAATTTTCAGGTGGTGGTGTTCCATGCAGCTGCTGCCCTTGTCCTTTGAGATGGGTTTGGAAGTACTATCTAAGGAACTTTGGTGACTTTCTACAGTGCATCATTAGGGCGGCACAGTGGTTAGCACTGCTGTCTCACAGCGCCTGAGACCTGGGTTCAATTCCCGACTCAGGCGACTGACTGTGTGGAGTTTGCACGTTCTCCCCGTGTCTGCGTGGGTTTCCTCCGGGTGCTCCGGTTTCCTCCCACAGTCCAAAGATGTGCGTGTCAGGTGAATTGGCCATGCTAAATTGCCCGTAGTGTTAGGTAAGGGGTAAATGTAGGGTATGGGTGGGTTGCGCTTCGGCGGGTCAGTGTGGACTTGTTGGGCCGAAGGGCCTGTTTCCACATTGTAAGTAATCTAATCTAATCTTACAGATGGTACTCAAGGCTGCTACTGAGCATCGATGGTGGAGGGAGTGGATGCTTCTGGATTTGGTGCCAATAGATACTTAATCATGGAAGTCTCTTCCCAGTGGCAGAGGTGTCTAAGACTAGATGACATAAGTTTAAGGTAAGGAGATAGAAGAATTTTATTTCACCCTGGTGGTGGTAGATATATGGAACACCCTGCTTGAGAGGCTGGTGGAGGCAAATACTCTTGCAACATTAAAAAAAGCATCGGTGTAAGCACCTAAAATGCCAGGGCATAGCAGGCTATGGACTAAGTGCAGGTAAATGGAATTGGAGTAGTTTGGTGTTTGTTAGTCAGCATAGACATGGTGTGCCAAAAGGCTTTTATCGATACTGTGATGCTAATCAAGTGGATTGCTTTGCCTTGGATGATGTTAAACTTATCCAGGCAAATGGGAAGTGTATTATCACACTTCTGACTTGTGCCTTGTAGAGAATGGACAGGAGGTGGTTTGGGGAGTCAGGAGGTTAGTTACTTGCCGCAGTATACCAAGCCTGATCTGCTCATGAAGCCACTGTATATGCTTCACACAGTGGTGCAATGCATCACCAAGGCGGATTTGGTTGCAGCTTCCAAACCCACAACCACAACATTCCTAGAAGGAAAAGGCCAGGAAATGCATAAGAACATCACCTGCAAGCTCCCTTCCACGCGACACACCATCCTGAGTTCCTTCACTACAACTGGGTCAAAATCCTGGAACTTCCTTCCTAACATCACAATAGGACTCCATTCTTCAGACAGACTGCATGTGTTTATGGGGGCAGCTCACCATCTTCTCAGGGGCTATTAGGGCTGGGCAATAATTACTGGCTACGCCCACAAATGTATGAAAAACACAGTTCTAGCAAAATATTATACAGTGTGCAATTTCCTTAAAAATCCCTACCAGGATATCCTGTTAATAGTTTCCAGTTCCCAGATCGGATTGCAGAATGAATGGACACATTAAAGGTGGAATTTTGCCACTTAGTCAGTTCAATACTGGAGGCAGCATTTCCTTTGTGCAAAACAGGACCTATAGGAGGAAGAGAAGAATTGAAACAGAGTATGGAATAAACAGATCACATTGGACATAAACCATTTTAATTCTGGCTTTAAAGTAACCAAACAAAACACTGTCTGCAGCACTCAAATACACACAGATGGGATTTCCATTGGAAGGAACAAAAGTGGCATGAAATGCAATTTATGAATGCTACAGAGAAGAATAATTTGTACAGTTGCATTGAGTGATTCATTTGATAGTTGGCATGCATCCCATTTAGGGCATATCTCACAGCTAATTTAAAAAAGATTACATTCATATTTTTCTTTTATCTTTAAGGTTCCTATGCAATGGTTTACAGATAATTAACATAGACATTCACGTCATATGAATATAACAAGGTTGAAAAAAAAGGGGGGCAACATGGTGGCTCAGTGGCTAGCACTGCTGCCTCATAGTGCCAGGACCCGAGTTCAATTCCACTCTCGGGTGACAGTCTGTTTGGAGTTTGCACATTTGACCTGTCGCTGTGTGGGTTTCCTCTCAGTCCAAAGATGGCTAGGTGGATTGGCCATAGGAAATGCAAGGTTACAGTGATTGGGTAAGGAGATGGATCTGGGTAGAGGGTCTTTGGAGGATTGGTATGGACTCAATGGGCTGAATGGCCTGCTTCTACATTGTAGGGATTCTGTGAAAATGTTCTACTCTTGAACTTGCTCCTTCTATTTCCAGCAAAAAGATAACTAAAGATAGTACTTCGAAGATGATCCTGGCAATTAACTGTCAATTTCACAAAGGTTTTCACAAGATCATATACAAGTGCACTCTTACCTTTTCCTTTCTCTGTGCCTCCAATTCATTTTCTTGACTTCTCATTTGGCTACAAGCACTGGATATTTTTCAGTTCTCTCTCTCTCCCTGTCCTCACCTTGATCAGAAGTATTCCACTTCTGATGGTATTTCTATACATCCAATGGAGTTGGCAATTTAAAACTCCACACAATGTCTAATTTGCTCATCACTTATGATGATGAGTTCCCATCCTTAGTCAGATATCTATCCAGCTTTGTTTTTTTTAAGAGCAGTTGACAGTGTCAAATGCTGCTGATGGGGCCATTTCAACCTGGTCTACTTCTGCCCCTATCACCTGCCCAGATGACTCCAAAGCTCTTTTTTCTGGTTGCCTGACCCAAACAAGCTTATCCATAGCTTCTCTTCAAACACCACAGTCAGATTGACCCCTTACCTTGCCATAAGTAAATAATAATACAACAGCATTAAAATAACATAAACCTAACTAGTTTGGTACTGTCCCTTAGGAAATAAAATCTGTTGCTTCTACCTGGTTTGCCTTATCAGTGCCTAAGCTTCAGCCTACATCCGTGAGGTCAACTCCAAACCTCCCTTAAGTGATGAAAAACAAAGTCAGTTGTCAGAATACTGAGGGATGTTCTATAGATGTGTTCTTACTAGTGCCACCCACATCCCAGGAACAAATGAAAGCAAATACCCCAAAATGATGAGACCACAGTAACTACTAATTAAGAGAAACAGCGCAGTACTTAACACGAGGTAAAGCAATGCGGTTGGGATGTTAGATTTAATATTGAGCGCAGGGAAGCATTAACAACCTTGGGGGATAAAAAGTGGATGAATCAGACAATGGATTACGATTGAATTAAATGAATGTTGGAAAGCCAAAAATAACAATTCCTTGCATTAGAAGAGCAAGGACTGGCGCTACAAGGCGGCAAAAGGGAAAATTAGGCAGGAGACAGAAAACCAGTTGATCAGAATTGTGTTGTGATGGGAAGTATAAATAGCAATATTGCAGTCGCTCAAATAGGGTATTAAGAATTTGTGGATGAGGTAGTTTTAAATGTGCAAAGTTGTACTGTTTGAAAGACACAACCGTACAAAGCCCTGGAAAATGCTGACTTTGTCTACATTTTATTGTTTTTACATGTTTCAGACAGCCTGGGTTTCTCCTTCCCCAGTAAGGCTCCCTAAGGCGTTTTCAAACTGATCTGTTTAAGATATTAGCTGTTGAAAGCTGTGAGGTCAATACCTTGGGAAAAGGGAAGTTACATTATGGAACACATTATCCAGTGTGTGACTGCTGTAAGAGTCATCTTACAGTAAGTGTTTTGGCAGCTTGCAAAATAGGAGCACAATGATTTCAATCATACAGTACTTCACTAAGTGGGAATTTGCCTTATTAGAGTAACAAAGATTAATGGGAAGAAAAAGCATTTCTTTCTGGTGCACAATAGCAGGACAGATCATATTTTCTGAAAAATGCCAATATTTTTCTAAGCTTGCACCCACAAATTTTTAGGACTCCATAACGGTAAAATTCATCTGAGCTCTACAAATCTGTTTAAAATTAAGTTATTTGCTTCACAGAATACTGTACTGTGGTCTCCAGCCAAGGTTGGTCCCAGCTTTTTGCTTAGTGAATTGGATCTTGCCCTAGACAGCCATTTAGCAGCGGGAATTGGTCACAGCACCACTGAGTGATGCAGGGAATAGTGTCTGTCAGTGGTCCCCATTTCAGAACATGAATGTAAGAAATAGGAATGGGAGTAGGCCATTTAAGCCTCAAACTCGCCCTGCCATTCAACAAGATCATGGCTGCTCTGCCCCAGACATAAATCATCTGCCAGCTCTTCATGGCTCTCAACCCAGTATTTCCAAAAAAAATCTACAACTCCTCTTTAAATCTTTGTGATCTATCCTCCATAGCTTTCTCGGGTAGAGAATTCCATATATGGGAGAAGAAATTTCCCCGCCACTCAAATGTCCCCTTATTGTGTACCTATTTCCGCTCATCTGAGATTCCCTCACTAATGGGAACATCTTTTCAACATCCACTTTGTCAAGCCCCCTTAGAATTCTGGATATTTCAAAACGATCACCTCTCATTTTCCTTAATGCTAATGAATAAAGGCTTAATCTATATTATTTATACTAAACAAATAGAATGCTGGAGAAACTCAGCAGGCTTGGTAGCATCTGAGGAGACAGAAACGTCTTGAGTCTTGTATAACTCTTTCAGAAACGAAGTGTGTTGGAAAATAGGTCCTTTTTTACATGTATCATCGAGGTGGAGGAGGAGCAAAAAGGAAAATGGTGTAGAGACAAAGTGCAAAAGACAAAAGGTGTTATTACCAGCGAAGCGAAGAGGAGAGAAGTACAGAATGGGTGTAAATTAACGTGCAAGGACAGAATTGGTATTTTCTACTAAACAGAGAGTAAACAAGACACAGCTATGGATGGGGGTGGTGGTGAAGAGGGAGGACATAAAAAATAAAATCGAAAAACAGACATCATGTGGTCATTTTCTGAAGTTATTTAAGTCAATATGAGGCTATAAATTCAACCTTTACACTGCAATGTGTAAATATGGTAAATTAGATGCTCTGTGAGCTTTTGTTTGCTTCATTAATACATTGCAACAAGCCCAAGCCAGACATGTTAGCATGAAAGCAAGATGGTTTATTGAAATGGCAAGCAACTAGGAATCAGGGTCATTCCTGCAGACAGAGCAAAGGTGTTCCACAAAGCAGTCACCTAGTCTGCATTTGGTCTCATCAATGTAAAACGGATCATATTGATGAGATATGTTTCACCTGGAAGATGTGTTCGGGGCCTTTGACAGTGAGGAGGGAAGTGGTGAATGGACAAATGTAACACCATCTCCAAAAGGAATGAGATGGTATCATGGGGGAGTGAAGAATCTTTAGGAGTGATGGAGAAGTGGGCCAGAGTGTCATGGAGGGAACAGACCCGGTGAAATGCTGACAGTCAAGGGGAAGGGAACATGTGTTTGTTAATGGCACCCTTCTGAAGGTAGCAAAAATGATGGATGTTGATCCTTTGAGTGTGGAGACTAGTGGAGTGGAAAATAAGAACATGTGGAACCTTCTCATTGTTCGGGGTGGGGGCAAGGTCAAACTGCAGGAGATGGGTGATACATGGTGAAAGGCCCTGTCAATTACAGTGAGTGAGTGAGTGTGTATGTATATGTGGCGGGGGGGGGGGGGGGGGGGGGGGAAGCATGGTTGAGCAAAAAGAAGGTAATATTGGAGGCATCTCAGTAGCAAATGGAATTATCAGGTGCAATGGAAATGGAATCCTAGCAGGAAGTAAGCTGTGAGGAACTGCTATCGAGGTGACTGGAGTTGGAGTCAGTGGGCTTGTCATGGATATGGATGGACAGCCTAACCTCAGAAATGGAAACAGTAAAGACAAGACTTGTTGAGTTTTTCCAGTATTCTGTGTTTGTTTCACATTTATAGAGTCAGAGAGATGTACAGCATGGAAACAGACCCTTCGGTCCAACTTGTCCATGCCGACTAGATATCCCAACCCAATCTAGTCCCACCTGCCAGCACCCAGCCCATATCCCTCCAAACCCTTCCTATTCATATACCCATCCAGATGCCTTTTAAATGTTGCAATTGTACCAGCCTCCACCACTCATTCCGGCAGCTCATTCCATACACGCACCACCCTCTGCGTGAAAAAGTTGCCCCTTAGGTCTCTTTTATATCTTTCCCCTCTCACCCTAAACCTATGCCCTCTAGTTCTGGACTCCCCAACACAGGGAAAAGACTGTCTATTTATCCTATCCATGCCCCTCATGATTTTATAAACCTCTATAAGGTCACCTCCGACGCTCCAGGGAATACAGCCCTAGCCTATTCAACCTCTCCCTATAGCTTAAATTCTCCAACCCTGGCAATGTCCTTGTACATCTTTTTTAAACCCTTCAAGTTTCACAACATCTTTCTGATAGGAAGGAGACCAGAATTGCAGGCATTATTCCAACAGGGGCCTAACCAATGTACTGTACAGCCGCAACATGACCTCCCAACTCCTGTACTCAATAGTCTGACCAATAAAGTGTCTGTTAGCTGCTGTAGAGAGCTACATTATTTGATTTAATAACACTATCCTATCTACCTGTGGCTCTACTTTCATGGAGCTATGAACATGCACTCCAAGGTCTCTCCAGCAGTATTTTGCTTCAATTCCTGTATGTCTTATCGCTGCCCAATGACACAAGCTGTAAAATATTCATATGGATATCAGGTTAATATCAAATCATGTTTAACTGTGAAGCTCCATAGCTAAAAACCTTGAACAATAAGTGAACTTTTATTTTTATTTATTCATAGGATGTAGGCATCAATGGCTCAACCAGCATTTAGTGCCCAACCCTAAATTGCCCAAAAGACTGTTAAGAGTCACCCAAAGCTGTAGGTCTGGAGTCACATGTAGACCAGACCAGTTGAGGCTACAGACTTCCTTCCTTAAAAAGGACATTCATGAATGAGACAAGGTTTTCCGATAATCGACAATTGTTTCACGGTCATCTTCAAACTCTGAATTCCAGATCATTTTCAATGAATTCAAATTTTACAATCTGCCATGTTGAGATTTAAACCTGAGAACATTTTCTGTTGTCCGAATTAATAGTCTGGTAATAATATCACTAGGACATCGCCACCTGGGGATGGACTTCCCAATTTTAACTCTACCAGTCAGGTGGACAATGTTGTAGGAACAGGTTCAACAGTAAAAGCACGTGGCCTGGGGAAATTAACCCTTGGACTATGTCTCCACACAAGTGGCTCAGCTATTGGTTTGATCTATTGGCAAGTAGTTGACCTTCTTATTTGCAGTCACATAGCGTCTTAAGAAAAGTAAATAACCAAAGGTATTTTACAGCAACGTTATGAAATCAAATAATGTTGTAGCTCTCTACAGCAGCTAACAGACACTTTTGCTTCTCCCCTCCCCCACCTTTATTATATCCTTCAGAGTACAACCACAAATGAAGAAACAGTGACAGTATGAAGACATCATGAATTTAGCACTTGAAGTTACTGAGACTTAATTCATGTGGGAGACTATAGCACAAAGAAGCAAAGGTACAGTCCATACTTCCAACAATTAATGCATACCCCAAAACCCAGGCTCAGAAAGCTATGATTAACTCTGCAGCTAAACACTTCCACTGTAAGAACATAGTTCATGTTCCAAGACACAAAAAGGCAGTACTGAGGGCAGGGAACATTGATGAAGTGCTGCTGCAGGTTTTCCAAGGGAATGACAATCGGAACATGAGCAAACATAAACAAACTATTTCTGCCAGATGTACATCTCCACATGTTGCCTTCAGATCAAAGCATCTCGTCAGACCTGCCACAATCCTCTCAGAGAGACTAGATTGCCACCCTACCTTTGAAAATATACTAGCAGTGTACTGTTGTACAGCACAGTAGCATTTGTTCAGTTTAAAGTTTAATGATCTAAAACAGCCTGGCAGTAAACTCAAACTCAGTAGGAGCTACAAGCTACTCGCCAAAAGAAAAAGCAGTAGAACATGAAGGGGCGGAAGGAACAATCATTACCAATGTACTGTCACTTGGACATTCCACTGATAGGTCACACCATGACATTAGCAAGACTGGACAGTAAGTTGCTGTCTTTACCAGTCTTCTATTTGCTTACTACAAGGACAGAGAGTGGAGAAAAGTTAATTTGTTTAAAGTTATAGATTTAGTGTCATAATATTACTAAATGGGCATCTGCAAATAGCATTTGTAAACTACAAAATAATGCATTTTACAGAAGGTTACACAAAATAGAAATTTGTATTTTGAACTTGTGGCATTCAATACCATCTAACCTTCTTAAACTCTGAAGTTTCATTCTCTACTGTACATTTACAGATGTGACAGTGTGGAACTACATAGAAATCAGCAAGAAATCAACCATCAGTCAGTGAAAAAGCACCAGATTTTACATTTCAGTTACATTTTAACCATTAAACGGTCTAATCCATAAATCTCCTTTAAATGTAAAGACAAAACTTTGAAACTCTAGTTAATTGACTGGAAACAGTTTAGGATACCCCAAAGATGTGACCAGCTATGATATAAATTTCATGGTGTTTGCTCTTTCTTTCTACTCCCTTTTGGTTTGGACTTTTTCTTAAAATGTATCTCAGCTCTAATAACATCTGGAAAAATGTAATACGAATCACGTGCTGGAGTACTGCTATAGAAATATATGGAATCATTTCTGCAACCACAGTAATTTTGGATAAAACAAGGAAAACCTCAAAGTTGAAAAAAAAAATTGGTCTGGAAAATTTTCTGCACTCAAAATAACCCATCAGTTAGGAATCAAAATGGTTAGTATTCCAATTCTTAATCACTAGTACCTCAGAAATATAAACAGCAGGAAGTCATATAGCGCTTTTGTTAAGTTATTCAAGCATAAGAGGTACAGTTAGTGAGTTTGCAGATGACACCAAAATTGGAGGTGTAGTGGACAGCAAAGAAGGTTACCTCAGATTACAACAGGATCTTGACCAGATGGGCCAATGGGCTGAGAAGTGGCAGTTGGAGTTTAATTCAGATAAATGCAAGGTGCTGCATTTTGGGAAAGCAAATCTTAGCAGGACTTATACACTTAATGGTAAGGTCCTACGGAGTGTTGTTGAAAAAAAGAGACCTAGGAATGCAGGTTCATAGCTCCTTGAAAGTGGAATCGCAGGTAGATAGGATAGTGAAGAAGGTGTTTGGTATGCTTTCATTTATTGGTCAAACTATTGAGTACAGGAGCTGGGAGGTCATGTTATGCCTGTGCAGGACATTGGTTAGGCCACTGTTGGAATATTGCATGCAATTCTGGTCTCCTTCCTATCGGAAAGATGTTGTGAAACTTGAAAGGGTTCAGAAAAGATTTAAAAGGATGTTGCCAGGGTTGGAGGATTTGAGCTATAGGGAGAGGCTGAACAGGCTGGGGCTGTTTTCCTTGGAACATCGTAGGCCGAGGGGGTGACCTTATAGAGGTTTACAAAATTACGAGCAGCAGGGATAGGGTGAATAGGCAAAGTCTTTTCCCTGGGGTGAGGGAGTCCAGAACTAGAGGGCATAGGTTTAGGGTGAGAGGGGAAAGATATAAAAGAGACCTACGGGGCAATTTTTTCACAGAGGGTGGTATGTGTATGGAATGAGATGCTGGAGGAAGTGGAGAAGGCTGGTACAATTGCAACATTTAAGAGGCATTTGGATGGGTATATGAATAGGAAGGGTTTGGAGGGATATGGGCTAAGTGCTGGCAGGTGTGACTAGATTGGGTTGGGATATCTGGTCGGCATGGACGGGTTGGACCGAAGGGTCTGTTTCCATGCTGTACATCTCTATGACTCTAAGAAAGCAGCTGTTACTCTTACTCAACAGGATCAATAACAAGGGAGCACACGTTTAAGGTGTAAGACAGAGGGTCTAGAGGGGTTTTGAGGAAAAGATTTTTCACCCAGAGGACTTTAGTAAGGCATCTGACAAGGTCCCACATGGCAGAATGGGTCGATAAGAAAATAAAAGCCATGGGATACAGGAAAACGTGTTGAATGGATCCAAAGTTGGCTTAGTAACAGTAAACAAATGGCAATAGCTGACTGCTGCCCTTGAGAACGGAAAACTCTTTCAAATGGTGATCCACAGGGCTCAGTGTTAGGACCCCTCCTGTTTATTTTATACATTAATAATTTGGATTTGAATGTAGGGGGTATAATTGGGAAATTTGCAGACAAAAATTGTCTGTGTAGTGGATAGTGTAGATGATAGCTGTAAGCTCCAAAATGACATAGATGGGTTGGAGGAGCTGGCAGGAAAGTGACAGATGAAGTTCAAGTCTGATAAGTATGAGGTAATGCAACTAGGGAGGTCAAACTGTAAAACAGAATACACAAATAAAAGGAATATACAGATGGGTAGATGAAGTGAGAGGTCTTGGTGTGCTAGCCCCTAAAAGGGAGCTGTACGGGTAGATAAAGTTGTCATGAAGGCATATGGAATGGTGTCCTTTATTTGCAAAGGTGTTGAATACAAAAGTTGAATGCAATGATGAAACTGTATAAGACATTGGGCCACAACTGGAATATTGTGTAGTGTTCTGGTCACCACATTATAGAAAGACATAATTACTCTGGAGAGAGCATAGAGAAGATTTACTTGAATGTTAGTAGGACGGGAGAGTTGTTTTTTTTAAGATTAGATTAGATTAGATTACTTACAGTGTGGAAACAGGCCCTTCGGCCCAACAAGTCCACTCCGACCCGCCGAAGCGCAACCCACCCATACCCCTACATTTACCCCTTACCTAAGACTACGGGCAATTTAGCATGGCCAATTCACCTGACCCGCACATCTTTGGACTGTGGGAGGAAGCCGGAGCACCCGGAAGAAACCCACGCAGACACGGGGAGGACGTGCAAACTCCACACAGTCAGTCGCCTGAGTCGGGAATTGAACCCGGGTCTCAGGCGCTGTGAGACAGCAGTGCTAACCACTGTGCCACCATGCAGTTGTGGCTATGAAGAAAGATTGGGGCTGTTTTCTTGGAACACAGAAGGTTGAGGGATGACATAATTGTTGAAGGGGGTAGGAACAGAATAGACAAGAGAACCAGCTTCCCTTGGCAGAGAGCTCAAAAACCCTAAAAACTCTTGAAAATGCCTGGATCTGCATAAGCTGGAGGACTACAACCATATTCAGGAGATCTGATTAGAAAGGGCATCTGGGTGTCTTTTGGACTGGCATGGACAAGATGGGCTGAATGGCCCCCTTCTGAGCTGTATCATTTCTATGGTTCTGTGATTGTGGGGGTTTGTAATGCACTGCCTGGGAGGGTCATTGAGGCGAGTAACCTTAACCTTTAAAAGTAAAAAGTACTTGCTGTGTCATAACATTGAAGACAATGGGCTTAGTGTGGGAAAGTGGGGCAATGTAGATTTGGTGCAATCTTGACAGTACAGACTTGATGGACAAAAGGGTCTTTTCCATACAATACGATTCTATGATTCTAAGTCTTAGGACAGTTTCATATATTTTGATTTTTCTCCAGTTGCACACGAATGGCAATTCCTAATAGATTTGATTTGGACAACTATTTCCTACTTTTGTTTTCTTTATTCTTTCATGGAATGTGGGCTCTGTTGGAAAATCAGCATTTATTGCCTATCCCTAATTGTTGAACTGAGTGGCTTGTTGGGTCATTTCAAAGGGCAATTAAGAGTCAACATTGCCATGAGTCCAGAGTCATGCCTAGAGCAGTCCAGGTAAGGATGACAGATTACCACACCTAAAAAAGGCATTAGTGAACCAAAACAAAAACAGGAACTGCTGGAGAAACTCAGCAGGTCTCAGAGTACCTGGAGAGAAAGCAGAGTTAATGTTTCATGTCCATTGACCCTTGTTCAGAACAGTGAACCAAATGAGGGTTTTTATAACAATCGATGGTAGTTTTTGATCAACATTACCAGGATAACTTTATACTCCTGATTTATATTCTATATTGAAACCCAGGTCAGAGATACAAATTTGTCAACATTCAAATTGTCATTTTGAAAGATGATTTAGTCCCTTACTCCTAGGTTAACATTGAGAAACGTAGCCTCAATTTCCATCTTCATTCTTTTTAACCAATCCTTCCTGATGAGATATTATTGTGTACATGTGCTTGTAACAGATTCGCTCCAATTTACAGTTTTGGAGACTTTGCTATCAAGTTCAAATCTATGTCGAATACTGAAGGGTGGTCCAGCTCAGAAGCACTTTGACCAACACTGTCGTTTATATTGGGCCTTGACTACTTATGAGAACTGCACTCATCTAGTTCATATACATTCCATGCTTTAACATTTCCTAACCAAAAATGAGAGTTATGCCGAAATGCATTGGGGTCCATTATAAAAAGAGCTACCAAAGCACAAGTATTCTCTATCCCAACTCGGGCAAATTAGATTTCTCTCCTGCAACAGATTTGGCATTAAATTTAAAGTTTGCAAGATTTATAACTTTTTTCAATTATTTTAAGTTACATTTATTGATTTTAAACACTATGTACAACATTTAAAAATGAACATCAGCAGTGCTGGAAATTGTAAATGTATAATTTAGGATGATTGAGGGGGATTTATGTTTCCTGAAGCCATTGGTGCTATATCTGCACAGCAAGCTCTGTGTCAACATCTGCTGCTCTTTTTCTTTATTCTTTTGGGGATGGATGGGGAATGGGCTGTCGGTAGCAAGACTCTTATTTGAAGGCAATCCTGAATTGCTCTTGATCTGAATGGCATTGCAGAGGACAGTGAAGACTGAATTACATCATTGTAGCCCGAAGAGTCATATGAAGCAGCTGCCGTTGTGGGATGATAAGTCTTATAATTTTGTAGACAATATTCATCTGCTCTTAGTCAAATATTTGTAAATCGTGTTTGATAAAGAACAAGTAACACTGAATCAAGACTGACACCTCAACATACCCTGTTTTTAATGTTTTAACTATCAAGAAAAGTTTCCCACCCAGATTTTTGTAATTAGACAGATATACAGGACAGGGAATGTGTGTGATTCCACTGTAACCAGTCAGCGAGTGAGTTGGCAGCAGGGTAGAATGCTCAGTAAACAGTCTATCTTACAGAAAACAAAATCGATTTACTCAGCAAATAAAGTATATTTAACAAATCTACAGTGTCAATATAAAGAGAGACTCCTCAAACAATAGTGAGCAGAATTCATGAGCAAAGTGATTACGTCCCTCAAAAAAGAAATAACATGATTTCAGAGAAGTACAAATATAAAAGTACGATACAAATTATGTGCATACATTAAATCACTCCCAGGCACATACAGCCCCATTTCACAGGGTAAAGCTCAAATCATCCACATTCTGTTGGGATAATAATGTCAGCAAATAACTGAAATTGCCCAACTACAAATAACTTCCATATTATACAGGCACACACACACACACTGCAGGGAAGTTGGAAAATCCACCCTTTTGTATGCAAAGTTAAAAATTACACAACACCAGGTATAGTCCAACAGGTTTATTTGGAAGCACTGGCTTTCAGAGTGTTGCTCCTTCATCAGCTCAGACAATGCATTAAAGGTGTGGGGTTAGAGTCTGTTATATCTCTTGGTCTCTCTCATGTGCTCTCCCTCTCTCACACACATACATGCACACTCACCTAAGTCTATGGGGTGAATTTTATTTGCAGAGTTATATTTGAGATATATTCTATTTTGCTCAAAAAGTACACAGTCTGCAGGCAGTCAATCCATGTAATATTTTATAAATTCCACTTTGGAAATAGAACCAGTCTGACTCAAAATTGGGACACAGACAGACTCTAACCTCACATCTTTAATGCATTGCACCTTTTTTAATACAAAATCTTAAGTTATCTTGAGAAGGCGACTTGAAAGAGTTCTGGGATTTACATATCAATGAATTGAAACCTGCAACCCATTCTGAAAGAAGAAAGATTTTTTTTTAAAACAGCAATCTAGGTTTGTTCAACATATCATTTCAGTTGCATGACACTGAAATCTTCTGCTATAAATTTTATGTCTTATGGCACTGCTCCACAGCTACCTGATGAAGGTTAAAAATCACAGAACACCAGGTTATAGTTGAACAGGTTTATTTGGAAGCACTTCATCAGGTAGCTGCCTGATCACAATTACTTGATGAAGGAGTAGCACTCTGAAAGCTAGTGCTTCCAGATAAACCAGTTGGACTATAACCTGGTGTTGTGTGATTTTTAAACTTTGCCTACCCCAGTCGAACACTGGCTCCTCCACATCATGGCTTTTGTATACAGGAAGCAGGGGTCTACTGAAAAATTGAAACCAATTCGAATAACACTGAGCACAGAATAGGAGTCAATGAATTACATCTAGTTGCTCTTATTGATATGATCCTCACAATTCAAAAGAAAAGGCAATTCAGCACATCAGTGTGACCTTCATATACATCTTATTGGACAGATTGAATTTCTCAGTTTATTTCCTTGTGGGAATGCTGTCTAACTATACTTTATCTTTTGATATTAAGAGGAAAGAGGTGAATTAGGACAAGTGCAAAACCAAGAAGTTAACAAGTATATACAAGGGCAGAACAAATGAAGATGACTATTTATATGATTATTGGTGGATCTTTGCTGATTTTAGGTTGGCTCTGAGAAAATACAAAAAGCAATCACTTGGGAAACAAAAACAGCAGTTTCCAGAAAATCTCAGGAGGTTTGACAGCATCTGTGACAAGAAATCAGAGTTAACATTTTGGGTCTGGTGACTCGTCCTCAAAACATGGAGGGTCACTGGACCCGAAACGTTAACTTTGATTTCTCATTACAGATGCTGCCAGACCTCCTGAGCTTTTCCAGCAACTACTGTTTTCGTTTCTGATTTACAGCATCCGCAGTTCTTTTGCTTTTCTAATCAATTGGACGAGTTAGCCAACTTGAATGAGGTGAGAATTTGTCTGTCCCAGATAAAGTACAACAGTGACCTTCCCTCCATCATAAGGTCAGAAATAGGGTGGCTCATTGATGATTGTATGATGTTCAGCACCATTAATGACTCTTCAGATACTGAAGCAGTCGATGACTAAATACAGCAGGATCTGGACATTATCCAGGCGTGTGTGGAAAAATGATAATTTTGAAAATCAAATTCAGGTTTGATTTATACAATAAATGGCAGAATCCTTCAGAGCACTAACAGAAGGACCTGGGTGTACAGATCCACAGACCCCTGAAAGTGCAACACAGGTGGAAAAGGTGGTCAACAAGGCTATAGCACGCTTGTCTTCATTGGCTGGGGCATCAAATGTAAAGCTTGGCAAGTTACAGCTTTACAAAACTTTAGTTAGGCCACATTTGGAATATTCCATGCAATTCTAGTCGCCACACTACCAGAAGGACGTGGTTGCTTTGGAGAGGGTATAAAGAAGATTTACTAGCACATTGCCTTATCTGGAAGGTTTTAGTTGTGAGGATGGGTTGGGTAAACTCAGGTTGTTTTCACTGGAAAGATGGAGGCTGAGGGGGCAACCTGACAGAGGTCTACAAAATTATGAGAGGCATAGATAGGGTGGATAGTCAGAGGCTATTTCCCAGGGTTGAAAGGCCAACTTCAAGAGGGCACGAGTTCAAGGTGAGAGGGGGAAAGTTTAGGGGAGAAGTGCAGGGGAAATCTTTCATCCAAAGGGTGGTGGGTGCCTGGAAAGCACTGTCAGTGGAGGTAGTGGAAGTAGACATGTTGGCAACATTTAAGGTGTACCTTGATAGACACATTAGTGGGAGACAAACAGGGATACAAACTGTGTATGCACAATAAGTACCGGTCTAAATAAGGTTAGGAATCGGTGCAGGCTTGGTAGACTGAAGACCTGTTCCTGTGCTGTATTGTTCTTTGAAAGGTGCCACATGAATGCCAGGCCACTCCAATAAGAGATAATTGAACTATCACCCTTGACACTCAATAGCATTACCATCACTGAACTGTACTATGTATGGTTTTGGTCTCCTTACTGGAGAACATAAGGACATAAGAAATAAGAGCAGGGGTAGGTCATCTGGCCCGTTGAGCCTGCTCCACCATTTAATAAGAGCATGGCTGATTTTTTACATGGATTCAACAAAGTAGCCTCAACTGCTCCATTGGGCAGTGAATTCCACAGATTCACAATGCTTTGGGTGAAGAAGTTCCTCCTCAGCTCAGTCCTAAATCTGCTCTCTCTTATTTTGAGGCTATACCCCATAGTTCTAGTTTCACCCACCAGTAGAAACAACCTCCCTGCTTCCATCTCATTTATTTCTTTCATAATTTTAGGTGTTTCTTTAAGAGCTCTCCTCACTCTTCTAAATTCCACTGAGTATAGTCCCAGTCTACTCAATCTCTCCTCATAAGCCAACTCTCTCCATTCCAAAATCAAGGCTAGTGAACCCCCTCTGTACCCCTTCCGATGCCCGTACATCAGTTCTCACCCTTTCTTAACTAACAGAAAGCAAAGAGTGGGATAAAGGTTTTTTTTCTGGTTGGCAATCAGTGGCCAATGGTGTGCTTCAGGGATCAGTGTTGGGACCGTAATTGTGTACAACTAACATAGATGATTTAGAGTTGGAGACCAAATGTAGTAGTATCATTTGCAGAACTTGATACAAGATGAATGGTACAGCAAAGTGTGCAGAGGACACAAAGTCTGCAGAGGGATATAGATAAGGTTAAGTGAGTGGGCAAGGGTCTGTCAGATGGAGTACAATATTGGAAAATGTGAGGTCATCCATTTTGGTGGGAATAACAATAAACCAGACTATTATTTAAATGGTGAAAACGTGCTGCTGTGCAGAGGGACCTGGGTATCCTTGTGCATGAAGCACAAAAAGTCAGAGGTAAGAGCCAAGGCTAAGAAAGCAGATGTAGTCAAGGTAGTAGTACAGTCCGTGAGATTTGAAGAATAGTTTAACCCAGGTGGACCAAAGCCTGAGCAGGCTTGATTGCAGAAACAGCAGTGTGCTGGAAACAGAAATGCATAAATTAAATTGAAAGAAAGAGCAAAGCGAATCTTCGGACTTGAACTTCAGAAAGAGAAGTTGGCAGTGGAAGAAAGCGAGAAGGAAAGGGAAAGAGAAGGTCAAAGACAGGAAGAAATTAGAAGGTATGAACTGACCAAATAAAAGCTTTGCAAATATGACTAAGTAAACTAGTTCACTCAATAGAACTGCTAACACGGAGAATAAGAGTGATATTAGGAAAGCAGTATGTCTTCATTACCATAAAAAAGGAATATAAAAACAAATTGTTGGCTGCAGAGTAGTAAACTGATGGGAATAATAGAAATACCTAAGGAACACCAGTAAAGAAATAGTTTTAAAACAATAAGAGTTAGTGGGCGGCACGGTGGCACAGTGGCTAGCACTGCTGCCTCACAGCGCCAGAGACCCGGGTTCAATTCCCGACTCAGGCAACTGACTGTGTGGAGTTTGCACGTTCTCCCCGTGTCTGCGTTGGTTTCCTCCGGGTGCTCCGGTTTCCTCCCACAGTCCAAAGATGTGCGGGTCAGGTGAATTGGCCATGCTAAATTGCCCGTAGTGTTAGGTAAGGAGTAAATGTAGGGGTATGGGTGGGTTGCGCTTCGGCGGGTTGGTGTGGATTTGTTGGGCCGAAGGGCCTGTTTCCACACTAAGTAATCTAATCTAAAAACAATGGCACATATGAACCATGTTGCCTCTAAAGCTAGAATGAGACTGTGAATAATCAAGGGAATTCTTCACTGAATACTGTCAGTTAGTCAGGTTATTGAGGTTTTGTCTAAGGGAAAAGTGCTCCTTTACTGCAACAATACAAATAAATTAATATTTTGAGCATTTTAGTCATGAATAATAGCTGATACAATTTGCGTTTCAGATAGTTTGATGAAAGAAAGTATTAAAAGGTCATTTTGAGATTTATTAACCTGCTCCTTTAGTAAACAGAATTGTTACTGTGTGAATAGTTGCAAGTTTACATTTTGAATGGGTGGATAACAGGCAACATTTGGCAGGATTGAAATTCTTTGCATCTCTGATAGATTCAAGGGAGTCAGTGGAGGCGTGAGAAACTGATTTTGCAGGTAGATAGAATGAAATGGACAAAGGACTAAACCTGGACAAGGAAAGATTAGTAAAGAATGTCAATGATGGTATCAGGAACTAGGCTCTGCTAAAGGAAAACTGATCAGTGTACAGAACCAACTTTCATCCCCCTTCCCCCTACACATTCCTGATGAAGAGCGGATGCCCAAAACAAACTCTCCTGCTCCTCAGATGCTGCCTGACCTGCTGTACTTTTCCAGCACCACGCTTTTCGACTCTGACTGAGAAGTTGCTAATGCAAAACACAAACTGTGACAACATGAGCACAGATCATTGAAGATAAAACATTTTGAATGAGAGCCTGAAAGGTCTAAATGATAAACTTAAGAAATAAATTCAACCAAGATGCACCTTCAGGTAAAGCTTGATGAACTTCAAGTAATAGGCATATTGTGGAAAATGTCTTGAACAGCAGAAGGAATCGCTGATGAATCAGAACAGTTGTTTGAATGCAGAATTAAAAACCCAGACTGATGAACTGCAGGAATGTTTTCTTGAAAACAGCAATTGAAGCTTTGACTCTGGTTACAGTGTGGACAACATGAAAGATGGATCTGCTCTTCTGTACTGCGTATCTCATATTTTGAAAGAAGCCATGGAAAGTTTTACAGAACCGACTGAGGAACTGATAGTAGAGAGTATCTGAGCAGCTATCAGTAACCATGAAATAAAAATTCTGAAATGAACAGAAGGTCAATGTAGGGATGCTAAACTTGTGCCAAAATCTGCAGATGACTCTGAAACCGAGACAATCAGCCAGTCGTTCAGGTGAATGAAAACATCATCAAATTTGAAAAGGAATTAGAAAGGACGAGGGTAAAAAATATTTGGGAAAAAAAACTGTATAAAGTGGAACTGAACACTCTCCTTTTCAGTAGGAACAAATTTAGTGTGCAGAATGGTCAGATAAACTAAGAACGATTCTAGCAAAGAGATCACAATTCCATTCCTAAAGCTTTATTCACCTGAAACAACAAAATTGAGGATGATTATGAAGTGGGTTGTCAGATATACCTGCTCTCCACAGTAAACTTATGTAATAGGACCAGACCAAACCCCCTCAAAATATATTAAGCTAGCTAGCTAGACCTTTACTTTTTTTTTGATGTGAAAGGTAGGTGTAAGGCTTTGCATTCGAGATGCAATTTGATTGGTCAAACTACTCAACTTTAAGCAAAACACACATTATTTTTATACTACAGTTAAAATACAAAATAAAAAAAGAAGAAAATTGGCTTAACTGTAACACTATAAAAATGCTTAACAAAAGAACATATATTAACTACTCACTAACTGTTCAATACAGTAACATCTTATAAATATCCCTTGGCAAAAGAAAATTCAGGAAAATAGATCGTCTCATGTGCAATTCTTGCAACAGGAAGAGAACCCCAGCTTTTAGCTGTAACAGTGAGGAATTAGAGCTTTTACATCCGGCTTCAAGACCTGAGCAACTGCATAAAGCTAAAACTAAAATCCTGGTTCGGTGGAGCATTACCCCACCCATTCAGGCTGCTTTTAGTGTTCTAACTTTAAGAAAAAAACTCAAGGTGTCACAAGCTGGTTACTTTGTTAGCTTTGAGCGAACTGCTTGTTACCTCTATCTCAACATTTCTTCACAAAAAAAGGACAAAATATACCTCTTAAAGCCATAGTTTCATCACACTCAAGACCCAGTGAAAGAATATTTTTATCATCAGAGGAGAGAAGTAAGAAGAAATCAATTTTTTTAAATGGAGGTGAAAAACATATGAAATTGAAAAACATATGGAAATGTCTTTTGTATCATATAACGTGTTAAAACACTTGCATGTGTGAAGAAAAGAAGGTCATCAGGGTATTGCTTTTCAGTCATGCCAGAAATGTTGAAAACCAAGGGCAGAAAATAGAAGTACAAGCTGGTCAAGATGTTACTCAGGAAAACTTTGCACCTTCACTGCACTTGACTGACCACATGAAGATTATGAAAAAAATGCATAACTGTTGATGTCTTTTCCAGTGATTAGAGACAGGGCACAAGAAATTATTGATATTGAACGGTGTTCATGCTACAATGTTTAAATCCTACTATTCATATCAGCTATTTGTTTGGGGTTTATGGTGAGAACTTGCATTATCAAGTTGATTGTACTATTGTGAAGATTTCTCCCAAGAAGTAGAGTGATTAGTGCCACTTTTTATTAAACCCATTTCATCCTCTTAAGAGTCAGCAATCTGAGAATTATGGAAGTGAACAGACAGTTACAAGGAGGTTGTTAAGTTCAATTCTGCCTAGCAATAATGGCGGGGCTTGTTTCAAGAGGTTACTAAAAACATTCAAGGGCCACTAAAGACCAGCACAAGGGTAATAGAGTCATTGAGGGAGAGGAGGGAGGGGGAGGGAGAATGGCCAGAATCTTCCTGAACAACTTGGGCATTAGGAGACACTTGGGAAAACCGTGTGAGATGGGTAGTGAGGAGCTTCTCATAATTGAGAGAAGTAAGTCCCAGTTTCTAACCTAAGTAATGAAAGGCAAAACAAGATTCTGACTAGTGAGTGGTAACTGGCCAATTTACATGCTTTAGTATCTCATTATTGGTTAATCTCCATTCATTCTCCCAGCTGCCTGATAGAAACTCAACGGTGACAATTCTCGAAAGTTGGGAGTGATAATCTGGCAACTCCAGCTCTCCATAGTAGACAGCAGTCACTAACATCCAACAACCACCTACATCCCCCATCCACGGAAACTGGCATTAACAGGTTTACCGCACCCTAAGGGCACATCTCTGACCCATGTCCAATATGGTTCTTCACTTCAATGCCACATCTGGGAGTGTATTGCCACCTATCATTGTAATGCTGCTTCAAAGACATTTTGCACTTAAGGACAGACACCCATCCCAAGGATTTGACCAGGGTGCATCTCAGGGCTGCTGGCATGCAGGTTTTGGACTCAGATGTTCATAAGATCTTTGCCTTGTTTGTGCCATGTCTTGTCCTGTCTTTTTGTGCTGGTGCCCTTTGCCAAAGTTCAGTGACTCAAGAGTATTTCAATCTCGACTGCCTTTTAGCACAGCCACAAAACCAGGCAGCTGATCAAGGTCGGTAGTAGTCATCGATCAAGGGGGCGCCTCAGTACTGCACAGTGTATCTCTATGTAATACCCACACCACATGCCAGCAGCTTACATGGCAAACATATTGCACTTGCATCCACTAGAAGGGCATCTCTCAAAGTCTACAGGGTATAGTCCTCAGTCAAGTCAATGGAGACCTCCTTCAGTCTTGGGGTCTGACACATTAAGTCAATAGCAGCCTTTGTTATCAGTTCAGGAACTTGGGCACTGATATCCTCATAGGGGTGAAAGAGGAGTTGAATTTCAGGTAGCCCACCATTGTTCTTGGCTCTTTGTGCTCTATTGTGGGCTTTTTTTCTTCTCAGATAAGACATAGGGAGGGAGTGAGTGACATAAATGGGGCTGGCATGGCTGTTAGTACTGGTACAGGTCGGAGAATGGTAGGGAAGTGTCCTCAGTGAGTGAGTGAGGAGGCAGCACAGAGACCACGCAGGGTTGGTAGAGTGGGACAAATTGGGTGTAATCACATAGCGATGAAAGTTTGCGAAGTTAGTGAGAAATGTTGCTTGGTCTCGGACAGAAAAACCATTCATGAGACTCACCAGAACTGGCAGCATTGCTTTCTGATAAAATTCAACCTACTGTGAGCGAGAGCCAGAATCAGGGTCCATCAGGGCAGGTGCTATTGGTTGTACTGCTGAGAAGTAATTTTCAAGGTCCATTAGCATTTTTTGCTTCCGCAGTTCAGTAAGATTAGTACTCAGGGAAAAAAGAATGTAAGAGAGGTACTACTTCAAACTAGGTGTCCATGAAAAGCTGCAGATGTGCAGCTAGGAGTCAGTGTTAGAGAGTACAATCCGGAATCTAGGGAAGTGTATGCCAGGAAATAACTCGAGGGGGAGCAGTTGTTGAGGCAATCTGTGGTGGAGTGGGTTTTAAGTAAACTCTGAAGCTAAGACTTTGAAACAGAAAAGTGGAATGTTTTGTAAAGCTGTGATATGGTTGGATGACTCAGAGTGTCACCAGTGTTTGCAGATATAGGACTGGGAGAAGGTGGGGGAGTACAGGGATGGTTACTGAGACATCTCTGAGATCTGTCACAATTGCATTTCCTATTTGATGTGTTTTATGGAGTGTTTGACAAGTGCATCTGTTACCCATATTTGCCTCATGCTAAATTTGGAACGTTAGAATACAAGTTGCGTATATAGTAGATTACTATACAAACTCAAAACAGTAATGCAAAGTTATTGCTGTTTGTTCAAAATTGGAATTGTGTGGCTTTATTCTTTGTACAGCCTGGACCTCACATTTCTGCCTACTTGGAAGAAAAGTTGCTGATCTCTTCTGCGATTATAACATAAACATGGTATTGTTTGGGATCACAAGCCTCCTGACTTTATGCTATGCTACATAGCAACGTGAGGAGAGTTGATCCCTGTCTTAGTAATGTCCACCGATGTACATTTTCCAGCAACAGCCACTATGTAATGATCAAAAAGAGTAGCACTGCCCACT
This sequence comes from Hemiscyllium ocellatum, assembly GCF_020745735.1. NCBI lineage: Eukaryota > Metazoa > Chordata > Chondrichthyes > Orectolobiformes > Hemiscylliidae > Hemiscyllium > Hemiscyllium ocellatum. Next base: position 35,108,543 of record NC_083402.1, on the reverse strand, counting down.
CTAGGGGAGATATGGCGAGGTCAGTCACCTACAGCTAAGAGTTAAGTAAGGACAAATTAGGAATTGAATAAAGACAACCCTCTTATCTCTGCCCAGGGAGAGATTGTCTTTGGAGGAAAAGAGAAGCACCTGCTTGCTGTCTAGACAGCTTACAGCTGCCATAACAAGCTGCTGCTTTTCCACTCTGCATAGTTCAGATCTTCACACATCTCAAATTCAGAAGAATTACAGAAACACAGATTGGTTAGAACATAATCATACATTTTTTACTGCACTTTCAAACTGTACCGTCACTTCAATGGTTCATACATAGACAGCCAGGCCCCTCCGTTTCTGCATCCCTGCCTTAAAATTGCAGATACTTTAAATCACCCTGTTCAGATTGCGTTATGATACATCTCTGGAGCAGGTGGGACTTGAAACTGTACCCACTTACCGAGAGGACACTACCACCCTGCAACAAGATTTCCAACTGACACCATCCCTTTTAAAATTGTACCCTTAAAAGTTATATTGTTTTTGTAATCTTTCACCAAATTGAAAAACTTCTCATTTCTCTGTATTTTTTCACCCATTTTATGGCACAGTATACATAATTTTCAAGGTTTAAACCAATACTTAAGTTCCAAATCATTCACAATTTTTGAAATTGAGCTCTGTGCACCAAGGTCCAGACCATTAATATACATCAGGATGAGCAAGAAACTAACACAAACCCCTGGGGATTTCCTCTATAAATCTTTCCCCAGTCTGGAAAACATTGCTACTTTGTTCCCACTGAGCTAAGTTCATTAGAATGTTGCTTCTGTGCTGTATGTTCCATGAACTATAATACTGCTCATGTGTTCACTATCCAGCATTTTATCAAATGCCTTTTGTAATTCTGTGAGCACATCAACAATACTAGCCTCATCCATCCTCTCTAACTTAGTTTAACCTGAATTGCCCTTAAATCTATGCTGGCAATCCTTATTAACTATAATTACCCGCTTTTTGCAGCAGAGAGCGGCGGAAGCTGGGCGGAAGTGAAGTCGGAGCGCAGAGCTGGTCGGGAAAGTAAGTGATTGTTATTTGAGTGGAGAAGGAACCTGAGACACTACACGTGTAGTGTCTCCCACCCTCCCTCCTCTAACCTAAAACAAAAGGACTCAGTCTGCTGAACAGGTAAGCTACTTAGTGGTTTTGTTTTGGAGACTAAGTGTAGAGTTATGGCAGCGCAGGCAGTGGAATGTTCCTCCTGCAGGATGTTCGAGGTAGGAGTGACCATCGATGCTTGCCGGCTTCACCTGCAGGAAGTGCAGCCAGCTCCAGCTCCTCACAGACCGCGTTAGGGAACTGGAGCTGGAGTTGGGTGAACTGAGAATTATTCGAGAGACTGAGAGGGTGATAGATAGAAGCTACAGGGACATAGTTACGCCAGAGAACAGAGGTAGCTGGGTAACAGTTAGGGGAGGAAGCAGGCAGTGCAGAGATCACCTGTGGTCATTCCCCTCAACAATAAGTATACCGCTTTGTATACTGTTGGTGGGGACGGCCTAGCAGGGGTAAGCTGCAGTGACCGGTTTTCTGGCACGAGGTCCGGCTCTGAGGCTCAGAAGGGAAAGGGGGAGAGGGGGAGATCGCTAGTTATAGGAGATTCTATAGTTAGAGGGACAGACAGGTGGTTCTGTGGACATGGGCGAGACTCTCGGTTGGTTTGTTGCCTCCTGGTGCCAGGGTCCAAGACGTCTCGGACCGTGTCTTCAGAATCCTTAAGGGGGAGGGTGTGCAGCCAGTAGTCGTGGTGCACATTGGCACCAACGACATAGGTAGGAAGAGGGGTGGGGAGGTCATTCAGGAGCTCAGGGAGTTAGGCTGGAAGCTAAAAGCTAGGACGGACAGAGTCGTCATCTCTGGGTTGTTGCCGGTGCCACGTGACAGTGAGGCAAGGAATAGGGAGAGAGTGCAGTTGAACACGTGGCTGCAAAGATGGTGTAGGAGGGAGGGCTTCAGGTATTTGGACAATTGAACTGCATGTTGGGGAAGGTGGGACCCATACAAGCAGGACAGGTTGTACCTGAACCAGAAGGGCACCAATATCCTGGGAGGTAGGTTTGCTAGCACTCTTCGGGGGGTGGGGGGGGGGGGGGAACTAATTTGGCAGGGGGATGGGAATCCGGACTTGTAGGCCAGCAAGTGTGTTAGCTGTTTTTCAGGACGTCCAAGAACGTAGGGAGGCTGTGGAGAAGGTAGCACTGACAGGGAATACTTGCGGACACAGAGATGGGTTCAAGTGTGTATACTTCAACGCAAGGAGCATCAGAACTTAAGGCGTGGATTGGTACTTGGGACTACGATGTTATGGCCATCAGGGAAACATGGATAGAAGAGGGACAGGAATGGTTGTTGGAGGTTCCTGGTTACAGATGTTTCAGTAAGATTAGGGAGGGTGGTAAAAAAAGGAGGGGATGTGGCGTTGCTAATTAGAAATGTTATAAGGCCTGTGGAAAGGCAGTTCGAGGGGGATCTGCCTTTGGAGGTAGTATGGGTGAAGTCAGAAATAGGAAAGGAGCAGTCACCTTGTTGAGTGTTTACTATAGGCCCTCCAATACCAGCAGAGATGTGGAGAAATAGATTGGGAAACAGATTTTGGAAAGGTGCAGAAGCCACAGGGTAGTAGTCATGGGTGATTTTAACTTCCCAAATATTGATTGGAAGCTCTTTAGATCAAGTAGATTGGACGGGGCGGTGTTTGTGCAGTGTGTTCAGGAAGCTTTTCTAACTCAGTATGTAGATTGTCTGACCAGAGGGGAGGCCATATTGGATTTGGTACTTGGTAACGAACTGGGACAAATGATGGGCTTGCTAGTGGGTGAGCATTTTGGAGATGGTGACCACAATTCTGTGACTTTCACCTTGGTTATGGAGAGAGATAGGTGCATGCAACAGGGCAGGTTTTACAATTGGGGGAAGGGTAAATACGATGCTGCAAGACAGGATCTGAGAAGCATAAATTGGGAGCATAGGCTGTCAGGGAAGGATGTCGTTGAAATGTGGAACCTTTTCAAGGAACAGATACGACGTGTCCTTGATATGTATGTACCTGTCAGGCAGGAAAGAGATGGTCGTGTGAGGGAACATTGGTTGACGAGGGAGGTTGAATGTCTTGTAAGGAGGAAGAAGGAGGCTTACATAAGGTTGAGGAAACAAGGTTCAGACAGAGCTTTGGAGGGATACAGGATAGCCAGGAGGGAGCTGAAGAAAGGGATTAGGAGAGCTAAGAGAGGGCATGAAAAATCTTTGGCGGGTCGGATCAAGGATAACCCCAAGGCCTTTTATGCGTATGTGAGAAACAAGAGAATGACGAGAACGAGGGTAGGTCTGATCAAGGAAGCAGTGGGAGACTGTGTATTGAGTCGAAGAGATAGGAGAGGTCTTGAATGAGTACTTTTCTTCAGTATTTACAAATGAGAGGGAGCCGATTGTTGAAGGGGAGAGTATGAAATGGACTGGTAAGCTAGAGGAGATACTTGTTAGGAAGGAAGATGTGTTGGGCATTTTGAAAAACTTGAGGATAGACAAGTCCCCCGGGCCTGACGGGATATATCATAGGATTATGTGGGAAGCAAGAGAGGAAATTGCAGAGCCATTGGCAATGATCTTTTCATCTTCACTGTCAACGGGGGTGGTACCAGGGGATTAGGGAGTGGCAAATGTGCCCCTGTTCAAAAAAGGGAATAGGGATAATTCCGGGAATTATAGGCCAGTTAGTCTTACTTCAGTGATAGGCAAAGTAATGGAAAGGGTACTGAGGGATAGGATTTATGAGTATCTGGAAAGACACTGCTTGATAAGGGACAGCCAGCACGGATTTGAGAGGGGTAGGTCTTGCCTTACAAGTCTTATTAAATTCTTTGAGGAGGTGACCAAGCATGTGGATGAGGGTAGAGCAGTGGATGTGGTGTACATGGATTTTAGTAAGGCATTTGATAAGATTCCCCATGGCAGGCTTTTGCAGAAAGTCAGGAGGCATGGGATAGTGGGAAATTTGGCAGTTGATTTATCCATACTCCGGCCCTCAGCTTCCCAAGCACCTTCCTCCTTAGTTCTCATTACAACTTTTCCAGCCTCATTTTCCAGTAGTCCAATGTCCACTCTTACCTTTTAGATATCTAGAAAAAAACTCTTGCAATCTTCTTTTATATTTCTAACCAGCTTACCTTCATATTTCATCTTATCCCTCTTATTCCTTTTGTAGTTATCCTCTGCTGTTTTTAAAGGCTTCCTCGCCCTTTGGCTTCCCACTAATCTTTATCACGTGGTATACTTTTTCTTTTGCTTTTATGCTGTCCCAGATTTCCCTTGTCAGCCAGTTGCTTCGTCCTCTCCCACGCTGTTTTTTCTTCCTTAGGATGAATATCTGCTGTGCCTCCCAAACTAACCCCAGAAACCCCAGCCATTGTTACTCCCACCATCTTCTCTGCTAGGCTCCTCTTCCAATCAATTCCAACCAGCTCCTCCCATATATCTTTGTAGTTACTTTTACTCAATTGTGACATAGGGTGGAATCAAATGTAACTTTCTCTCTCAAACTGCGGGTGAATTCCACCGTATTATGGTCACCGATACCTAGGGATTCCTCTACCTAAAGCCTCCTAATCAAGTCTGTCTCAATACAGATCACCAAATCCCAATTGCCTGTTCCCATGTGGGATTTATAAGTGACTCTCAAATGTTTCTGAAGTTTTTCCACTTTCACCATAACCTGGGCAACATCATCATTTTTTAGCAAAGGTAGAAGCAATCTATTCGTTTAACATGCGAGTCATGCCCCTTGACTTCATGAATAAATGCTCTTTTTAATCCCTTTAATCAGGTCCAGTCCTCCACTCACCACAGCTGTACTATTTACATGCCTGTAGATAATTTTGGAATTCCCCATATGTTGGCTGCCAGTTTCTACTCACTCTCACTCTTTGCTTCTCTTATTTACTTTCTAATTTATTTTCTGAACCTTCTATATATGGCCTGCTTCTCAATCGTTTTGCTGTTTTACATATTTTTGAAGCTCTGTCTTGCATTAATCAGGACATTTAATGAGTATACAAATTCAAGGTGAAAACTGACATTTCTACTGCACAAGAAGAGTGCTGATTCGCTGGCAAATGGACACACATTGATAGACGTGTTGCCACGAAGTGCACTGATTAATGCGGATTGAACCTGCTTGTTTACCTCACTAGAATCCTAAATGAAGACTCCCACGTTAACCGCCATGGGCTTATACTAAACTTTCTGTTCTTTGCAAACACGAAGAACGTGTACATGCACTGTAACTGTTTCAACTCAATAAAATTAATGACAAGTATTCACTGGGTCATTTCTCAGGGTAATGCCCTGACCAGAGTTAATCTGTCTGCTTCAAAATTAAAACAAAACCTGGCAGTTAACTGTCAATCAGCATTAATGGCTGCGCTTTCCATGACAATGCAATTACCAAGCAGGGTCCAGTTGCTGGCTAATCATCTTTCTCCTCACGTGGTGTAATTGTAAATTCACCCTAATTTGAGATTCATGGATGGGTGCAAGATGAAAAGCTTCAACAAAATTTATCTTTCTCAGCAATTTTCAATTGCATATTACCAATTATTCTCAATTGTCCACCTAACATCATTCAAAAGCATGCTTTATCTTAGATGCATTGAGTTCAAGCTGATCCCATTTTCACTGCAGCAAGAGCTTTTTCCTGCAGTTTGTGAACTCCACATTTTAAAACAGTAGATGTGAATGCTTGCAAAAGGTGCATATCTTTGTAACTATTAAGGTGCCAAGGTATTTAAATCTGTTGTGGTTCTGCTCGCCGAGCTGGAAGTTTTTGCTGCAAACGTTTCGTTCCCTGGCTAGGGAACATCATCAGTGCTGTTGGAGCCTCGTGTGAAGCGCTGCTTTGATGTTTCTTCCGGTATTTATATTGGTTCGTTCTTGCCGCTTCCGGGTGTCAGTTTCAGCTGCAGTGATTTGTATGTGGGGTCCAGGTCGATGTGTCTGTTGATGGATGTTCTTGCCGTTTCCGGGTGTCAGTTTCAGCTGTAGTGGTTTGTATATGGTGTTCAGGTCAATGTGTCTGTTGATGGAGTTTGGGGATGAATGCCATGCTTCTAGGAATTCTCTGGCTGTTCTCTGTCTGGCTTGTCCTATGATAGTGGTGTTTTCCCAGTCAAATTCATGTTGCTGGTTGTCTGAGTGTATGGCTACTAGAGATAGCTGGTCGTGTCGTTTTGTGGCTAGCTGATGTTCATGGATGCGGGTTGTTAGCTGTCTTCCTGTTTGTCCTATATAGTGTTTTGTGCAGTCCTTGCATGGTATTTTGTAGACTACGTTAGTTTGGCTCATGCTGGGTATTGGGTCCTTTGTTCTAGTGAGTTGTTGTCTGAGCGTGGATGTTGGCTTGTGTGCTGTTATGAGTCCTAAGGGTGACAGTAGTCTGGCTGTCAGTTCTGAGACGCTCCTGACGTATGGTAGAGTGGCTAGTCCTTTTGGTTGTGGCATGTCCTCGTTCCTCGGTCTATCTCTTAGGCATCTGGTGATAAAGTTGCGTGGGTATCCATTTTCGCCATTCATCCCAAACTCCATCAACAGACACATTGACCTGGACACCATATACAAACCACTACAGCTGAAACTGACACCCGGAAACGGCAAGAACATCCATCAACAGACACATCGACCTGGACCCCACATACAAATCACTGCAGCTGAAACTGACACCTGGAAGCGGCAAGAACAAACCAATATAAATACCGGAAGAAACATCAAAGCAGCGCTTCACACGAGGCTCCAACAGCACTGATGATGTTCCCTAGCCAGGGAACGAAACGTTTGCAGCAAAAACTTCCAGCTCGGCGAGCAGAACCACAACAACGGATACCCGAGCTACAAATCTTCAATCAGATTTTAAAGTATTTAAATCTCCTGCCCTTTAAATCTTAAAAAAAAGTGTCTCTGGTGTCTGAGTTAAAAAAAAGTATACAAGAAAAAGGTTCACTTGGGATACTACTTCCAAGTTAATACTTCCTAACTTTCCAATTCCATAGTAATGGAATAGATTCAGTAGTGTAATTTAAATCTGGAATTTGCCAGGATATTCTATTAAATTTATTTATTCTAATAGCAAAGAATAACCTTAAAACAATTACATTAGGTTTGTCCTGAATGGGTGAGTTGAGATGTATCCAATGACTTGCATCTAAAGATCCCAGAGACTTTCAATTCATACTATTCCCTCTGAATAAGAACTGGACTTATTTTGACAAGCTTAGAACATCTGATAGGAAGCAATCAGATGTGTAAACATGCCCCTACTGTCCTGAATATATGGATGGAGCATGACTGTATTCATACATCATCAATGTAACATGCTACAAGTGGGAAACTGGACCATTTTGCTCAGAGTTTTAGGGCAAACAGGTATAAATCAAGGCAAAGTTGAAATTCTCAACATGGATAAAATTAGTTACATTTAGCCAAGTTTGAGGTCAACACTGTCCTAATGTGTAAACCCCAAACATCTTATAAAGTAGTTATTTCAAACCAAAAATACACAACGTAGAATCAAAGTGAAGGTTTGAGATAGGGAACTGGAAAGCCACAATGTAGGAAACATACAAAGACCACATAGTGAATGAGGTTAATAACCATAAGTGATTCAATTTGGAGACAAATCTGATGTTGTAAAAGCCATAAACTATAGATGGAAAGACTAAAGATTCCTTTTTTGACCAAAACCTTCATTTTAAGGAGAGTTTTAACAGAGGAATGTGAGGCAGAAAAGGAAATTCTGAAGTGCAAAGCCTAAACATAGTCACCAATGGTGCAAAATTTCAAACTGGGGATGCTCAAGAGGCCAGAATTAGATGAGTTAGATTTCTTGGAGGGTGCAGAAAATTACTGAACTGAGATAGGGTGTGCAAAGGCCATGGGAAAAGAAGAACTTAAATAAGGATGAGAATTCTGAAATCACTTATTACATGACCTTGAGCCATTGAGCAACAAGTGACAGGTGAACAGACTGAGTGTGACTTAAGACACAGCAGCAGAGTTTTGGATGACTTCAAGCTTACGAAAGATAGAATATGGACCAACTAGGAGTGTGTGGGAATAGTCATGTCTAGAGGTGACAAAAGCACGATGTAAGGTTTATGTAGCAGCTGAGCAAAGATGGGATGAAGTTGGATAATATCGCAGAGGTTGACATAGGCCATCTTAGCGATGGCACAAATATGTAGTCTAAAGTTCACCTTGGCAGGAAATTATTAGCCCGTCACAGCTAAGGGCACTGCACACTGAATTATAGCAAGAACAGTAAATATCAGAATGTTACACTTACATGGAGAATTATCAACAAACAACGGATCAATGTTGTGAAGCAATTCAGTTCTGGGTGAGGGATGTCCTTCACTGGAAGAAAGACAAATGAAGTTTACTTTAAAACTTCCTGGACAAGCAAATGCTTTAAAAAAAACTTGTTAAATCTTCAAGCAACTCATTCACAATTTATGGGATGTGAAGGGAAAATATTTATGAGAGAAAGAAACTCTACTAGCGAAGAACTGCGATTTAAACAAATCTGATCTTGGCCACTGTTTAATGATATTGGTTGAGACAAATATTGGTCAGGATACTGGTGGTGAACTCCACTAATCTGCTCAATATTTGTGAGAACAGTTCTCTTGTATCAATGCAAGGCGATAACCTAAGCTTTAGTTTAATATCATATCTGCAAGGTGGTGCCTCAAAACTACTGCACAGTCTTCACTGAAATAATTCACTGACTTTATTCCCAAAATTAAATAAGAATTTTTCAAACTGAAAGGAAAATGGAGTTTAATTTGCTAGTAAGTCAATCATGTACTTTCAGATGCATTACCAATTTTGCCACAAGGCAAATTTTTGTAGTTTAGTTTCACAACAGAATTAGTCATGTTTTACATTATTGTTACAATCAGTTAAAAGTAAATTACAAAATCGACAGACGCCTAACAGTTTACCCAAGCAAGCATCTATGCTAAACTTATTCAGAGCTGCAAATGTGTTGCTGGTCAAAGCACAGCAGGCCAGGCAGCATCTCAGGAATAGAGAATTCGACGTTTCGAGCATAAGCCCTTCATCAGGAATAAGAGAGAGAGAGAGCCAAGCAGGCTAAGATAAAGGGTAGGGAGGAGGGACTAGGGGGAGGGGCGATGGAGGTGGGATAGGTGGAAGGAGGTCAAGGTGAGGGTGATAGGCTGGAGTGGGGTGGGGGCGGAGAGGTCAGGAAGAGGATTGCAGGTTAGGAGGGCGGTGCTGAGTTGAGGGAACCGACTGAGACAGCTGAGTTGAGGGAACCGACTGAGACAGCTGAGTTGAGGGAACCGACTGAGACAAGCTCACACTATACATCCAAGCAGGTTATTTACAGCACAGTCAACCTCAGTGGAACAAGGCTAATTCATATATTCCTAGGTCATTACAAAACACAGCTACTCATATACTGCAACAGAGGGGATATTTTAAAACTTTCAGTTGTGTATCACCACATGGAGAAAGTGAGGACGGCTGATGCAGGAGATTAGAGTTGAGAGTGCATTGTTGGAAAAGCACAGCAGGCCAGGCAGCATCAGAGGAGCAGGAGAATCAACATTTCGGACATAAGCCCCTCATCAGGAAGCCCCTTATACCCGAAACTCTTGCTCCTCAGATGCTGCCTGACCTGCTGTGCTTTTCCAGCACCATACTCTTGACTCTAATCTCCAGCATCTGCAGCCCTCACTTTCTCAGTGTGTCATCACATACCAATTTGAACTCTCAGTTTCTGAGGAGAGGCACTGAGTTAATGGATAATAAAACAAGTTGTTAATTTAGTGATTTCCCACCTCAACATCTTTTGAAACTGTGAAGTGCCTCATTTCTAATGACCATTTTACTTATCTCCAGAGAATCTTTACAAGGATGACACCAGAAATGTGAGGATATACAAATCAAGACAAGGATCAACAGGCTGCATTTCTTTGCTCTTAGAAAGAGAAGGCTGTGGGGTGATGCAAGAGGTCTTTATAAATTTGGAACATTTTCTCAAGTGGATACTAAGATAATGATACTTTTGGTGAAAAGCAGAACTAGAAGATATCAATATTAACACATCAATCAATTTGACTCATACCTGAGATGAAATAAGGTTACTTTATGAGAAGGTGGCCTGCCTAGAGATGTATCTATTGGAGTTTAGCAGAATTAGGTGTGATCCTATTCAAAGATATGAGCCTGAGGGTATTTGACAGGTTGGATATTGAAGAGATGTTTCCCTTTGAGGGAGAGACTAGAAGCAAGGACACAATTTAAAAATAAGTGGTCCTTCCAGTTAAGATGGAGATAGGGAGAATCTTTTTCTCTCAACTTAGTGAATCTGTGGACTTCTTCTCCAGAGAGTGGTGAAGACAGGGTCATTGAACATTTTAATGAAGTAGTAGATTACTTCTTGACCAATAAGGAAGTAAAAAGCTTTAATCAGGGTTAGACAGGAATATGGCATTAATATCATATGATCTTATCCAAGGCCTTACCAGTTCAAAACACCAAAATGGCCCACTCTTGCTCCTCGTTCATGTTTTTTTTAAAATACAAGTTAATCAACAAAGAAAAATACAATAGGAAATTTAGAAGAAAATTCTTTACCCAAAGTGTGATGAAACTGTAGAATTCACAAATACAGGGAATGGCTAAAGTCAGTAGAATAGATTAATTTACGGGGAAGCAAGACAAATATATGAGGGAGAAAGAAGAGAGTGTTTTGATGATAGATTAGATGAAGGAAGCTGGGAGAAATGGATCAGATGGCCCATTTTTCTGATGCATTTCCTGCATAATCCTAAAATAATCCAAAGCACAAGACTGAAGCAAAATTATTAACCACAACTCCATGACAGTGCATGGAGTTCCCAGCCACCTCCAGTGCAATTGTTTGTTCACACTGTAGAGTCAAAGTGTGTCTGAATTTGAAACATGTTCTTCAAGAGATACCTAATTCTTAACTGGACACAAAATAGATGAGCCTGTTTCCTGCTGCTCCCTCCTGTTTCCTTTAATGTTGGTGTCTCTCTCTTTTGCGCGATGACTCCCAGCTGAAGGGGTTAAACAAAAATCTTCTTTCACACCTTAAGTCAAGTTGAATACAGAGGATGCATGGAGTAAAATAAATGCAGCAGACATTGAAAGTATGAAAAACAGAAAAGAAACTGTCAAAGTAGCCTTTATTTTTATAGGTCATTTATTTTGGTTTATGGAATCACAGAATTGTTATGGCACAAATGGAGGCCATTTGACCCATTGCGCCTTACTGGTCCTATTGTTGAGTGCTTTTCCCCATACTATTGCACACCCTTGCAGTTCAAATAATCATCCAGTGCCCTCCTGAATGCTTCAATTTAATCTGCTTCCACCATATTTCCAGGCAGTGCATTCCATACCTTAACTACTTGCTGTGTGGAAACGATTTTCCCCCTCCCATCATTTTATATCTATGCCTTATTATTTCCTTTTATGAGCAGGAACAACTTGTCTCTAATTACGTTGTGTGGCTCGTTCATGATTTTAAACACTATTGAATCTCTTATCAGCCTCCTATTCAAAGAGAACAGTCCCAACTCCCTCCAGCCCAAAAAAATCTATAGGATTATTACTCTGTTTTCTATCATCAGCTAATTTTGAACCTATGTTGCTTTTATCCCACAATCTATAATTTTCCTTAAGTCGGTTGTGTGGCACTGTTTTAAACGCCTTCTGGAAATCCACATTAAAAGCATTGACTCTTTCTGTTATCGCCTTAAAAAAGAATCCAGCAAGTTCGTAAACATATTTAGAAATCCATGCCGATCCTTCCTAATCGATCCACGTGATTACTAATTCTAACATGAATAATTGTTTCTAGAAGTTTCGCCACCACCGAAGTTTAACTATCAGCACTGTAACTGTTGGGATTAAAAGATCTATTTTGCTCAACTTTATATTATTCATTCCAACTGCCCTTCATGGTAGCTTATTTTACACATTTATTAACCACAGGTTCTGCCCAACTCCCTCTTGAAACTATTCACTGAGTATCCACAGGCCTTTGGGATAGTGAATTCTGAACAGTACAAAAAAGTTTCCTCATCTCTAGTCCAAAATAAGCAACCTTCTATCTTAAGATTATGACACTCTGTCCCAAATTTCCCAGGTTTTAAAAAAGAAACAACTTCTCAACAATTACAGGACCAAGCCTTCTGAGAAGTTTATAGATTTGTGAAATTACCTTCTATTCTTCTTAATATCAAAGAGTATTGACCATTGTGCTCTTGGTTGAATGGCTGCCCTCTTATCCCAGAAATCCATTTGCTGAACCTGTGCTTTAAGGCAACGTTCTTTCTTGGGAGTGCTCTGGTGGTACAGTGGTAGGGAACCTACCTATGGACCAGAAAGTCCGGGTTCAAATCTCAGCTGCTCCAAAGGTATGTCACAGCAACTTGTTTAAATATAGCTGTTCTTTCTTGGGTAAGCAGAATAATCCTAGACATTGTACTCCAGGTGTGGTCTCACAATTTTGTAAAATTACAAAAAAAAATCCTCATTCTACTTCTATCCCCTTATAACAAAGGCAGTGATGTAGTGACAATGTCACTGGTAATTTCAGAACCCATGATATTGTTCTGTGTAAAAACCGGTGATAAAAAGCTAGCCTACTGGCAACCCTGTAACCACTTAATTTATCATAAAAATAACACTATCTGGTTCACTAATTTCCTTTAGGAAAGGAAATCTGCCATCATTACCTGGTCTGGTTTAGATGTAAATCCAGACCCATAACAGTGTTGTTGACTGTTAACTACCCTCTGTGCAATTACAGATACACAATAAATGCTGGCCTAGTCAATGATGAATGAATACAAATAAATTTTTATTTGCTTGCTGTTTGAGCAGTTTTCCTTTTTGAGATTCATGAGTACACTCAGCTTCTTACTTTTTAAACAATGTTCTCATTTCTATTCTTCTTTCCGAAGTGGGTAATTCCAAATTTACCCAGATTATATTCCAACTTCTTGCCTAACATCGTAACAAGTCTAGTTCTCTTTGCAGTTTCTTTGTCTCCTCACAGATTACTTTGCTATCTAGATTTAAATCTTCAGTAAACTTGGATATATTACACTAAATCCCCTCGTTTAGGTTATATTGGTTATAATGAGCTAAACCCATAATAATGACCCTCTGACACTCCACTAGTTACACCGTATTATCTCAAAATTGGCCTGTTTCTCTCAGTTTTCTGTTGGTTAGTCCATGCTGATATCCTACTCCATTCCTACAAGCTCTCATCTCACATCTCAGGCAAAAACCTGCTGTGTATCACCAGAGTGAATGTCTTCTGAAGTTCTACATACTGCGTTCATTAACTCTCCCTTACCTCGTAAATCAGTTACGTCCCCAAAAATCTCCTGTCATTCACACAGCGGCTCAGTGGTTGGTGTTGATGCAGTGCCAACAGACCCGCGTTTGATTCCAGCCTCGGGTGACTGTGTGTGGAGTTTGCATGTTTGCCCTCTGTCTGTGTGGGTTTCCTTCAGGTGCTCTGGTTTCCCCTCACAATCCAAAGACTAAATTGTCCTATAGTATCCAGAGATGTGCAGGCTAGGTGAACTAGCCATGCTTATTGTGGGGATGGGGTGGGTCTAGGTGGGTTACTCCGAGGGTCGGTGCAGACTCAATGGGCCAAATGGCTTCTGCCTGCACTGTAGGAATTTGATGATTCTACAATTTCCCTTCTATAATGCCCCATTGCTTTTGCCTCATCCTGTTGTGATTTTCTAAGTATCCTGTTAACAAATTCTTAATAACAGGATTACACCATTTCCCATTCTGTTATTAACTGATGAACTGATCTGTAGGTCTACATTTTGCAGTTTCCTCACTCTTGAATAGGCCGCTTACATTTGCTAACCTTCAAAACATTGGATCATTCTAGGATCTTAGGGATTCTAGAAGCTAAAACCAAGGCTTCCACTATATTCATAGCCAGCTATCTGAAAACCCAGGGATGTAGGCCACAAGGTCAAATCTTATTCTCATTAATTTCTCCAGTGTTTTCTCCTTTCTTAATATCTTCAGGCTCATTGAATCCCCACAATTTCCACATGTTCTTTGTTTCTTCTGTTGTGAAGACAGACATAAAATATTTATTTAATCTCCATGGCATTTCCTTATCCCTTATAATAATTTCTCCTGTCTCTGTCTGCAGGGGAACCATGTTTACCTTTGTTATCTTCATGTTTACACACTTATGAAGATTTTCCTTATTATTTGCAAGAATACACTCAGAATTCTACCTCTTGGCTATTTTTTGATCATTGTTTTGCTGATTTTAGGACCACCTCATCCTCAGGAGAGGGTGCCTGTTTTGCCACACTTTGGACAAAATTGTCATCCACTTCTTTTAATCTACTACTTTTCATTAATTTCAAATCAGGGTTTGAGCACTTTTCCAGTGATTAAATGCATATTGAGAATAGTAAATTATTCAGATCAAATCACAATTTAATCTGAGTTCCCAATAGACTTCAGTCAGTTTATCAGTTCCCTCATACCCATGTTTGTTTAAATTTAAAGACCCAATTTTGTATCTAACCAACCAGTTACAAACAAAATGAAATTCTACTGTATGGTAACCATGCTTCCCCAGCCCCCTTAATATCATTGAGAGTACAAGATTATTAATTAACCCTGTTTCATTACAAAGTATTCGATTCAACGTGGCTTGTCATAGAGTCATAGAGATATACAGCACGGAAACAGACCCTTCGGTCCAACCCATCCATGCCGGCCAGATATCCCAACCCAATCTAGTCCCACCTGCCAGCACCCAGCCCTTATCCCTCCAAACCCTTCCTATTCATATCCCCATCCAAATGCCTTTTAAATGTTACAATTGTACCAGCCTCCACCACATCCTCTGGCAGCTCATTCCAAACATGTACCACTCTTTGTGTGAAAAAGTTGCCCCTTAGGTCTCTTTTATATCTTTCCCCTCTCACCCTAAACCTATGTCCTCTAGTTCTGGACACTCCGACCCCAGGGAAAAGACATTGTCTATTTCTCCTATCCATGGCCCTCATAAATTTTGTAAACCTCTAAGGTCACCCCTCAGCCTCCGACGCTCCATGGAAAACAGCCCCAGCTTGTTCACCCTCTCCCTGTAGGTCAGATCCTCCAACCCTGGCAACATCCTTGTAAATCTTTTCTGAACCCTTTCAAGTTTCACAACATCTTTCCGATAGGAAGGAGACCAGAATTGCATGCAATATTCCAACAGTGACCTAACCAATGTCCTGTACAGCCGTAACATGACCTCCCAACTCCTGTACTCAATACTCTCACCAATAAAGGAAAGCATACCAAATGCCTTCTTCACTATCCTATCTACCAGAGACTCCACTTTCAAGGAACCATGAACCTGCACTCCAAGGTCTCTTTGTTCAGCAACACTCCCTAGGACCTTACCATTAAGTGTATAAATCCTGCTAAGATTTGCTTTCCCAAAATGCAGCACCTCGCATTTATCTGAATTAAACTCCATCTGCCATTTCTCAGCCCATTAGCCCATCTGGTCAAGATCCTGTTGTAATTGGAGGTAACCTTCTTTGCTGTCCACTACACCTCCAATTTTGGTATCATCTGCAAACTTACTAACTGTACCTCTTATGCTCGCATCTTTCCTAGTTAGTTCCTTATGTTTCTAATACATTAACAAAAGCAACTTTTCAAGGCTCCTGTACTGTGAATAGCACTGAGCTAGTACCTATCTATTGCTTTCAAGGCTATCCTGCCAGATTTCTGTCTCTAATAAATCCAAGAGTTATTTTTTTACATTCATTCCTGGGATTGAGCATCATCAGCAAGACTAATATTTGTTGTGCATTCCTAAATGTTCACTAGAAGATAGTTCATGTATATTTGATTTTCGATGTGAACATTAGGTTTCAGTTCAACTATTGTTTACTGAGAATTTAATATTTCACATACAAAATTATTTATGCTAGGACTCAGTAGCCTCTGACCTATGGCAATTCAAAAGGCTCAACTTTTGAAATGCAAATGTGTTTCCTCTGATAACTCAAATGACATGAAAACATGTACCACTTTGAACTCAGTATTTTTAAATGTCAGTTTGTAGGCACCACTGACCAGACTGCATTTCCATCCACTTCAATAGTGCAGGCTATGAATAGCATTGCTCTAGGAACACCAACAGCGCTAATTCCATAGACCATCCTAACGTGGACACATACCATTGTCCTCCAACATAGCTAGAATTGGCCATCTATCACTATTGGGCAGGGATTGTAACCAGAAGGACCGTAAAGGTTCCAGGCAAATCTGACCGCTACTTTTCACAAACATCAAAAAAAATAAAAAGGAATAAAAAATAAAGAATTTAACTTGAAGGAATAGAAGGGTATGCCTATAAGCTGAATAAAGAGGAGTGCTCAGAGTGTCACGTAGACCAACAAGGCTAAAGTCCAGAGCTAACAACAACATTTTGCTAACAGCAAAGCCCCACAAAACAGCAAAGACCAGATATTCTATATTATTCTTATTAGTCAAGGGATAAATGCTCGCCAGGATTCCAGCATTCTAATCTCTTCAAATAACACCATATGATTGTTTTTTTTAAAAGAGGGGGCAGCTGGGCTTAATCACTTTTTTGAAAAACAGTCTGTGGTATGGTGCAACATGATCAGTACTGCAGCCTTACTCTAGACTATGCTCAGAGGTACCAGGAGTAGGACCTGACACCACTGATCTTCTGATTTCAAACCAAGAGCATTATTGAGCCTAGGTCGACATTAAGTTAAACTTGTTGAGTCAAAGTGGGCTGAAAAAAATTGATATCCTAACAAATAAACGATAATTTGTCAATTGATAAGATCAGGGCACAGCACCAAAAATGCTGTTGGCAAGGTTTTTGAGCTGTGAGGATGGCTGTTGCTGTAAAATAGTGGAAATATTGATGATTCAACATGAATAATAGAGACAGAGCACCCTTTTCCAAATTTTTCAAAACAGCACTGAATATTTTTAGCTCTATGATTTGAGGTGCACATTACCTGATGGTTTTCCACATGTCAAAGCCATCCAGTGGTTTGGTTCCATTTGTGGTTCCTTTGGCCAAAGACACTAATGTAGGGAGCCAGTCAGAGATGTGAATCAGCTCATGATTTACTCTGCCCTTCCACTTTAACAGGGGGCTAGTGACAAAACCCACGCCACGAACACCTCCTTCCCACAGCGTCCACTTCCGTCCTCGCAATGGCCAATTATTTCCACCCCCCAAGGTCTGTCCTCCATTGTCTGAAAAGGGAGCACAAAAAAGATGAGAAATTCTGGAGATATCAGTGGTGAAAAATAAAGTCACTTTGTTTTGTCAAAACCATTCACTTTGCAAAATCACAACAGCTCGACATTAAAATAAGGAAATGTATAGGAAATGTATAGGGAACAAAGTTTGCTTAAATGTTTATTTTTAATTCACATAGTTACTTGATTTAAATGCTGTTTATTCAACATTTTGATGCACTAAATCTTCAATCTATTGTTATTTATAGTGTTTAAATAAAATTATTGGATAATTCAAATATTTCAGCACATAAAACGTGCCTTTGAATTAACATTGAAAATCTGTCTTTATCGCCCTTAATATTTGGTTCATCCCAAAACACACTGGATTTATAAAGTTAAAAATCACACAACACCAGGTTATAGTCCAACAAGTTTAATTGGAAGCACACTAGCTTTCCAAAAGCTAGAGTGCTTCCAATTAAACCTGTTTTGGACTATAACCTGGTGTTGTGTGATTTTTAACTTTGTACACCCCAGTGCTACACCGACATCTCCAAATCATGGATTTATAAAGATTGCTTTTGAAGTGTAGTCACTGTTACATGGGAAAGGGTGAAATCTAATTTACACCCAGCATGGCCCCACAGAAAGGAAATGAAAGAGCAATTAATCCGGTTCTTGGTTTTGTTAGTTGGGTTTTGACCACCATGATAGGAGAACTCCTTACTCTTCCTGAACACTAACTTGCTGTGGTGAAAATTAAAGCAGCTATACAGTTGAATGCTCATCACTACCTCCTTAAAGCTTTCCATTGCCTTGGTGTTGTCATGCTGCTTAATGAATACTCAACCTGGAAAGGAAATAATTCCCTCAATTTCAACATTGGGATTCAAAGTCATTATTTCTGCTAAAAACTCTGTTCTCTCATCACTGATTCTATTTCCTTCACTGGTTACTGTCTCAAAAAAAAACCCAACTGTAGTTTTACCCCAGATTTGACCCTGAGCTGACTCAAACTCCTCTCCATCACAAAGGCCAACTACTTCAGTAAAAGTTCCATTAGATTGGAAAATAGCAGAAGTAACTCCTTTATTCAAAAGAAGAGGAAGACAGAAAGCAAGAAATCACAGACCAGTTAATTTGATGTCTGTCAAATAGATATCAGATGTTAGAAGCTATTAGTCATGGAGTTATACAATACGGAAACAGACCCTTCAGTCCAATGCATCCATGCCGACTAGATATCCAATATAGATCTAGTCCCATTTGCCAGCATTTGGCCCATATCCCTCTAAACACACCCTATTCATCCAGATGCTTCTCAAATGTAATTGTACCAGCCTCCACCACTCCTCTAGCAGCTCATTCCATGCCCGCTCCACCCTCTGCATGAAAAAGCTGCCCCTTAGGTCCCTTTTATGTTTTTCCCCTCTCACCTTAAACTATGCCCTCTAGTTTTGGGCTCTCCCACTGCAGGGAAAGAAAATTGCTTATTTACATTATCCATGCCTGTCATGATTTTATAAACCTCTATAAAGTCACCTCCCAACCTCCGACACTCCAGGGAAAACAGCCCCAGCCTATTCAGCCTCACCCTAAAGCTCAAACCCTCCAACCCTGGCAACATCCTTGTAAATCTTTTCTGAACCTTTTCAAAGTTTCACAACATCTTTCCCATAGAAGGGAGACTCGAATTGCATGCAATACTCCAAAAGTGGCCTAAACAAAGTCCTGTACAGCTGCAGCATGACCTCCCAACTCCTATACTCAATGCACTGACCAATAAAGGTAAGCATACCAAGCCTTCTTCACTGTCCTATCTATTTGCGAGTCCACTTTCGAGGAACCATAAACATCCACTCCAAGTTCTCTTTGTTCAGCAACATTTCCCAGGACATTACCATTAAGTATATAAGTCCTGCTCTGATTTGCTTTTCCAAAATGCAGCACCTCACATTTATCTAAATTAAACTCCATCTGCCACTCCTCAGTCCATTGGCCCATCTGGATCTTCCCTGTTGGGACTCTGAAGTAACCTTCTTTGCTATCCACTACACTTCCAATTTTAGAGTCATCTGCAAACTTACTAACTATATCTGCTATGTTCACATCCAAATTATTCACATAAATGTTGAAAAGCAGGGGACCCAGCACTCATCCTTGTTTATTAAGGATGCTATTGCCAGACACATACAAAAGTTTAAGGTAATAAAGCAGAGGTAACATGGTTTTGGGGAAAGGAAATTGTGTTTAACCAATTTACTGGAGTTCATTGAGGACAGAACATGCTATGGATAAAGGACAACTGATGGAGGTAATGTACGTAGACCTCCAGAAGACATTTGATGGGATTCTGCAAAGATTATGATGAAAAATAAAAGTTCGTAGTATAGTGGGCAAAGTATTGGCAATAAATAGAAGATAAGCTAGCAAGCAGGAAGGAGACATAAATGTGTCATTTTTGGGTTAGCAAGATGCAATGGGTGGTGTGCCACAGTGATCAATGCTGAGGCCTCAACTTTTGCAATGCTTTTAAATGATTTAGATAAGGGGCTGAAAGCTATTGTTGCTAAGTTTAGGTGGGAAAGAAAATTGTGAAGGGAATACAAGGAGACTATAATGTGATCATAGGTAGGTCAGGTGAGAGTGTGCAAATCTGGCAATTGGATTATCATGTGGGATAATGTGAAATTGCCCACTTTGGCATGAAGAACTAAAAGGTATCTTAGCTAAATGGTGAGAAATTGCAGATCTCCAAGCTGCAGAGGGAAAGCAGTTCAGAGGTTTCCTAGACTAATAGCTGGAATGGGTGGCTTCTCTTCTGATGAAAGATTGGACACAGTAGACTTGTAGCTGCTGGAGCAAGAATCAGAGGGTTGGGGGTTATCTGGAACACACTGCCTGAAAGGGTGGTAGAGGTAGGAACCCTCAAGATATTTAAGAAACATTTCAACGGATATTTGAAACACCCTGGTCCAAATGCTCAAAAATGAGATTAGAATAAATGAATGTTAGACAACTATTGTGGACATCATAGGTCAAAGAGCCTCTTCCTGTGCAGTAAAATGCTACAACTCTGGTTCCCTTTGACTTAATTAAGGGCCAATCCTGTTAGATTTCGAGACTTAGCTATTTGATTGAAGCACATTAGGTTTGTGTCACACAATTTGCTGGCAAATGGCATGGGCGTGACCATGATGTAACAACATCCTGTACAGCAACATGTCCTTAACTCCTCACTGCTGCCAAATATGGCAAGTTGCCTGGCTGGGAGGAGGGCCAGAAGTACAGCAAGATCATGAGTTCTGAATGACGAGGCAAAAGGCAAGCTATGGTACAGATTGTATAAGCATCGAAATGGGTGCAGTCTGCTTCCACTCTATGAACGAGCACCAAGAGCTCAGAGATGCACCTGCTCCAAACTGCGCGATGGATGCATGCAAGTTGATTTGGCAGGAACACTAAAATACAACATGTTATCGTGCTCTTCTTACGTGTGCCACTGAAGTGGATAACTACAGTCTAAGTGAGTCGGAGATGTGACAGGGTGGTGTGTTGAGGATGGTACAAGTCCTGTGGATGGAGAGGGTGTTGACAAAGCAGGCAATCACAGCCCATAGGGAGGCCCAGAGGAGCTGGAGCTGCAAGATGCACACTCGAGAGTTTCCAGTCAGAAACTTCTGCTATCTACTTTCTTAGCATCGTACTGAAGAATAGTAAACAAGGTGAGACAACGTGACAATGAGCTGTCCATGCACATGAATAGGCCCCTTACTACTCACCAGCAAGATTCCTGTGCTACCAAAGCATGGATGCAAGACCTGCATCTTCTTTCTCAACTTCGAGAATCACATTTTTTTGATCTTACCATATTTCCCCAACTGCCTCACTCACCCAAGCCAGTCAGGGGCTGGGAAAACTCAGCATGTGGACAGACTTTCAACCACCATCCCCAAGGCAGTGATCAGGAGCATGTCCAATTCCATCACTTGATGCAGAACCTAACCAGGATACATCTCTACTGTTGTCATGGCAACTTAGGACAAATGAGCAACCAAACTTGGAGTCCTCTGCCTCCATGGGCAAACATGCACTTACTATTCAGTAGTAGAGACTTTTATTTTGATTACTTACATTGTAAAAAAAAAAGTTGGATCTAGAGTTTTCCTTTGGTATATCCTTTCTCCAGGCTGCTGCCCTGCTGTTACAGGCTAAGCCCCATTGTGGGGTTCACCACATAACAACAATAGCAGGTGTGAGCAAGCAATTTAACATGGCTCATGTTGAGAAATACATTTGCTCTGTTTCTTACAAATGAAGCATTTTTGTCTGTAACAGATTGCTATTAGTTTCTCACTTGCTGATTACAATGCACATGGGTATGAGATAGTATTTTAACATATTTTGCTGATTTATCAAGCTGCAGGGAGGATAAATATGGTCTGGTATGCCAAATACAAGAATGTGGGACTAGAGTTCATTTCTGTCTCACTACAGGAGGTTTAACACATGAACATTTATTAAATGTCGGGCTTTATTTTGCCAAAGTGACAGCCTCATGTACTGGACCAAAAAAGTGGATATCCTGTAGCTGCAACTTAATTCAAGTATTGGAAATGGAATAATATATCTAGTCATTTCAGTCAATTCAAACATTTCCATGATTGAAATCCCAGGGGGATTTTTTTTTTTTAAATGATTTTCTTTTCTTGGCAGCTGAGCTGAACTTTTATATGGCTTCAATGTTCCGTATTCTAGCATTTCTTCTGAAGAATTTCTGGTACATCTTTCGCTAAATTTCAAGCAGGAGTCTGCAGTCGGTGGAGATACAGGATTAACTATTCACAGACTCACAAGTAACATCTTGCTTTGTTAGTTTGAGATATGAGGGTCATTTTGTTTCAAGGTGTGTCTTTTGACTGAGGGAAGTACACATTTTATGATTATTAAGAGTAAACTCTTGACATTAAACTCTGTTCATTTGTCTATTTTAAACATTTTATTGATAAAATGCCTTCTAGTTCTGAGCAAAGGTGAAATGATCTTCTGGTGTCAAATATAATTTAATTTGTCTTGACGCCCCTGTATCCAGATATCTGGATATTGGGCAGATAAAGATTTAGCGATGACAAGCGGTCCACTGATGCTCAACTCAAGGAAAATATGTAGGCTGTACCATGAAAATCAAAAGAAAGTGCAGGTCCTCCATTCCTCTCTCTCCATTAATATGTCAGGAGATTCTGTTCCTTTGCGAAATGAAGACTGATAAGATTATATAGTTCTTTGAACTCAGTACAAACTGAGTTATTCACTGTGTAATTTGTTATGAGAATTCAATTAGAAGTATTCCTGGATTCATGTATATATCATCATTAAATATAAAGTGATTTCATCATGTGAAAATTACCCAGAAAACATATTTTAAAATCGTGATGCCAACCCTATCAACATTCAGTCTGATAAAGGAAAAGATACCAATTATATAAGCAATGAAAGGATATTTACAGGCTGTAATAAAGAAAAATCAAAAGAACTGCAATGCTGTAAATAATAGACAAAAATAGAAATCACTGGAAAAGCTCAGCATGTCTGGCAACATCTGCGGAGAGAGATCAGAGTTAGCGCTTCAGATCGAGTAAACCTTCCTCAGAACTGGCTTTAATAAATATTAGGCTATAAAAAAAATTATCCTCTAAATGCATGACAATTAGAATAACTTTTGTATCTATGAAACATATGACACAGTAAAATGGTTCCAGGCTCTTCGTACCAAATGACATGAGAAAATATTAAAAGGTGGTGACCAGAAACCTGGTGAAAGAGGGGTTTTAAGGAGCATCTAAGAGGGAAGAGAAATGTCGGAAAGGAATTCTGGAACTTAGGGCTATTTCAGCTAAATGTATAGTCACTAAATGATATGGGAAGAGTTATCATAAAATCCCTACAGTGTTGAAGCAGGCTATTCGGCCCATTGAGTCCACACCGATCTTCCAAAGATTATCCCAACCAGAACCATCCCCCTACACTAACACATAACCTTTCATTTCCCATAGTTAATCCATCTAACCTGCACATTCTTGGACACTATGGGCAATTTAGCATGGCCAATCCACCTAAACTGCATATCTTTGGACTGTGGGAGGAAACCCACACCAGACACAGGGAGAACGTACAAACTCCACACAGACACTTGCCAGAGGCTGGAATCAAATCGGAGTCCCTGGCATTGTGACACAGCCATGCGGATCACTGAGCCACTCCGGTCAAATCCGGAGATAACAAGGGCCTGCTGAAATATTTTGTTCAACAAAAATCAAGAAAATGCCTCATACAATAGGTTCATAGCTTTGGAAGAATGTTACAATTGAAGCAAAATGAGTGGAGTACAGCTCACTGGCTGGCTGCCTGGTTACATTGGATTCTTGTTGAAGAAAGAGTAAAGATGTTGCCATCCTCTCAGCATGCAATTTATTTGTACATGACCACCGTCTCTCTGCTGGCACCAATTGGAGACAGTGTTGTGCAAAGAGCTTTTACGAGAACAGTAGAGCTTTTGTGGAAGGAACATTACAATCCGCAATTATATAAAAGCTATGGAGAAACCCCTCAGGCCTTTGCTTTACCATAGCTTGCCAGTTAGCAGAATGCAGAAGAAAGGAACTATATTCTTTGTGTTATGAAGCATAGCAATGGGCTGGTAACCTTAAAATTATTAAGGTACTGGCCAAAAACAATCTTGTAAGGACTACAGATCACAGTTCCCATTTATATGAACAGATATCCACAGAGTTTAGTAATGTGGAACATAGCAGAGCATCCCTGTCAGCTACCAGATGTCACAAATTCATTCAGTAAATAGGTCTCTTAGAACACTTTCACAGTCTGTTCAGGACATCTAGTGACAGGAAATGTTTATTACACAGAAGTGTTTCATCAAAATCACAGATGATCAATATTTCTTCTAAAATTTCATCAACAACTTATCATATCACATCATTCAAACAATCAAACTTCCTAAGGCATCTGATGGGTGCATTGCAAAACAAACTAGGACACAATCACAGAAGGAAATTCTTTTGAAAATATCTTAAAAGAATGTCTTAAAAGGAGGAAAGGGAGGTAGACATGGTTACAGAGGGAATTCCTGAGCTTAGGACCTAGGTGACTGAAGGTCTATCCATTAAATAGTGGAATGATTAAAATTGGGAATGCTCAAGAACTAGAGGAGCACATGAGGGAATTGGGAGAGACGGAGGAGATTAGTGCGAAAGAAACTGGTAGATTATGGAGGCATTTGAAAACAAGAATGGGAATCAAGATGTTGCTAGAGTGAGAGTTAATACAAATCAGCAAGGAAAAGTGTGATAGGAGTACAGGACTTGATGCAAATTAAACATAGAACCGGAGAAAAGTTACAGTTAAGGAGGAGGCCATTATCCCATGGTGCCTGAGCTGGTGAATAAACTAGCCACCCAATTAAATTCCATTTACCAGGTAACCCTTGAAAGTTACAGTACTTCAGGTACAGATCCATGTTCCTTTTAAATGAGTTGAAGGTTTCTGCCCCAACCCTCAGACAGGGCATCAAATTCCAAACACCCACCACCGTCTGTGTGAATACATTCTTCCTGCAGTCCCCTCGAATACTCTGCCAGCTGCCATAAATCTGTGCCCCCAAAAAGTGACCTCTCTGCCAGGGGGCAAGGGTTTTTCCCAGTCCCCTCTATGCAAGCCCCTCATTATTTTTTACACTTCTCAGCCTTCTCTGTTTGACAGGAAATAAAGATTTGGCAACAGAGCTAAGTGATGTCAAGTTTGTTAATGGATATTAGTGACAAATATACAAAATAATGGTGCTCCCTGTTTTATTCTCAGACCTAAATCTCCAGGGTGCTGATGGCTGAACATTAAGGATGGGTCACCTTGTGACCAGTTGAACAATGCAATACGCCCATCCTCAGCTTAGTTGAGCACATATCTACAAATACTGTGAGCGTAATGCTTAAATTCCGTGTTTATTTACAAAAAGGGATGAATCACCAGAATTAGTATTTTAGATAGACTGTTTCAACTAGCTAAAGTTCAAACCAAATATGTGAATGCCATGAAGAAAATTAATTTTGGTTCATTTGTGCAGGCGTAAACCACTTCTCATTGGTTCAAAAGCCACATATCGACAGCCCTTCACAATTCAGGTTAGCTAATCCCAGTAACATTCCTCTTACTGCTGTCTAGAATGGCAGTCTCATCATTAATTACAGTATTGAAACCTGAATAATCATCAGCAAATTCCTCTGTAATTATGAACACAAGTGAAAGGTCAATTTTTAGATTTAAATTATTGCATGGGTAGTTGTTCTGGGCAAGTGTCTCAAGATGTGCAACTACCTTGCAGTGTAATTTAATCAGGTCCTTTCAATGACCACCGGGATTTTTCTACACTGAATGTTAGAAGCATCTGGTTCCTGTAAACTCCAATGAGTACAGGCTCAACCTAATCAACGTCTCATTGTAAGAAAACCCCTCCATATCCAGATCAAGCTGGTGATCCTTCTCTGTACTGCCTCAAATGGGAGCATAATGTGTAAAGAATGCACACAAAGTTCTAGGTGTGGTGTAACTACTGCTTTACATCATTTCTGCAACACCTATTTTATACTCCACTCCCTTTGAAATAAAGGCCTTTGAAATTTGCCTTCCTTATTATGCACTGAACTTCGATGCTAGCTTTTTATGACTCATGGATGAGAACATCAGCTTTCTGCAGTCTTTCTCCATTTAAATAATATTCAGCTCCTCTATTCTACCTGACAAAGTAGATAACTTCACATTTTCCTTCTGCAAAGTTTTTTTGCCCACTCATCTGTCTATAGCCTCCTGCAGAGTCTGTCACCCTCATCACCTGCCTACCCATCTATTTTTGTGTTATCCGCGATAAGGTTAGGGTTACTCATTTTCCTCATCCATGTCATTAGGGCGGTGGAGGGTTGTTTTTCAGACTGGAGGCCTGTGACCAGTGGAGTGCCACAAGGATCGGTGCTGGGTCCTCTATGTTTTGTCATTTACATAAATGATTTGAATGCGAGCATAAGAGGCACAGCTGGTAAGTTTGCAGATGACACCAAAATTGGAGGTGTAGTGGACAGCGAAGAGCGTTACCTCAGATTACAACAGGGTCTGACCAGATGGCCAGTGCGCTGAGAAGTGGCAGATGGAGTTTAATTCAGATAAATGTGAGGTGCTGCATTTTGGGAAAGCAAATCTTAACAGGACTTATACACCTAATGGTAAGGTCCTAGGGAGTGTTGCTGAACAAAGAGACCTTGGAGTGCAGGTTCATAGCTCCTTGAAAGTGGAATTTCAGATAGATAGAATAGTGAAGGCGGCGTTTGGTATGCTTTCCTTTATTGGTCAGAGTATTGAGTACAGGAGTTGGGAGGTCATGTTGCAGCTGTACAGGACATTTGTTAGGTCACTGTTGGAACATTGTGTGTAATTCTGGTCTCCTTCCTATTGGAAAGATGTTGTGAAACTTGAAAGGGTTCTGGAAAGATTTACAAGGATGTTGCCAGGGTTGGAGGATTTGAGCTATAGGGAGAGGCTGAACAGGCTGGGGCTGTTTTCCCTGGAGCGTCGGAGGCTGACCTTATATTTTACAAAATTGAGGGGCATGGATAGGATAATTAGACAAAGTCTTTTCCCTGGGGTGGGGGAGTCCTGAACTAGAGGGCATAGGTTTAGGGTGAGAGGGGAAAGATATAAAAGAGAGCTAAGGGGCAACTTTTTCACGCAGAGGATGGTACATGGATGGAATGAGAGGAAGTGGTGGAAGCTAGTACAATTGCAACATTTAAGAGGCATTTGGATGGTTATATGAATAGGAAGGGTTTGGAGGGATATGGGCTGGGTGTTGGCAGGTGGAACTAGATTGGGTTGTGATATCTGATCGGCATGGACAGGTTGGATCAAAGGGTCTGTTTCCATGCTGTACTCTATGTTTCCATGTTTCCAATACACATTGTGTTGCCACCACTGATTTCTATGGCACTCCTTTAGTTATCAACATTCCCCTTCATTTCTTCTCACACTGCGCATGCCTCCAAGGTCCCTGTGCAGCAGCAACTTCAACATGCAGGATTTAATGTACTGGCACTCTGTACGCAGACGCCCCCAGTGGCCACTCAGCCTTGGCTATCTAATAGAAGACAGAGCTAGCTAATTCTCTATCCAATGCTAATATGTTACCCCTCTGCCCAATGGGTTCTTATCTTATTAAAGGAGCCTCATCTGTGATAACTTATCAAACGCCTTCTGGAGATCCACATTTTTTAAAAAATTCACTGTGGGATGTTGGTATCAATGGCTGGCAAGCATTTATTGTCCAGCCCTAGTTGCCTTTGAAAAGATGGTAGTGAGCTGCCTTCTTGAACCACTGCAATTGAGATGTTGTAAGGAGACCCACACTGCAGTTAGGGAGGGAATTCCAGGGCATTTCTTCTTCCCCCACCATCCCCCTGTGACCCTGAAGGAATGTCAATATAATTCCAAGTCAAGATGGTGAGTGGCTTGGAGGAGAACTTGAAGGTGGTGGTGGTCCCATGTGTCTGTTGCCGTTGTCCTTCTGATGGAAGTGTTTGAGAGTCTGGAAGATGCTGTCTGAGAATCTTTGGTGAATTTCTTCAGTGCATCTTGTAGATAGTATACAGTGCTGCTCTGAGCATCAGTGGTGGAGGGAGTGGATAGTAAATTACATGTATTGATTCCCTTTTCTCTGTCCTGCTTGTTAACTCCTCAGAGCTCTAATAAATGTGTTAGGTATGATTGCCTCTTCATGAAGAGGTGTTTACTCTGCTTGATCATATTATTGTATTTTGAAATGCTCTGCTACTACATCCCCTATAATGGACGAACATTTTCCCCAGTAACAGATGTCTAGCTATCTTGCCATTACTTAACCATTTTACTCCGTTTTTTCGGTAAAGACATTACACTGGCAGTTTTCTGATCTTCCAGCACTTTTCTTCACACATCATCTGATTTTACAGAAGACAAACTCTGATGAAGTGATGATGATACAAGGTTTACCAGTTAATCCATGGTATACGAAACCATGACATGATTATAGTACAAAAGGTGGACCTTTGGCCCATTCTGTCTGCAAGAAAATCCACCTCATCCTACTGCCCAGCCTTCCCCAGGCAACACGGAAAATTTTCTTCCCTTCAGATTATTTCTCGGAAATCCATGACTGAACCACCTCCACCACAAACTCGGACTGTGCCTTCCAGATCCTAACCACTCACTGCCTAAAAATATTTATGTCAATGTTGTTTCTTTTATTAATCACCTTCATTGGCACCCTCTTGTTCTTCACCCTGCTCCTATTGGAAACAGTTTCTCCTTGTCCAGATCCCTTATTACATCTTTAATAAATCTCCTCTTAATCTTCTCAAAAGGAAGAGAGAGCCCCAACATCATTGATCTAACAATGAAATGTAAGCCCCTCTTCCCTGGAACCAACCTCTTCTGCATACACTCTAATGCCTCCACATCCTTACTAAAGTGTATAGCCCAGACGTGGATATATTACTCCAAAAACTTCACGTCTCTTTAACTGCTTTATCACTCAATGTATCATCTTCAATGACAAATGGACACAGACCCACGTGTCCCTGCTCCAGTACACCCTTGGAATTGCATCATTTATTTTATATTGTCTTTCTCTGTTCTCCCTGCCAAATCAAAACACAATTCCCCGTATTAAATTTCATCCATCACTTGTCCGTTAATTCTAGTAAAAAGTTATGCCATTTTGAGTCTTTGTCCATCCATCCTCCCCAGGTTTCATAATACCTCTAAGTTTTATAAATTAACCAAAAACATTTTCATTGCAAAGTTTATCCATTCTTCATTAGGTGGCAGAGGTAGAGAAAGAGAGGCTGAATTATCTCCTGCCTTTTAAAAATTTCATTCTTTTACATGATGTGGGCATCACTGGGTAGACCAGGATTTATTGACCATTCCCACTGCCCTCGAGAAGATGGCAGTGAGCCACCCTCTGAACCATTGCAGTCCATGTAGTATAGGGGAACCTGCAGTGCTGTTAGGAATAGAGTTCCAGGATGTTGAGACAGTGAAGAAATGGTGATATATTGCCAAGCCTGAATAGATAGTGGCTGGTGAGGAACTTGTAGGTAATGGCGTTCCAATGCCTCTGGAGCTCTTGACCCTCTAACTTGAAGTGGTCATGGTAGCAACTGCCTTGAGTTGTTGCTGCACAGCTTATAGATGGTACACACTGTGCACTAGTGGATAAGGGAGTGATTGCTGAAGGTGATGAATGGGATGCCAAACAAATGGGCTGACTTGTCCCTGGATGACGTTGAGTTTGTTGGAGCTGCACTCATTCAGGCGTGTGGGGAGTATTCCATCATACTCCTGACCTATGCCTTGCAGAACGGAGAGTCTTTGGGGAATCCGAAAGTAAGTTACTCGAATGGAGGTTGGGTCCTTGAAACCTTATTCAAAACTGAGCAAGATTTTTGATGGATATGGGAATTGACAGTTCTGTGACGCAAATAGGACAGTGGAGTTAAGACCACATTCAAATCAGCCATGGTCTTACTGAACAATGGAGCAGCCTCAAAGTGTCAAATGCCTATTTCTGATCCTACGTTCCTAATTCTCAGCCTCGGACCTGCTTTTGTAGCCACAGTATTTATATGGTTCACCCCGTTCAGTTTCTGGTCAATGATAACCCACAGGGTATTGATAATGGGGAAATTCAATCGGTCATTGCCTGTCACGTGTGCAGCACAAATACTACTTGGCGTTTATCAGCCCAAGCCTGAATGTTGTCCAGGTCTTATTTATTGTGGAAATGGATTAGGATGGTTAGAATATGGAACTCTTTACAACAGTGCCATGAGGCAACTAGCATCAAGTTAGAGAAAACATGATAAATATATGTTGGAGAATAGTGGAGTAGATGGATTAGTTTATATGCAGAATAATGGGGGACAACTTGTGACCTTAAGGCGTGAAGCGTAGACACCAGTAAGGACCTACTGGGCCAAGTGACTGTTTCTGTGCAATAAATATTATGTGATATTACATAAGAAAGTGGAGCAAGGTACTTTGCTTCAGAGAAATATTAAATGAAGCCCAGAAAAGGGAAAGTGAATGGATTGACTATCGACTATTTTCAATTGAACATGGTGACTGCTTGGAATGGGGTTAAGGAGATAATGGGTTGATAATATCTTTAAAAGAAAGTTGGGCAACTATGAGGAAAGAAAATCTGTTGAGATTGGACTGTAGCATTAAAGAAAATGTGGCACTCTGCTACACAATGGCATTTCAGAGCTTACCGATTATAAATTAGGGATGCAAACAGCTGATTTAAAGTAAAGCAAAACAGTATGGTGGCTTAGTGGTTGGCACTGCTGCCTCATAGCATCAGGGACCTGGGTTCACTTCTAGCCTTGGATGACTGTGTGGAGTTTGCACATTCTCTCCGTGTCTGCATGGGTTTCCTCTGGGTGCTCTGATTTCCTCCCACAGTCCAAAGATGTGCAGGTTAGTTGGATTGGCCATGCTAAATTACCCATAGTGTCCAGGGATTTGCCATCAGACATGCAGCGTTACAGCGAGGTAGGTCTGGGTGGGATGCTCTTTGGCAGGATAGTGTGGGCTTGATGGGCAGAATGGTCAGCTT
This sequence comes from Hemiscyllium ocellatum, assembly GCF_020745735.1. NCBI lineage: Eukaryota > Metazoa > Chordata > Chondrichthyes > Orectolobiformes > Hemiscylliidae > Hemiscyllium > Hemiscyllium ocellatum. The sequence goes on along the minus strand of NC_083402.1, from coordinate 35,077,447 downwards.
CCACACAGAATGTATTTTCATAGAATCCAATCAATGCAGGAAATTGGAACTTTAAAACAGAAAATGCCTGAAATATTCAACAGGGTTGGGCAATATCTTTGGAAAAAGAAAGAAAAATGAAGTATGCAAAGAGGGAGAATTCATGCGCTTGATTAATGTAGTTGCATAAGCCCTTTATCACTTCCCTTGAGTTCTTATCACATTTGCACCTGTTGTCAAACCCTGGTTCAGCACGGTTTGACCTTGCCGGCACTGCCATCGTATCGAGAGTCTGCACTCCGCAGCAACTGTGATTAGAAGCTCAATTTAGGGTATGCTGTCTGCACACAGCCTTCAGTTGAGACCTCGAATTCTAGCAGGTTGCTGAAGGTGAAGTCCTGATATATCAAGCCACTTGACAATTCCCACCATTGTCTCACTCTAGCACAACTCATAGTTCAATGCACACTTGGGTCATGGTCACTCATTAATCACTCTTGCGACGCCAGCATGCAGACAGTCACAGCAATCAATTGTACTGGGCTCTAGTGAAAGCAAGCCTCGAGTACAGCATAGATTTCTGGTCTCCATATTTGAGGACTTGCTTTGGAGGTGGTACACTATATTAAAGATCACGATAGAAAAGACTGAGAATCTAGAACAAGGGGGCATACTTTCAGGATAATGACAGAGATGAGAAGGCCATTCTTTCAAAAGGGGTATGAAGTTTTGGAATTCCCAACATTGCAAATGCGCCATCATCGAAAATATTTAAGTCTGTGATATGATAAGTTTTGGTCTCCTAGGGTAACAAGGGGCATGCGATAGAGTAGGAAAAGGGAGTTGCAGTCAAGTAGCAGTGATGATTGAAAGGTAGGACAGGCTTGGTGGGCCATCTCGTTTATGCCTGTTAGGTCACATTCTTAAGGAGTCTAAGCAGCATTTTGGTACATTTTCAACCTCTGTGCTGGGGAAGATTCCTGTGAAATGTTTGCAGGTTGTTTACCTTGAACTCAGGATCAGAAGATGGGGTGGGAAGAATGGTAGTAAAGAGTGGGGCACTTAGATGTCTAGTGAAAAAAATGCAAACACAAATTAAGCAAATACAACAAGTTTCATATCAGGATGCAGATGGGAAAGGGTCTAAGAAAGGACATGTGAACAATAGTTTCTGAAGCATAACAGCCAAGTCTACAGGAAGAATGCACAGACGGAATGGCAGACAGATCCTGGTCTCTAAAATAACAACGTGTTCATCCAATGAAAACGCTGCTTTGTCTAGGACATCTGCCAACATGGGAACACAGACTATATAAACACAAGATTAAAAGGTTCAGAATTCCTAAAGCAGGAAGATTGAAAAAATGTCCTGGTAAAAGAATCCCTTGGGTGTATTTTGGGAGTCCATTGTAAATCGTTTTATGTATTTAGCCACCAGGAGAACCACAATAGTTGCTGTTTTTCTGCCCTTCACATAATCTCAAGAAAGTAATAAAACAATCGAACCCGGGCCAATGTACTCTAGTATCAGAAATAACTGGCTTAGTATCATCAAGAATAGAGTATACAATGGGAACTCAGTCAGTAGAACAACTCTGAAGTACAAGATGGTTTAAAACTACAAAAAATGCTTTGACAATAATTTCACAAAAACCATGGCAAAATAACTTAAAGAATGAAAGAAACTTGCATTTCTAAAGCACCTAAACACATACAAATTTGAGATGAGAGCACAGGTAGGCCTTTTGGTCTCTGAAAGCTGTTCCACCATTCAATAAAATCACAGCTGATCCTTGTGTTTCAAATTCTATATTCCCATCCACCCTAGAAAACCCTCAATCTCCTCTCTAACAAAGATCTATTCACCATCACCTTAAAAATATTCAGTGACCCCCACCTCCACGGCCTTCAACAGAGTTTCAATGTTGCACAACTCTCAGTGAAACGGTGATCCCTAATTTTAAGCTGTCTCCCCTAGCTCAGATGCTCATTTGTGAATTTAAAGTGGTGGATAGCAAATGTACATTGGGTACCAGTAAGTAAATGTAGTCTAACAAAAAGGAGGAGAATTCTTGATTGAGTTGAAACTCACGATTCAACATATTTTACAGATATGTACCTGGACTCCCATGACATTTTAGTTTGGTGTGTTTACTGAATTCACAATTTTCAAGTAATAGCCTTCAGGGAAGGAACTCTGCTGTCCTTGGTTGGGCTGGCCAATGTAGACCCATAGTAATGTGAGTGACTCTTAACTGTCCCCTCAAATGGCCTTGCCAAGCCAATCAGTTCTGGGGCAAATAGGGACAGGTAACAAATTCTGTTGCCAACAACACCGCCATCCCACAAAAGCGAGCACAATAGATAATCTGCACCATGGAAGATACAGCTGCCGTCTTTCATGGAAGAAACCATTCAATTACAGAAACATAGCTATCATAGATCTGCGAAAATTTCTCATTCTAATATTTTCAATTTTAACTCAGATACCTAGTTATTTTAAGCCGACATGTTTGCCCATTCACACCACAATTGCATAGCTTTAAAATTGGGAATGTAAATTGGAGCGGCACAAATATGGCAGCTTGAGTCACAAACACTACATGGAGTAATAACCTGGCAGCAAAGGGCTTACCAGTGGAAAAGATGAAGACAGTATTGTTCCAGAATCCAAACTTGTGCAGAGCGTGAGTGATGTTCCCCACAGCTTCATCCATTACGGACACCATTCCCGCATACTGGCGCCGAGCCTTATCATGGATAAAACTGTATGGCTTCATGTACTCCTCAGGCACTTGGAGTGGTTCATGCACAGACTGGAAGGGCAAGTACAGAAATAGAGGCTGCAACAGAGCACATGGTGTGAAAAGATTACTTGGGCTGTGAAGGGCAATTACTGAGAGGCAGTGTTATATTGGCACGATCACTGGACTTGTCACACAGAACCTCTTAGTAATGTCCCAGGGACATATTCGAATTCCAGCGACAGGTGGTTCAATTGGAATTCAATACAATCTAAAATGGTGACCTCGTTGTTGTAAAATCTATAATTCAAGGGTGTCCTTTAGGGAAGGAAATCAGTTGTCCTTACCTGAGCTGGCCTACATGTACAGAGGAACCTTGATTATCCATAGGACATGGGCTGGGAGCATTTTGTTTGGTTAATTGAATGCCAGATAACAGTTTAGCCAAGCATCGGGACCTTGCGATCTTGCCAGATAATCTGATATTCAGATAATCAAATGCTGGATAATGAATGTTCCTCTTTACTTCCAGACCTATAGCAATGTGGCTGACTCTTAATTATTCTCTGACAAATAGCAGTGAGCTGCAAGTTCTGGTTAAGCCGTGTTGTCCATATCTTTTTTCATGCATAAGATCATAAATCAAAATCTGCACTTGATTCTAACCTAGAATCTGAACCTATTGCATTACTTAATTCCAACCTATTTATTGTTACTTAAAATTTACAAGGTTGCTGCTTTGCATTATTTGCATTGACCTTAAATTCCCATTTGGAAAAGTTCTTACATGCAATCTAAGTTACTACTTTCTAAAATTCACTGGTACTTTGGACGTGCGTATCAAAACTCAGTTAAAATTGTATGCTAGAAAGTTTCTCAAGTGCAGCAGATGATCTGAATAAACTATATTCAATAGCTTCCTCGAACCTAGTTTTGACCAGCAAGTGGACTTTTTAAATTTAGTTCAAGTAATGGGAATCGGGGGCAAACCCTGCTGGTTGAAGTCATACCCGGCACAAAGGAAAATGGTTGAAGTTGTTAGGACATCAGTCATCTTAGCTCCAGGACACCTCCGCAGGAGTTCTTCAGGGTAGTGTCCTAGGCCCAACAACCTTCACCAATGCCCTTCCCTCTATCATAAGGTCAGATGTGGTGATGGTCAGTGATGATTACACCATGTTCAGTACCTTTGTGACTCTTCAGACATTGAAGCAATCCATGTCCAAATGCAAGAAGATCTTGACAATATCTAAGCCAAGTGGCAAGTAACATTCATGCCACACAGATGGCAAGCAATGACCATCTCCAATAGCAGACAATCTCACCAATGCCCCTTGACATTCAATGAGCTACCATCACTGAATCCACCAATAACATCATGGAGGTTGACTAAAAACTGATCCAAAGTTGCCATGTAACTGTATGACTAGAAAAGCAGGTTGGTGTTTAGGAATACTGCAGCGATTAACACATCTTCTCCAAAGCCTGTCCAGAAGGCACAAGATAGGAGGTGTGAATTGGAAATGTACTGTCATTCCTTCACTGTTGCTGGATCAAAATTCTAGAATTCCTCCTCCGATAACGTTTTGTGTCTACCTATGGTAAAGGGAGTGCAGTGATTCAAACACCACCTCCTGAAGGGCAACTAGAAACAGTCAATAAATGCTGGGCAACCAGTGACACCCACATCCCACGAGTGAACAAAAACAAAAATGCTAACACGAGGCTAAAACCAGAAGGGCAGGTTACTAATGGAAGTTTTGGAGTTTGTTGAGTCTTCCACAGTCAGTATAATTAATGTGCTCATCTCCTCCTGCTCCACTGACAACAATTTTGTTCACGTGCTGATGTTTACCCAATTCCTTTTTGAAAGTTACAACTGAAATCTGCTTCCAGACCAGCAATGCAAGAAATTCTCATCATCCTTCGGGTTTTTTTCAGCTGATTCTCTTAAATCACTGTGTGCGGTCAGTGATGCTCCCGCCAATGGAAACAGTTTCTCCTTTGAGTTTATTAAAACCCTCCATAGTTTTGTGCATTTCTGGTGAAAGAGAACAATCTGTTTTTCAAACCATTCTGCCTTGAAATGTAGTCCTTTCTTTCTTCTTAATAAAACCTTTCATGATTTAGAACAACTCTTTCCTCAATTCTTCCATTGGAAGTGGCTAAATACTCACTGTTTGACCATTTCAGAGCATGGTTAAGAGATAATCACTTTGCTGGGTTTAGTGTCATGTAAAGGTCAAATCACCATAGTCCTAGTAGAACACATGCTGCTCTCTTATTAGACAGAGATGAGTGGTGGTTGTTTAACCTGAGTGGGGAGGTTGAGAAGGTGACATCTTCATGATAACATCAGCATTTACTGGAACTGAACCCACACCGCTCTGCATGGTAAGCCACCTGTCCAGCCAACTGAGTTTACTGGCCCCCATCATTTTGAATTAATCATAACCGAAGAAGGAACACCAGACTTGAAACGTTAACTCTGCTTTCTCTGTACTGATGCTGTCAGACCTGTGGAGTTTCTCCAGCAATTTCTATTTTTGTTTCATATCTTCAGCATCCACAAATTTATTTTTAGCAATTTAGAAATGTTTAGTGCAATTTATTTGCTTTTGTATTCCAGTGCTCTGTCTACAGAGCTATGATCTCACGTCTTCTTTGTTAAACAGCATTGTCAACTTCTTGTTAAATTAACGAAGCTCACCAAATGAGTCCCTGGGATGAGGAACTATTCCATGATGTGTGGCCCAGTAAACTGGATTCACATTCTCTGCAATGTACAAGAATTAAATGTGATTTCTTTGAAATGTATAAGATTCTGAAGCAGGTTGACAGGGTCAAGGCTGGGAGATTGGCTCCACTTATCCAGGAATTTAAAATAGCAGGGTGTAGTGTCAGGATAAGGAGCAGATTATTTTGGACTGAGATGGAGAGAAATTTCTTCATTGAAGAGATTGAGAATCTTTGGAACTCTCTGCCGTCAAGGGCTGTAGATGCTCCGTCTTTCAACTCTTCTAAGGCTGAGACAGACAGATTTTTTATCTCTTAGAAAATCAAGGAACATGCAAAAATGGACAACAAAGTGGAGTTAAAGATCAAGATTAGCCATGATTGGACTGAATACTGAACCAGGTTCAATAGACCATATAGTCTACTCCTGCTCCTATTGAGTGTGTTCTCGACCTGCCAAAGGTTAGTATATGTAAACTCCTACACTAGCTCTCTGTGCAATTTTAAAATGGGCTGCATTTACAACTTAGATTATCACAGCGTACAAGACAGAAGTGAAAAAAATATATAAAATGACTTCCTTAGTTCAAAAAGGCAGATCAGTGCTTGTTTACAGAATGTTTACAGAAAGCTCAGTGACTAGACTTTCCAGTTGAAAACCAGACAGGTGACAATGTTACTTGAAGGAATATCACAGACAGACTAATACTTCTACCATTTCGGAAACGAGTAAAAGGAAAGGTGATCAAGAAAACTTACTAACTTGAACTGTTAAACTCCAACAGATAAAGCAGTAAATCGAGTCAGATAACCGAGAAATGTTCATTCCATTACAGACTGAACTGTAGCAAACTGAGTTTGTTGCCTAGTCTGAATTTCCTATTTCTTTTCATGTCTTAAAAATATAAAACAAAAAACTTTTTTTTTTGAGAACAGGAAGACAGCAGAACAACCGACAAACTCAATATTTTAGATTTGCATCATTACTATTTAAACAAATGAAGCATCTGAAGTTTCAAATTTTTCTTTTCTGGTGAGTTGGGGGTCCTTTAATCTCAGTGAACTAGATTAAAACTTCCTAGCTATGCCATATCTCACTCATAGCCCTACAGGCAACAGGTGCCTTGCATATGAACAATGCATGTGCATGAGAAGTGCAGCTCCTGTCCCGATATTACCCCTCTCCTCCACTCCCACCCCCACCCCCACCAGCTCTCTCTCCAAAGTAAAACTTTCAGGGTTTTGAAAGTTCATGAGCTGAGTCTATGGGTTCCATGGTTAGGTCCATAAGTTATGGGACTGTGCCTTTGGCACCATGCCATCTAACCCCCAGTCTCTACCACCATTTTATTCAGCCACCCACTTGCGCGCCTGTGGAGGAGGATGATGGCGCAGGCATCTTTGATGATGAGCTGGCTCAGGATTGATGGACTCTCTTTAAGCTACGTCTTTCTATCGGTTTTCTTATTCTAAAGCTATTCAAAATGACACCCGATCATGGCGACAGTGGAAAACCTTTTCACTGTATTTTATGGTTTTTCTCCCTGGAAAAGACACAGGACAATCAAATCGTTCATTTATTCATTCTGGTCCAACGTGGATTCAAGGAGCAATTGATTCTCAATCAAGGGCCTTGTCCCACGGCCGTCCCAATATAACTGGCGGTGGGAGAGGTATGCAGCCAACATTTAACCCTTGCTGGTAAGTGAATGGATACAGTGAATGGGTGTATCTTGTGCCACTAGAAGCCCCTTCACAGTTTTACCTTCCTGCACACCCAACCTACACCATGTTGTCTGGCGTGCCCCATTACCGCCTTCCCAGGTGACCAACCATTCTGATGGAATGTCCTGCTTATACACGGCTGGTTCACTCGAAACATTAACATGGTGTGAGACAGCTGAACAAAGGTGTGTTCACTCTCAAAATTTACACTGTGGTGTAGGGACCCTATCTTCAAATATATAATACAAAACCATGTTTTACTATTTACATAAGGTTTACTGCCAACAAACACAAACCAAAAACAAAGAAGAATCTTTAACCCTAACTGGCTCGACCATGTGGCTCCCCTTTGAACTCCTTTGTTATCTTGTTCCATACAGTCACCCAGACCTCCCATTACTGACTCCGGTATAATGTTCAGCTAATCAGGATTAGCCATTTCAGAGCAAGATTGTTTCATTTCAGATGTCAGACCAAACATTATTCTTTAAATTTCAAACCTTTTCTTGTGCATTTTTGTTTCACAGCTTCCTTCTGACATATTCCTTCATGGCTGCCTTCCTACATGGGCAGGTCATTTTTTTTAAACTTTGATCAACTCTCTCGTTTAGTACACCATGTCACTTTCCTAACTTGCTTTACAACTGCAACTTGATGATATTAATATATGACAATGGATAATTCTCAGCTGATGCATTCAATTCTTTGAAACTTTGCTCTCAGCCCTATTTCTGGCCACCAGAACAAGGCAGTAACAGCACAGGCTTTATTGTATTTTTCTAAACAGTTTGTACAAACCTTTGCAGGGTCATGTTTAGATAGAAGATCAATGGTTTTCCTTGTAAATAAATGGGTTGAATATATGTTTGTATATTCAGCAGCAGGTTCTTCCCCATTACGCAAATCCAGTGCACAGCGAGTGACATTTAGCTTCTCAATGAAATAACAGCGCTTGTGGGTGTAATAATCCTCACTGCCCAACAAGTAACCTAAAATGCAAAATAAACAGGCATTAAAGCAACACAATATGGAAAATCATGAGGACTGGTATCTATCTGTAAGGTGAATCAACTTCTAAAAGATTAATTATATTTAACAAATCTCACATGAATATATTGATAATTATTGACAGCTGTGCTTTGTACAAAAAGAGTTGGGAGGTCATATTATGAGGATGGTATAGAGGAGATGTCAGAGGTACGTTCTTTATGCAGAGAGTTGTGAATGTATGGAATGCATTGCCAGCTATCATGGTGAAAGCAGAGTCATTAGGGACATTTAAACGACTGCTGGACATGCACATGGACAGCAGTGAACTGAGGGATGCGTAAGTTAGGTTATTTTATTTTAGATTAGGAATAATCCTCAGCACAACATTGTGGGCTGAGGATTCTGTGCTGTACTTTTCTATGTTCTATATTACAGCTGTACAAGACATTGGTTAAGCCACCTTTAGAATATTGTGCAATTCTGATTTCTTCCTATAGGAAAGATGTTGTGAAACCTGAAAGGGTTCAGAAAAGATTTACAAGGATGTTGCCAGGGTTGAAAGGTTTGAGATTTAGGGAGAGGCCGAATAAGCTGGGGCTATTCTGTCTGGAGGGTCTCAGGCTGAGGGGTAACCTTGTAGAGGTTTATAAAATCATGTGGGACATGGATATGGTGAACAGACAAGGTTTTTTCCCGGGGGTGTGGGAGTCCAGAACTAGAGGGCATAGGTTTAGGGTGAGAGGGGAAAGATATAAAAAGGGACTTTAGGGGCAACGTTTTCACGCAGTGGGTGGTCTGTGCATGGAATGAGCTGCCAGAGGAAGTGGTGGAAGCAAGTACAATTACAACATTTAAAAGGCATCTGGATGGGTATATGAATAGAAAGGGTTTAGAGGGATATGTGCCAAGTGCAGGCAAATGGAATTAGATTAGGTTAGCATATCTGGTCAGCATGGATGAGTTGGACTGAAGGGTCAGTTTCTGCGCTGTACACCTCCATGAGTCAATGGAAGGGGAAAGTTTGCCTCTAATTGGTAGCATTTTCAATGGCAAAATGGGCACCCAAGTGAGTCACACTAATTAGGGGTAATCACTGCTCTATCTTGAATTTGGGCCTAGTGTTATAAAATAAGGCTGGTATAGATTAAGAGTAGCTTTGTCAGTGCAGAACTTGATGGGCCAAAGGGTCTCTTCTCTACTGTACGGTCTATGAATTAGCCAGAGGAGATCTGAGTGTCCCCTAAACAGATGCAGGAAGAGGTGGAGGCTGGGAGAACATAAGGAAAGAAAGAGGAAAGATACAACAAGGAGAAACTCAGCGGGTCTGACAAGTGACAAAACAGAGTTAATGTTTCACATCCAGAGACCCTTCTTCGTAACAGGAAGAGGAAGGTTGTTCAAGGTGATGTGCTCAATTCAGCACCACTCGTGCAATATGGAACATTGTTTTGCAAAGTGAAAAGGAATTACATAGGGTAATGGTGAAACCACATCTGGACTACCGTGTGTAGGCTTCATCTCCTTATTTAGGAAAGGATGTAAGTGCAGAGCAGCGGTTCAGAGAAGATTCACTTGACAGATTCCTGGGTTGAGGGAGTTATCCGCAGAGGCAGGTTTGGGCCTTGCATCCATCGGAGTTTTGAAGATTCATAAATGATCATGTTGAAACACATAAAAGGTCCTGAGGAGACTTTGCAGGCTGGTTGCTTCCCTTGTGGGAGAAACCAGGGTGGGAGTATACAATTTAAAACTAAAACGAGACTCCCATTAAGATGAAGTGGAGGAGAACATTTCTTTTTCTCCAGCGAGCCATGAGTCTGAAGAATTCTCTTCAAAGAGCAATGGTGGAGGGACACTGAACATTTTTAAGGCAGAGGTGGCTGGATTCTTGACTAACAATGAAGTCCAAAAGGTAATCGGGGTCAGCAGGAAAGTAGAGTTGGGGCCACAGTCAAATTGCTTATTCGTATAGACATATGTAACACTCTTACTGGTGAGGGCACAGGTGTGGATAACCAGAGAGAGCAGAATGGAGCTGTGCTGCATTGTCACTATAATTCAGCAGCCTGCTCACACAGTTACTGTGGCCTCACATTAGAAGTAATCAATGCGAGATAGTAGAGGGTGGCAGACGCTAACAGAACGAGACCCCCAGCAAAAGCCTTGGGTTTTGTGAACGGCGTGCAAGGAAACATGCAGGGGAAAGAGACATGCAAACAAAAAAATCAAAGTTGTCAGCAAAAAGCTAGCATGAAGCTCATGGTGGGACAGTGGCACACTGTAACCAGGTGACAATGTGTCATAGCTGGGCACCGTTGAAACCATGTCATTTTTAGAATCTCAGCAGTATCCTGCAAAAAAAATCAAACAAGTACAGCTGACAATCATCAGGTGAAAACAATACTTGTTGGGAGGTGGTGGGAGAGGGGACATCTGAATGCACCACTCGTGGTGAAACTGCCCACCAAGCGGGCTCTGTAGGGACACCGACCTCACTCAGGCAGGAAGAACCTACTGACCACTAAAACCATGTGATGCTCCGAAAGAATCAACAGTAATTACCAAAAAAAGAATCAAATCCTCTCTGCGTTGGGTAGCACTCCTTCTTGTACATGCCCAAGTGCCACTTGCCTATCATGTGAGTCCTGTAGCCAACCTCCCTGAGTAGCTCAGGCAGTAGCTTTTCATCCAACGGGAGGCAGTATGGTTGACAGGGCCAGATAATTTCATGTTGTAAACCTGTGTGAATCTGGAGAGAAACCACGAAACATTAATCTGCAGGTGGCTGAGTGTGAAAGCACGGTTGCTATGCAACACATGACACCACTGTATGATAAAAAGAGTGCTTCGAAATTGCTCAGACACATTAGAGCCCAGCAGATGCAGCCAATTGTCTTCTGCACAATGCAAAGAAAATTAGGCTAGAGGACTCGACAATATTTTAATGACGTCTTAAAATAAATCTTTCAGTCAAGCTCCTGGCTGATTGCCCTCATATCTGTAGGTGGAAGATTTGCAGCATTTATTAAGTGAAGAGTTTTGCATAAATGTAAGTTGCTGTGGTTTCACGCATAAAGATTTATTCTACCTCTATGGAAGAATGATGATAAGCTTCAGAACCTGGAATGGGAGTAAACTTGTTGGCAACCCAATGTGCTCACCCTGAGCAACAAACAGTCATAGTGATCTGGGAGCTTGTGACATTGACTTTGCAATACCCACTTCACTGTGGACAGGCAGCAGATGGAGGCCAGGGGAGAATGCACTTCCTTCCGGAAAAAAGGAGTCAGACTGTGACCCCAGAATCCATCAGTTTGGTTTCACCAGGAGGAACAGGATCAGGACCATACTCTCTCAACTTCCCGTGGGTGTTAATGGAGGACTGAGGTCCTTACATCCACATCTTGGTCATTACTAATAGGCCAGTGTCATCTGCAGTCACTAGTTTTAGGTTCCGACTGTAGCGAGTGGCTGCAGAAGGTATACTCTGTGTGTCAGTGATGGAGGGAGTAAATGGTGATACTGAGTGGGCTCAATGAAGTTCCACCAAGTGTGTGGCTTCGTCAAGCTTCTTCACTATTGTTAGATCGAACACTCATCTAGACAAGTGGGGAATATTCCATCTCATTACTGACTTTTGAGCATGGGAGTCAGTGGGGAGTGAGGAGATCAGGTTACCCACTGCAGAATTCCCAGCCTCTGACCTGCTCTCGCAGCCACAACATTTGTGTGGCTAGTCCAGTCCGGTTTCTAGTCAATGGCAACCCCCATGATGTCGACAGAATCGGAACACAAACTGTTTCAGGACCCGAGGAATCTCAAATGGTGCTGAACACCATGCACTATTCAGTAGCCCAACAAAGAGAGAGAAAAAATGTTACTTGGAATCTTGGTACCTGGTTATACAAGAGAAAATCTTATTTGCAAGTCTTCCTTTTTCTTGTTACTATATCCCTCTGGTATGTTTTGTTTATTTGTCTAGTCTTGATCCATTTAGTTTCCAGTGTCTTTTGAGAAGTTTGAACAAAAGAACCCCTATTTTGGAAGTTGTTGCTACACAAAACCTCTGATCCCACATCACTGCTACCAACGGACAGGTGAAGGTCCAGTTGGTCCAGAGAACCAACTCAGAGGGAAGAGAGAAAGAAAGAAAGAGAGGACGGGAGAGAGGAAGGAAGGAAGAAAGACACAGAGAGAGAAAGAGACACGCACAGAGAGAGACAGAGACAGACACACACGCACACAGAGAGCGAGAGAGAGAGAGAGAGACACACACACATGCACAGAGAGACACACACAGAGACAGAGACAGATACACACACACAAAGAGAGAGAAAGAGACAGACAGAGAGTCACATTCACACACAAAGAGCGAGAGACAGAGAGACATGCAGAAAAGACACACACACACACAGATAGACAGACAGACAGAGAGAGAGACACAGAGAGAGGCACCCACACAAAGACAGAGAGAGAGACACTCACACACAGAGACAGAGAGACAGAGAGAGACAAGTGGTGGTGACTTCAGCCTGAGAGTCAGCATGCCTCAAGCAGGGGGGCAGTTTGTAAAAGAGAGTCCTTCATGGTAACCTCAGCCAATGAACCCACACTGATCTCCAGCATCTGCAGACCTCATTTTTTACTTACTGTGGGCATCAACACCAGCCATTCAGCCAACTAAGCTACACAGCCTCGAGGGGCCAAATGGCATATTCATGGAACCATATAGTACAGAAAAGGCCCTTTGAGTCTGTACCAACAAAAATGCACTACCACCTGCACTAGTCCCAATTTCTCACACTACCTTTGAATATTAATGACAATTCAAGTGCTCATCCAAGTACTTCTTAAAAAGGTTTGATATTTCTGTTTCTCCTACCGTCCCTGACTCCCGCTATCCTCTGGTGAAAAGGATTTCCTCAAATTCCGATTAGAAATTATGCCCCTTTGTTATTGATCCTTCAACCAAAAGGGATCAGTTTTTTTTATTTTCTATGTTTCTAAGAACAAATGACAAAACCTCTTCGGAGTTTGAAATGTTTGCAGGTGAGTGGTGCCACAAACACCATTTTGTTTAATCATTGCAATTAGTTCATAAAACTTCAAAGTTATATGTTGTTTGAAGAGTAGCACAATGATGGAGTAACAGACCGGACACATCTCATTGATTTCTAGCGATTTCAGTTTTGACCTCCCCCAGCTCAGCCTGACCACACCAACTCCAATCTTTCCCCAAGATTCACAGTCACAATGCCCATGCCTTTCCTTTGTTTGAAGGACAATTTGTTTTCTCTAACTTGCAGACCCCTTAGGCTGAAAGATTGGTAGGTGAAGCCTATTTGGAGTCACTACAGTTCATCTCCAAGGATGCACAGTAATCTTTAGAAGAATTCCCTCAGGGCAGGAAAGATGGATCACACTATGTTCACAGATAACCCTTCTCTGATAAGCTCACATTACACACAACAGGCAAGCAGCATGTTATCTTCTGGCAATACCATTGATACCTGACCTCTCCTACTTTTAACAATTTAAAAGCAATCTCTTTGATGTGTTCACCTCCTCCAGTTTTACTTTATTTGGCAGAGTAAAGCAGGACAGGAGAACACTTTATAACGCAGTCGAACAACACATCGTATGTTTGTACTAATATGCAGAGATTCAAAAGATCTCAATGAAACTTTGTAGAGATCTCACTATCCCATGCCAACTGCTGAAGACATTTTGCTACAATTTGCCAAGACAAAGGACTTGACTGCCCTCTCTGTGGAAAGTTAAACATCACACAACACCAGGTTATACAACAGGTTTAACTGGAAGCACTAGCTTCCAATTAAACCTGCTGGACTATAACTTGGTGTTGTGTGATTTTTAACTCTGTAACCCCAGTCTGACACCGGCATCTCCAAATCATGACTCTCTGTGAAAGTTGGTTATTGGCAAGTGAATCTGGATAAAAACAGTATGCTAACTACATTCTGGGAACGATACCAGGGGCCCCATTTGCTAGTCCATGCCATTTGGCATTTCACCTGCTTTTGACATATAACACAGACAGCCAGAGATAGTTAGCAATCTATCCAGGGTAGAAACTACTACATTTGATCTATTGGTCCATAGACGTCGAGACCCAATGAAAGAAGTACAGAATCTGCTAGAGAGCGCTTATCAGATGAAGCCAAAACTGAACAGGAAAAAGATCCAATTGAAGACACCTCAGGTATAGGATCATCAACTGACAGCAAAAGGATTTGTTTGGATCTAATTTGGAACTAATTGTCCTGACACTATTAAATATAAAAGAGTTAGATCAACTGATGTCAATGACTACCAATGAGATTGTAGAACACCTGAATACCACTTCAGTCATTACATTATCATGAAATTATAATGGCACTCAATTCATAAATGAAGAATTCAGTCTCTTCATAAGAGATTGGGTAATTCAACTTCATACCTCACCTCCACACTATCCACGGTCAAACAGAAAGGTTGAGGCAGCAGTGGAAATGTGTTGCTGGTCAAAGCGCAGCAGGCCAGGCAGCATCTCAGGAATAGGGAATTCGACGTTTCGAGAATAAGCCCTTCATCAGGCCTGATGAAGGGCTTATGCTCGAAACGTCGAATTCTCTATTCCTGAGATGCTGCCTGGCCTGCTGTGCTTTGACCAGCAACACATTTTCAGCTGTGATCTCCAGCATCTGCAGACCTCATTTTTTACTTGACGCAGCAGTGGAACTTGCCAAAGCGGTCATAAAGAAATTGAGCAAATCCATTACAGACTTACATAACCCAATCCTTGAATGGAGAAATTAGACCCAATGAAGACATGGAATGTAGTCCAGTCCAAAGACTAATGTTGCACTGCACCTAAACTACTCTTCCAATAGTGAAAAAAGATTATTGAAGCCAGATGCGGGAATAGGTGTGTCAAAACTAAGGTGAAACAATAAAACCAAATGTCAGTTTGATAAAACTGCCAAATCATTGTCTGACCTGAGCATTGGAGAACCTGTCAGAGTGCAAACATTCCTCAACAAAAGTCAGTTCACATGGCAATCTGGGACCTGTGTACAGCCGTGGTTACCTTGATCATCCGCAGTAAATGTGGGACCAGGGTTAGGACGTATGGGCTCAAGCCTCTTCCACAATTTAATAAGGTTACGGCTGACGTGATTGAATCCTCAACACATACACCCTGGTAAACTTTTACCTCATATTTATCAAGGAGCTATCCACCTCGGCTTTAAATGGATGTTTACAGGTCGAGTGAGAGAGAACAGACTTGGCACATGGAATATAATGTAGGAAAACGCGTGCTTATACACTTTTTACAGGAAGAATAGGGGAGCTGAAAACTATTTAAAATGAAAAAGACTGAAGAAAGCTATAGAACAGACAGATTTGGAAGTTCTTGTCCTTGAATCACAAAAAGCAATCTTCCAAGTTCAGTGGGTAATAGAGTAGGCTAATGGAATGTTGGCATTTCAAAAGGAAATGAGTATAAAAGTAGAGAGGTTTCACTAAAACTATCCGAGATGCAGGTCAGACCTCAGCTGTAATATCAT
Organism: Hemiscyllium ocellatum; assembly: GCF_020745735.1. NCBI lineage: Eukaryota > Metazoa > Chordata > Chondrichthyes > Orectolobiformes > Hemiscylliidae > Hemiscyllium > Hemiscyllium ocellatum. The sequence goes on along the minus strand of NC_083402.1, from coordinate 35,061,702 downwards.
GAACAGCTTTGGGCCCCTTATCTATCCTGACATGAGAGGCAGTCCGTAAATGGTTGACTGGGCTGATACCAGGTATAGACAGACGGTCTTAGAAGGAAAGTTTGCATCGGTTGAGCTGGTACTGATTGGTAGTCGTTAAAAATCACACAACACCAGGTTTAGTCCAACAGGTTGGAAGCACTATCTTGCGAGGTACTGCTTCTTCATCAGGTGGTTGTGGAACATGACCCTACAACGCAGAATTTATTGCAAAATGGTTACAGTGTCATGGAGTTATATTAAACAACTTCAGTTAAACATCACAACACCAGGTTACAGTTCTTAAATTTAGATTAAGTCTTTCATCTTTTAGAATGGAATATGGTGGTTTAGGTTCTTTAATATATAAATCCTAGCATTAAAGAACCCAAGTGATGCTAATTCCCTTGTGGGAACATCTAGAACCATAGGACATCAGCTCAGAGGGCTGTTGAGGCTGAGTCAGAAGATGTTTTCAAGGCTGAGGTAGACAAATCTTCAATGAGTAAGGAAATCCAGGGGAATGGGAAAAAGGCAGGAAAGTGGAATTGATTACTATCAGATCAGCCATAAATAGTGGAGCAAACTCAATGAGCTGAACGGCCTATTTCTGTTTCTATGGTTTATTGTCTTAAAAATATTTAAAGCCTTCAATTACGCACCTTTTGAACAGAGTTCCAGAGACTGACAATCAATTAAGAAAATATTTTGCCTAATCAGTCTTAAATGGATAACCTCTTATTTTAAAGCGACATGCCTTAGTTTGAAATTGTTCCAATACAAGAAACATCCTGTCCACAGCAAGGCTATGAGGCCACCTTAGGATCTTAGTTGTTTCAATCACATCACCTCTTATTCGTCAAAACTCCAAGAGATATAAGTCTAGACAGTCCAAAAACTTTCCTCATAAGACAACCTATCATTCTAGATCGTGGTGAGTAAACCTTCACTAATTTGTTTCCAACACATTAACATCCTTCCTTAAGGGGACCAATACTATGTACAATATTCTAGATGTGGTCTCATCAGTGTCCTATATAACTGAAGCATAACCTTCCTCCTTTTGTGTGAATGACCATATATATCACTGCAACCACAGATATTTATATATAACTAGAGAAACTCGCCCTGTACTAAAGACAATAGATCAGGATGGAAATACATCACCACTTGCACAGAAGGTAGAATGATCATCTATCCTAGAGGTCCCCTGTGCAGCAATGGGTCAGCAACAAGTTACCACAATAACAGTGCTCACTGCGAGAAATGAACAAATACCAGAGAAATTTCAATGACTACATGCAGTTGTGCCATTAGGAAACCCGCAGTATTTAAAAGATTATCCATGCAATGTACATACAGAAACTAATAAAAAGCGAAACTTTTGCTAACACATGTATTAATAAAACATCATTCTAACTGTGACCACGTTAGTAACCTGTAATATCAAATTCTCAAATGAAAAAGGGGAAAGTTTGGAGAAATGCAATTGCCCTAGTTGACTTGCCATAGTCATGTGACTTTCAGCTCTGTTGTAAATGCCTGTGCCTGTCATAGTTGTTAAACATACATCACTGGGAACATTCACGTTGCTCAGAGTTAGATCAGTGCTGATCTCCCGAGAGGATTGTGGGGCTGAATGACAGACAGGAAGGGCTTTGAAAATAAGGATGCGACTTTTAAAATCAAGTCGTTACTGTCTTCTTTTGGCTCCCAGTTAAGCAAACACAGGGTTGCTAAAAGTGAGCAGGACTGGGTGAGAGTTTAGACGTGAAAAACAGAGTTTTGGATATCCGCCCAATTATTAAGAGTACATTTTGGAAGACTGGCTCGGGGTGCACAGGAATTATATCTCGAGGTGACAAAGGCAAGGAAGCTTCAGGAGATGAGCTGGGACTGGACAACACTAGGTAATGTTACAAAGCTGGAAAAGAGCACATGAATGTGCAGTTTAGATAAGGAAATAATTTTGAACAGTCCCAACCTCAGCCCTAGACAAGAGCAGAGAAGGAAGAACAATTCAATACAAATAGCCATCAAATTACCATTTAATTTCAGGGTGGTGGTGCCTGAACTGTGCAATGAAAAGATTCGTACTGCTTCAGTGATCTGTAGTTGGGTCATTGCTGGGTCAAAGTAAATTGCACAAGTTTTCCACTGTAGCTGACTGGAGAAAGCATTGGGGAGACACTGGCAAGGAACAGGGAAAGAGTTGTGCAGTAGCAGCACCACCTAGTGTTTTATTTTTAAACTGCTGCTGCTGCTGATGGCTTGGGAACAAATCTGCTCACCTCGTTAAGAAGAAATTACACCCTTATCCTGAGAGTCCAACTCAGTGCAGATATTGGAGGGAGTTTCTGGATCACAATTATTTAATCTCTCACGCTGCAGTTCAGGAGGTGAAAGCTGGGAAAATCAGGCAAAGTGGAACAGGTTCCTGCAGCCTGGGATTGTAATAGAGATTGTGGGTGAATCCCAGAATTATGGACCACCCCATACACCAACAGGTGGACCTTCACCTCTCTGGATCTTCTCTCTGTCTTACCTATTGAATGTTCACAGCATTTTCTGTTCTTGATCAACACAAGAGTTTCAAAGGCATTGTAGCATCCTCCGCCTAAGGTCCCCGAGGCAAAAGAGGGAGGGCTCAGACACGGACAGAACTCTCTGTTGGGGATCCCCATTGCCCAGCAGTAAACAAGCACATCAGGATGTGTCTGGCCAGTGGATGGTAGAGTCAAGGCGGATGGTGTGCAGCATCTGCCTATACAAAACCCATCGTTTCACAAGCTGAAAGGACACACACAACACATATTCAGGAAGCAGCTCAGCCTATGGAGCACAGGTATCGGGGGAAGGTATGGGATCCTGGGGCCAATGTAAAATTCCATTAAAGGCAGACGGGATCCCATCACACACCTGAACATCCTCCAACTAGTGCACGATGTCAGGTCTGAGCACTGCCGTTTTAAGGCATCGGCTGGAATTGGCTGTGATCCGAATGCCCACCACTGCAGTGTGTGCCGATTCCTGAGGCAGCACCCATCCCAGGCCCCCACCACCCAGCATGTCCCCCACCTTGGTCACACCCATAGCCACTGCCTTCCCCTCCGCCAGCCATTCAAACCCGTGGTAGGAGTGGGGGTCCAGATTCCTGGGCAACAGCTCTGTTGATAGTTGCAACGCCGATAGAGCGTAGGCACAGCCCAAGTCATACATGCTCCAGCCATTGATCAGGTCCTGGTAAAAGGCAGGCAGCCTCTCGTGTCTTAAATGAGGTCATGCAGCCAGCTGAAAATATTTGTCACCAGAATGCGCCACCTGCGAGGGGGGTATGGCTTGACGTAAAAGGTAACACTACAGGGCCTGAAGACCAAAAGTTTCCACGTGGGTGCAGAGGCACATCAGCGACTGACCACCCTCCTCGACAGGGAGACTCAGAACCTCTGCCATGACCTCGTGCATCTTCTTGTCCCAGAAGAAATAAACCAACATCCTGTGGATTTTATGACAAAACCAGTAGGAGCGAGCTCTTGGAGCCGAGGGGAGCCAAGAGTTTGGCCTCAGCTCCTGCCAATTCCTGGATTCCTCAGCCAAGCTGAAATCAGACCTCAGATAGTGGCGATGAGTGGTGTTCCTTCTGAGTTCCCCGGATCTCCTCCAGCAAGAAATCTCCTCACCACGGACCAACCAGGAGGCCGAAACATTTGGCCCATTTGATCATGACAAAAGACATTGCTGAGTACGCCACCTGGCACTTGTGCCTCCTCCCCAGGGCGGCCAGTCAGGTCGGTGAGCGTGAGGAGCAGTGTAAGCTGAAAGAACCACCCCAAGTGCCCGGCTCAGGCACAGCCAACCCTGACAACATCCTCCGCACAGGGCATATAACTGGCCAGACAAGGGGTGGCCCTGACGTCCTCCTCTCCCAAAGGAAAGGGATAATGTCAGGGACCCATTAATTTTAATCAGATACTCTGCAGCAGTGTACAAAAGTCAGATCTTGGCATTGAACTGTGTCCCGAGCCCAAATGCTCGCAGAGTCCTGAGCAGATACTCATGATCGACCCTGGTCGAGGGACAGGAAGATGCTCGATAGACCAGTCCTCTGGGAGAAATGAATCAGGTTCCAGACCAGAAGGACCTTGTTGTGGAGCCTCCAGCCCAGGACCGTGCATGACTGGTCAGAATCGATCGTGTGGTTCTGCATTGATTCCAGGCAAGATGACAACACCCTCGTGAAAACTTTGTAATCTGTGCTGAGGATGGAGAGCAGATACTAGTTCTTAAGTGAACAAAAGTCCCATCTTCGGCAGCAGCATAGTGACCGCCTTGCACCAAAAAAGGGGCACCTCTCTGGCAAAAATCATTCCTCCAGGACCCAAACATAATTGCTAGGATGTAGTTCACTGACAATAAAATACCTCCCCCACCAGTTACAAAGTCAGCAATATACTTTAGAAGCACAATGTTAATAAATCCCTTGATGATTGTGGGTCTTATTCCAACCACAGAACTTGAGTACATAACCTAGGCTGGTTCTTCAGTGTTTGATGGAAGGAGTTATTCGGAGTTTCAACTATCGTAATTGAGATGAGACACTGAAATCGCATCTGCCTATTCAGGTTAGGCATGACATTATTATTATTCTATTGGTACTGTTCAAAGGAGGCAGATATGATGGGCCAGAAGGCCTTGATCCACACTGTAATAATTTTGACTGTCTGCTGGTCAGTGATCAAACCAAGGCTTTTCTCTCAACCAACAGCAAACAGAACAACTGATCTTTCAGATTTTGTGGGATCTTGCTGTGGGAAAGCAACACCTTTTTTTCTGGCATATGTTCAGACATGCAGAGTTATTATAAATTTGCCTTGAGAGGGGAGGGGAAGCATGGTGGCTCAGTAGTTGGCACTGCTGCCTCACAGCACCAGGGACCCAGGTTCGATTCCTGCCATGGGCTACTGTCTGTGTGGAGTTTGCACATTCTCCCAATATCTGTGTGGGTTTCCTCTGGGTGCTCTGGTTTCATCTATAATCAGGTGAATCGGTCATGCTAAACTGCCTATAGTGTTAGGTGCATTAATCAGGGGTAAATATAGGGTAGGGAAAATGGGTGTGGGTGGATTACTCTTCAGAGGTTTGGTATGGACTTGTTGGGCCAGATAGCCTGTTTCCATACATTTTTCTGAAGTCACTTCTGTGTGCTATCCAATGAGAAATGATGCCATTGCTAATTACTTCCAATTGTAAGCAGACTCAAGGTTTTAGGTTTTTAGTTTTACAGATTTACGCACTCAACCTGGCTGTTTTTAAAAAATTTTATTAAACAATCCAGTTTACAAAACAATTAACACTAACAGCTGCATACAGAGAAACAGCAATTTTACAAGGGAGAGGGATGGCAAAGTCAGGTCCCAAACCCTAATGTTCAACCAGTTCTTAGGGAAATGAGGGCAAACTTCAAATCTCAGTTTCAATCATTAGAAAGCAGTAACAAGGACATTTGTACATATAAGACAGTCCAATTACATAAGAACAGTGCATACAATACAGACCCCAGCAAGTCACCCATCCCTCCCACCTTCCGGCAACTCGAAGGCAGCCCACCCCTACACCCCATCCGGTTCTCAGTCCACCCCATGCTCCTTCCAGTTCTCGGTCCGCCCTGACACACCTTCCAACCACATCTAGGACAGCCCACCCTGCTTCCCTAAACCCACCACCTTCCAACTTCCCTAACCGCCCTTCGCAGCTACCCAGCTGTTTATAAGAGGCTTTTTACAGTCGAGACGCAATTTTATACACAAACCATTGGCTTTGAATTAAGCCTTTGAGTTGATACATCATGTAACAATTTCAGAACAATAATGCAGTAGTATTATGAAATTATGTAGCAGTCAGGAACAGACACCTGAATAGAGACAGCAGAAATATTATAATTGAGGAGATAAGAATTACTAAATCAGCAGCTAATAAAGCTGCATTTTATTTCTCTCAATATACTACCTGCAGTTTAAAAGTACAGTTAGAAGCAGATTATGGGAGCAGAAACAAGACTGTCCTTGGCTCATAACGTCACAGAGACACTTAGGAATAAAGGCCTGATAAGGCAAACTCTCTAAAACACACTCTAAGATTCAAATAGCACTCTGTCATTTCAGGTTTTAAGAATAACCTGCTCTGGCCTACAGAGAAATCCTGCTGTTACCCACAGAACAGTAGTACCCTGCTCTGCTGCCACCTCACTTTTATCGTATTGCTGTCACAAAACTAGGTTCCCTGCGCTACATCCACTTCGTTGATTTCTGGTCCTCATGGTAAACTTCCTGCATTCAATGAGCGCCTCATCTTCTGCCTAGGAACCCTCCAACTACACGGGATGAATGTAGATTTCTCCAGCTTCCTCATTCCCCCTCCCCCCACATTATCTCAGGGGATTCAGGACCGCCCTCTTGACCTGCAATCTCCTTCCCGACCTCTCCGCCCCCACCCCCTCTCCGGCCTATCACCCTCACCCTCACCTCCTTCCACCTATCGTATTCCCAGCGTCCCTCTCCCAAATCCCCTTCCCCCCTATGTTTTATCTCAGCCTGCCTGCCACACCAGCCTCATTCCTGAAAAAGGGCGTAGGCCCAAAATATCGATTCTCTGCTCCTCGGATGCTGCCTGGCCTGATGTGTTTTTCCAGCACCACATTTTTCGACTTCCTACATTCAATCTCAGACTGTGTCTATTCTAGTTCTTGGTCTCCTTCTGGAGCCTGATGAAGGGCTTATGCTCGAAACGTCGAATTCTCTATTCCTGAGATGCTGCCTAACCTGCTGTGCTTTGACCAGCAACACATTTGCAGCTGTGATCTCCAGCATCTGCAGACCTCATTTTTTACTCCTTCTGGAGCCACAGGTTTTGCTAATCTGATCAAACTTTGTTTCAGATAATGCAAAAATAGCCGATCTAGTCCTGCTCACTACTATCCTGCACTGGACTGCTGCTGAATGGCTTTTGCTTTGCTGCTTCATTATCACATTGACTTCATTTATTTATTTATTTTTAAATAGGCTATGCATTTTACTGCTTTTAATACTGTTCATGTATCATTTTCTATTACCATGTAGAAAAACAGTTTGCTGACACTAACCGCTGGGTTGGACAGGCTGGTCTGCTTGTTCACCTCTGGGGTGCAGCTATCCTCCTCGGATGCTGCCTGACCTGCTGTGCTTTTCCAGCACCACACTCTTCAACTCTGATCTCCAGCATCTGCCGTCCTCACTTCCTCCCTGAATGCCAGTAACTGTCCTATTGATAATCGTGAGGCTTCAGCTTCATTTATTCTGTAAAACTACCCTTACTGGAATTTGCTCTTTCAGGTTTGACTGCTTCCTGATCTTGCCATTGTCTCCCTCAACTACACTAGTACTGTTGCTTCATCTTTAATCACTTCCCTGGTTTTTTTGATCTCAGTCCCACGGCTCCTTTGTGCCGTATTGGCACCACTGTTACTACCTCGGCCAGCCACCACCCACCGGATGCAAAGATCAGTCACTGCCAGCTCATGAAATCCCGACAATGTGAAAGCAGGCTATTCAGCCCATTAAGTCCACACCATTCCTCTGAGCAGCATCCCAACCAGACCCAACCCCCTTACCCTATCCCTGTAACCCTGCATTTCCCATAGTTAATTCACCTAGCCTGCTCATCTGTGGCCACTATGGGCAATTTCCCATGACCAATCCACATAATGTACACCTTCTTGGACTGTGAGGGGGAATCGGAGCACCCGGATGAAACCCACACAGATATGGGGCGAGTGTGCAAACAGGGTGTAATCAAACCCAGTTCTCTGGTGCTGTGAGGCAGCAGTGCTAACCACTGAGCCATCGTGCTGTCTCATAGACAGCTTTACCTTCATTGTCTCTTTTCATGTTGTGCAAACCTCCAACTATGATGGTCTAGCCCTTAACAGTTACTATAAACCCATAGGGCAGGTCAGAAACTTGAAACTCTGACCTTACCTGCTGACTCATGAAGTCAGGAGTGTAATGGATTCCCTCCACTTACCCAAATGGGTACAGTCAAAACATTCAACAGCATGCAGGTGAACACAGCCCACTAGACTGGCACCTCAACTACCACCTTAAATATTCCCTCTCTCTACCACTGACAGTGATAGGATATTATATGATGCCAAATGAAAATAGATGCCATAAATAATTTCTTCTCCATTAAAACCCCTGACCTTTCAGATCCACCATCAACAGTCTGATCCTCCACTGTCACTGTATCATCAGTCTCTTGTATAACAGCAAGTGCAGGAAGAGCTACCATTTGCTCTGAAGACTCTAACCAACAACAGGATTACAACACTGCCATCAATTCCAATCTTCTCCATTGCTACAATTGAGCAAGATCCTTTGCAAACTTGTTACCCCATTTAATCCTGAGCTGTGCCTCCAAATCCACAGGATCTCTGTCATAGTGAAAGTGTCTGCTTCCACGACCAGGAATGGCCCACTGCTGTCTCAGGTCCCTTGCTGCTGTCAAGTTGAACTCTCAGTCACAACTCTCTGCAGATATCAGTTCATTCTAAACTCTGCTGCCTGCCCTGTTAGCACCATACAGATTGTTCTCAAATTGTTTTGTGTGTGTGTGTGTGTGTGGCTTCATAAAAATGTTTTAAGATACTGCACACTGAAAACGAGGAGGATTATTTTCCATGCTCAAAACTGTTATATATCAGTTATCCCATCCAGCACAGACGCCCTAACAGGTAAAAATTATGAAATTCTTAAACCATCACCAAAGTCCTTTTGCAGCATCACTCTCATTATCTCTATGACATTTCTGAGCCCTATCACATATCCTCCTACATATCTTGTTCCCCTCCACTCAATTAAATCATTCAGCTCCTAAACTGACATTTTCTAAACAGCTACACATTTAAGAATAAAGTCTTACCACAATCATGACCCTTATCTTCACCACCCTTCAACTGCTTCACATCCTCTACATAAAAAAAAATCCTTTACTCTCTTGCAGTAAATGCCAACTTTATTCTTCTCCCACTGGGGATGGGCAAAACACACTGGGAACTAGCAAATTACTGCAAATGCTGGAGTTTGAAAACACCAAATGCTGGAGATCACAGTGGGTCAGACAACATCTAACATTTCACTGACTGGAAACGTTAACTTGCTCTCTCTGAATGGATGCTGCCTAACCGGCTGTGGTCTCCAACACTTTTTGCTTTCACACGCACTCAGGGATTTTGTTGATGGGCTTCACAATATCAGAAGCCCGTAGTTAACTCCCAATAAGACAGTGCATCTTCCTCAGGCTCAAATACTTTTGCAAAGTTACGCTTTAGATAGTTATTACTATCATCCCTAACCCTCCCTCACAAGATCCCTATCTGATCTCCTCTGTTGGAAATGTTAGAAGTCTCTACTTAATTAGATGTGGATGTGAATAGCAACGCCTTTGCTGTAGGCGGCTGATCTATCCCTACCTGGTACCTGCCAGTCAGTAACTGGCTCCGTGAGGGTGTACACAGGGGCTGCACATAGTAGTTTTGCAGCCTGACCCCCTGAGCTGAGAGCTGGTCCAGGACTGGCGTCCGGATCTGGGAGCCGTGGTACCCGATGTCGTTCCAGCCATAATCGTCGGCCAGGACGAAGATGATGTGCGGCTGGGAAGCCTCCGAGAGGCAGAGGGCGGTGGAAAGGACGAGCCAGCGGAACCCGAAACACAACCCCATGGAGCCAGCTCCAACCCCCAGCCGCCTCCAACACCCGGAAGACAGCAACTTCCAGCCGCACTGTCATATGACTGGGTCCCGTGATCGCTTCATCTCTCATTCATGTCTCCAATAAAACTCCACAGATTGACAGCGACGTCTCTGTGTTTGAGAGGGCAGTGCCCACGTTAGAATAAATAATCCACATCGTGGATTAATTCATCCATTTGTGCACTGTAACTTTTACTGTAACTTAGTCCCTTACGAAACAAACTTTATAACTGTATAGGAACATGGGACGGCTCTTGGTTCCTCAGTGGTAGTGACCCTCCCTCTGAGCCAGGAGGCCTGGTGTAAGTCTCACCTGCTCCAGAGGTGTGTCACAATATCTGAACAGGCTGATTAAAAATAGGAAGGAGAAACAGGTGCAGTAGGCAGTTTGACTCCAACATGCCCTATCGTACAACTAGATCATGTCTTCTACTTCAAGGCCACTTCCTCTGCAGGTCACTTGAAATCTTTAACATCCACATCAGTGTGCCTTGAACACACTTAAGGACTGACACTCCTGTGATGTACAGAATTTCAGGCTCTCGGTGAAGAATTCTCCTTTTTAAACACACGTCCTCTCATTGTTAAATGGCCTCCCACCTTCCTGTGGCTGTGATGGAGGGAGGTGGTGTGTGGGAGGTGGTGTGAGGGCCTGCCTTTACTGTGGCTGTGGTGAAGGGAGGCATGTGAGGGCCTGTTGCAGTGAAATGTGGATCCAAATGTCTGTTCCTTGTGGCCGTAGTGGCTGCAGTTTTAATGAAGGCTTTGTGGTCAGTGGGTGTGGTCTGTCCCTCCTGGCAGTGGTGATGTTGTGGCGGTTCAGGTCCATTCCTTATTGCTATGAAGGCAATGTGGCAGCTTCAGGCGGCAGCTGAAGTGGCGGCAACTTCAGCGTCAGCAACGTGGTGGGCCTGGTCTGTCTCCCCTTCGCTGTCGGTTTCGGCAGCGTAGTGGACCCGGTCTGACCCCCCTTCGCTGTTGGTTTCGGGAGTGTGGTGGGCCTGGTCTGGAAATCTTTGCTTTGGTGTCCACAGGGGCAGCTTTGGTGGCGATGTCCCTTAGCCACTCCAGTAACCCAGCAACATTGGAGGAAATAAAAGTTTTGTGTCCTAACATTGTCTCATTTATTTCTTTTTATAATTTCTGTACATGGCAACTTTTTTCATAAATACAAGTGACAATAAATTGCTATTCAATTCTATTCTATAAGGTGAAATGTCCTTTCAGCACCCACCTTGTTAAAATCCCTCCAAATCTGATGTCTTTCAATCGGATCATTTGACATTCTTTTAAACTCCATTGGCCCACACTCATCCTGTCCAATCTTTCCTTATGAGAGACCAACTACCAGCAACACCAACCTCATCTTGGGTATCAAATAAAACAACCCCCATTCCCCATTCCTAGTAAATCTTCTCTGAATTGCTAACACATTTACATCCTTCCTTAAATAAGGAGACCAATAGTGTAGACAGTACACCAGATGCGACCTCACCAACATTGCTTCTGTACCTACGCTTTCTGTGACTCATTTACATGATAATCACATCACTCTGTATCTCAGAGTTCTGCAATCTCCTTCCATTTAAATCCAAGCTGTTTTCCATTCTACTGTCAAAGCCAGCATTGAGTCATAGCGCCATACAGTATGGAAGTAGACCCTTTGGTCCAATAAGTCCATACTGACCATGTTCTCAAACAAAACTAGCCCCACCTGCCTGCACTTGGCCCATATCCCTCCAAACTTTTCCTTTTTGTGTCCTTAACCAAATGTATTTTAAATGTTGTAACTGTACCTGCACTCACCACTTTTTCTGGCAATTCATTCCACACACAAACCACTCTCTGTAAAAAAAAGTTGCCCCTTATGTCCTTTTTAAATCTTTCTCCACTCACCTTAAATTATGTCCCCTGGTTTTGAATTTCCCCCAACCTTGTCATTTATCTTATGAATCCTCTGGGCCTCATGATTTTATAAACCTCAGTAAAGTCACCCCTCAACCTCATACACTTCAGTGAAAAATATCCTAATCTTTCCAGTCTATTTTTATATCTCAAACCCTCCAAAATATTATCTGAACCCTCTCCATTTTAATAATATCCTTCTGCTAACAGGGTGACCAGAACTGGACACAGTTTTCCACAGGAGGCCTCACAATGACCCGTAAAACCTCAACAATGACATCTCAACTTCTATACTCAAAGTTCACATGTTCACATTTTCCTAAATTAAACAAGTTTTGTCCACTCATTTAACATATTTATGTATCTTTTCAAACCTCTTTTGTACTCTTCATATTTTGTGTCATCAGCAGATTTAGCGACATTTGGTCTGTTCAATCAAGTCATTGATTTGGATTGTATTGGATTGCAAATAGTTGAGGTCACAGCCCTAACCCTGTGACTCACCACCATTACCTCTTGCCAACACAAAATTGACCCATTTTTTAGATTAGATTACTTACAGTGTGGAAACAGGCCCTTCGGCCCAACAAGTCCACACTGACTGCCGAAGCGCGACCCACCCATACCCCTACATACCCTTACCTAACACTACTAATTAGCATGGCCAATTCACCTGACCCGCACATCTTTGGACTGTGGGAGGAAACCGGAGCACCCGGAGGAAACCCACGCAGACACAGGGAGAACGTGCAAACTCCATATAGTCAGTCGCCTGAGTCGGGAATTGAACCTGGGTCTCTGGCGCTGTGAGGCAGCAGTGCTAACCACTGTGCCACTGTGCCGCCCACTTATGGGTATTCTGTTTCCTGTTGGCTAACAAATTCTCTATCCATGCTAATATATTACCCAACACGTCATGGACTCTTATTTTGTGTAATAACCTTTGATGTGAAACCTTTCCAAACGCATGTTGGAAAGTTAAGTACACCACAGCCACAGGTTCCCCTTTATCCATGTGGCACATTAATTTCTGAATTCACTCAAATAAATTCGTGAAACATGATTTCTCTTTCACAAAACCACACCCTTAATTTTCCAGCATTTTCTTTATGACAGATGTCAAGTTAACTGACCTGTGGTTTCCTGTGTTCCTTCTTCCTCTCAGCCAGGTTTTCGTTAAGGCCATGATGTTGACACAATCAGTCCCTGGATAGAAACGGCCTCTTTCAAGACTGAATGGACGTTCTAGAGGGAGATATGGAGAGGAGGGCTTTTGTCAGTTTGCTCATGGGATGTAGCATTGCTGGCAAGACCAGCATTGATTGCCTGATTGGGTCAACAACACTGCTGTGATCTGGAGTCACATGTAGACCAGACCAAGTATGGACAACAAAAGGGCATCATTTAGTCAGATGTGTTTTTATAGTAATCACCAGTGGCTACATGGTTGCCATCAAGGCAGCTTTTTCCCTTTTCAAACTGATTTCAAATTTTACCATCCACCATGGTGAGATTTGAACTCATGTTCTCAGTACATAAACCTCAGTATCTGGATTATTGGTCCAGTGACTTTACCGCTATGGTCAGAGAGTTGACTCACTTTCAAAGTACGCAGAGTCAGTAGTGGGAGGATTGAGTTGTACGGGAAATGGCTTGACAAGGTTAGCCCAGAGTTTGCACACTGGTGGTTATATTGATGAGAAGTGGGATGGGGCAATGTTCCAAATGACCCAGTGTTAAGTGCCTCAGCCATAGAGGAAAATTGTAGGTTTATCTAACAGGCAGTCAAGCCTGGGATGACAGTGAGAGAGCAAGAAGGGTCAGGTATATTGATGGATTGGGAAGGGCAATTAGGAAGATAGACACCCTGACAACAGTGCAGTGAAAGGATGCTCGGCAACAGAAGAGAGTCTGGGAGGGAAAGCAGAAAAGATGTTAAAAGAGCAAAAGGTAGATTGATTGGTTTGAGGCCAGGGTGGCAGCCAAAATATGCACACGAATGGACGCAAGAACAACACCACTGTCGACTAGTCACATAGTAATAAGGATATAGAAATACAATAGTAATGGGGCAATAGACATAGATTCTAATAATGAAGAAGAGTATAAAGTCAGAGGTTCCATGGTGGAATGATGATGATTCAGCTGTTGTCTGAGTTTGAAAACAGTTGAATTGAGAAAACTCCTGAATATTTGAGGGTGTGGTATCAAGGGACATACTGATGGAGTTAAAGCCAGCAATTATTGCCCATTCTTGAATGCAAAAGTTATGATGAATTGCCTTCTTGAACCACTACAATGCATTTGGTGAAAACAATCTCCCTACAATAGTACTAGGTTGGGAGTTTAAGAATTTCAAATCAGGATTGATGCAGGAACAGAGGGGAAGTGGTGACCTAGTGGTATAATCATAGACTGTTATTCTAGAGACAAGGTGGTACTCTGGGGAGCTGGGTGCAATTTGACTTTGAATTCAATAACAATCTGGAACTAAGAGTCGAATGATGATTTAATATGATAGTTATTGTCACATTTACCGAGATACAGTGAAAAGTATTGAACTGCAGGCTAACCAGACAAACTGTACTTTTTTATTAGTAAAACAGGGTCATAGAACAAAATGCAGAGTACAGTGTTACAAGTGCAGAGAAATATCAACTTTAATATATGAGAGGTCTGCTCATAGGTCTGAAAACAGCAGAGAAAAAGCTGTTCTTAAATCTGTTGGTATATGTTTTCAAAATTTTGTACATTCTGCCCAAGGGAAGAGGGTGGAAGAGAGTATAGCCACATTGGGAGGGGACTTTGCCTGCTTTCCCGAGGCAGTAGAGTCAATGGAGGGAAGGCTAGTCTGCGTAATGGACTGGGCTGCTTTCATAACTTTCTGCAATCTCTTGCAGTTTTGAGTACAGCAGCTGTCACACCAAGCTGTGATGCATCTGAATAGAATGCTTTCTGTGGTGCATCTATAAAAATTGGTAAGAGTCTTTGTGGACATGCGAATTTCCTTAGCCTTCTGAGGAAGTGCAGGCATTAGTGTAGTGTTCATGTGGTTGGACCAGGACAGATTGTTGGTGATGTTTCCTCCTAGCAATTTGAAGCTTTAGAACACCTCTACCTCAGCACCATTGATACAGACAGGGGTGTGTCCTCCATTCCACCACCTAAAGTCAATGATCAGCTCCTTCACTATGCTGACATTGAGAGAGAGATTGTTATCTTTACACCATGCAACTAAGCTGTCCATCTCCTTCCTGTATCCTGAATTATTGTTGTTTGAGGTCTGACTCACTATGGTGGCAGTATCAGCAAATTTGTAAATGGAGTTAGAGCTGTATTCGGCCACACAGTTTTGAGTGTTTAAAGCTTATATTAAAAGGCTGAATTTGCAAGCTGGAGGGTGCTGGTGTTGAGGATTATTGGAGGAGGCATTGTTGGCTATCCTTACTGATTGTAATCTTTAGATCGGGAAGTTGAGGATGCAGTTGCAGAGGAGGGAGCAGTGTCCTTGGTCTCGGAGTTTTCAGATGAGTTTTGTTGGAATTATGATGTTGAAGGTGGAGCCAAAGTCAATAAATAGGAGAATGTGAATCTATTGCTGATTGATAGGATAAACCCATTTGGTTCACTAGTGTCCTTTAGGGAAGGAAACTGACATCTTAACATAGTCTGGCCTCCAATCCCACAGCAATATGGTTGACTCTTAACTGTCCTCTAGTCAATAAATGCTGGGCCAGCCAATGACACTCACATCCCATGAATGAATAAGAAAAGAATATATATATTTCTAATACAGCAAAGAAAGTAATTGGGAGCTGGTGGTGTTCCAATGTGCCTGCTGGTATTGTCCTAGCCGGTGCTGCAGGTGACAGGTTTGGAAAATGCTATTGAAGAAGTCTTGATGAATTGCTTCAGGATCTTCTGACTTGGATGGTGTTGAGGCTTCTTAAGTGTTGTTGAAATATACTTGCCCAGGCAAATGGAGAAAATTCTATCCACTGAGCATCAGTTGCGTGCTACTTAATAGTTCTGCCAATAACCTTTCCCATCACTTTGCTGAAGATGAGAATAGACAGATGGACAATAATTGGTCAGATTAAATTTGTCCTGTCTTTTGTGGATTGGAACTACCTGACAATTTTCCACATTGTTGAGTAGATAGCAATGTTGTAGCATTCCTGGATCAGACTGGTGAGAGTTAATGCTAGTCCTGAAACACAAGCTTTCAACACTACAAACAGATATTGCCAATGTCTGTTTGTAATTGCCAGTATCTTCAATACATTCTTGGCATCACTTGCAGAAAATCAAATGGATGAAGACTGATATATGTGATGCTGGGGACCTTAAGAGGAGATCACAATGGATCATCCGCTCAGCAATTCTCACTGAAGGTGGTAGCAAATGCTTCAGCTTTGTCTTTTGCACTTATATCGTAGGCTCTATCACCAGTCAGGAAATGGTATTCATGGAGCCTTCTCTTCCTATAGTTGTACAAGTTTCCACCAACGTTTATGACTCAATGTGGCAAGAACACAGAGTTTTTTTTGTCTGCCAACTTAGTGAGCAGCAGGTAGCTGTTTACTTGACTATAGATTTCCATACATTTTGGTGTGAGACTTGGCTCTCTATGGATCAAGAGGTCACAGGTTTGAGCAACTTGAATATATAATTTTGGCTGATGCACCACTGCTGTAACGAGGGAGCATTGCTGTGCCTGCCCTGTAAGGTGGACAGAAAGATCCAATGACCCAATTTCAAAGAGGGGAGTTTTTGTTAACATTTATCCCTCAACCTACATCAATCAAACAGCTGCAGGTGCTCCATTCCCACTCAGTTCCCATGGAGAACTGCATCAGATTGCTATTAATTATAATAGGACCTCAAGGTGCATACATATCTTAGGCATATCACTGCTTAACAACATGACAGCCAATTATAGGT
Source organism: Hemiscyllium ocellatum (assembly GCF_020745735.1). Classification (NCBI taxonomy): domain Eukaryota; kingdom Metazoa; phylum Chordata; class Chondrichthyes; order Orectolobiformes; family Hemiscylliidae; genus Hemiscyllium; species Hemiscyllium ocellatum. Next base: position 35,045,051 of record NC_083402.1, on the reverse strand, counting down.
TGACAGCTTGAGCAGAAATGATCAAAGAAAGCTACTTAATACTGAAGAAACCAACACAATTCAGTAATATCCCCATGGATGGATAAATGGCATTACACCCCAGTCTGCCCTATATGTGACTCCAGCCCCACACTAACACATAATAACATTGAAGTGGACTGGGAAGCTTATAAAACTAATTGCAAGAAAAAGGCTGACTACTTTCATGAGTGCACTAAACACAACACAAATGATAAACAAATTACCTAGTGGTATTATTGCTGCCCTGTTAATCCAGAGGCCCTGGCAGTGTTCTGGGAAGCTGGGTTTGAATCCTGCTCCAGTAAATGGTAGAATCTGAATTCAATAAATATTTGGAATTTAGAGTCTAATGATGACCATGAATCCATTATACTCAGAAAAACCCGTTTGGTTCACTGCTTTCCTTTAGGGAAGGATGGTCTGGCCTACATGTGACTCCTGACTCACAGCACTGTGGTTGACTCTTAACTGCTCTCAGGGCAATTAGGGATGGGCAGGATGCCCTCATCCTGTGAATGAATAAAAAAAATGAATAAAGGATGTTTGTATTTTGCATGTGATGTATCACCCTACAATGGCTGAACTTGCATCAAAGGCATTTTCCACACCTGAAGTTCACTGAACTCAGGGCATCATTGATTGAGTTATGCTCCCCAACAGCTTCCTTACTAATTAAAGTTAAGGTGATATTTTGAAGCAGAGAAACCAGAAACTGAGGGTGGGCAAACCTCGAATAAAGGAAAAGCAAACAATTCTGATCAGAAACAAATGCTGGATGGAAAGGAACAAAAAAGCAGTTACAAATTGATTGCAAAGAACATTTGCAATAGTGTGGTGAGAAGAGTCGTTTGTCCGTTTGTGTTGCTCAACAACACAGCGCTAAAGTTGCCTTTTGAAACAAGGAAGTCTTGGGTAAGTCGCGAATTTATTAGGTTATGGCTAAAGATTGCATCTGCTATCTCTCAAAGATTCATTGATGGTCCCTCTGATTCCTCAGCTATATCTTGAGCAATATCATTCTAAAAGATTCGGTTGAATTTCAGTGGTCACTTGATAGAAAGGAAATGAGTAGGTGGGCCCAGAGGTTAAGTGTTGGGTGGCTTCCCAGCTCTTTTTAAAATTTTATTAAACAAATTACAAAAACAGTTTACAACAAACAGTTACATTTACAGCTGCATACAAGAGACAGCAATTTTACAAGGGAGAGGAGCAGCAAAGCCAGACCCCAAGCTCTACCATTCAAACAATTTACAGGGACATGAGGTTGCCAGCTCTTTACTCCAGTTAATGCCCTTAAGCAGACAATTAATGGATAATTGTCTGCTTCATCCAAGTGATTCTCCAATAAAATGCAGGTTAAGAAAAGCCTGTGTAAGATAGCAGCTTTAAGCTTGCTGACTGCTGGTCAGTGAAAGGATTGAGGGTAGGGGCAACTTTCCTCCTGGGCTCTCTGTGCAATTGGAGCACCAGTTTTGCTTTCTCTTTCCACTCTCCCCTGACATGTCTCCAACTTCCTTCATTACGGCCTGTCTGCCTGGCCCCAGTGAGACCTCAACTTGACTGAATGTCTGGTCCATTTCTGTACAGCAGTTTCTGGGCCTACCTGAAGTACTGAGAGCGGCCACCACTTTTGTTCAGCTCTGCTGAGTTGCCGATCCCCACAGACATTTCCAAAAGATGGGATGCCCTCCTGGAAATGTGTGGAGATCCTGCATCATACTAATTAAATGACCGTCATTGAAATGCTCGAGTGGAGTGAACAGGGTAAGCAGAGGCAGACTTGCTCCTGAAATTTACACTGGGATATGGACAGCATGCCTTCAGCCTATGATCCAGCTGATAGCACCAGTTTCCACATGTATTCTCATGACATCTTGATTTACCACATCCACATCTTTCCTGATGTAGTTACTGTTAAAATTATAAAACCACTCGTGTAACATTCAGTGCAGGACAAACAGAACTTTCCTCCAGCTGAATATTAGGGAGATTGAAGCAATTGCTGTTGATCCCTGTTACAGGTTCCATTTCCGTAGCTCCTGGCACTAATGCTCTTTCTGAATCTGATTGCTCTTGGTGACATTTATGGCTCTGATCATATATTTGAGCCATCAATAGGAACACCGCTGTAATGTCGAGTAACTTGGCCCCACTTCACCTTATCTCCATTGCAACCCCCACCCATGCTTTTGATATCTGTAGATTTGACTATTTCAATACAATCCTGAGCAGCTTTCTATGCTCTACTCTCTGTAAGCTTAACATCAAACAAAACACTGCTGAATATTGAATTAGCATCAAGGAGAACAAGGAGAGAAAGTTATTATAACTTTGATACATTTATACCATTGATTAAAACTCAGTGCAGTGGAAGAAATGGAACCCTGAGATTGGATTGAGATTCAACATGAAGTTGTGGGAAAGATGGACAGAGATTTGTGGGAGGAGTAACCTGGCAACATTCAGTTGTTTCAGAGAAGAAAGTGGAGTTAGATGGGAATTAGGGGTTTTGGGTGAGTTTTTGAGAAGCTTAATTAGTGTATTTTTAAATGGAAGGGGGAAGTATCTGGATGAAACTAGTTACACCTAATACACAGTCTGCAAAAGGGTGTTGGGTCTTCCACATTTCAATCAGAATTGGACCAAGGGAACATACGTTTCTGGAAGGGGCTGGGGGGAGGTCACTTGGAAGATCTGAGAGCTTGTGTGGGTTCCCAGAGGCCTTTACAAAGGCACTGAACTGAATCTAGACTGAGATAATTGATCTCAGATTGGTTTGGTGGTTCAGTCCATACAGTTGAGCCTCCCTAGACTTGGTAAATGGCTGGAGACCAAGCATGAAGGTGACGAAAATAGTTCCATATCCCCCGCTCCTGCTCTTGCAGGCGGAACATCTCCCATGGAATTTACAGTCCTTCATGTTTTAAGTGTAAGGACACACACTGTTGATAAGATTGCACATCATTTACTGAGTGCTTATATCTGGTGCAGTGTAGCATAGTAACGTAATAATATTGGATTAATATCCTCTCAGCGTCACCTAACAACACAGCTCACAGTATTTTATGATGTCAATTTTTGAATTTTTCTGGGAATCTCTCAGGCACTGTTGAATATATCAGGTGACAGTTTGGACAATCAGGCTGCAGTATTACTACGCTCTCTCTAATACCTGTTTATACTTTTATTGAGAGGGGCTTCCTTTCTGGCAATTATGAAACAGGTTTGCTGTCCAAGATGAGAGAGATATTGTACCTATTCTCATGGTGGAAGAGACGTGGTAGGCCGAATGTCCTTTGGTTTCCCTGCATGTATGTTTTTAAGCACAGGGTATCTGCAAATAGGGAGGTAAAAGAACCCATCCTACTCTGTTGTACCTTCTCCACATATTGGGCACCAGTCAGCATCTGAACTGAAGAATGCAGATGTGAATCAGAAAAACTTGTGTTGGAGAAAGAGAAAATTTTAATGACCTTCCATCAAACCACTACTCTGTGGACACCAGGATAAGCTAGGTCATCAGATCAACTATTCAAAAGAAAGGACAAGGGTACATTATTCAACTATTCCAACTAACTCCTGTGAATGAAATGCTGTTCATGTATTTGTTCTGGGAACTAAAGGCATGTATAATTGTTACATAATCTGAATCCCATTCATGAAAAAGAAACAGAAAATCCCCCAAGGGGTTCCAAAAAACAAGTTTATTTGTAAGGTATAAATGCAATTATGTTGAATTGTTTTAATTAAATACAATAATACAGATTAAGTATTTAATCTTCTCCTTCATACAAATTAGTTCACATTTTACGTTTCATATTACAAGGAAACATTTGTTCCCACATCACTTCCTATGCTATTCCTTTTAAATCAAACAAACATTCACAGCAGTTTTTTCAAAAATTATGACAGTTACCATTTTCAGACGAGTAAGGGTATCACTTGGTGTAGTACTAAAGGGACACTGTTCAGAATGCCTACAAATTGTTCTTATCATTTTTCAATCCTCTGGCTTTTAAATATCTGTTGCTGATGATATAGGCATCATATTATTACCACCCACTTTGTCTAACAATGAGGAGCTATGAGGTATCTCTCAAACCTTCCTGCTCAGACTAACTTACTGCCAGCATTTTATCTAAAGGAAGGTGACAGGCTATTTGTTTTCACACCATTACTCCATTTTGGATCAAATATCAATTAATATATCAGGATATTTGTGGATTGCATTATTTTGTTTCAGAACAGGATGGATTTACTGTAACACTTGCAATGCTCAGACTGAAATTCCTTTCCATTCACTGTTGCGCTCCTGCTGAAGCAAAAATGAATGCGCAAGGAGTGGATTACAAACTGCGTCTATCACCCATCCAGTTCAAGGCCCATATCAAAGTCAATGTTTTAGTTTTGAAACTGAGAAATACACCAGCAAGTTCAACAATATCACTCGATGTTCATTAACCATTTCCTGACTTGTTCAAAACTGTTCTTGATCATGTTGATGCAGTGAATGTTTGACTTGGAAAACCTTGGAGCTTGAAACAAATGGTTTCATTTACAGGAGGTTTTGCTATTTTGCTAAATCTCTTCACAGCTCACTGAGGTATCTGAACTCATGGTTAGAGAAGTGAAAACTGTCTTTAGAGGTACCTGATCAACTTCCAGAATAGTGGCACAGTGGAAGAATTGAAATTCGAGATCTGATATTTATATTTGTCACTGAGCATGGATAATTGATGCAACATAATTGGAGATTTAGTTTACATTATTCAGTCATGACTTCAGCTTGTAATAAAATATAAAAATCAAATATTGCTTTGAAATTTTTCTTTTCTGTAAAGCCAAAAGAATTTCTAACCAACTAGCATTAGTTGGATAATTCAGTTAAGGGATGATAATAATGTGTGTGACTTTATAAAACAACTGAACTTTCATTGCATTACTTCCACTTGAGGGTAAAGCATTTTCACAGCAAGTGACTGACACATTAAAAGTAAAAGTTATTTAAAGCACCAGTCAATTCACATTAAAAAAAGTCCCGATCCTAAAATTGCAGCAAGTCTTTGTAATCAGCATTATTTATTTTTTCACATTAGATGCTGAGATTGAAATTTGTAATGTCTTCTTTTAACATGATAGGGATCAGAGCTATAAGGTGCTGTATAAACACAGACATATTTCCCAATCTGCTTAGTAGTGAATAGTTCTGGACTCATACTGTGGGACAGCAGTGACTGTTTAATGTTTTCTGCAGCATGGCCATTTTACTGAGGTCTGCATATCCACCCAGGGAGGACTGAGTAAATAGAACCTTGGTCCCAGATGAAATAGGGCTTAATAAAAATGGTTAATCTCCTACTGAAACATGACGGAGAACTGTTTTCCCCTTACACAATACTGTCCGTCAAGCACTTGAGCTTTTCTTCTTCATTCGAGTCCTGGTTGGCTCTGTCAGTATCAGTGGTTCCTGGATGATTACCGCCTTATATTTTTTATTCAGCAGTTCCACATCTAGCTGTTGTCCTATTTTGCTGAGCTCCAGAGGCACATAGGCAAAGGCTACACACTGTTGAGTGTTATAACTGTAGGCTCCAGATGTGGTGTTACCTACAACCTTAATAGACAAAAATACAGCATTACAGGCTGAACTTTGCAGTTAAGGAAAAACAGCATTAGTTTCTATTGTGGGGATGAAATTTATGCTATTTGAAGTGACTCATTTAGAACTAAGAAATGGAGCAAATTCTTATTTCAGATGCCCAAGGATAGCAGTAAGCACTGTCTCCTCCAAGAGTACTTTAGGCATCTGAGGTCATGAAAGATGCCATCTCCAATAAAGCAGCACTTTCTTGACTCTGCACTGAGGGTCAGCCCAGCTTATGCAGTGAACTTCTGGAGTGGGACATGAGCCTATAATCTTCTGATTCCAGGTAACAGTGTTACCTAATTAACCCTATTTGACACTTACGGAGTGATTGGAATGTGGCTCTCGCTACCAAATGGAATGGTTGAGATGAATACCTAGCTGCCCTTAAGTCCAAATGAAGGAGAAGAAGAATATGCAAAAGGATTAGCTGAAATGAAGTGGAAGCTTCCTTGAAGCACAAACACTAGTGCAATGCCTTTTTAGCCCCCTCAGAAAGTTTTCCTAGTCAGGTTAGTTGTTTCAGATGTATCAGATTTTACTGAGTGCTGTATGAGATTTGAAGCAAAGGAGCAGGAGAATCGACGTTTCGGGCATAAGCCCTTCTTCAGGGCTGTAAATTTTTGTTCCTCACTGTTAATTTTCACTGATCTGGGATTAATTACACAAATGAACAAAAGCATATCTTACTTTTTCCCTATGATTCTTCCTCAGCATCACCCCTTTACAACGTCATCTCAATGAACTCTGATCTTGGCAGTGGTGATAAACGGCCCCCTTTCGGAATGGCAGGCAGTGACCAGTGGGGTACCAGAGGGATCAGTGCTGGGACCACAGTTTTTTACAATATATGTTAATGATATAGAAGAAGGTATTAGTAATAACATTAGCAAATTTGCTGATGATACTAAGCTGGGTGGCAGGTGAAATGTGAGGAGGATGTTAGGAGTTTACAGGGTGACCTGGACAAGTTAGGTGAGTGGTCAGATGCATGGCAGATGCAGTTTAATGTGGATAAATGTATGGTTATCCACTTTGGTGGCAAGAACAGGAAGGCAGATTACTACCTAAATTGAATCAATTTAGGTAAAGGGGCAGTACAAAGAGATCTGGGTGTTCTTGTACACCAGTCAATGAAGATAAGCATGCAGGTACAGCAGGTAGTGAAGAAGGCTAATAGCATGCTGGCCTTCATAACAAATGGGATTGAGTATAGATGCAAAGAGGTTCTTTTGCAGCTGTACAGGGCCCTGGTGAGACCACACCTGGAGTATTGTGTGCAGTTCTAGTCTCCAAATTTGAGGAAAGCCATTTTGGCTATTGAGGGAGTGCAGCGTAGGTTCACGAGGTCGATTCCTGGAATGGCAGGATTACCTTACACTGAAAGACTGGAGCGACTGGGCTTGTATACCCTTGAGTTTAGAAGACTGAGAGGGGATCTGATCGAGATATATAAGATTATTAAAGGATTGGACACTCTGGAGGCAGGAAACATGTTTCCGCTGATGGGTGAGTGCCGAAACAGAGGACACAGCTTAAAAATACGGGGTAGACCATTTAGGACAGAGATGAGGAGAAATTCTTCACCCAGAGAGTGGTGGCTGTGTGGAATGCTCTGCCCCAGAGGGCAGTGGAGGCCCAGTCTCTGGATTCATTTAAGAAAGAGTTGGATAGAGCTCTCAAGGATTGTGGAATCAAGGGTTATGGAGATAAGGCAGGAACAGGATACTGATTAAGGATGATCAGCCATGATCATTTTGAATGGTGGTGTAGGCTTCAAGGGCAGAATGGCCTACTCCTGCACCTATTGTCTATTGAATCCTTTCCAGTGAAAATACCATTGAGGCTCTTATGATGTTATGGGATCCAATTTCAACACATTCATTAAGTACCCACCTATTTCTATACTCATTTAGATGAAATCATGATTGGGGATGTAGCAGTGCTAATAAGGTGCTGAGTTAATTTGGGGTTAGGGTTATTTTGACAGGTCATTTACCCACTGGGCAGATAGGGTTAAAAATCAGGGCTGGGAGAAAGTGGGGACTGCAGATGCTGGAGATCAGAGCTGAAAAATGTGTTGCTGGAAAAGCGCAGCAGGTCAGGCAGCATCAATGGAGCAGAAGAATCGACGTTTCGGGCATAAAGCCCTTCTTCAGGGCTGCAAATTTTTGTTCCTCACTGTTAATTTTCACTGATCTGGGATTAATTACACAATGAACTTTGATCTCTGGTTGCAATACAGTGCCACAAAATGCTTTGCTACTGAACAAAAGCATATCTTACTTTTTCCCCATGATTCTTCCTCAGCATCACCCCTTTACAACGTCATCTCAATGAACTCTGATCTTGGCATGTTGCTGTCCTCTTCCATCGTCTTTGCCTCAGTGACCACGTCTTTGGTCAAGAGTCTTCCTCCCAACTCCTGACTTCTCCCTCTACCTGAACTCTTCCCTCTGGGATTTTAGCTTTCCAAGATCTTTTCACTGCAGTGCTGGCATGAAAACAGTTGCCTCAATTTCTCAGCTCCCTGCACCTATCATAAACTACCTTCCTCTGCACTAGAAAACACTGTACTCTTTAATCCAGCTCTTACATTGGATTAAACCTGCTGACAAGAATGACATTATTATTGTTTAGTAAACTGACATCTAGGTTGTTGAGGCTTAATGCCAACTCTGTCACCTCTTTATACATCCTCTGATCCCACCACTGAGAAACGCGCTCTTACCTCCCAGACCAATGCTAACCTCTTCTCTTCTAATGATTTTAGTTGCATGGCTGTCAAATGTATTGTCTGCTAGCCCAAGTGATGTCAATACCATTTATGTCCTGTATTCTACAAATAATATTGCTCTGCTAGATCAACTATTTCAACCTGTCCCTGCCCACAGAAGATATTTCATTTTACCTTTACTTCTTTTTTCTCCCTTTGCCCAGCCTCTTCTCCCCTCCCTTCATGAACTCTTCCCAAGGTCTTCCACTGCTTAAACATTTACCAGGCCCTGACCAGCTCCTTTTCACCACAGACATCAGTTCTTCATCTCCCACAAAGATAGACCGAGTCTCCTTGCTTTTCCCTTCGAGAGATGCTTAACAAACTGTTATCCTCTGCACCCTCCCCTGCCTGGATGAACCTACAATGAGCAGGTACTACTACTACTGGACCAAATCCATTGCTGCTGTTTTTCTCTAAATTACAAACTGTTCCTCAAAGCCCTCCCCAAAGTACTCCACCAAGTCTTCTTTGATCAGCTCCAGATTTTTTTTCCATCTGATGTTGCCCATTCCACTGACATATGAGTAGTACATACATTCAGGAGGCAAAATACATCTTCTGGCAGTCTAGGCTGTCACAATGACCCATTAATATCTCTGAGCAGTCCTATGTAGCATTCCTTCATTAGTGGGTTATTTTCGCTCTTAGTCTTTCTCTCTCTCTCTCTCTCTCTGCCTCCAGACAGCCATTTTTGAATGTATCAGCCCTCCTTTCAAAAAAATCCCAGATTTTTGAATAACACATTAAAAATATCTATGGTACTTCGTGGTTCTGACCCATGGTCACGACAGAAGATCATGTTCCTACAAAGCCCTTCCTGATGATATTGCTTCTCAGATAGAGAAGGTATTCACTACTCTGTTGCCTAGTGGTTATGGGAGGACCTTGTTACTGTCAAACCATTGTTACCTTGGTCTTCTTGCATCTGATGTATAGACTAACGTTGATGTCACTATTCTCAAAACTAGTGATCTTGAAGCACGAGCAATTCTTCAGCCAGTAAGGAGGTTTCATCTGTTATCTGGTGGGGTTTCCATATAAAGTCAAAGTCTGAAGACCTTCCTCGTAATCAATAACCAAGAGAAAAGGAATGAGAAGATATACAGCCATGCCATGTCCTTGTGATGATGCTGCTGGCTGTGTTAGTTTGGATAAAGCAGATACTCCAAAATCATGATATAAGGCTTTGAAAATATTCATGTATCTCTTTGAGGTGTCATACTGTCTTATTACATACCGGAGTGACTGCCAATGGATGCTATTGAAAGTTTTCCTGAAATCAATAAAATTTCACGGAATACTTGGCATCTCTCTTGTTCTGATCTGACTTAGGACCACTCCCTCATGTCCAGTACATTGTTGACTGCCTCAGTGTGGATTTCTGTTCCAAACTTGGAAAATTACAACATTTTCTTTCAAGTTTAACTCTTTATATTCACAGGGTCCAACTGTGATTTTTCCCTTTCCATTCTGGATTTTGTCTGTCAATCAATGTCTATGATAAACCAATGGGTTCCGACAATTAATTCATATTTCTTTCCCCTTCACTTCATATAAGGACTCTTATTCCAATCTACTCTTATTTATATGGCTGGCTCAGTTCAGTTTCTGGGTAATGGTAACCCCATTGAATGTCAAGGAAATTCTCTCCTGTTGGGGATGGTCCATAGTGGACCTTCTAGGGCACCAATGTTATTTGTCACTTATCAATCTGTGGCTGAATCCCATTAACAATCTCTTTTGGCCTCATCTCATTAAGTTGTTCACTATTTAATCTCTCATACCTTCTAACTTATCATAGACCTGCCCGTTAATTTTTTCCTTTCTCATCCCATTTCCTGCCTCTGCATTTGCTTAAAACTCAGTGCATCCATGCAATCATCATCCTGATATATTAACCTTCTTTCCCTTCACATGTACCACCTGCAAGGTTTTCTGCTGAGTTTTCTCCAGTACTTCTGTTTTATTTCAGCTTTCCAATATTTTGCTTACTTTTTTTGTTGTTGCTGTAAATCTTTTCTTGTGATCTCGCTTGGTGCTATGTACTATCAACGAACCATAGCCATCTCCCTTCAGGAGACAGCAGAGTGCAGCTTGCTCCATACCCACAGTAGCAACAGAATTCATCTCATTGACTGAAACTCTGGAGCAAAGGAAACACTCAAGAAAGACTTGTGGAGGCAATCCAACATAGGAATTAGTCTGTGATTTTGCTGTAGCATTAATTAAAATGGGTTCCTCGGTCAGGCCTTATGGGAAGATGGGCCAAGGGATATAGTTTGGAGACATATGGTGTCAGCAGTAAGGAGTGCTATGCTGTCAATGGTTCTTTTTCAAGTTAATTAAATCTCTTTGGGCCTACCTTATCTCCATACCAAATGCTTTCATTTCCTTCAGGATCCACATCGTCAGTCTGCATGGTAAGGTACACCAACTTGCGCTTAACACCCTCCTTTTTGATGTTCATCAAAGCCTGTTTTCCTATGAAATCGACTGGCTGAGTGAGACAAATACACCGACCTATCATAAATACCTGAACTACCGTTCGCTTTGTCAAGAAATGGCACACACTTTTGAAGAAAACTATTTCAGCTACTATGAGTCAAGGTACAAACAGCTCCCAGCATGTTTAAATTGACCTAACTTTCACAGGTCCCTTTAATTTTAAAACTGCAATTCATATTAAACATGACTTAGTGGTGAAATGTGTTGTTTTGATGTTGCAACAGAGAAGTTGGAAAGAGAGCAGGTTAGATGAAATGTTGCCACACAAACTGCCCACTGTTAATCAAAGGTTCAGATCTTGAGATATATTTAGCCTTTGTCAGAGTCAGAGAAAAAATAACAGGGTTGGATTGCGAGAGGATATTTAATTTTACTCAACACTTTCAGACAGTTTGGAGTATTATGGAATAGGGATACTATACTGACACAGATAGCAGATTGGCAGACTGGGAAGAAAGACTGGGAATAAAAGAGTTATGTTCCAAGTGACAAGCAATGACTAGTGGGGTAGGGACCAGTGCTTGGACCCCAGCTATTCACAATATACATTAATGGTGGTATAATACTTGGATAATAAATAATAAATGCTGGTACAGCCAGCAATGCCTTCATCCCCGTGAATTAATTTTTAAAAATGGTATAGGTGAGCAAACTAAATGTAATATCTCCAGGTTTGCAGATGACACAAAGGCTGGGTGGGAGAGTGAGCTATGAGGAGGATGTGGAGATACTTGATTTGTGAAAAGCTGAGTAAGTGAGCAAATACATGGCAGATGAAGTATAATGTGCATAACTGTAAGGCAGATTATTAGCTGAATGGTGATAAATTGGGGAAGGGGGTAAGAAATGAAATTAAATTGATAGCAAGAAGTGATATATAGTTGTAAGGCATAGAATCTGTGTGGGTAGAGTTGAGGAACCGCAAAATAAAGAAATAAACTGATAGGAGTTGTTTACAGGCCTCCTAACAGTAGTCAGGATGTGGAGAAGAAAATAAATCAGGAGATAGAAAAGGCGTAAGAAAATCTCTATTACAATAATTGTGGGGGACTTCAATATTCAGGTGGATTGGGAAATCAGATTGGTAGCAGATGCCAAGAAAAACAATTTGTGGAATGTCTGCAAGATGGTATTTTGGAGCAGTTTGTGTTAGAGCCCATTAGGGCAATTTTGGATTTGGTGATGTGTAAGGGGGCTGACTTGATTAGAGACCTTGACCTTAAGGTGAAAAAAAAACTAGGGGGCAGTGACCATAATATGATCAAATTTACCCAGCAGTTTTAGGGGGAGATGATGGAATCAGACATAGTTGGTATTACAACTGAGTAAAGGCAACTACAGAGACATGAGGAAGGACCTGGTCAGAGCTGTTTTGACGGGGAGTGTAGCAATGGCAGGAGTTTCTGGGGGGTAATTCAGGAGGCACAGCAGAAATACATCCCAGGGGCAGCATAACAGCAAATAGAAAAAACATACAATGTGGTGAATATTAGTGGGAAACCAAAGAATTGGGAAACCTTCAAAAACCAGCACAGGAGAGGTAAAAAGCAATAAGGGGGTGAAGATGAAATATGAGGGAGGGTCCCAGAGTACTGGAAAATGGCTAATGTAACAGCCCTTGCTTAAGAAGGGAGGGAGGCAGAAACCTATAGGCCAGTTAGCCTGACCTCGGTTGTTGGTAAGATTTTAGGGCCCATTATTCAAGATGAGATTCAGAATCCTTGGAAGTGAATGGTAAAACAGGGCTGAATTAGCATGGCTTCGTCAAGAGGAGATCACGCTTGACAAATCTGTTCGAATTCTTTGAGGCAGTAACAAGAAAATTAGATAAGGAAAGCCAGTGGACATGATCTATTGATTTCCAGAAGGCTTTGATAAGACGAAGCAGAGGAGACTGCTCAATAAGATAAGATCCCATGGTGTGACAGACAAGGTACTTGCATGGATAGAGGATTGACTGACAGGCAGAAGGCGGAGAGCAGAGATAAAGGGTTTTTTTAGGGTAGTAGCTGGTGACTAATGGAGCTCCACAGAGGTCAGTGTTGGGACCTAAAACTATTTACATTATATATTTCATTATATATATTAGGGAGGCACAGTGGTTCAGTGGTTAGGTGCCCGGGTTCGATTCCAGCCTTGGGTGACTGTATGGAGTTTGCACATTCTCCCCGTGTCTGCGTGTATTTCCTCTGGGTGCTCCAGTTTTCTCTCACAATACAAAGATGTGTAGGTTAGGTGAATTGACCATGCTAAACTGCGGATAGTATTCAGGGATGTGTAGGTTAGTTGCATTAGTTAGGGGAAAAGTAGAGGAATAGGTGTAGAGGAATGGATCTGGTTGGGTTACTCTTTGGAAGGTCGGTGTGGACTTGTTGGACCAAATGGCCTGTTTCCACACTGCAGAGATTCTAATTCTAATTCTTGTACTATCTAAAGGTGGAGGGCAGGTAATGTTGAGGAACCGAGAAGGCAGCAGAAGGACTTGGATATGCTAGGAGAGTGGGCAAAGAAGTGGCAGATGGAATACAAAGCCCGTAAGTGTGAGTTATGCATGTTGGGAAAAAGAATAGAGGCATAGACTATTTTCTGAATAGGGAAAGGTTTAGAAATCTGAAGCACAAAGGAACTTGGAGGTTCTGGTTAAAGATTCTCTTAAGGTTAACACACAGGTTCAGTTGGTAGTTAGGAAGACAAGTGCAATGTTAATATTCATTTCAAAAGGAATAGAATAAAACAGCAGAGATGTACCACTGAGGGGGTATAAGATTGTGGCCAGATCGCATTTGGAATACTGTGAGCAGTTTCAGGCCTCTTGTCTAAGGAAGGATGTGCTGGCATTGGAGGGGATCCAAAGGGGATTTACAATAATGATCCCGGGGATGAAGGACTTGTGATGATGGGGAGCATTTGCTGATTCTTGGCCTGTATTCAATGGAATTGGACTTCAGTAAGGCATTTGACACAGTTCCCTAGTTAGCAAGGTTAGATCTCATGGAACACGGAGAACTAGCTATTTGGATACAGAACTGACTCAAAGGTAGAAGACAGAGGGTGGTGGTGAAGGCTTGCTATTCAGACTGGAGGCCTGTGACCAGTGGAGTGCCACAAGGATCGGTGCTGGGTCCACCACTTTCTGTCATTTATATAAATGATTTGTATATGAACATAGGAGGTAGAGTTAGTAAGTTTACAGATGACTCCAAAATTGGAGGTGTAATGTACAGTGAAGTGGACAGTGTAGTGGATACATTTGGAACATTGCATGCAATACTGGTCTCCTTCCTATCGAAGGTTGTTGTGAAACTTGAAAGGGTTCAGAAAAGGTTTACAAGGATGTTGCCAGGATTGGAGAATTTGAGCTATAGGGAGAGGCTGAGCAGGCTGGGGCTGTTTTCCCTGCAGCGTTGAAGGCTGAGGGGTGACCTCATAGAGGACCTCATAGGGGTTTATAAAATCATGAAGGGCATGGATAGGATAAATAGACAAAGTCTCTTCCCTGGGGTGGGGGGAGTCCAGAACTAGTGCGCATAGGTTTAGGGTGAGAGGGGAAATATATAAAAGGGACCTAAGGGGCAACTTTTTCATGCAGAGGGTGGTGTGCGCATGGAATGAGCTGCCAGAGGAAGTGGTGGAGGCTGGTATAATTGCAACATTTAAAAGGCATCTGGACGGGTATATGAATAGGAAGGGTTTAGAGGAATATGGGCCAAGTGCTGGCAAATGGAATTAGATTGGGTTGGGATATCTGGTTGGCATGGACAAGTTGGACCGAAGGGTCTGTTTCCATGCTGTATATCTCTATGACTGTAATTTAGGATGAGAAGGGAATCTGATTGAATCTCACAGGATGTTGAGAGGTCTGGATAGCGTGGATGTGGAGGGACTAGGACCCAAGGGCACAGCCTCAGAGTGAAGGAATGACCGTTATAATTGAGATGAGGAGGAATTTCTTCAGCCAGAGTGTGGTAAATCTGTGGGACTCATTGCCGCAGAAGGCTGTAGAGGCCAAGTCATTGAGTGCATTTGAGACAGATACATTGATAGGGTGGCAGTGAGCTGGCTTCTTGAACTGCTGCAGTCTAGTGATTTATAGGTAGGTTCTTGATTAAAAAGGGAATCAAGGGTTATGGGGAGAGGGCAGTAGAGTAGGGCTGAGAAACATATCAGCAGTGATCAAGTGCCAGAACAGATCCGCTGGACCAAACGGCCTAATTCTGCTCCTAAAGCTTATGGATTTATGGATCAAAGGATATGGGAAGAAAGGAGGAACAGGGTATGGATTAATATGACAGACATGACCTTATTAAATGGAGGGGCAGGTTCGAAGGGATGAATGGCTGCTCTGGCTCTTATTTCCTGTTCCTTTGGTGGAAATATGTGCTGTTCGAAAATCCCCGTACCTTGTTCAATTTGATGAAATAATCCAATCCAGCTTCAAAGGCGTTTGAGTCACAGTTCATCTGGAGAACAGAAAAAGAATCCATCAATCCTTGAACCTTCAGCAAAGCCAAGCTGTTTTAAATTCACTCGTGAGGTGTGGGCATTGCTCCAGCATTGATTGCCTGTGCCTAGTTGGTATTGAGAAGGTGGCAGTGAGCTGTCTTCTTGAACTGCTGTAGACAAAGTGAATTATAGGTTACGATAGTGGATCCCAACCTCAGTAACACTAGCACACTTCAATTCCATAGCACATCCACTTTTTCGGGGCATCTCCCGTCCATTCAAATCCAAAGGCTAGATAGTAGAACCCCTTATTAATCAACTGAACTGTTGTTTCTTTTTATGTCTTTGGGCTTAGATGTTTCATCAATGACTGAATTAGCAGAGGAATCACCTCTTTTGACAAGAAACATCTATTTCTTCCTAGATCAGGAGACATGCGATAGATTTCGCAAAGAAGTATGGATATGGTCAATTTAGGCCATTTATGCTAATGTAAAAGCTATCACATTATTTCAATTTTGTCCTTTGGCCACTTGTGTATAGAATGTTCACGTTTTAAAATCGAAAGATCGATACTTCACTTTTAATTTGATGCTTAGTTGCAATTTTGGAGATAATGTAGTTAAGATTAAACAATGTTTATTTTACATTAATTTTCATGAACAAGATTTCACAGCACACTTGGTCAGTTCTCGCAACACACAGGTTGAAAATCACTCAATTATGCGACTGTGCTGAAGTGTTGTGAATATACCTTGGGGTTAGTAAATATATTGCTCTAGAAAATAACTACTGTTCCTGATAAAATCAGCCAACTCAGCAACAACCAGGATGTCTTAGCCCAGAGGGCGTTAAGAACCAACCATTTAGCGTGCAGCATGTTGGCTCAGTGGTTAGCACCACCCCGTGCCAGGGACCTGGGTTCAATTCCCACCTTGAATGACTGTCTGTGTGGAGTTTGCACATTCTCCCCATGTCTGCGTGGGTTTCCTCTAGGTGCTCCAGTTCCTCCCTCACCACCAGACGCCTGAAGGAAGAACGCCTCATTTTCCGCCTCGGAACACTTCAACCCCAGGACATCAATGTGGACTTCAACAGTTTCCTCATTTCCCCTTTCCCCCACCTCACCTTAGTTCCAAACTTCCAGCTCAGCACTGTCCCCATGACTTGTCTGGACTTGTCCTACCTGCCAAGCTCCTTTTCCACCTATCCACTCCAACCTCTCCTCCCTGACCTATCACCTTATCCCCTCCCCCACTCACCCATTGTACTCTATGCTACTTTCTCCCCAACCCCACCCTCCTCTAGCTTATCTCTCCACGCTTCAGGCTCACTGCCTTTATTCCTGAATAAGGGCTTTTGCCTGAAACGTCAATTTCGCTGCACTTTGGATGCTGCCTGAACTGCTGTGCTCTTCCAGCACCACTAATCCAGAATCTGGTTTCCAGCATCTGCAGTCATTGTTTTTACCTCGTTGATTTTAACCCTACTGCGAATCCTCATACAAGGATGCCTGCATTGAAGAAGTTTTCCTCCTCTCTCTACAAGAATCTCAGGGAGTCCCTCTCCCATTGCAACTCCCAGGTCATTTCCTCTGCCCCGAAGCTCTTCAACCATGTCATGAAACAAACTCGGTACCACAGCCACATTTGCTTCCTCAGTGCCTACCTCCATAACCAACTCATCCCACACGGACTCCGGACCACCTTTAAACCAGCAGAGTTCAGTCACGAACAGGACAAACAGTACAGACTACAGATTCAAAAACACCAGCAACAGTTCTCCTTCAGGATCCTCCGCTCCACACTCGCAGCAATGCATCGGCACCTAACCTCTCTACAGTCAGCCCTGCCTCAGCTGAGGGCCACACTCTCTCACAATTGCAAAGGACCCACTCTGTACTACATCCTCAGGAGAATTCATACTCTCAACAAACAGTATTTCAATTCCATCTCAAACATCAAAAACTGTAAGTACAACAAACTTTTATCTACCCACCTCCATAACCAGCGCTCCTCAAACATTCCAGAAGATTCCCCTGGCCTCAGAAACAACTCAGACGCCATTAGCCATGTGGCTGATGCTGCTACCACACCCACGCTGATTGATGATGTCACTTCCGCTCCCATCACGGCCGCTCCCACAACCACTTCCGCCCCTCACAATTCCCTCATGCATCACATGCGACATCACGTACGCTCCTCACATCGCTGATGCACACGCTCAATAACTTCCGCCACCCCTACTGCCATGATCCGCCCCCACCAGCGCCACTCACCTGCAATCTGTTGACACGCCTCCCACAGACCGCACTGTCACTATCCCCAATCCCCAGATCCCCGAAGGGAACACTACCCCTGCTCATGACTCCACCCCCATTCCCCCCACCATCACACACACTCCAGTTACTGGCACCCACTCCCAGCTCCACACCCACACCAGATCCCAGCTCCCAGCCCTGCCGAGTTTTCACCATCCCTCCAGACCTCCCCCTCACTGAGGACGAACGATCAGTCCTCAGCAAAGGACTCACCTTCATCCCCCGCTGTCCACGCATCAATTAATTTAATACACGCT
Source organism: Hemiscyllium ocellatum (assembly GCF_020745735.1). Lineage (NCBI taxonomy): Eukaryota > Metazoa > Chordata > Chondrichthyes > Orectolobiformes > Hemiscylliidae > Hemiscyllium > Hemiscyllium ocellatum. Next base: position 35,027,082 of record NC_083402.1, on the reverse strand, counting down.
GTGACGTTGAACAATTCTTCCATCGCCTTCGCCTCCGAGCTTACTTTCACAATCAGGATTCCCGCCCACCTTCCGAAGACGCCTTTGCCCACCTCCAACACACTGCATCCACCTGGACACCCCACGCTGGCCTATTACCCGCCCTTGACCTCTTCATTTCCAAGTGCCGCCGGGACATTAACCGCCTCAACCTGTCTACCCCCCTCCCCCACTCCAACATCTCACCCTCACAAATCGCAGCCCTCCAATCCCTCTGCTCCAATCCCAACCTCACCATTAAGCCAGTGGGTAAAGGGGGCGCAGTGGTAGTCTGGCGCACTGACCTCTACACCGCTGAAGCCAAACGCCAACTCGAGGACACCTCTTCCTACTTCCCCCTCGATCATGACCCCACCCCCCATCACCAAACCATCATCTCCCAGACCATACAGAACCTCATCACCTCAGGAGATCTCCCACCCACAGCTTCCAACCTCATCGTCCGGGAACCCCGCACTGCCCGGTTCTACCTCCTTCCCAAGATCCACAAGCCTGACCACCCTGGCCGACCCATTGTCTTAGCATGCTCCTGCCCCACTGAACTTATCTCTCTACCTCAACACTGTCCTATCCCCCCCTAGTCAAGGAACTCCCCACATACGTTCGAGACACCACCCACGCCCTCCACCTCCTCCAAGACTTCTGTTTCCCCAGCCCCCAACGCCTCATCTTCACCATGGATATCCAATCCCTCTACACCTCCATCCGCCATGACCAGGGCCTCCAAGCCCTCCGTTTCTTCCTCTCCAGACGTCCCCAACAGTACCCTTCCACTGAGAGTGTCAGTGGCCGAACTGGTCCTCGCCCTTAACAATTTCTCCTTTGAATCCTCCCACTTCCTCCAGACCAAAGGGGTAGCCATGGGCACACGTATGGGCCCCAGCTATGCCTGTCTCTTTGTTGGCTACGTAGAACAGTTGATCTTCTGTAATTACACCGGAACCACTCCCCACCTCTTCCTCCGCTACATTGATGACTGCTTTGGCGCCACCTCGTGCTCTCGCGAGGGGGTTGAGCAATTCATCAACTTCACCAACACATTCCACCCTGACCTTAAATTTACCTGGACCACCTCTGACACCTCCCTCCCCTTCCTGGACCTCTCCATCTCCATTAATGACGACCGACTTGACACTGATATTTTTTACAAACCCACCGACTCCCACAGCTACCTGGATTACACCTCTTCCCACCCTACCTCTTGCAAAAATGCCATCCCATATTCCCAATTCCTCCGCCTCTGCCGTATCTGCTCCCAGGAGGACAATTCCACCATAGAACACAGCAGATGGCCTCCTTCTTTAGAGACTGCAATGTCCCTTTCCATGTGGTTAAAGATGCCCTCCAACGCATCTCGTCCACATCCCGCACCTCTGCCCTCAGACACCATCCCTCCAACTGTAACAAGCACAAGGGTGCTCACCTTCCACCCTACAAACCTTCGCATAAACCAAATCATCCGTTGACACTTCTGCCACCTCCAAAAAGATCCCACCAGAGATATATTTCCCTCCCCACTCCTTTCCGCCTTCCACATAGACTGTTCCCTCCGAGACTACCTGGTCAGGTCCACGCCCCCCTACAAAACATCCTCCCATCCTGGCACTTTCCCCTGCCACTGCAGGAACTGTAAAACCTGTGCTCACACCTCCTCCCTCACTGCTATCCAAGGCCCTAAAGGAGCCTTCCACATCCATCAAAGTTTTACCTGCACATCCACTAATATCATTTATTGTATACGTTGCTCCCGATGCGGTCTCCTCTATATTGGGGAGATTGGGCGCCTCGTAGCAGAGCGCTTTAGGGAACATCTCCGGGACACCCGCACCAATCAACCACAACGCCCCATGGCCCAACATTTCAACTCCCCCTCCCACTCTGCCGAGGACATGGAGGTCCTGGGCCTCCTGCACCGCTGCTCCCTCACCACCAGACGCCTGAAGGAAGAACGCCTGATCTTCCGCCTCGGAACACTTCAACCCCAGGGCATCAATGTGGACTTCAACAGTTTCCTCATTTCCCTTTCCCCCACCTCACCCTAGTTCCAAACTTCCAGCTCAGCACTGTCCCCATGACTTGTCCGGACTTGTCCTACCTGCCTAGCTCCTTTTCCACCTATCCACTCCAACCTCTCCTCCCTGACCTATCACCTTCATCCCCTCCCCCACTCACCCATTGTACTCTATGCTACTTTCCCCCACCCCCACCCTCCTCTAGCTTATCTCTCCATGCTTCAGGCTCACTGCCTTTATTCCTGATGAAGGGCTTTTGCCTGAAACGTCGATTTCGCTGCACTTTGGATGCTGCCTGAACTGCTGTGCTCTTCCAGCACCACTGATCCAGAATCAAAGTTTATCATTGTCCAGGCCTCAAACTCATGACATCATTTGCAGCTACTGTCTAGTCTTCCACCCCTCACCCATGCCCATTTCACATCCTGAGTTAAAGTGAGGCCTGGGTCCTCGGTTTAACATTTGGTCTGAAAGGCAATGTATCTGTTGATTCAAAACTCCTTTAGGACTCCATTGAAGCATCCGTTTGGATTATACACGCAGACCTGGAGCAAGGGGCTTTGAAAATTACAATCTACAGATTTAGAGGAAGGAAGTGTTACTACTGAGCCAAGCTGAGAGCACTACATTCAAAGAACCTCTTTGTAACCTTGCTTACAGGCAAGAACTTCCTTAATTGTGAAGCCAAACTAGCACAGAACCAAAGAACTATTACAACACAGAAGGCAGCCTTCCAGCCCATCCTGCCAATACTGGACCAGTTTGTGTGGTCTGATGTGTAAAGTGTGGAAACCTGGAAGGGAAAAGGAAGAAATCCCATTCACCTCAGAGAGCAGTGGTACTGCCACAATCAGCTGGAGGCTTGGGCAGTTGTGCATCTTGCACTTCATTATCATTTTGGAGGGACAGTCTCTCAACCAAACCCAATGTCAATGCCAGTCAGAAGGAAATCGAAGAACGGTCTGTAGAACTATGCCTTGGCAAGGTCTAGATATGAATATGGTAGGGTGAAAGGAGGTTAGTCTGAGGTAGGAGAGACAATGAAACACACCCGAACGTTGATGAGTTATGAGGAAGAATCACTAGATCTGAAACATTAACTCTGCTTTCCCTCCACAGATGCTGCCAGATTTGCTGAGTTTCTCCAGCAATTTTCTGTTTTTGTTCCTGAACGTTTCCTGGCTCTGATCCTGTCTGCTGTCATTATTCACACTTTAGTGAAAATTGTGTCAGGTGTAAACAGTGTCATGGGCTCTGATAAATAACTGGTACTGAAGGCCATGGTCTACATGTTGCTGGTATCTTTCAATGATGAGATGCAGTGAGGAGGAAGGTGAGTGACACAGCAGAAGACATCCAGTAGATGTAGTGTACCTGGACTTTCAGAAAGCTTTTGATAAAGTCCCACATAGGAAGTTAGTGAGCAAAATTAGGGTGCATGGTATTGGGGGCAAAGTACTAACTTGGATTGAAAGTTGGTTGGCTGACAGAAAACAAAGAGTAGTGATAAACGGCTCTTTTTCGGAATGGCAGGCAGTGACCAGTGGGGTACCGCAAGGATCGGTGCTGGGACCGCAGCTTTTTACAATATATATTAATGATATAGAAGATGGGATTAGTAATAACATTAGCAAATTTGCTGATGATACTAAGCTGGGTGGCAGGATGAAATGTGAGGAGGATGTTAGGAGATTACAGGGTGACCTGGACAGGTTAGGTGAGTGGTCAGATGCTTGGCAGATGCAGTTTGATATGGATAAATGTATGGTTATCCACTTTGGTGGCAAGAACAGGAAGGCAGATTACTACCTTAATGGAATCAATTTAGGTAAAGGGGCAGTACAAAGAGATCTGGGAGTTCTTGTACACCAGTCAATGAAAGTAAGCATGCAGGTACAGCAGGTAATGAAGAAGGCTAATAGCATGCTGGCCTTCATAACAAATGGGATTGAGTATAGAAGCAAAGAGGTTCTTCTGCAGCTGTACAGGGCCCTGGTGAGACCACACCTGGAGTACTGTGTGCAGTTCTAGTCTCCAAATTTGAGGAAAGACATTCTAGCTATTGAGGGAGTGCAGCGTAGGTTCACGAGGTCAATTCCTGGACTGGCGGGACTACCTTACACTGAAAGACTGGAGCGACTGGGCTTGTATACCCTTGAGTTTAGAAGACTGAGAGGGGATCTGATTGAGACATATAAGATTATTAATGGATTTGACACCCTGGCAGCAGGAAACATGTTTCCGCTGATGGGTGAGTGCCGAACCAGAGGACACAGCTTAAAAATACGGGGTAGACCATTTAGAACAGAGATGAGGAGAAACTTCTTCACCCAGAGAGTGGTGGCTGCGTGGAATGCTCTGCCCCAGAGGGCAGTGGAGGCCCAGTCTCTGGATTCATTTAAGAAAGAGTTGGATAGAGCTCTCAAGGATAGTGGAATCAAGGATTATGGAGATAAGGCAGGAACAGGGTACTGATTAAGGATGATCAGCCATGATCATACTGAATGGTGGTGCAGGCTCGAAGGGCAGAATGGCCTACTCCTGCACCTATTGTCTATTAAATTAACCATCAGCCAGCGTCTGTCTTCTTGCTTGCCAAACAGGGTTGAAATCAGGCTTTTAATAATTTCACAAAATAAAAACACACCTTCAATAAATACTTTCAGTGACTTGAGACACACAAGCACCAACACATGCACAATACTGAAAATGACCACAGTGGGGCAGAACCGCTTTAGTTCTGCAGAAGCAGCTTCGCAGAAACAGAAATGTTCCATTAATGCCATTAGACATGTTGGCTCTGTTAAGCTATTTTTATACATACACCCGTATTAGGTGCTGCAATCTGATCATCATATCTCACTGTCAGTTATTTATATTTTTAATATTTCTGTTACTTCATGGGATATCGGTGTGAAGTCTAGGCCAGTATTTATTGCCCCTCCCTAAATGCCCTGGTGGAGGCAGTAGTGAGCTGCCATGTTGAACCACACAGTCCTTAGATTGGAGTAACTCCAACAGTGCTTTAGACTGTGAGTTCCAGGATTCTGACCCAGCGACAGTGAAGCAGCCACGATATATTTCCATGTCATGGTGATGATAGGATTGGAGGGGGACGTGCAGGCCCTTGTCCTTCCAGCTGGAAGTGGTTGTAAATTTGGAAGGTGCTGGTCAAGGTAAATTTTTGCAGTGCATCTTGTAGATAATACACACTGCTGATACTGAGCGTCAATGGTGGAAGTGGGAATTGGATGTTTGTGGATGTGGTGCCAATCGAGTGGGCTGCTTTGTCCTGTATGATGCCAAGCTTCTTGAGTGTTGTTGAGGCTGCACTCATCCTGGCAAATGAGGAGTATTCTATCACACTCCTGACTTGTAGATGGTGGAAAGGCTTTGAGGAATCAGGAATGCTGCAGAATTCCCAACTTCTGAGCTGTTCTTGCAGCCATAATATTTGTTGAGATGGAGCAGTTCAGTTTCTGGGCAAATGGTAACACTGAGGATGTTGATACTCAACCCTGATAGTCACATCATCAAACAGCTAGAACCGCATTCATTGATACCCCTGCATCTCTGTTGCATGACAATATGGGGCAGAACTGGAGGCCGTTAAGAAGGGCATAGCCTGTAGCTGAAACCACTGAAGATGAAGTATCGGCATTCCTAATCCTTGTTCTCACATCCCATTTCTTCCTCATCGCATGCATTTTTAATTTACTGGATATACTCGAGTAATAGTCAATTTTTTTGGGCTAATTCTTATGGTAAAATTGATGGGGTTGACTATTATATGGATACTACTTTTGAGTGGCTGAAATACATGTCTGTCAAAATTCATACCGTATCATTAGCAAAAGCCCAACTGATCTCTAAACCAATAAAGAAAAAAAGGAATTACAGTAATTCTGAAAACCTGAAGTGGAACACACCGGCTCATAAATGTTGATCAGTTATCTGTGAAGAACTGGGATCGACGTTTACTTGAGATATATGGAAAATTCCAGATTTTTGTAGCCGAAAATAGGGGATCGACATTTAAATGACTTTGAATATTAGTTGAGTATATATGGCACTTCCCATGGATGCTGTAAGTGTGCCCTGTTCTCCTTGCACCACAATCTCAATCACCCTCGCGCCTTCTTTTCTCAAAGACTCAGGTGGTGTAACCATGCTGGGATGTGAGAGACTGATGATGATGGTGATGATGATGACACAGCATCTAGGTTTCATCCTCACAGTCACCAGCACAGAAACTGATCCTATGTGTATCTCAGGCAGAAGATTATTAGTGAGGTCAGCAAGTGGTGATGGACCAGACTGCTGTGTGAATGCCTGGTGGGCTGGAGAAAGCTTACAGTCACTGTCAGGGATACATAAGGCCCAAGGCTTTGTGCTGAGCTTACAGCAAATGCGGATATTCAAGCCAGTTCAGCTTATACTTCTGTAGACCCAAACATGGTGCAGTGCTTAAGAACCTTTGTCACAACTTCCATTGCTAATGAGCCAAATTTTCTAACCAATGTTTCCACTTGTCAGAGATTCCAAAACTAGGGGCCATTAATAGCTACTAATGACTAAAATAAGAAAATAAGGAGACATTTCTGTACTCAGAAAGTAGCTGGAATGCATAACTTTCCAAGAAAGATAGTGATTTAAGCAAATGGCTTAACAGCTTTCAAAAGGGAGATCCAGAAGGGAGTTTGGTAGAAAGAGGTGAAAGGCTGAGGAATGTGGATTGGGATGAGAGTTGTGTAGTGTCCAAACACCAGGACAGATTAGCTGGGTTGATGGTTAGTTTCAGTGCTGTTTTTCTAAAGTAATTCCACTTAATCAATTTAATACCCAATCAGGAAGACCTGGCAAGAAAGACAATAATCTTCTTTAGTAGGGTATGGAGGAGCATTACAACTCCAATTAGCTGCTGAGAAAGTGTGGCTATCAGGGATAATACACCCAGAAAGTGGACCTGTTCCTCTCCCTTGTGACTTACTGCAGTGCAGTCACCATGCCTCGTCATTATGAGCTGCACAAAGCTAGATTCTCCTCAGTGGAATGTGAATGAGGTCTGAGATGTAAAAGAGCCTGGGCCTGAACTCGACCTGTATCGTGCCCACCTGAAACCTGCTCCCACTCTGCTTTTCATTTGAACTCAACGGAGATTGAAGACTGTCATTTTATGTGTTGCAGAATGGGACAGTCCTAGCAAAGGAGCAAATATGACCTCCCACAGCTACTGACCTCTGCTCCCCAGCCTCGGAATGCTTTCTCAAGCCGTAAGGAGTTCATAGCATACGCTCCAAAGTTGTCAATTCCAAATTCCTGCCCTGCCTCCATGATGGCAGCGTATAGGGCAGCAGTGTCTTGTCGTTTGTGGTACAATTCCCACCCAAGCTCACCTAGAGTGAAACAGAGAGGTCAATCAAGCTTAGACCATGCCAGAAGTATCATATCTTAAGGCTTCACACTATAAGCAGTGTACACTTTCCTTTCATTTTGTATACTTTAAAGCTGATATAAATGGAGACATACAGCTAGGAAATATCAGTATTACCACCTAATATAATGAAGTTCTATTGACAGCAGTACATTAAAATGCACATACACTTGCTCCAAGGTACGCCCCATATAGTATATTGCAATAGTTGGTATTAATAACACTGATGAGAATTTATCTTAGTGGAACTTCAGGCACTGCATATATTAATTCCAGCTTTCATAAACATATGAAATAGCAGCAGGAGTTGGCCAGTCAGCCCCTCAAACCCACTCTGCCATTCAATAAGATCACAGCCAATCTGCTTGTGGCTTCATTTCCACTTTCCCACCTACCCCCAATAACCTCTAATATTCTATCAGCCTTTATACAGATTTGGCAAGTGTAAAGATTTGACTTCTGTATTATTGACTGTGGATTAAAATGGGGGAACAAACACAGTTTCAAAACCAAATGACTGTGGAAGGAGTTGCTGTACTTCTAAAACAAGCTACACAAACTCATTGTGAGTGATGTTTACACTGCTGCTCTGGCTGCTCTCGAGACTGTTTGTTGAAGGTAGAGCACCAGGAGCAGCGATTGCACCAACTGAGACCTGGCCAGCAACAAGGAGCTGATTGAGTTTTGCAACTGCAACCAGTTATGGATGTAAATGATAATCAGCCGGAGGACAACTCTCTGATTGGTTCCAGGACAGCTGAAAAGCTTGTGGGTGTGAACAATATACTGAGCCGTAAGGACTGCTGAAAGGGGTAGGCGGTCCATGTGTGTGTCTCTCTCTGCAGAAAATTACCTGATGTTGAAAGAATTTTTTCCCACTGGTGGTTTTGCCTTTACCCACTAACTAAAAGACTCTGTGGTTAGTGTAGCAATTGACCTGTGCCTCTTGAAAACAACTTGGAGAAAGAAAGCGGAAGAACAGGAAGTCCTACAACTCTCTGCTGGCTGGAGTCATACCTGGCACATGGGAAAATGGTTGTGGTTGCTGGAGATCAGTCATCTCAGCTCCAGGACATCGCTGCAGGAGTTCCTCAGGTAGAGTCCTAGGCCCAACAACCGTCAGCTGCTTCATCAATGACTTTCCCTCCATCAAATGGTCCAAAGTGGGGATGTTTACCCACGATTGGTCATTGTCAGTGACTCCTCAGACACTGGCACAGCATGTGCCTCAAGCAGCATGCACCAGACAATGCTCATCCTTGGGATGAAAACTGGAAAATAATACTGTGCCCCACATCTCCATCAAGAGAGAATTTGACTATAATTCTTTGACATCTGATAGCAATCCTATCACTGAATTTCCCACTCCTGGTGGTCACCATGACCAGGAGCTTTACTGAATCAGCCACAAATTATTTGGAGGGGAATGTAGGTCAGTGGCTGGTATTTTGTGGCAAATCACTCACCTTCTCACTTCTGTCATCTGCCCACCATCTACAAAGTCAGGAGTCACACAATACCAGGTTATAGTCCAACAGGTTTATTTGAAATCATAAGCTTTTGGAGTGCTGCTCCTGCATCAAGTGAAGTGGCACTTTAATTGATGAAGGGACAGTGCTCTGAAAGCTTGTGATTTCAAATAACCTTGAGTTCTGACTTTGTCCAGCCCAGTCCAACATGGTGCCTCCACACATGGCCACCACCTACAAGGCACAGGTCAGGAGTGTGATGGAATACTTCCCAAATGCCTGGATGGCTGCAGTTCCAACAACACTCAGAAGGCTTGACACCATCCAGGAAAAAGCAGCCTGTTTGATTGTCATCCTATCCATCCTCTTTAATCACGTATTCCCTCCATTACAGGCATGTAGTGGTGGCAGTGAGCACCATCTACAAGCTGCAGTGCAGCAAATTTCTGAGGCTAATGCCTCACCCACCAACGGAGAACCCATAGATGAAAGGGGCATCAGAATGGATGAAATACCCTTCCATTGGTCTATTCGTGGTCAGGGCCTCAGCCTTTCATCTCCATGGCCCTGTCATTGAGGCACAGAAACTCTAGTTCTAGAGCCCGGCATCAACCAAGAAGTGACCTCAAATGGGGCAACGATTTCCATATGTGGTCGGGGTGGGGATGCACCTGGGAAAAACCAGCACCTTTGCTAAGTTGCCCTCAGTTGGGGTCTTTATGGGAGTAATTGACTGCCCATCTCCATAAAGTGAGCAAATGACCCAGTTCCCTGCCAATCCTGGGGAAGCCTCTAAGTGGCAAGAATGCATTAGGGAGGCATCCCTTTGGATAGCCTTCAACTACCCTACCAGGAATACTGTTTCCATGGGGCCAAGAAAATACAGCCCACAGTTACGATTATAAATCACATTTCAGACAGTATTAATTCTTTATCAAAATAGCAGCAAGACAGCAGTGTTATGAGACCAATTATGATGTGCTAATTGGGCTATTACATATGACTGGAGACACATAAAGCCAACTGAGTTGCAAATGCACTGGAGCATATTTGTGGTAATTTACTTGGGAAGGTAGATAGATAATACTCTCTCTTGCCAATATGATTATTAATGTCTAGACTGTCCTGCAGGAATATGTTCTTAGAAGTTGAAAACAATTATTCAAACTTTTACAGATTCTAGGAGAGGCCACATGTGGAATATCGAGCACAATGCTTGAGTTTCTATCTTCAATACAGTTTGATAATATTTACAGGAATCACAGGACAGCAAGAATGGTCGAGGTTTTGAAATTGACAAACTCACTTATGGCTAGGTCAAGAAAATACTGAGGGTGTGAAGGTAAAGGGGATAAAGTACAATCTGAATTTTAAGAGCATTGAAAGAAATTGGACACGGCACACAAATTTGAGAGGTTGAACCAACCAGAATGCAAAATATACTCATTTAACATGGCTTCAGCAGTTGTCCATGTTAAAAAATGTGCTGGAAATCATATTTTAATTTAGAGTCACAGAGTCATAGAGATGTACAGCATGGAACAGACTCTTTGGTCCAACTCATTCATGCCAACCAGATATCCTACATTGATCTTGTCGCATTTGCCAGCATTTGGCCCATATCCCTATAAAATCTTCCCATTCATATACCCATCCAGATGCTTTTTAAATGTTGTAATTGTACCAGCCTCCACTACTTTCTCTGAGTTTAAAAAAGACCTGAGGGGCAAACTTTTTACACAGAGAGTGGTTCATATATGGAATGAACTTCCAGAGGAACTGGTGGATGCAGGTACGGTTACAACGTTTAATGGACAATGGAATAAGTACATGAATAAGAAATGTTTGGAGGGATAAGGGCCAAGTGCAGGCAGGTGGGATTAGTTCAGATTGGAATTATGGTCAGCATGGACTGGTTTGATTTGTTTCTGTGCTGTATGACTCTATGACTCTGACTTACTCCACACTTCCCCAGAAACGCAATTCACAACTGCTTAACCTCTGAATGTCTGCTTTTCACAAGGTTCTGGTTTTAGGCCCATGTAACAAGACACTCCAAGCCCCAGCTTTGACCATTCTTTTCATAAGAATGTTAATTCTTTGTATACTGTGCAAATCTTTTTGTTTGGAGAATGTACTCTTTACCAATACTGTTCAAGCTCAGATTTCTTTATGGCAGTAACCAAATCCTGCTAAGATACAGGTCGTTCTGCTATAACGTGTGTGTCATTAACACAAATTCGCTGTAACATGATTGATGAATTGGGGACACTGTTTCTAAAGCGCAAAGTTTTAAAGCGCGTATTGGTTATAAGACAATTCAGGCCCATTAGTTGAAATGGTGTTGCTTTTGCACAATTTTCTTATAACAGGGGATTGCACAAGAATGGAACTACCACCTGACAGCAGAACTGACTGTACTTCTTCCAAGGTGGTATGTCAGGTTTGATATCTGGTCCAGCTATTGATTACCTTGATCTCTATTTGCCCACCATTATCTCTTCCCAATCTTTATAACTTTGTCAATGATAACAGACAGTAATTGATGCGTGTCCAGAATCCTAATGAGCATTCCAGCTGTGTGAAGCTCTGCTCCAGGAACACAAATTTGTAAAAATTGCTCCCATTATGAATTTCTATTGGCTTCAAGCTTAACTTTATTTTTGTGAAAATCTGCAAGGCACTGCTGAGAACAAACCACTGGTGAATCAGTTTCAAAGACTAACCTGTGTATGAGATTCTCATAGCTGTAAGGGGGATACCAGCCAGAGTGACAGGCTTACACTGCAGGAACTTGAACGCTGTCCCACTCATGTCTACTGTTGTGAGCTTCTGAAGGACCTTCCGTGAAAACGGCCCTGCTACACCCAGCACTCCAATCTCATCAGTGACATTGCAAATCTCAACTGCATAGCCACCATTTACCGCCTCTTCCTCTATGTATCTAGATAAATGAAAGTGATAAGTCCGGTGAAGAGTTCAGACTCTGTTTCCCTTTTTAAGTAATAGCAAATAAGTAAATGTGCAAAAGGCTTGTTTCAATCAAGGCACTGCCTGCCAACATTTTGGCATTTATTAATCTGGTTGGCATTGCACATCCAACTTATAGCACATGCATTATTCCTTCCTTCATAGTGTAATCAAAAGGATAGACATTCATGCACTGCATGGTATAAATTCATAGGAGAAAGTGAGGACTGCAGATGCTGGAGATCAGAGCTGGAAATGTGTTGCTGGAAAAGCGCAGCAGGTCAGGCAGCATTCAAGGAGCAGGAGAGTCGACGTTTCGGGCATGAGCCCTGAAGAAGGGCTCATGGCTGAAACGTCGATTCTCCTGCTCCTTGGATGCTGCCTGACCTGCTGCGCTTTTCCAGCAACACATTTTCAGCTCTGGGATAAATTCATGTCCTGGTGTCGCATATCACTCACAGATCAGTTTATCGCTGAGCCAACAATACTGAGGGTTCAAGATGTTCATCCAATAACTTAAAATTAGTTTCACTAATTTTGGTGATAAGAGTAAAACAGGCAAAACTGGATTCACCTTCCATAATACACCCCTTCAAGTTTCTGTCTCCATTAATCTCATTGGAGACAAAAAATGGGCAGCAATACACAACAGACAGCCGATCCAATATTGCCTGTGTGAGACTAGTGCCAGCGGAAAATTGTCTCATTCCAGGATAGGAACTTGATGACCTGATGTAGCCTATTGGAATTTGAGTCCCATACTCGCTAGTGTAAGTGATTCTTAAAGAGTCTTTGGAATGGCTATTCAGTTTGAGCAGATTGGGATAAAGAATAAATGACAGCCTTGCTAGCAACATCCAATTCTAAGACTGAGTAGCAGTTACAAACAAGATCAGAATGGACAGTGTTCTCATGACTAAGTGAAAAGCTAACTGCTTGAGCCCAGTTAGGAGACATAGGCCTTAACCCGGTGTATTGCTGAGCTGTTGGCTTCTCCAGTTAATCTTGTCCATTTTCTATCTTGCTTAAAAATGTGTTGCTGGAAAAGTGCAGGTGGAAGGAGGTTAAGGTGAGAGCGATAGGCCGGAGAAGGGGTGGGGGCGGAGGGTTCCTAGGAATCACAAGGGATGAATGCAGATTTCTCCAGCTTTCTCATTTCCCTTTCCCCCACCTTTTCTCAGTCCCAACCCTCAGACTCAGCACCGCCTTCCTGACTTGCAATCTTCTTCCAGACCTCTCCGCCCCCATCCCCTCTCCAGCTTATCACCCTCACCAACCTCCTTCCACCTATCGTATTCCCAACGCTCCTCCCCCAAGTCCCTCCTCCCTACCTTTTATCTTAGCCTGCTTGGCACACCCTCCTCATTCCTGAAGAAGGGCTTATGCCCGAAACATCGATTCTCCTGCTCCTTGGATGCTGCCTGACCTGCTGTGCTTTTCCAGCAACACATTTTTAAGCTCTGATCTCCAGCATCTGCAGTCCTCACTTTCTCCCATTTTCTTTCTTGGTACTGGAAAGGGATTTTAAGGAAGGAAAATAATAAAGGTGCAATGTCTTAAAAACTACTTCGTTTTAAAAAATTTGCATAATCTATTCTCTTCATTTATTTAACTTTTTACAAAATTAACGTAAATGTGTTTGCATTATATTAACCCAATGAAGAAAATGCAAATCTAAAGAATAAATTCAAGTCAGCAGTTTCACTCTTTAAAAAAAGAACTGGGCTCACCTTATGTCATGGAGCTCTGAACCTGATCCTGTCACCAGCAGGAACTCCTCTTCTGACAAGTGGCTGATTGTTACCTCAGCATACACACGGCCCCTTTGTGTAAGCATATGACTGATGTTTATAGAGCCCACCTGTGGGAAATGACAGGGAGAATAAACAGGGGACACACGTTGCAAATGTCATATGAGTCATCTGCATGTTCTTGGAACTTCAACCCTTTAACAATATTTCATATTTTTAGCTATCCACCAAATTTTGGGGAATGATCACCAAAGCCAAACTGAGGAATCGTGGCACCCGCGGTGCAACAACGAGCTGGTGCCAGATTTGAGGTCAGGTGACAGAGACTCTTTCTAAAAAAACATTACTGGAGACTGAAGCTGGGTATGAGTAGTTTTCAATGATGGCATAACACACTGCTGAGAAACAGAAAGACAGCTTCAGTTGGAGCCTTGATTCCCAGCTCGATGCTCATGTGGGTACTGGAGGGGAAGCTATTGTCGGAATAGGCTCACTACAGTGGGAATGTAACCATATGAGGCACAGTCTCAGTGGCTACAGAGGAAAAGGGCCTGCGTGACTATATCCAATGTGGTGGCAAAGTTCAGACATTCACACTAAGCATTCAGAAGGTAAATGGTACATTGGCCTTTGTTGCAAGGAAAGTGGAGTACAAGAATTTTTTTTTAAAAGTCTTGTTGTAATTGGGCAAGGTATTGGTTAGACCACTTCTAACATACCAAATGTAGATTTAATCTCCTCATTTGCAGATGGATGTACTTGCATTGGGAAAAATACAGCAACGGTTCACCAAATTGGTCCCCAACATGAAGGGTTGTCCATTGATGTAAGGCTGTGTAAATTGGGTCTATATTCTCTCCAGTGTAGAAGAAGGAGAGGCAATCTCATTGTATAGTTGAAGCTTCTGAAAGGGGAGGTACTGAGAAATTGTTTCTGCTGCTCAGGAAATCTAAAATACAGTAGCACTGTCTCAGGATAAGAGGCTGACTATTTAAGACTGAGATGAGGGGGACCAAATAGTTGTTAATTGATGGAATGTTCTGCCTCAGGGAGTTATGAATATACAACATTTAATATATATAAGGCAAATATAGACTTTTAGTCTCCTGAGATCAGAGATGGGAAAAGTGGAGTTGAAACTGAAGGTCATCCATGATCGTGTTCAATTTCAGTACAAGCTTGGCAGGCTATATAACTTATGCCTGCTCCTATTTATATTCTTGGTTGAAAACGGATAACACATCACGGTTTCAGACACATAGAATGTCATTCGAGTTTTGGCCAAGAGCATTATGAGATGAAGGTCATGAGATGCTTAGTAATAACTCCTTCCAAATCTTGGAAAGGAAAATGGAGGTGGCATTTGAGGGCTTACGAGCTGAAATTAAGCAGCTGTAAATTATTTACTCTGTATTGGAAATCCACTTGTTACCTCCATAATGAAAAGTGTAAATGATGTGAGAGTCAATCAACCAGCATGATGTGCTATGATGTAAATTCCAAGCTTTCCTTTACCACTCATTCTATGAAATGGTGGTTTGGAATTCTATTACCTCAGGACATCCCACCTAAAACCTTGAAAAATATGCATTTACTTTGAAAATTATCATCTGTTTTTCATTTTTCCATTTAATACCAGCATATTCTTACCTTTGGAACAACATTTGCAATGAGGTGGTCCAGAAGTTTAACAGAGTCCTTTCCTTTCACAGTGAACTTTCCAAAGGGTGTTAGATCAAACACTCCTACTTTTTCCATGACCTGTTTACACTCTCTCCCAACTGGTTCAAACCAGTTTGTGCGACGAAAACTTGGCCTAGCACGATTGAATAAGTTTGTTAAATTAATCCTTTGTTATACAAAACAAAATCGCATTTTGCTTTTATTAATCATGATGCTCTTTTTTCCAGTCACCCTGTAGAAAGGTGTGATTTGAAACACTTCAATTAAATTGAAGCAGAACCAGAAGTGAGTTGCAGAGAATTATTCTGATGAGCATCTTGTCATGAATTGCAATCCACGGCCTGAGAAGGTGCTGGAAGTAGCTTCAATAATGTTAGCAAGAGGGAGTGATGGTGATGTAGTAAGAATGTTGCTGGGCTAGTGACCCAAAGGGCCAGGCTAGTATTCTGAGGATATGGGGTTCAAATCCCACCATTGCACTTTGTGACATTTAAGTTCAATCAATAATTCTGTCATATAATGTTAGTCTCAGCAAATGTCTGCATGACAATGACTATTGTTACAAACCCATCAAATTTACTTGCACACTGTGTAAGCTTCACTTCAAGAAAGAAACTCCCCCATTCCTTACCTGATCTGGCCCAGATGTGGCTCCAGACCTACAATACTGTGCTGTCGCTTAACTGCCCTCTGAGCTAGCCACACAGCTCAAGGACAATTAGGTATCACATCCAATTAAATTAAAGACTGATTTTAAAAAAAGGGAATTGAATAAATGCTTGAGTTTATGGGACAATGGGAAAGGAGCAAGGAAACTGGACTAGTCATTCAAAAGGCCATGAAAGCATAACGTGCGGAATAGCCAATAAAGAGAAGGACTTTGGAAAATATGGCCGTACATTTTTCACTAATAGATCACAATCATCAATATGACTCACTCTACTTGGTCCTTGCTAATTGTTGTTTTCTAATGGAGTGGCTGATGCTCTGGCAAGGTATTGAAGACCCATTCCCCATTCAGACTGGTGTCAATCAGGGCTGCGTCATCGCGCCAACACAGTTCTCGATCTATCTTGCTGCAGTGCTCACGTCACCGCTGACAAGTTCCCTACTGGAGTGTTGCTAACTTACAGAACCTGTGGGAAATTAGTCAACCTTCACCGCCTTCAAGTTGAAACCAAAGTCACCCCAACCAGTGTCATCGAGCTGCAGCAAGCAGATGCTTGCCTTTGTGCAATCTCAGAGGATGTACTCCGGACTATCATCAGCACCTTTATAGAGACAAATGAGAGCATGGGTCTCAAATGGAACATCTGCAAGGTAAAGGGAATAGTGGAGCAAACCCCTGAACATCAAGATCCACGGGGAGTCCTTAGATAACATTGACCACATCCAATACCTCAGGAGTGTCCTGTCAACCTAAGTAGCTATTAATGAAGAGATCCAGTATCACCTCCAGTGTGCTACTGCAGCCTTCGGCCGCCTGAAGAATCGGCCAATAACATCAGATTTGATGTCAAGATCATGGTATACAGAGCTGTGGTGATATTAAGGAAAAGTTTTGTTCTGATCTTGATGATGCGCTCAATGACATGCTAAAGGGTTTTTGTCAACTATCACTCTGTGAGGCATCAGCTGTGATCCTAATATCTGCAGTGGAACTATTTGGCAAATCAGGGTGGGAAAAGTGATCACAAATGACAAAGTATGTTCAACATGGTGTCACTATAAAAATAAATTCCCTAGTCTGCCAGGAAGACAAGTAATAAATACACGTAGAGGCATCATAGATCAAAGCATTGACACCTCCATGAAATGTCTTATTCGTCTGTGTCACTCTATCCATGCAGTGAGCTGGTCCACGGTGAACAGATTATCGACTTGTTCAATCCCTGATGGTCATTCACCTGATGCCAAGACATCGCAAGACCCAGAAGTCCAACAGGAAGATAATTAAAGCCTCAAAATCCCCTCCATCCCTCCTCTCCGATCTATCACCTTCACCCCCACCTTCATCCACCGATCGCATTCCCAGCTACCTTTTCCCGACAACCTCACTCCCCTCCCATTTATCTCTCAGCCCCCTTTACAACATCCATTTCAACTGCAGAACAGTAGCACACTCTCCAGGCTATCCCTCAACATCCTATGATAGAATCTCAAGGCAATTAGGGATGGGCTATATATGCTGGCCCACCCAGTGACATCTACATCCCACGAGTGAATAGAAAGCAACAGCATCAATGAGCACACTGTAACAAAAGAAAAACAACAAAGCTGACAGCTCCAATGGTTTTCCAGTTAAGATCATCAATACACAGTAGTCTTTTGCTCACCTCAAGACTTCATGCACTCATTCAATGAATTTGGGAGGAGGAAGAACTCCCCTTGACTATAGGAATATGACAACTGTAACTATTTTCAAAAAGGGAGATAATTCGAGAAAATCAAGACAATTCCCACATCCACAATAGGGAAAGTCCTCACACACCTCTCCTGAATTGCCTACCTGAGGAAATCTCCTCCAGGGACTCTGTTACTTAAGATCTTTCAGAAAAATTTCTGTCATGGCTTCTGTTAGCAAACAAATTCAAGAAAAATGTTAAGAACAACATCAAGAACTTTTAACTGCATCCATCAACCTGACCAAAGCATTGACTCAGTAGCTCATGAGGCTCTGTGGACTGTACTCCAAAGATTTAGATGTTCAAGATGTTCAAGCCCCCATTATGCGATTGATGATATGATTGCAATGCATTAGAGATCGGAAACAATCATCTTCCAAGTCCAGACTTGTGTTAAGCTCCCAAGCTATTTACAATCTACATATTAGGCTATTCATCTTAAAGATTAACTGCCCTCTGAAAACAGTACCAAAGACCACCTAGATGAATACACATTAACTTCAGTTGCCTCAGTGCAAAACTAAACTGCCTGCCATGGACATACATGATCTACTGTTCATGGATGAATGTGGTATCTTTGTCCACTCGGTAGTCTCAATTTCTTCGGGTTCTGCATACAAGAGACTGAGTCTGCCCTTGAATGTTGCCGAAACAAACCTCACAGTAACCCACACCTGTTCAGCCAAACGCTTCACCTCTCACATATGTTGAAGGAAAAGCTCTGGAATATTCGAGCACTTCCCCATCTTTGCAGCATCCTCCCTGAACAGGTCAGCATTGACGAGGATCTCCAGCAGCAGCACATCAGCTGCAATAGCTGAGACATCTACAAACCATCGGAGTGAGTGTTTAACGACAAAATCTTCCACAAGACAACAAGAATCCTAGTGTATGGAACAGCTATCGCCATCGCACTTTGATATTATTGCAGTGAGAGCAGAACTCTGAATCAGCAATACATGAGTGAGCCAGAGAAAGGGCTCCATCACATCCTCCAAATTGAAAGGGAGCATCTGCAAACATTCACGAGTGGCCTTATTTAAGCCAGCCCCACAGGAATTCAAGCAAAACTCCTGAAAAATCATCTCGGCTGAACTAGCCAGTGTGCCTGCTATGTCTCTCACAACATGAGAACTGTATCATCAACAGCACCCATATGGTAAGCCTTTGCCATACCTCCACTGTGTATATACTCCCTTAGGTTGGGTGACCACAATTGTACAAAGTACTCCACGTTAGCCTCAACAAAACCCAATATAATTACAGCAAGTTTTCCTTTGGCTTCCACTCCAATCCCATTACAATAAAGGCTGACATGTATTTGCTTCCTAATTGATTGTTATACCTGTACGCTAGCCTCCTGGATTTAAGATTAAGGACACGCACATCCCTCTGCATACTAACAGCTTAATTCTCATCTTTAAAAAAGAAGGGTGCTTTTCTAGTCTTCATGCTAAAATGAATAATTTCAAATTTCCTCACATGATACTCCACCTGTCATATCCTTGCCCATACACTTGTCTTGCCTGTATTCCTTAGTTGGAATGTTCTCCTCATGCAGGTTACTTTCCAGTCCAGCTTTGTGCTGGCAGCAAGCTTTGGTGTGTTGAAATTTGTTCCTTAATTAAAGTAGTTGATATAGATTGTAAGTCACCAAGGTTTAAGTATTGATCCTTGAGGCATTCCATTAGTTAGTCTGTCAACACAAAAATGACCCTTTATTCCTATACTTTGTTGTTTGTCTTTTAACCAATCCTCAATCCATACTATCTAGCCTCCTATCCCAAGAGACTTTTTCTTGCATAATGGGCGGTTGTGTGGCACCTTATTGAACCTGTTTTGAAAATCTAAATACACCAAATTCATTGATAGTTTCACACTCAAACAATTCTAATAGATTTGTCAAACACTATTGCTCTTTCACAGAACCACATTATCCCTGTCTAATATATACTGGGGGCATATTATGATTTACTAAGTGCACTGCTGCTCTGTCCTAAATAATAGACTCTAGTATTTTCTCAATTACTCATTTGCTCTGTCTTCTGTCTCCCTCTTTCTTTGAGCAATACGATATCATTTGCTAGTTTACAAGCTGCAGGGCTGTTTCACAGTCTCAGGAGTTTTTCAGGATCAGTATTAACATATCTGCAACTTATATCAACTTTTAGGATGTAAGTAATCAGGTGCAAGGGATTCACTTCCTGTGCTTATCCTCTGATTAACATAGTCTCTCTTACTTTCTCTCTTGCCTCCTTCCTAAATACAGTATCCTTTACAGTCACCGTTAGCTCGTGTTATGGGGCTGGAATTTAGTTCCTGCAAGGATGAAGCTGGTGGTCCTAGTTTGATCTCTACCCAATTTGAAGCCTGGTGCTTGTTTAGTGTCTTCATCTTCTTTCCTCTTCCTCTCACCAATATATCTCACTGTTTTCCTCTCCTCCCTCAGGATGAAATAACTGGATAATTTAAGAATGACAAACTATCTATATCCAAATGTTATTGAACACACTTTCAGTCCAGATTGTTACATTTTACGTGGGGGAGTCCCAGCTTAGTTTGTAACTCTAGGCTCATGAGCCCCAACCCCCTAACTATGAAAACTACTCCTGATCAGTCTCCAAAAAAAAAGATTTCTCTCTCTCTTCTTCTTTCATTCTTTCTGTCTCTTCCTCTTCTGCTTCTCTCTCTCTGACTTCCTCAGAGATCACAGTGCGTACATCCCTGCCTTGGAATAAAGCTGCAAACACACAAATGTGAAAAGAATAAATTTATAGCCTTAAAAGATCAGTCCAATATGTAATGTTTGAACCTCAGTCAAAGTTCATAATCACAGACTGTAGATATAAAGCAAGGAACAAACAAATGTAAAAACACCATCAAGACATAGCACTTCCTTTTATGTTATCTGATACCAAGTAGGGAGAATAATTTTAAATATTTCCCTTTCCCATATCACTTGACTCCTTGATGGAATTCAGTTCTACAAGCATGAGGTTCCTTACCTGAGGGGCCGTTGTTCAGACCTGAGCCAAAAGTCACTGTTGGCAGTTTGTTCATTCACTACCTATATCTAAGGCCCCCGTGCATCTCACTGGATAGAGATCAGAGTTAAGGAATCTGGCCAACATCCTTCCTTCTTCATCCACTGGAACTGGTTCCCCTAATGTAATCAATTAGTTCAACAAAGTTTGGGAATTGAATCTAACCCCACCATCATCTAGACAGATCAACAGCTCATTAAATGAACTGAACGATTGGAAGGTACATTGCTTTGTGCTGACTGACAAGGCACAGTGAGGGAATTATCAGAAACACAGCAACCTGCAGATTGGGTTCCTAACTCCATAAAGAATGAATAGGGATGATTTTTGGCAATATGTTCACAAGCTAAAAAACCTCAGGAGTGACCAAGCCTAGGACTTTAGGATTCTCTTGTGGTGCTGTGATAGTGTCCCTACCTTTGAGCCAGGAGGCCTGGAGTTCAATATTCACTTGTTCTAGAGGTGTGTAATAGCATCGCTGAACAGATTGATTCAGAAATACCCAAGATTGAGACTTCAGCAAAAGCATAGGTTAATTCCGCAGCTAGTGTATGGTTTCACCCTGGTAATGGAGCTGTAGAATGAGTTAGCTGGACACTCATTATGGGGGTGACTGCCAGTAAGGATGCTGCAAGCCCCATTAAGGAGGGCATACACAAGTTTGGTGGTTGGCTTGTCAAAATACACTCTCTTAATAGTGACTAACCATTTAAGAGCAAACATGGCGTCGAAGTGTGTTACAAGCATTTCTTAAAGTGGTACTCACCATTTCATGTTACCTTGTTGCTGAGGATGCCCAGAATACAGATTCTCTGGGACACTTTGGTAAGATTTCATGAATAGTCTATCAGTATTTATTTCAGAAAATCTTTGAGGGATTCGTGTAAGAAGAGTAAATGATAAGCAAAGCTATTTATTGAGCACCTGCAAGAAGTTGCCAAGAAAAGGGGACTGGTTGGCATCCTGCAAGGGATTGTCTCCTGTTTTGGAAGACACATGGAAGAAGCACATGAAGCTAGTGCTAACTGCTACAATGCACAGAACTCACCTCCAGCTGGTTGGCAACTCTCATGGGCTGGCATTGCCACCCCAGCTTACTGGATCTGCTGTTGTCCATTTGAGTGTCACTGTTCCCCTCAGAAGGGGCATCAATAAAGAAGGCAACCAGCCAGCAGCAAGCTACACAATGGTAGCTGCCAGACTGACTGCCTTGCTTCTACCTTCCCTTATTGCGGTCAAGGTGGGAGGGGGCCCTTAAATGGTTACTAGTTGCACATTTAAATACCTCAACTGGCTCAAAGATTGGTGTGTTACCAGATCCCTTACCCGTCCACTGGAACAGGGAGGCACGTTGGGTTGAGCAAGGTGGCGGTGGGCTAGGCACCCGTCTTATTCTTTAAGACCCCCAAACCCCCCTCCAATTCCAACTGGGAACAGGGGAGGCATAAAGTTCACCTCATAGTTTCTGTCAAACGTTATGAATGACAGCTAGCTCAAGCATGCTCCCAAATGTGAGTCAGTGATTTCATGAAATGCCACAATATTGTCACATCATTGATCACATTTACTGTTGTTAGTGCACTAGCAACAAAACAGGAACGACAATATTTCCTGCCTTCCAGCCAGTGACAAGCCATCCTTCCAAACTCCTGCTTAAAACATCTTAAAGAAAGCTGACCCTGTCAAACTCTCTAGGTCATCACCAGGTCACTCAAATGGATTAAGTGGCGCTGCCAGAAAAGAAAGAACTAGCCAAAACTTTCAAAATTAATATATATACTTCTCTCTGCTTCAAAAGCAGAATTGCAAAAATCAGTAACATCTCGCAGTTTATAGTACTCTCAAAATAAATAAATATATGTTTGAAATTAATTTACTGTCAAAATTTTCTTTCAGTTTTCTAATTACATGTTATTTTTAGGACAATATTAAATTTTTTATTAACATTATTTAAAAATTAATGCTGTAACTATTAAGTCATGCATGTGCATGCAGCCAGTAAATGTGGGCTTTATGATATTCAAATGATTTTCGATATAGAATTTTCAGGGGGATTTTGAGATGTGATTTTCACTGTCTGCTCCCTGTCCTTAAAGATAGACATGTAGGAGGCTGGAAGAACACAGCAAGCCAGGCAGCATCAGGTGGTGGAATAGTCAACGTTTTGGGAGTAACCCTTCTTCAGGACTGGGGGTAGTGAGGGGTGTAGGGTGGTGAGGTAGAGATAGGTGAACACAAGTAGAGGGTATGGTCTGGTTGGTCGATGGGAGGAATGAGTCTGGTTGATGGCTGGGAGGAATCAATGTTGACTCCTCTGGGCTGTAGGCTACCGAGGTGCAAAATGGGGTGTCGTTCCTCCACTTTGTGATCTGATTCGCTGTGGCAATGGAGGAGGCTAAGGATGGTCATGTCAGAAAGGGAGTGGGAAGTTGAATAAAAATGGGCCATGACGGGAGGTCAGGATGGTCCCTGCGGGCCCAGCTGAGATCCTCGGCGAAATATTCCTTTAGTTTATGTTCGGTCTCCCTGATGTAGAGAAGACCATATCGGAAGCACTGGATAGAGTAAACTTGGTTGGAGGAGAGACAGGTGAACCTCTGTCTCACCTGGAAGGACTGTTTGGGGCCCTGGATGGAAATGAGGGGAGTGGTGTACCAGCAGGTTTTGCATATTTTCCAGTTGCAGGGGAATGTACTGGGGGTTTGTGGGAGGGGTGGGGGGGTTGGCATGAACCAAGGATTGGTGAAGGAAACAGTCCTTGCAGAAGGCAGAGAAAATGTTCTTGGTTGTGGTGTCAAATTGGAGATGGCGTGAAGTGTTTAAGGATGATGCGTTGGATGCAGAGACTGGTGGGACAGTATGTGAGGACAAGGGGGACTCTGTCTTTATTGTGTTTAGTGGAGAGGTTTAGAGCAGTGGAATTGGGAAAGGTGGCAGAGCGGTGAAGGACTGTCTGGATGACAGAGGGAGGAAAAGCACATTGTTCAAAATAGGTGGACATCTGGGATGCTTGGGAGTGGAATGTCTCCTCGTCCGAGCAGATGCAGCGGAGGTGGAGGAATTGGGAGAATGGGTTGGAGTTCTTGCCCATCGTTAAATGTGCTTGAGAACTAGCACCTCTTGAACGACTGTAATCTATGCACATTAATAAACTCAAAACGTTGGCAGGGACAGAGTTGCAGAAATTGATGTACAACAAACCTTGTTTTAACCGGCACCTTAATCAACCAACACTCTAGATAAATACACAAAAATTATATACCTCAGATACTGTGATCTACCGTGATGGCTGAGTAGTTATGATGTAAATTCCTCGCATTACATTGCGTATTGTTACACTGATTTTAAGAGGTTTGTTGATGCTTTTACATCAACATTTTTGAGACATGCCTCGAATCTTCGCTTGTTCAGGGTTCACCATAGTTCGGCATAACTCTTGAGTATCCGAAACATTTGATCAACTGGTCCCCTAGGTGCCAGTTAATACAAAGTTTGCTGTATTTCCAAAGTTTGCAAGTGAGGACAACGTGTGACTTGGAAGGGAGCTTGCAGATGTTGGTATTCCCATACGCCATTGACCTTCTTGTTAAAGGTGGCAAAAATCATGAGATCTGAAGGTGTTTTTGAGGGACTCTTAACGAGTTCTATATGATACTGAGATATGTAAAGTTCACATGAACAAAGCGATTTTGAGATGGACTAATGGCTTTCTAGTCACATGTGGTTTACTATTTCAGTAACACTTCTTCACAATGTTTGATTTTACCTGTATCCAGTGTCATCTCCAGGTTTGTAGAACCAGTGTGGCTGTTCCCAGCCGGCATGGAACCCCATGGATCCTTTGGTTTTCAAGGTTTCATATATTCCACTTACTCTTTCTGTTGGTCTTCCCGCAAACCTCTCTTCTTTGGGATATCCAACTTAAGTGAAGAAAACCAAAGTCAGGGAATTTGTAAATGCAACTACCATTCAGCCCCTAATGACAATCATTGTCTACCTTTTAAATTCTAACAGAAGGCCATGGACCAGAGATGTTACCAATGATGCCCTTTCTCCATTGATACTGCCTCACTTGCCTTGTGTTTCCAGCATTTTCTAGTTTCCTTTTAAATTTTCAGCATTTGCTCCTTTTGTAAATGACCTCAAATTACACAACCCTCTCCCCTCAGTTTGTCGTTTAGAGTCTCCTTCCTGCAGTGAATCTTGTCGATAGGGCTCACTGATTCCTACTAAGCATTGGCGGTGGAGGGAGTGAATACTCGTGGATGTGGTGCCAATCACGTAGGCTGCTATGTCCTGGAAATTGTCAAGCTTCTTGAGTGTTGTTGGGCCTGCACTCAACCAGGGGAGTATTCCATCATACTCCTGACTTGTACATTGCAGATGATGGACATGCCTTAGGGAATCAGGAGCTGAGTTACTTTCTGCAGTATTCCTAGCCTCTGATCTGCTATTGTAGACACTCTATTTATGTAGCAAGTCTAATTCTGTTTCTGTCAGTGGTAATCCCCAGAATGTTTATAATGGCAGATTCAGTGATGGTAGCACCATTAAATGACAAGGGGTGATGGTGACAATGTCTACTATTCAAGATCATCATTGCCTAACATTTGTGTGGCACTAATGTTACTTGCCACTTGATAGACCGAGTCTGTATATTGCTCAGATCTTATTGTTCTTGAATATGGACTGCTTCAGTATCTGAAGAGTGGCGAACTTGTGTAGTCATCAGTGAACATCCCCACTCTGATCTTATGATGGAGAAGAGGTCATTGATGAGACAGCTGAAGATGGCTTGGCCTAGGACACTACCCAGAGGAACTCCTGCAGTTATCCTGGAGCTAAGATGACTGACCCTGCAACAACCACAGCCATACACCTCTGTGCCAGGTATGACTCCAACTTGCAGAGAGTTTGCCCCGATAATCTTTGTTTTTCCTTGATGCCCACGCTCAGCTGAATACAGCCTTGATGTCACAGGCTGTCACTCTCATCTCACCCATTAAATTTAGCTCTTTTGTTCATTTTTGAAGCTGTAATGAGGTCCAAGCTGAGTGGCCCTGGCAGAACTCAAAATGGGCATCAATGGGCAGGTTATTGCTGAGAGGTGCTGTTTGATAGCACGGTTCAAGACACCTTGCATCACTTTACTGATAATCGAGAGTAGATTAATTTAGTGGCAGTTAGCTGGATTGGATTTGTTCTGCTTTTTGTGTATAGGGCATCTCTGGGCAACTTTCCATACTGTCAGGCAGGTTAAAGTGTTGTAGCTGTACTAGAACAGCTTGGCTAGGGGAGCAGCATGTTCTGGAGCACAAGTCTTCAGTACTATTGCAAGAATGTTGTCGGGACCATAGTCTATGCAGAATCCAGTACCTCCAACCATTTCTTGATTACACCTGGAGTGAATTGAATTGGCTGAAAACTGGTATCTGTTATGCTGGAGGGATGGTTCAGGAGAAAGGAATGCTGAAGGAATCATTCACTCGGCACGTCTGGCTAAAGATTGCTATGACTGCTTCAACCTTATCCTTTGCATCGGTTTGCTGGGCTATTCCAAATTTGTGGACGGAGATATTTGTGGACCCGCCTCTTCCAGCGAGTTGTTTAATTATCTACCACCTTTCACAATTGGATGCGGCAGTACTGCAGAGCTTAGGTTTGATCCATTGGTTATGGGATTGCTTAGATCTATCAAATACTGCTTATGCTGTTTCACATGAAAGTAGTCCTGCCTAGGGCACTACCCTGAGGAACTCTTGCAGAGATGTCATGGAGCTGAGATGATTGACCTCCAACAATCACGGCCATCTTCCTATGGGCCAGGTATGACTCAAAACAGCAGAGGTTTTGTCTCCAATACCCATTGACTGAGCTAAACATCGTTAGACTCTTCTTTCAGAGAGATTGTCATCATGAAACTCAATCTTCTCACACAAAACATTCTTGCCAATGTGAGATAATGAGAACCTAACCACTCCCACCTGTCAAATTCTCAGGGAGTATACAAACATATGAATTAGTGGGTGTAGGCCATCCAGCCCCTCAAGTTTGGTCTGCTATTCAACAGGATCATCGTTAATCTGATTGTAACCTCAATCTGAATTAGTAACTCCTTCTAATCTTTCACTCTATTCTTAACAAGAATCCACTCAATTCTGCTTTAAAACTATCCAAGGACTACATTTCAGGAAGAGAGTTCCAAAGACTTAGGACCCTCTGAGAGAAACAAATATCACCAAATCTCTGTATTACATTGACAACACTGACCCCTAGTTGTAGATGCTCCTATAAGAGGTATCATCCTCTCCATATCCAAGCCCCTTCAGAATTCTATTTCTTGCAATTAATTCACCTCTTGCTCTTCTGAACTCCAGTGGACTCTTAGCCTGCCGGATATTTCCTTCTAAGATAAACCACCTTTTCCAGGTACTAATCCAGTAAACCTTATTTGAATTTCCTCCAATACATTTACATTTTTCCTTAAATAATGTTGCAAAGATTGTGCCCAGCATTCCAGATGTGGTCTCACTAGTGCCCTGTATAACTGAAGGATAACCTCCCTATTTTTATATTCAATTCTCCTTGCAAAAATGGTAACATACTATTTTTCCTAAAGTATCTACTGCCCTTGTTCTTCTCGATGGTAGAGGAGATAGATTGAGAAGGCGCTGGTGAATCGCTGCAGTGGATGTTGAAGATGGTAAACACTGCTGCTACAGGGGGAGGGAGTGAGTATTTGTGAATGTGGTGATAATCAAGCAGGTTGCTTTGTTCTGGTTATTTTCTCAGCTTCTTGAATGTTGTTGGAGTTGCACTCATCCAGGCAAGTGGACAGTAGTCTATCACACTCCTGATTTGTGCCTTGTGGATGGTGGGCAGATCTTGGGGAGTCAGGACGTGAGTTACTTGCTGTAGGATTCTGACATGCTTTACACGCCACAATACCTAGTTCAGTTCAGTAACTAGTCTATGATACCCCCATGATGTTGAAAATGGGGAATTCAGTGATTGATTAAAGTCTCCTGTAGAATGTCATTCTTGCCATTGTTAAAACTATCCACACAAAAAAGCCAACTTGTTTGTAAAACTTTTTTGCTGTGAAATGAGGGTTTGAGATATAAAATAGGTTGGATCGGCTGGGGCTGTTTCACTGGAGTGTAGGAGGTGGAAGGGTGACCCTATAGAAGTTTATAAAATAATGAGGGGCACAGATAAGGTGAAGAGCAAAGGGCTTCTCACTAGGGTGGGGAGTTCAAAACTAGAGGGCCTAATTTTAAGGTGAGAGGAGAAAGATTTTAGAAAAGGCATGAGGGGCAACTTTTTTACACAGAGTGGTTAGTGTGTGGAATGAACTGCCAGAGGAAGTGGTGGATGCGGGTGCAGTTAGAACATTTAAAAGGCATTTGGACAAGTCTGTGCATAGGAAAGGTTTGGAGGGATATGGGTCAAACGCAGGCAAGTGGGACTAGTTTAGTTTGGGAACATGGTCAGCATGGACTGGTTGGATCAAATGGTCTGTTTCCACGCTGCATGATGAAATGACTCTATGATGAAGTAAGTAATTGACACGTATTATAGGAAAAGCTGCTGAACACTCCTGTTTTAATGACATTTTCATAGGTTTGACAATGGTAAGATAGACCCTTTAGTAAGATGGGGAAAAGTAAGGACTGCAGATGCTGGAGACCAGAGTTGAAATATGTGGTGCTGGAAAAACACAACAGGCCAGGCAGCATCCGAGGAGCAGGAGAATCGACATTTCAGGCATAAGCCCTTCTTCAGGAGAAGAAGGGCTTATGCCCAAAACGTTGATTCTTCTGCTCCTCGGATGCTGCCTGGCCTGCTGTGTTTTCCCAGCACCACACTTTTCAAACCTTTAGTAAGATAGACTGCTTCCATAGTGAGCTAATAGCATGATACCACATTACTGAAACACCATGAAGGAATTAACTTCATAAACTTGTCTGTTTGTTACAGAATGGCAGTAACATCAAGTAGGCCTCCAAAATGGAATAACAATATCTTTGTTAATCTGCAATTCTCAAGTTTTTCTCACAGTTTAAATGACTGTTAAGAGTAAAGATTGTCTACAGGAGAACAAATTATGTAACAATTCCAACTGAACTTCGAGATCAAATAAAAATATATAACTCTTTCACTTAAAAACTATACATTTTCTTTCAATTCAAACACTCTTCTTATTGTAACCTGTTCCATTTGCTTGCTAGTACACGTGTATGTTGCATAATCTAAGCAGAATTTGAAACAAATTATTGAATGTTGATATATTGATTAAAGTACACTCAATTCCCCCCAGTCCTTCTTACCAGCATTGTTGAACCCATATGATTCTCTTGCTTTAGCCAATGAGAATTTGGTTGTTGTCCATTTTCCAAAGCGATTGGGATCAAGTTCAATGAGGTCAAAATCGGGTTCCCCATCCATAATCCAGTCACTAAGATATTTTCCAATCCCACCTGCATGAATGATTCCATATCTGAAAATACATTAAAACAGAAGAGAAGTCTACAGCGGCTTTTGCTAGAATGAGTTACAATGGTTTTCCATCTTAGTTTCTGCCAACAAACTGGTTTTTTTTTGCAGATAATTCCAGCAATGGAAGTGATGACATTCTATAGAAGATTGACCTAGACATGGCTAATGTTAATCAATCACTGGTGTTAAGATTATAACAATTATATTTTAGGTCTAAACTATTCAGCTGGAATTCTAAACTATTTAAACCGTAAGCATGAATGGTGTCCAGTTAACTTGTGGAGGAGGTACATTGACGTGATCGCAAGCGCTAACCCTACAGAGTATTTGGGAACCAGATACCTAAATAGCACACCGGGCAGATCAGACTGATGAAATGTTCTGTCACTAATTATAAGCACCTTACTTTAGGAAAGACATCAATGATTTAGAGATAATGTATTGGAAATTAACTAAAGAGCCAGACATATGTGGGGCTTCTATTACATAGAGATATGAGAGAAGGTAATTCTCCAAAAACAAATAAATTCAAGATTAATTTGATAGAAGTTTAATATTTTTCATTTAATATTCAGCATTTATTATGAGGTACTGTAGCAAAATGGTTGTGTTAATTAGTTATCCAGAGTTCCAGTCTAATGATGTGGAGACATGATTCGTGGGTAGGCATTTGTGGTGTGATAATGACACTGGACAAATGCACTGGAGACACAGGTTAAAATCACAGCATGACAATGTACTATACAATGGCACAGCAAGCCACACAGTTGTATCATACAATCATACAAATCGGAGCTCAATTAGTGCAATTGGTCCCTTAAACCTTCTGTGCTATTCAGAAAGAATATGTTTGATCGGATTATTCCACATTCCTATCTGTACCTGATATTTCTGACCCCCTTGCATATCAAGAATCGATCTCCTGTTGCTTTAAATATTTTCACAGACTGTGCTTCCACCATCTTTTCAGGAAGCAGGTGCCACAGACTCAGGGCCCTCTGAGAAATAAACATTTTACATAGAACATTACAGTGCAGAACAGGTGCTTCGGCCCTCAATGTTGCACCAATCTGTGAAATTAATCTGATGCCCCTCTAACCTACATCATTCCGTTATTATTCATTTGTATGACCAATGTCCATTTAAATGTCCTTAACGTTGGTGAGTCTACTACTGTTGCAGGCAGGCTGTTCTGCGCCCCGAGTATTCTCTGAGCAAAGAAACTACCCCTGATATCTGTCCTAAATCTATCACCCCTCAATTTAAAGCTATGTCGACTCATGTTAGCCTTTACCATCCGAGGAAAAAGGCTTTCACTGTCCATCCTAACTAACCCTCTGATTATCTTATACATCTCAATTAAGTCACCTCTCAACCTTCTCTCCAACGAAAAAAGCCTCAGTTCCCTCACTCTTTCCTCATAAGACATTCCTTCCATTAAGGCAACACTCTAGTAAATCTCCTCTGAAGCCTTTCCAAAGCTTCCACATCCTTCCAATAATGCGGTGACCAGGACTGTGTGCAATACTCCAGATGCAGCCTTACCAGTGTCTTGTACAGCTGAAGCATACCTCATGGCTCCGAAACTCAATCCCCCTACCAATAAACGCCAACACAGCATATGCCTTCTTAACAACCCTATCAACCTGGGTGGCAACTTTCAGGGATTTATGCACCTGAACACTGAGATCTCTCTGTTCATCTACCCTGCCAAGAATTTTACCATTAGTCCAGTACTCTGCATTCCTGTCATTTCTTCTGAAGTGAACTACCTCACACTTTTCTGCATTAAACTCCATTTGCCACTTCTCCGCCCACCTCTGCATTTTATCTATGTTCCTCTGTAACCCACAACATCCTTTGGCACTATCCACAACTCTGCCTACCTTAGTGTCATCCGCAAATTTACTAACCCATCCTTTTACGCCCACATTCAGATCATTTATAAAATGATAAATAGCAGTCGCCCCAAAACAGATCCTTGTAACACACCACTGGTAACTGACCTCCAGGATAAACACTCCTCATCAATCCCCACCCTCTGTCTTCTTTCAGCTAGCCAATTTCTGCTCTAGCTCATCTCTACTTTAAATTGTTAACTCCTGATTTAAGGTGTCCTACATGCCAGGAGAAAGTGAGGACTGCAGATGCTGGAGATCACATCCTGAAGAAGGGCTCATGCCTGAAGCGTCGACTCTCCTGCTCCTTGGATGCTGCCTGACCTGCTGCGCTTTTCCAGCAACACATTTTCTGTCCTACATGTCAGACTGGTCAAAAAAGTAAAAACCGATGGGGTACAGAAATTAGAGCCAAAATTGGCTTAGTAACAGAAAATAAATGGTAATGGCTGACGGCTGCCCTTGCAAATGTGTTCGGACCCCTGGTGTTTGTTTTATACATTAACAATTTGGACTTGAATATGGGGGGCACAATTGGGAAATTTGCGGACAATACAAAATTGGCTACTTAGTAGATAGTGCAGGGGATACCTGTAAGCTCCAAAATGGTATAGATGGGTTGTGTAGTGGGCAGGAAAGTAGCAATGGCAGATAGAGATCAACTCTAATAAGCGTGAGGTAGTGCATTTAGGGAGGTCAAACTGTCAAAGGGAATACACAATAAACGGGAATATACTGAAACAGGTAGGTGAAGTAAGAGATCTTGGTGTACAAGTGTACAGGTTCCTAAAGGTATCAGTACAGGTAGATAAGGCTGTAAAGAAAGCAAATGGAATGCTCTCCTTTATTGGCAGAGGTATAGAATACAAAGTGGGGATACAACGATGAAAGTGTATAAGACATTGGTGAGGCCACAACTGGAGTGCTGTGTAGCGTTCTGGTCACTAAATTACAAGGAGGATGTAATAACTCTTGAGCGAGTGTAGAAAAGATTTTCTAGAATGGTCGAAGGTGTTGTAACAAGAATTGTAGCTACGATGAGAGATTGGAGAGGTTGGGGCTGTTTTCCTTGGAACAGAGAAGGCTGCTGGATGTTATGATTGAGATGTACAAAATTGTGAGGGGTAGAGATAGAGTAGACAGGAGGAACCCATGTCCATTGGCAGAGAGTTCAAAAGCCAGGGCGATAGATTCAAGCTAAGAGGCAGAGGAGTAGACTGGACGTGAGGATGCACAGGGTGGTGGGTGTCTGGAGTTCACTGCTTGTGTTACTGGTGGAGGCAAAGGCCCTAAATTCTTTCACGAAGTACTTGAATCTGCATTTATGGGCCGTGTGCAGGAAGATAGGATTAGAAAAGGCATCTGGGTGTTTTCAGTCAGTGTGGACAAGATAGGCTGAATGGTCCTCTTCTGTACTGTATCATTTCTATAGTTCTATTTTAAACAGTGGTTAAATTCTCCCACAGGAGTAAACATCCCTTCCACATCCACCCTGTTAAGACCTGCTGCAACTCTATGTTTCAGCCATGTTGCCTGCTTCTAAACCCCAGCACACACAAATCTAGTCTCAGCAACCTTTCCTTATAAGGTCACCTGAGCATTCGGTAAACTGCATCCAATGCTTTTACGACCTCCCTTAAAGAAGGAGATCAACGCAGGAGTGTGGTGCTGATAGTGTGGTAAAGCAAGTTGTTTTGTGAGGAAAGGTTGAACAGGCAAGGCTTATATCCACTGGATGGAAGTGAGGGCTGCAGATGCTGGAGATTAGAGTCGAGAGTGTGGTGCTGGTAAAGCACAGCAGGTCCGGCAGCATCCGAGGAGTAGGAGAATCGACGTTTCAAGCAAAAAGCCCTTCGTCAGAGGGCTTTTGACCAAAATGTTGCTTTTCCTGCTCCTCGGATGCTGCCTGACCTGCTGTGCTTTTCCAGCATCACACTGTCGACTTATATCCACTGGTGTTTATAAGAGCAATAGCATGGCTCATCAGGACTTTTTCTGACTTCTGAGGGTTCTTGTTGTTAACACAAGCTGCTATAGTTTGTAAAAGGCTGAAGTGGCACAGCCAATCCACTGTTGGGTCACTTTATCAATGGTATGTTTTTGAGAGTGGTGTTTGCCAGGGTTTGGAAATGCTCAGCGGATTCCAAAGTCTCTCCGTCAGCATGTGTGGTTGAACAGATACAGTTTAATATGAGCTTTATTTTGACAAAATTCAAGGAGAGGCGCAGGCTCTTGTTTGAAGAATTGAAGAGATTGGGAGTGCACTGCAATCATCTGTAAACCACAGATCATAAATAATTGCAATAGGCAATTTACTTTTGACACAAAGTCACCAAGAATAAAGTAGGTAAAAACAATGACTGCAGATGCTGGAAACCAGATTCTGGATTAGAATGGTGCTGGAAAAGCACAGCAATTCAGACAGCATCCGAGGAGCAGTAAAATCAACGTTTCAGGCAAAAGCCCTTCACCAGGAATACAGGCAGAGTGCCTGAAGGGTGGAGAGATAAATGAGAGGAAGTGGGGGTGGGGAGCAAGTAGCATAGAGTACAATAGGGTAATGGGGGCGGGGATGAAGGTGATAGGTCAGGGAGGAGGGTGGGGGAAGGTAGCAAAGAATATGAAGGTGATTTTCCTGCTCCTTGGATGCTGTCTGAACTGCTGTGCTTTTCCAGCACCACTTTAATCCAACAAGGATAAAGGGTTTTCCATCCATGCAACATTTAGTACTCACACCAGGAGGCAGTTTATGAGGCGAGTAGCCATTTTAACTGATAGTAGTCATTTGTAAATAGCATGGGGCCATCACACAAACCTGTTCATCACATCTGGGATTGTGAAGGCAACATTTTTTCCACATACGACTGTTGCAGTTATGCACAATGCCGTATAATGCAAATATTGAAATGAGCTGAAAGGAAATAGCTAATGTAAAAAAAACTCAACCCTCCCCTGAACGTATCTCTTGTCTTTCCCATTCATGTCAGGAATTCCCTGGTGAAGGATAAGTTGACAGCAAACATTCACTAGCCTTCTCACTTGAGTTCAGGAATCAAACACCCTCTTCAGTAAATATGTATGTATATCTATTCAGTCAGAAATATGTATTTAAGAATCATGTCACTCAGTACAAATTGCCTGGACCTGTGAAAGCAGTCTGCTGTTAAATCAAGATAAATAGAGATATGCTTGACGGTTGATATATACCTTCCTGTTCAAAGCTTCAAAATGCAAAGCTTCCTGAAGGTCTTACTCTACAAGTTTCAATTCTTTCCTTGCATATCGGGCAAGCTGAGATTAGCATGCCATTCTATCTTATCAAGATTGTCAATCTATGCTTCAGAAATTTCTCATTTTTCGACGTAAGATTGACTGCAATTTTGACTTCAACCAATTTGGCCTCTAATTCTTCCATTTCAGTTGTTCCTTTCTGCTGATCTCAGAGCAAGTTCACCTCTGTTGTTTGTCTCATGGTTGACTAAGTCATTTGACGTATTCAGGTTTCAACAGGAGACTGACTGGGCTCAAATTGATGGAAGGCAGGAGTCAAAATCATCTGGACCTCACACCGATGAAGATCTATGGACCTGGTGACTGCCCAATCAATCAAAACAAAGAATACTTAACACATAGTGACAGATCTAGGAGCTCAAATCCAGAACAGCTATTATAAGTTGCCCCTACTCATTACCAGGCAGGAACTAATAATTGCCCCATTGAAGATGTGCCAGGATTTTACAGAAACAGAAAATTGCCCTCGTTGTATCTGCAGTCATGGATGAATGATTGAAACAATTGATGATGCCACTTGAAAAAGAACAGAAAATTGTACCTACCCAAAGCCAATAGCCACCCAGTAGTTCCGCACACCTTGGAATGGTCCAGCCAAAGGAAGAATGTCTGGGCTGTATGTGATAGGTCCTGATATGATATTAATTATGTCTGCTTTTTTCAAGACTGGGACCATCTCCATAGCATTTTCAACATGGTCCATGATTCTATCCAAATCTGATTCAAAAAGCTCCTTGCCAAATCCTGAAACAGACCATGATATAAACCTTGAGTTAATAAACTGCCTGGATTGTGGTGATTCTGGCACGTGATTAGTGCCAGAGAGAAGGCCAAATGCTGCCAAATGACATGCAGTTTATATATTCTCAGATTGATGGATCCCAGCAGTAAGTAACCCTCTAAAATGCCTACCAATACATTGTTAAATCAGGGTCACTACAATTGACAGTGGACCTCAGCTGGTTTGATTTAAGGTTGCCAGCTCAGAATACCTGGATGTTAGATTAGATTAGATTAGATGATTAGATTACTTACAGTGTGGAAACAGGCCCTTCGGCCCAACAAGTCCACACCGACCTGCCGAAGCGCACCGACCCCTACATTTACCCCTTACCTAACACTACGGGCAATTTAGCATGGCCAATTCACCTGACCCGCACATCTTTGGACCATGGGAGGAAACCGGAGCACCCGGAGGAAACCCATGCAGACACGGGGAGAATGTGCAAACTCCACACAGTCAGTCGCCTGAGGCAGGAATTGAACCCGGGTCTCTGGCGCTGTGAGGCAGCAGTGCTAACCACTGTGCCACTGTGCCGCCCACAAATCAAATTTTCCACCAGGAGTCTGCATGGAACTGTGTGTAAAATTCAAGTGGATAAGTGAAATATGGCTGCATCCTGACTTGGAAATATATCACCATTTCTTCTGCATCGCTGAGTCAAAATTATGGAACTCCTTATTCACTCTATCCCAAATCCACCAAGCACCATTTTTAAATAAGAATTAGCTGTGTTGAACTTGATCTTCTTTTGTAATCATTGATTTGAAGACACACTTGCCATTTCAATTTCAATGCAAATTGCACAATGTCATCATGAGTGGCATTGAAGAAATCCTTCACCATCCTTTACAAGTCTCTCCTAAATACATACAGCTGAATGTACAGTACAGCTCTGGGCTGGATGCTGGATAAGTGCAATGTACATGAAGTTTGTGCCACCTGCCTAGACCTGAGAAAGTCGATAGTGGGTTGGGCCCTTGTTGCATCTTTGCACTGGCACATGTCCCTGTTAGACCTTACATTGTGGATGGAAGCAGAATTACCACTGCAGGCCAGAGTCATGGGACTGAGTGACTGAAGAGTTTGTTCTGAAATGCAACCAAAAGTATTCTTCAACAAAAAAATCTTGGGCAGTCAGCAAAAGAAAAGGTGCATGCCACTTTCATGGTATCCAATTTATTCCTACTTGTCTTCCACCACTACCCCTGGATTTCACCAGTTTCCTCATCACTCTTCCCCCCACCTCATCCCAGATCCAATCCTCCATCTTGGCACCACCCTCTTGAAGCGTCCTACCTGTCCATTTTCCTTCCCACCTATCTGCTCCACCCTCCGCTCTGACCTATCACCATCACCATCATCCCCCACCAGCATCCACCTATCGCTTTCCCAGCTACCTCCCCCCCAGGACCAACCCGCCCTCCTATTTATCTTGCAGCCCCTTCCCCCCCCAACATTCCTCATGAAGGGCTTATGCCTGAAACTGTGGTTCTCCTGCTCCTCGGATGCTGCCTGACCTGCTGTGCTTTTCCAGCGCCACACTTTTCGCCTCTCATCTCCAGCTTCTGCAGTCCTCACTTTCTCCCATTACCACTGGAGTCCTGTAAAGATTTATTATTATTTTGTTCCATTTTCGACTAGACTCTGCCCATAGCTACATTATCCAAAGACATCACGTCATGTTTCATATATGCTCTGATAGCAGCAAGCTCCAGCTCACTTTACCAACACTATGACCCCTTCACGACCTCTGTGTTGCCTCACATCCACAGAATTACAAAAATGTAGAAAACATGAGCATGAGTAGGCCATTCAGCCTTCTGAGCCTGCTCCTCCATTCATTATGATCATGATGATCATCCAACTCAGTAGACTGTTCCTGCTTTCCCCCACATCCTTTGATACCATTAGGTCCAAGTGCTATATCCAACACCTTCTTGTAATCAGACAATGTTTTGGTCTCAATCATCTTTGTTGGCAGTGAATTCTACAGGCTCACTGCTCTCTGGCTGAAGAAATTTCTCATAATCGAGTCCTGGATTAGACATCACTTCCTCCAATGAAAGACTTTGAAGCCACTGTTCTCAGTAGCCATGACAAACTCTGTTCCCAGTTTTGAATGAAGTAGACATGGTTCACATTATATCAGGTCATACCATATACCACACCACAGTGAGTTCATCTTTCTCCCTAGACTCTAGTTTAACAGGCTGTTTGCAGCCTGGGTGTCCTATCCACCCCGATGCTGAGCTTCCAAGTCCACATCCTCTCCATCACAAAGGCCAATCACTTTCACCTCTGTGACATGTGTGTGCCATTATTGCCTTAGCCCCGCTGCCACTGAAACCTTCATCGACACTTACACTGCATCCTAGCTCACCTTTTACGGCTGGCACCCCACCCCACTCAACCCTACAGCTCTTCCTAACCCAGTCTCTCCAATCCTCCAGGTCTAACCTCCCTTCCCAATCTCTCAATTCCACCTCTCCCCATACCCCTGACCCTCAGGTGTTAAATGGCTGTGGGGTTACAGGACAGGAAATCCTTGTACTTGATAAATTTGAAAACTGCTTGAAATGGACCTAGCTTGATCATAATGGTCAAGTGTTGTCCTTTGTTCAAGGCACTATACAGTGATCTCATTTGCAGACAAAGAAGAGAAGGTACCGAGGATAGTTCCTTGAAGTAATCCAGAGGCAGCAGTATGTAGCAAGAAAGAAAAATTATTGCTGTAAATGGGTTTAGTTTGATTAGATTGTTTAAGTATGGAAGAAAGTGAACAAAATCTTATTGTACTGGAACAAATGAGGAGAAATGTTGGAAGAGAGAAATGAAGTTGTTCAAGATCATGGTTACATGGATGCTGAGCAAAATGAGCTGAGATAATATAATTTGAGTGGCCAGATACAACCACTTATCAAGATGCAAGTATTTGTTCAACATCAGAGGGAGAAATGGAGCTGGAGTGAAAGAAGTGATCTCAGTAACAACACAGTCTGTGGAAAAGGCTCATTTTAAGTTGCAAAGCGTGTGTCAGTTCTGTGTTTCATGATTCACCCAATGAGGTAGCCAGGCTGATAGTCAGAGGAACGTAGATATTAGTGATGGCCAAAATAAATTGCTTTGATTTTGCCAATATTAAAATTCCAGGAAGTTGGGACATAGAAGGAGGATTATAAACTAAACCTAGTGTCATATGTGTGAGAGCTGACACTGTGGTCTTTTTTTAACAATGAACTGCCAGAGGAAGTGGTGGAGGCAGGGACCAAAGAGCAGGGGCCAAATTAGCATTTCAAAGTTGCAACTGAATGACTTGACAGAGGCGGTGGTGTTGTGGCTTAATAATCCAGAAATTGAGGCTAATGCTCCAAGGACTCTGGTTCAAATCA
Source organism: Hemiscyllium ocellatum (assembly GCF_020745735.1). Taxonomy (NCBI): domain Eukaryota; kingdom Metazoa; phylum Chordata; class Chondrichthyes; order Orectolobiformes; family Hemiscylliidae; genus Hemiscyllium; species Hemiscyllium ocellatum. The sequence continues at coordinate 34,988,414 of NC_083402.1, read as the reverse complement.
GACCTGTGGCAGCTTGAGAAATTTATATTCAATCAATAACAATTTCCTTCCTTTTAGGAAAGAAATCTGCTATCCTCACCTGTTCTAGCCTACAGGTGATTCCAGATCCGCAACAATCAGCTGACCACTATAACGGGCTAGAAAGTCACCGTAGGAGAAAGTGAGGACTGCAGATGCTGGAGATCAGAGCTTAAAAATGTGTTGCTAGAAAAGCTGAGCAGGTCAGGCAGCATCAAAGGAACAGGAAAATCAACGTTTCGGGCATAAGCCCTTCTTCTTCCTTATGCCCGAAACGTCGATTCTCCTGCTCCTTTGATGCTGCCCGACCTGCTGTGCTTTTCCAGCAACACATTTTTAAGCTCCAGAAAGTCACCGTATTCAAGGGTAATGAGGATGGGCAGTGAGTACTGGCCTTGCCAGTGACACCGACCTCCCATGAGAGAAGTGACAAAATTACTTGAGTTTAAATGGGAATGATGGAGGTACTTAAGCTGTGAGCTGTCAGGTAACCAAACTGAGGTGTGATCAGGCAACTACTGGAGGCAAATGCCAAAGATTTGATCTTGTAAGGATCAAGGAGGATCAGGAATGATCCTGTCATGCCTCACTAGAAACCTTTTGGTCTCTGCTATTACATTAATGCTTTAAGAGCAGTGTTGCTTTAAGAGCTCCATATGCAAATAGATGAAGGACAACGATGTCGTCATGTTACCAGTGGCTACAGACACGCTGCATTGCAGCATAGTACGCCAAAGATATTTCTAGAAATTACTCTGTACTGTATGTTTTTGTTTTAGGAGGAAACAAACCCACAAGAAATCTGATACAGAACCCACCTGTCTCCACACTACATATGGATTCCACTTGTTACACAATCCTTCAGCCCTGATCATACATTGGGCTTCCTAATTCCGAACCCTTACCTGGACCCAATGTGCAGTCTGTGACCCTGCCATGTGTCAGGTTGGCAGCCAGCACTGACAGGACGTCAGGCCTTGTGACTGGCTGGATGCTGGAGATAGTCTGGGTAGGCTGAAGGTTTCCCTCAACTGCCTAACAAAGTCTTCCTGCTCCCTACAGCCCATGAGGAACACTTATCTTGATCAGCAGCAGCTCCTGTCTTCCACTTGCTGTCAAGTTTCCCAAATCCCTTTTCACAGAAAGACGCTTAGATGCCCCCATTATCTCATAAGGGCACATGTGCAGTGAGTTAAGGTCACATTGTTCAGATTTCACTCCCATCTCTGAAGCCCTTCCTGCCTGTCTAAGTGGGGTTTAATACCAAGACCACAGAAATGAAGAAGTAGACTTCGTTTCCACTTTCAAAGCAAAAACAATTATATATTGTTCACTATAAGCAGCATTAGCATTTTCATTATGATTTGTGCAGAGAACATATTCTCCTTTATTCAGATTTCCTGTAAAAATGTGTAAATACTTGCATAAAATACAACACAAATCAGATTCTTTTAAATGAAATTCCAATCTCCTCCTTGTACCTGGTGGGACGCCATCTGTTAACCAAGACTCCTGTATCTTCATTTTCTCCTGAACTTCATAGGGACCAAACAGCAGACCATCACGTTCCTGCCGTAAGTAATATGAACCTTCCAAATCACGAAGAACAGGAAGTTCTTGTTTCAGTGACTTCACCTCTGGAATTGTTGCGGTGATGACATATTGATGATGAACAGGGATAAGGGGATGCTCCAAACCAATCATTTTTCCAATTTCACAGGCCCAGAATCCTGCAGCAAACACAACAGGTACAATGAGGCTTATCCACTCCTTCACCAGAACCAACTTGGTAATAAAATTTGAGGAAGCAAACAAGAGTCCACTTCCAGAGGAGCTTAGCTCACAATGGATACTTATGTACTTTCAAATCAAAAACAAGCTTCAAAACCATATTACTAACATTTATGAAATTGCATTTTGTAGTTTTAAATCATGTTAAATCTCCATTATCATTAACAGAGAAGCGAAAGAGCAGCAAAAACACACACAAATATAAGAGTAGAATGAAACAGAAAACAAAAAAAACCCCTGATTTTCAACTCATTTGTTGAAGAAGTGGAAGTGAAAATGATTATTTGTAGGGAAGTTAGATAAGCATAATTGATAGATAGTGATGTGAGACAGATAAAAGCTGCTCCAGGATGAAAAATCTCATTGATTAGAGTTGTTTGGTAACCTGTAGTATCTCCACAGTACTAGGAGGAAGGTTGAGGGCATATGAACAGGAGCAGACCATTCAAGCCCCTAGAGCCTGGTATACCATTCAATGAGCTCACGATTGATCTGTAACCTAACCCGGATTTGCTACTTTAGCTCTATATCCGCTAATCTTTTGACTGACAAAAATCTATTGATCTCAAGTTTTAAATTATTTATTAATGCTTGCTGATACCTGTGAGAGATAGAGCCCCATTTTCTATCACCATTTGCTTAAGACATGATCCTAACTTCTCTCTTGAACGGACTGGCTCTAATTTTAACATTATGTCCACTTATCTTAATAGAGACTGAACAGCAGAAAATATTCATCTCTAACTACACAGTCCCTTTAGTTATTTTATGAAGCCAGAGGCAATAACTTAAAGGGGCTGATTTTGTGCACAGTTTGCACAAATTCTCCTGGGTCACTTTCAGAGAATGTTCCTAATTGTAAAACAATTGGTGTTAATCGTGAATTTTTGCACAAGCATCCTTCATTTTTAAGTTTATTAATAGTGCTTGGTCTTCATTTGATGTTCTTTGCAATGGTCTCTGGCTTCTTAACTAGCTTTCGTACTTTATAGGAATGTTACAGTACAGAAGGGGGCCTTTTCGTACTTTCTGTCTGCTCTGACTCCCCAGATGTGCATCTACACTTACTGCTGTTCTCCTGCCTTTTACCCTTACCTTTGTAGATTTTGTTTAATTTAATAATTATCTAATGCCCCCTTGAATGCCTCAACTGAACCTGACTCCACCACATTTCCAAATGGTGCATTCCAGACCCAAACTACTCATTGTGTGAAGAAGATTTTTCTCCTAACACATTTGCAAATCAGTTTAAATCTGTGTCCTCTCATTCTTGATCCTTTTAGAAGTGGGGACAGTGTCTCCCTATGCACTCTGTCCAGCCCCTTTGAAGACTTCAATCAGATCTTCTGTTAGCCTTCATCTCCATAAGAACAATCCCAATCTCTCTAATCCACCTTCATAACGGACGTTTCTCATTCCTGCACACTCTCCAACGTGTTCATATCATTCCTATGGTGTGGCACCTAAAACTTTATACAATATTCCAGGTGAGATCTAACAAGTATCTTATACAAGTTCAGCATAACCTCCTTGCTCTTGTACTCTGTAGCTCTAATAATAAAACCCAGGATACTGCATGCTTTATTATTTGCTTATCACTTATACCACTTATCCTACCACATTCCAGGATCAGTGCACTTATACAGCCAGATCCTCTGTTCTTGCACCCTTCAGTATCATAGCCCTTATTATATATTGTCTATCCATGTTCTTCTATCAAAATGCTTCACCTCACACTTCTCTGCATTGAACTTCACCTGCCACTTATCCACCCACTGCACCAATATGTCCATGTCCTTTTGAAGTTCGACACTGTCCTCCTTGCAGTTTACCATATTTCCAAGTTTCATATCATGTGCAAACTTTGAAATCATTCCTTGTGCACAAAAATCATTTTTCCTGAAATAATTATTAACATATATCAGAAAAACTCAATTAGTTTTATGTTATCTCTCGCTGCGAATTGTCAACCATGATTGTTCTATTTAGAGCTTTTTTGTTGAGCTTTTGGCTCTTATGAATATATACTGGTTCCTCTTTAAGCTCAATGTCTAACTCACATTGATCCCATGTATTTTCATCTCCTAATAGTTTTGACCAGTTTGTTGTAGTTAGTATTTGTCATATTCTTTTAAAGTTAGCCTTAAGCAATATCTAAAATCTGTGACATTTCACCTTTCCAAACCATTGTTTTCAATCGTTTTATAGTCATTATTAGAGAAACATTTACTTACTGTAGATTATTAACTATGTCTGGCTCAATACTAAATTAAATATGTCTTGCCTCTTGTTTGTTTCAGAAAACAAATGTTCTATTAAACTGCTGTGAATGGAATCAAGAAATCCATTATCTTTCTGCCTTGAGTTCCTTTGCTCCTCCTCATTTATTTGACAATTAGAGTCTACAAGCAAAAGAGTTCTGCTTTTACTACAAACTACTCGATTCTCTAAATTATATTATTTTATTGCTGCTATCAGAATGCCGATAGCCAATTCCCAATACACTCTCTTCAACCTCACTTCTAACTTCTGACTATTATCTTTTTATTACATCTTTTCTTCCGAAAGTGTAATCATCAATAAGGCTATCCTCAATTTCTTCCCACTTCTCTAAGCTTTCCAAAAGTTGGCATGGGAGATAGAAAAACAGTAAATGGGTGGAGAAGGCATCAAAAACAAATCTCAGCATCAAGTATTGTTAAAAATGCAGAATTGAATGCACATAGCATTCACCACATGAGAGGTGAACCAATGACCCACAAAAATAAAGTGGGCATTACTTCAGTACCATTATGAAGATTCGGTTGCAAGGTGACCAAGGCTGCAAGGTGATTATTCAAGAATGTTTAAAATTGAGAAATGGCAGGAAAAAAACATAAGAGTTTGAGTAACGCTGATAATAAGGGGTGAGATCAGTACATTAGTATTTATAAAAGAAATGTAATATTAGTATTTATAAAAGAAATGTAATATTGGAGAAATGAATGGGGACTGAAAATTGATAGATCTGTGAGATCTGATTATCCTTATGCTAGAGTGTTGAAAAAGGTGTCTGTGGAGACAATAGGTGCATTGGTGATCACTTTTCAAACTTTTACAAATACTGGAATGATGCCTGCAGATTGGTAGGTAACGAATGTAACTTCACTAATTAAGAAAGCAAGAGAGAAGACAGAGAATTACAGACCTATTAGCCCGACATTAATAATATGAAAATATTAACATCTATTATGAAGGATTTATTAACTGAATACTTAGAAAAATATGATCTGATTGGCAGATTTAGCAATGATTTATGAAAAGGAAATCATGTTAAACAGATTGGTTTGAATTTTTCCAGGATGTTACTAGCAGAGTGGATAAGGAAGAACCGGTGGATATGGGAATATCACCACCTTCTGATGATCTGGACCCCTGGGTGGGGGGAGGGGGGGGGGTCTCTCAGTTCCATAATCGGTCAATAAACACACCTGTAAATGACTCTTCATCAATCACACAAGTGATTGTTTATTCTTGGATTTGGCAGGGTCGGTAGACTCCGATCAGCCCAGAAGTATGAGTACTCCTAGACCACCAAAAGAATCCGACAACTTACTGAGTTTGCATAGGGTTTATATGCATTGTTCATAGTCAGATATGGAGCATGATCGTATAGTAACAACCAATCAAATCGCGTGAGGTCCTCATGCAGTTTTGCCTTAGCTTATCACGATTTCTTGCAAACAATCTGTTCTTAGAATTGTAGTTGTCCTGCTGTGTGCTTAGAGTTAAACCGTTACTTCTGCAATTAATTGTATCTACATCAGTTTGCGGTTTCTTGTTTCTGTCTGGTTCAGTGCAATTTAACAATGCAGAAACCATTTTGTGCAGCTCCTTCAGCCATTGTGTCCTACCTCCCAGATGCCCACATCCTCATTTCAAATTCCCCTCCAAGCCACTCACCATCCTGACTTGGAATATATCACCATTCCTTCACTGTTGCTGGGTCAACATCCTGGAATTTCCTCCCTAATGGCATTGTGGGTCAACTCAAAGAAGGTGGACTGCAGTGGTTCAAGGAGGCAGCTCACCATCACCAAAGGCACCTGGAGACAGGCAATAATCCTGGCCCAGCCAGTGATGCCCACATCCCACAAAAATGAATAACTAAAATAATGTAGTCTATCGGGATTGTCAGCAGGCTAACATTCCACAAAGGAAGTAAGTAAACAAAATTAGAATTGGAAAAGGAGGTAATATACTAGTATGAAGTGATGTTAGGGAAAAAAGGTGGGAATAAATTGTCATTCTCAGTTTAGCAGGCAATGACTAGTTAGGCACCTGGTTAAGATCTATGCTTAGACCCTAGCTATTCACAATCTATGATCAATGACTTAGAAGTTGGAACCTTTTGTAATACTTCCAAGTTTGCAAACCACAATGGGTATGTATGTTGTAAGAAGGAGACAAAATGTCTAAAGGGGCAGCGTATCCTTAAAGATAATATGTAGCTGCAGCACACACAAGGTAAATGGTATCACAAGAACATTTGAGTACAGGATTAAAGATGTTGTGTTAGGGTGGTTAATCTATGGAATTCTCTACCTCAGAGGGTTACGGAAGTTCAGTCATTGAGGATATTTAAGACACGAATGAATAGATTTATAGATTCTAATGGATAAAGGAATAGGAGTGTGAGAAAATGGCGTCTGCAGATCACCAGGCATAGTCTGTTCCAACAGTGGAACAGACTAGGACAGCAGAATGGATTACTCCTGCTCCTATGTTCTGAATATACAGAAAGTTTAACTCCCAATCCTGAGCAACGTACAGCCAAGTCTCAATAGTGGCTAAATTTCATATTCTCTGGCAGCAAATACATTAAGAGCTAAGAATCCAAACTTAACTTCAAAATATGTTCAATTAAAGAGACAGCTGGTCTCTTCTATTAATTGTCAAAAATATTTAAATGGGATTTACTGAACACAACAAAACCCTTGTATTATTAAAATCTAATTTTAGATTTTACTATGCCCAAAAACAAAGCAACCAACAAAATAATATCATTTTCAAGGGAACGAAGACCTGAACTGGGAAAGGACAAAAATTAAGGGTCCAGAAGAACACAGAGCCCTGTACAGAGGCAACTGTTTATTTTGTGAAACAGCAGCTTGCTTGGACAGTTTTAAAAAGGAAGATGCTTGTTCATCAACTTCAACACAAACAGCACGACATAAATTCATGGGAATCAATAACAGCCGGCAGTGCCTTATGGCTGGTTGGATGAAGATTCTGGAATCTTCTCACAGCAGAAAGAAATAGACAATAGACAACAAAAGATTACTTTCCCCCACATTTTTGCTGCTGTTTTGTTACAAATGCAACAAATATAACAAGCAGAATTTTACATTTTTTTGGAGCGATGTCTGGAGAGTTTCTGAGATTTCTGAGTTTTCTGGAAGGATCCAGCCTAATGAAGTTTCTCGTTGTATCTCACCCAACTCACTTCACGCATGATCTAGCCATCCCTACGGTAACCCCGACATCTGATTCTGGTCCCATCTCACCACCTGCTGTTCCCAAAACAACTCGTTGCTCAGCAGATATCCTGGCATTGACTCGCATCATGCACTCACTCCATCTTTAAAGGTCTGATGGGCACCAGATGAGCACTGACTTTCCGAAGCTGCCCTGTTGATTCAAAGACTGATTATTAACATGTCGAAAGAGGGGAGGATCATGCCAGGATTTTCAAACAAGGACCTGGAGGTCCTGCTGGAGGGGCTGGTGCAGAGGAGAGGTCTTCTCCTCAAAAGGACTGGCAGAGAAGGCAGTACCACAAGGTGCTGGTAGCTTGGTCCCAGGTTACCATCTGGGTCAGTGCCTGTCCATAGTCCCAAAAGGGATGACCAGAAGTGCTCTGCTGTACCAGGGTGGGTGCAACAGTCTTCTCTCTGCAAACTCACTCTATCTCTGCTGTCGCACCTACCTCCCAGCAACACTCTCACCGATGTCGGAAACATCTTCCCTCGCCCACTTTCACTGCCCCCCCCCACCCCTAGCACCACTAACTGTGCATGCCCTCCACTCTGCCTCCTCACTCCTTCACCACTCTCAACTCCCTCACAAAGCACTAACCCTACACTCCCTCTGCATTGCCCCTTCACTTCCTCACCCACTATCACCACCCGCCAAACAACACTAACTCTCCACTCCCTCTACTCTACCTCTCACTCCCTCAAAAGACTTCCACCACTTGCACCAAGACTAACAGCAATGCCAGCCACTTTCATTGCACTCAGTCCCTCTTCTTCTCTCATTAGAGGAGAAGACAATACATCAAAGAGCAGAGCAAGGCCCTATGGGTGGAGGGGTGCCCAACATCAGGCTCCTCAACCCTAATGTGAGAAGAGGATCCTGACCCTCATGGGAGATGCAGGGGTTGTTCCTTTAGGAATGCTGAGACATCATATCTCATCAACTGAGTAAGTACCATTCTGTACTCCACTGCAACTCTCACAGGAACTCCAGTGTCAGTGTCAACCATTGCACACCACTGCTAACTACTGACTAAAACACCTTCTCTCTTTCTTGTGCTAAAAAGTACAGCCAACACCTCACCTACAGCCAACACCTCACCATCTGTGGAGAAATGCTCACTTTACCGAAAGGACAAAAGCACTGAGGCATCAGGGAAGCATTGGTAAGGCTGCCCTCCTGCATCCACCAGTAGCACAGATACTGACACCACAGTGGGTACACTAGGCTTTGGGAGTGTAGGAGCACACTGTGGCGAGCAACACATTGCAACATCTCCATGAGGAAATGCTCCAGGCTGCTGCCACTTGGAGAAGTACCAGAGACTAGGTACCTGCTCAGCCCTGGGGCAAGAGATGTTCCTGTGGTGTCAGCAGCCAGGGTCTTTGTCCACCAGAACAGGGAGGGACAGGAACGGCCGATGGGGATGTGAACAGTAATGGTCCTCATTGTGCAGAGACTGCAGCAGTCATGTGGTGGTTGCCATAGAGTGCCAAGTCTAGCCCTTTCAGAGTCTGCTGGAGAGGCACACATGCCTACTCTCCACTGCCCCCAGCCACTGGTACTCAGGACTGAAGGCAAGGTACAAGGGATGGGGAATCTGGTCATCATTCCAGGTGACACTTAGTCACAAACAGCCAGGAGACAACCAGGCAGAGGAAGAGCCACACGCAGCCTCTTCCACAGTCTCCAGTGGGTCAATGCAGAGGTGGCCAGGCCTTCTACTTCCACCCTGCTCGCCCCACTCTGACCACTCAAAGTTCAAGTCAAGAACACTCAACTTGTCTCTGGCAAGAAGACCGTTGTTATATCAGGTACATCCAGGCACAAGTGTCCCTGGGATCTTCCAACCAAACTTCCAGGGCTAACGGGTTGCACTGCCAGGCAGATTCCCTGCCCCACAGCTGGAACCAGGGTGTAAGAAGGAGAGAATGGAAAAAACTTATCAAGGGCATGTTATTGGCAAGGATAACAGTACAGGATAAGTTTTTTTTACCCTTTTTTATTAATGCCACTGATTTCACCAGAGATCTCATTGTTTGTTTTTCAGTGTAACTCTTGCATTCCTTCATGGCCTCAGGCAATATTTCTTGGATGGAGGCCTATGCTGAGAGCCTGCTGTATCATCTGAAAACAGGAGGAACAAAGTTTACACATGGTATTGTGTGCTGCTGACAGGTCAGGCCCTCCTCATACAATATGCCGATTTTTTGCAACCTCTGTATCCAAGCTGTCTCTGTTCAGCAATGGCTGCAGCAGTGAGTGCAGACCGTGGCAGATGTGTGAGATGCAATCCTGCTGCCATGCCTGTCATGTTATACTGGTGGCTGCAATGAAGTCACAGACACTGTGCGCACAGAAGGCATCAGATAACAATGCCTGGCAGCTGACCTGCAATGCGACAGTCCCATGCAGTGGTGAACTTACAATGGTAACTCACACACTGGAAATTCCACACATTGTCAAACTTGTTTTCCTGTGTATTTTTATGCCATTTGCAAAGTTGCCAACCATGCATTCACACCCGTCATCCAAATCATTTGTGTAAAGAGTTAAGTCTCTTGCACTTAACTAGTTATAGATTCCATAACCATAGTTATCCCAACCTCCTTATTGCAGCATTCCCCAATGACAGACTGACTGACCTAGAGTTACTTGCTTTCTGTGTCCTTCCTTTATTGAGTAGAGGAATTAAGTTTGCAATTTTTCAATTCACTGCAACCATTTCAGAATTCATAAGAGTACAACTAATGTATTCACTATCTCTGCAGCCACATTGTTTAAGACATTTGGGTACAGGCCATCAGGTCCAGGGGACTTAGAGTCATAGAGTCATAGAGATGTACAGCATGGAAACAGACCCTTCGGTCCAACCCATCCATGACTTGATCGGCCTTTTATCCCAAATGGTTTCCTAACGCTTTTTATCGAGTGTGTGTGATAGCTTTAACTTCCTCTCTCCTTTTGTCTATTGGTTTTTCACTATCCTGGGATATTTTTTCTGTCTTGCACTGTGAGGAACAGATACAAAAAAATTTGGTCAAAGTTTTTGACATCTCTTTGATGCCTGTTATGAATCCCATAGTCTCACTAAGGAACCAATGTTCACTTTAGTTTTTTTATGTACTTTCCCAAGCTTTTATTGTCTGTTTTCATATTTCTTGCCAGTGTTCTCTTACAATTTTCTGTGCCATTTTATCCTCTTCATCCTTTGCTGGTTTTGAGAATGTTCCCAATATTTGAGCTGCCACTACTTTTTTGTCATATTATAAATCTTTTCTTTAAAGTTGATACCATCTTTAACTTCTTTGATGAGCTATGGATGGTGCATCCTTCCTGCGGAGAATAGCAGCAACCTCAACAAATGGTTTCTTGACCTCATAAAGACCTTGTGCTCTGTTAACCCGGATGGATCGTACAGCATCCTCTTTAAACCTGTCTCCCTGCAGGAATTCATCACCATCGTGTACCTGCAGCATGGCAGCATGCAAGCCATGGTACTCATGGAAACATGTCCAGCATAGAGCCAAGATGTGAGCAAACTGGAGTCAACCAAGGCTGCCTCATCACACCAATGCTCTTCCCCATCTGCTTGGCCAGTGCAGTCTGCCTCATGTCTATGAAGCTCCCACTGGACTGCAGCCGCACCTCAATCTCTTCAATTGCCAATTGTTACATGCAGTTGGCATTACCTCCAGTCCAAAACTTTTCTCTGAACTGCAGACGAAACTTGTGTATTTCTACAGTCATGAGCCAAGCTCCAAAATATCATCAATGCATCATAAAAGAATGGACTTGAGGCTAAACACCCAGAAGTCTTATACCAGCCTGGTCCACCATACAAAGTTGCCTCAAAATTGTCATGATCCATAGTGATCACCAGACAATGTGGATCAATTGCAAACCTTGAGAATGCCTTTTCAGCAAAGGCAGATATCGATGATGACATCTAACATCACCTCAGCACAGCCTTTGGCCATCTAAGAAACAGACTGCTTGATGGCAAAGACCTCAGACTTGGCACCAACCTCATAATTGACTGGGCATCAGAGCTGGCAGCCATCCCCTGTATGCTTCAAAGACATGGACAACATATGGTAAACACTTCAAATACCTTGAGAAATATCAGCAGCAACGCTTCCACAGAATCGTCTAAATCTACTGGCAGGATAGGCACTCCAACATCAGCTTCCAGGCTCAGGCCAATATGCCCTGTATTGAGGCACTGGTTACAGTCAATCAGTTGCATAGGGAAGGTCACAGCCTCTGCATGCCTACACGGGGCTTCCCAAAACAAGTTATCTACTCTGACCTCTGACATGGCAAGTAGTTACTAGGATGGCAGAGGAAATGCTTCAACAATATCACCAAAGTTTCCCAGAAGAAATGTAATATTCCCACCAGCTGGTGCACTTCAACTCCATGCTCCTAATCCATGGCCACTCTGGTGCAGATCATCAGCCTGATCCTATACCTGGCCAATGTTGCCATAAACAGGTTCAGGCATTGTGCTGTTGAAGGGCTTACTCTGTCTGAATGCCTGTCCCTCTTTCCCTGTTATATCCATGCCTTGATATCCTTGGGTAGGAAGCTTGCATTGCCACTGGCACAGTGGAGGCCTTCTATGACAATTGGACAACACAAAAGCTGCTGTAGTGCATAATTCATCTCCAACATGGCACATCAATTTGAGTTTTGCTCATTTAAATTCTGTACATTTGATTTCTGTGACAGTGCCTCTTTAAGGAGCTCACACCCTTTAATCTGTTCATTTGGTTTAATCTGATTTCATTTGATCTCATTGGATGAAACTGTTTTTGAAGCCTCATGGGAATCTAGACCAAACTAGTGAAGAAGCATCAGTGAAGGTGCCAACTATTTCAAGCATTTCCAGCACACCCCGGACAGAGGGCAAGTACACACAGTGTGCAAAAACTTGTGTATCCTAACCAGCCTGCCCCCAGACCCCACCCCACATCCCCCAACAAAACCTCTCCCTCCCTCTTACTCCAGCCCTCTTCAAATACCATCTCTTCCAGCAACGTCAAGGCACGGAACTGCAGCATTGGACTGTTCAGGTATCTCACATACCACACTTTAGAGCTGAAAAAAGTCATTTTTTATATTGAATGGTTGCCTGAGAAGAATATGACTCATCTCATAAAGTACTTCTTTCTCAACGGAATCTACCTTTGTTGACAATTTTGATATATTTCCTTGAGTATCCGCCTCTGTTTCTCTTCCCTTTTCACCATTTTTTTCATTCCACTTGCTACTTATACCCAGGTGAATGCCTTTTTTTAAGTTTAAGACTCCAGTTTAAGACCCACATTTCTCACTCTCCAACTGAGGATTAAGTATTCAGATCACTTTTACCAACAGGATCAATTCTTATGAGGTCATTAATTTGTCTTGCTGCATTACACCTTATCAATTCCGGAACAGTTTTCCTGCGGTTGGTTCCAAAATGCACCAATTTTGGAATCTGTAGTTGTTTAGTGGTAAAGTCACTGGTCCTGTAATTCTGGACAGCAGGCTAACGTTCTGAGGACACAAGTGCAAACATCACCACAGCAAATGGTGAAATTTGAATTCAATAAAAATTGTGAATAAAAAGTTAGTCTAATGGAAACCATGTAACCACTGTGATTGTCGTAAACGCCCATCTGGTTCACTAATAGTCTTTCTGAAAGGAAATCTGCCTCCTCACCTGGTCTGTCTTACATGTGACTTCAGAACCATAACAATATGGTAGACTCTTAGTTAACTTCTGGGCAAATAGGAAAAACAATAAACTCTAGCCTAGCCAGAAATGCTCACATTCTGTGAATGAATTAAAAATCCTCTATGAACTCCTTTGTCATGCTTTCTTGGTTTGAGTTAGTCACCCCCAGCTAGTTGAAGTCTGAATGAGCAGGTTGATGCGGACCTGGAAATAGATTTCTCAGAGTTTAACCACTTATGAGCAATACATCAAATCTGTTCTGCAGTCCCACCCGATTCAGTTGTGAATGTTGTTGGACAATCAAGCAACTAACTGGAGGAGAAGGCTCTGTAAACATACCTGGTATCAATTAGGTGGGAATCCAGCACAAAGTACAAAGGTGAAGCAGCAAAGGCCATCTTTAGCCAGAAAGGCCGATCCATCTTGGCCTCTTCCTGAGAATTGCTGCTTTCCAATCAGTTGATCAAGGGATTGGAATCCCCATCCATCCCAGAGGTGTATCCCAGCATACCTGGTTAAAATAACTGCTCACAGATGCCAGTTTACTGCCAATTGGATTCATTCGTGTGATATCAAGAAACAGCTGAAGAAACGGGATACTTTCAGGTTATGGGCCCTGACAATTTCCTGGCAGTGGGTCACTCACTGACCATCCTTGGACACAAGTTTTATGAGCTTCTAAATAATGAACTATTTTAAATAATCAATTTTGTCTGAATGTAGAGTTTCAGGCTACAGCTTTGCAAAGGTGAAAATGTGTTGCTGGAAAAGCGCAGCAGGTCAAGCAGCATCCAAGGAACAGGAGATTCGACGTTTCGGGCATAAGCCCTTCTTCCTGAAGAAGGGCTTATTCCCGAAACGTCGAATCTCCTGTTCCTTGGATGCTGCCTGACCTGCTGCGCTTTTCCAGCAACACATTTAGAGCTTTGCAAAACCGAATATATATCAGAGCCTCCTGGTTTCAGTATACTTGGGAACTATAATTGAATTAATTTCTCGAGTTATTATATTCTTTCATGTACTTATACAAACTAGTGAGTTAACACAACTATTCCTATCCAAAATAAACAAAGCAATTAAGACCCTACTGCCAGCAACTTTCAAATTGCATTAATTCAAATGTATAATAGCCTTGTGGCTGATACCAGCAAATTCCAATTAAACATAAACATTATAAGTAGTGAGAACTGTCAGATGTAGAGCACGGACTGTCAGATGTAGAGCACAGACACAAAGTGTAACCCTACAACTTATCCAGGGATCTTGTGGGGCTGATATGGGAACCACCCAAATGCATCAATATAATGAGATATGGCCAATTTTAACAGGCAGCCTTCACTGTCAGGTAAAAACAATGACTGCAGATGCTGGAAACCAGGTTCTGGATTAGTGGTGCTGGAAGAGCACAGCAGTTCAGGCAGCATCCAACCTGTCAGGTGATGGCGTGCAGAACAGCCAATTCCATCACCAATGGGCTATGCAATCAATGGCGGAGTTGCCGAGGCAAAAGATTTAATAAGAGATGAGAAAATGTCCAGCAACACGCTGAGCAAGGCATCAGGAGCTAACAAATCAATTAAGTTCCTCTAGCATCGCTCCAAGGATCTGGATTTGGTGCAGGAACAGATTCAGGCGCGGCGATGTAAGTGAAATTTTCCCCGAATTACATTTCATAGAATCATAGAAACCCTGCGGCGAAGAAAGAGGCCATTCGGTTTTTTGAGTCTGCATCAACCCTCCGAACAGCATCCCACCCAGATCCAACCCTCACCCCATCCCCATAACCCTGCGTAGGGTTTTTAACCATGGTTCACTCACCTAGCCTGCACATCCCTGGAAACCAGGGGCAATCTTTAGCACAGCCAACGACCTAACCTACACATCTGTGCACCATGGGAGGAAACCATTTCATCCAAATATTATTTATTCAACCCCTTTAACAAATATTGTGCTGTGATGGATGGCAAATATTTGTAGGTTAGAAACCTCACGGTGAGTGATTCTGAAAGTTGTCAAGGTAAATGGAAAAACGTCATAATATCAGGATCTACTATGGGACACTCTCCTGACTAGGTGATCAAAACAACAATCTTATTCCAAACTTTACATCAGATTATGCATCAGATTATAAGCTAGTTTCCCTTGTCAATTCATGATTTTTTATAGGAAAATGAAATAGTTAATGAAATTCTTTAATGGGATTGTGACATTACAGTTACCAGCAGATATCATTTTACCTGGAAGTGTATACCAAGGCACACAGTGAAGTTTAATCATCCGTCTCTAAATGGATTGTTTCTGTTTACACAGACTGAGCTCTAACTTAGCAACACCACTCTTATAATGCAAACATATTAATTTAAAACAGTTAGGGGGAGCTTGATTCAATAGGAGTCGAGTTCAGGTTGAGTTCTTCAGTCCATGTAGTAGAGTTGAATGCTGATATTAAAATCTTAAAAAATTTCACAATTGCTCTTAACTTAAAAACTATTTCCCTGATAAGAATCTGCAAATGTAGATTGTTTAAGGATCTGAAAATGTGATGTGCATGTTTTGTTCCATGATGTAACTAAGGTCTAATATGTTTATGTTATTCTTGTTCCAGCACATGCCATTTGATTTAAACTTCAGAAGGACTTACAGCTGCTCACACATTTTCTACTTACAGCTGCAGACTCTGTTGAAAGTCCAGGAAATTCCCTTCATTGATGTACCACCCTTTCATTCTCAGCCAAAGGACCATTCCTTCACCCTTAATGGCCAGCATGTTTCAGACAGACTCCTTTTGCACTTGCTTACTTCTGGTAGTGTGTACGTTAAATACTGATGTGTACTGACTGAAACTTTCTCATCCTTGTCCCCCTTTTGCAGTAGCACAAGTTTAGGAATATTCTTATTTTCTGTATTACACATAAACTTGGAAAACCCAAAGTTCAGTTTTAGTATTCTACATCCTTGCAATACTGAGCTTCTGTTTCTGAAATAATCATTGCTGTAATTGTTGATCAGGTCACACAGAACAGCCCACGTCACTTCAGTTGCCAAGAATGGAACAGTTTACAGTTCTAAGGCTTGCTTCAGAATTCATGACACACAAGGGCAAAGTTCAACTACTGTTAAGAATTTTAGCAGCCCAAAGACCATCAGGAAAGCAGCACGAAGTTATCTGTGGTGAAAAAGAATTAACTCATACTACATTCTTCTATTTTCTAAATAGGCATAAACCTGTTTGCACTGAAAGAGATTAATGGCACTCAGTTCCACTACTAGCTGCCACATAGCGGTCAGCCCCTCCCCTTACTGACATCAGAACCTGAGGAACAGGTCAATGGAAACACAAATATCGGTGATGTGGGGGAATGAGAGAGACAAGTGGTGTCAAGGTGTAACTGAAGGGAGGGAACGGGAATTTAGAGCAGCAGATTCAGGATAGGGGCTTGGCTTAGAGCGTTATCAGGGACTTTGGGGTTTGGAAGATTGAAGACTCAAAGTTGGGGGTACAAAGACTGTTTCTGGCACCACTAGCAAGAGCAGTCAGTTTTGCAGCAATTCAGCCCCAGCCTGGTTTAAGTGAAGGCCTGATGTATACATGCATGAGAGAGGAGTTGAGAAATATGGTGACAGTGTGGTAAGAGGCTGGTAGTACAAATACTGGACAAGACCAAAAGGACCACAGAGTATGTTTTGCACTGAAGATTCTATATATACAACATTATTTTTAAGATACGCAAAACAATATGAGTCAAGATGGAAGAGGATGCATTTTTGGAATAGATTGGGGGAGACAGCATTTAGCTGTGTGGCATGGTAGCCCAGCGGTTAGCACTGCTACCTCACAGCGCCAGAGACCCAGGTTGGATTCCAGCCTTGGGCATCTGTCTGTGTGGCATTTGTACATTCTCCTCGTGTCTGCGTGGGTCCCCTCCGTGTGCTCTGGTTTCCTCCCAAAATCCAAGGATGTGCAGGTCAGGTGAATTGGCCATGCTGAATTGCCCGCAGTGTTAGGTGCATTACTCAGGACTAAATATAGGGGGGGGAGGGGTATGGGTATGGGTGGGTTTCTCTTCCGAGGGTCGAGTGGCCTTGTTGGTCTGGAAGGCCTGTTTCCATACTGTATGGAATCTAATCATCAGCTGCATGGACTGTATTAGCAGCTGTCTGGCCCAAACATGGGCACTAGAGAAGGATGAAGGACAATGTGTGGCCAGTGACAGGAAAATGACAGTGAACATTATCATGGCACTGTTTTGCCCACTGGAACTGCATGGAGGATGGACAGTACTGTGAACAGTACAAATTAGGAAAGCGTATCAGGACTATCTGGAACTATTTGAGCAGAAGAGGGCATGCCAGCTGTTGTTTGCCAGTTTGTCATCTTGCTGTGTCATTTAGCTGTTAAGAGTAACAGTTGTCTGGGAAACAGCACAGTAGCTACGTCAGAAATGTGGAAACATAATAATGACGTTGTATTCATTATCATTAATTGGTCTGAGTAGTAAACAACGGTGTTTCTTTTTCCACTAAACGCTGATCCTGCTCACTAAGTAGCAGATGTTCTCAAGGTATTTCTGTGGAGTTGAGTGAATATGGTCTTCTGATAACAAATATTAGAAATTATTTATTCATTCACAGGATGACGGCATCATGGACTAGGCCATCATTTATTGCCCATCCCTAGTTGCCCAGAGGGCAGATAAGAGTTAACCACATTGCTATGGGTCTGGAGTCACATGCAAGACAGTACAGGGTAAGGATGGCTGTTTCTTTCTCTCTAGGACATTAGTGAACCAGACGGATTTCTTTTCAACCATCAAAAATGTATTCATGGTCATTAGAGATTTAATTCCACACCCTTTTTAAATTGATTTCAAATCCCATCATCCAGTGTGGCAGCATTCAAACCTGGGTCCCCAGAACACTACCTCGGTCTCATGGATTAACTGTTCAGTGATATTATCATAAGGCCTTTACCTCCTCATGGGAACAAAAATACAATAAACAACTGCTAAGCTGTGAGAGAGCCATCCTTCCGACATTCTGTTGGGATAATGTTCCTGTGAGTCAGGAAGACAGACCCATATCATCGAACACCTATGCCAACACCACATTCACGACATGTTTTTGAAAAACTAATGGGATATTAGAGTGGACTGCTCAAATCATTTTCAAATGCACCTTGAAATACCCAAACAAATCTTCTTTGTAATCTCAGGGTGTCACTGAATACCAAAGGAAATACAAAATCTTGCAATAGTTTAATTGGGGCAGATTTGCCACTGGCCAGATATTCCTTACTCCATTGGAGACATGAGTTGAGATTGAGGACACTGCAGAATCTCCATTATAGCGCACACCAAAGCAATAGCCCAGAAAATTGGATTTCCACTGGGGAATTCGCCTATGCCTGGGACCTTCCAGAAGTTTACATAAAAATCATAGACTTCAAATGGTTCCAATATGATAGCCACTCAGAATAAGTTAGCAAGTTAAACGTATAGTCTAACACTTGAGTAACTATTAAACTTGACCCCGTACCTATCTCACAAAACCAGTACCTGTCACCCATCCCAGGAACTGACAACAGACCCTGTGCTCAGGAACTATACTCCCCTCCTTGCCACTGTCATCAGGTTCTATGTGACCCAAATTCCCTTGCTCGGCCCTGAACACACATTGTCCTCACCCTGCCAGACCTGACCTGGACACCCCTCTCCATCACTTACCTGGCACCCTTGCCACTTTGCAGTATAACAGATTATTCCCTTCCCTGGATATCCTCGAAGCTGGCACAGTACCAACCCCTATTCCAGCTGACACATTACTTACCCGGCAGTCCATCCCTACCCAGTTGGCACCTTACTCTCCCAGCATCATAGCATCATACTTACCTTTAGCGATTTCCTAATCACCTGTTCAGAGATGTTATTACATGCCTCTAGAGCAGGTGGAATTGACCCCAGGCCTCCTGGCTTAGGGGTAGGGACTCTACCACTGTGCCACAAGGAAATGAATCACACTTAACTTACGCAGTTACCATTTCACAGCAGCTGTCAAAGTGGCTGTCCTTTAAATGTCAAAGTACGGCAGCTAACTGCTGTGGAAAAGGGGGCAACGAGGTGGTTTTCTATCCTCTGACAGCTCTATCTTACAAGATTACTCTCAGGTGGAAGTATTGTTCCTTATTTCTAAGGATGCCCTGACTGGAATCTCCCCTCATAAAAAAGATGTGAGGTCACCACTGACCAAGAAATCTGGCCCTATGTTTTCCTCTTTAAAACAAAAACAATCCATTCTCAAGGCCCTTTTAACAAAAGTAGCAAAAGTATAACACAGCTTTATTGTAAAGTATGATCTGCTATGGTAAACTTCAATTGATTTTGCATATAGATGAGTTCATGCTGTTCATAATGTAATGAACTCTAGGAAGCAAGTGCATGACACTGATGTGATTAAGGCGGCCATACACACTGAAAGTCTTTCTGTACATTTAGCAATTACCAAGGTCAGATCCCTGAGTTCTGACTTGTTGCAGTTGTAACTGGTTTCAGCCTGCTCCATTGCCACGACGCAACACAATAGAAAAAAACACCGGCAGAAACAGTTCTCATCAACCCTGAGTTGAGGTTACAGCCTTGACATGACTGGAAATATTGTTTATTCTATTATGACTCTGAACTTCAAGTATGGCTTTACCCGTTATGGGCATGTTTTTTGCTGCAGCCAGTGGTCAATGAGCTCCATTCCAGTGACACATGATAACTGGCTTCTGCTAGTCCTTACCAAAATCCTGAACTCCACAAAGAGGTCAGCCAAAATGCTTCTGGCCCCACACAGCACATCCTGGCTGACAGGATGTAAGCCTGGGTTTCTAATGCACGTGCTGGAAGCATGCACCATGAGCACACCATCAGCCTCTGCTGGACACTTTGCCACGTTGGGCTCCGCAGTTCCAAGTAATGCTTCCTGAACTCACATCTCGCTCGATTTAGATGGGAAAATCACCAAAAGTACCATCAAAAGGGCTAACCATTCAACTTTCATGGTGGATTCACTGAACTTTCTTTTAAAAATAATGGATGTGTTGTTTTATTCATGGAGTTTCACAAGCGTTTTGGACTTTCAAGAGAATGGTGAGATTCCCAACAAGGACATTAGAGGTTTTAGTTGCCCTGTCGACAGAAAATGCTTTCGTACCAGGGACTAAGTTGTTCATTGTTCATATTCAGTAATAGGGACTGAGTTGTTCTGTTTTCACATTCAGTAATTGGAACTAAATTGTTGAGTGTTCACAGCACCAAATTCTTGTGTTGGCTCTGCCTTTATTGAAGTGCCTGTAAGATGGCTGCCTCCAGTGTGTGTGCCTCATGGTATCGGTCACGTGAGTACAGCAGTACGTTTGTCCATAATTACATTTCAATCCAAACATCCCTCTTTTTACAACACACAGAAAAAGAAATCAAATTTGCACGCACTATTTCTAACTGTGAATTACCTCAGGTTATGTACCATATAAACAATGGTGCTCATGTTTATGATTCTGGCTAGTCCCACTTTTATCCATGTATTTACACTCATGATCATTAAAGTGTCTCAGTCTTGTGACTGTCCACATGCATCTTGTCAGCTTTTCCACCAGCGTTTATTGTTTGGAATGATGTGCTCTCTGACGACAGCAGACCAGAAAAAGCATTTGTAAAACACTGCATTTCAATCTGACTAATAGTTAAGTAGTTCCTGGACTGCAGCATGACCTGAAAATGGAGAACAGGTAGCAAGAAGGTGGGAGGAAGGGATACATGGTAAGGAGTTGGCACTACCACGAGATGGTCAACATCAAAAATCCAGCTGAATACAGGTGACATTACCAATGTTTCACAGTCTACCACCCATCATTATTTGAGGGAGGTGGCAGAGGTCTCTGTACCGAGGGCATGGGGGTCTTCAAAGAAACATAAGAGCAGGACTGTTCACCATCTTCTCACTGACGCTGAAAGCAGTAGGAGGAAAGAGCACATTGACTTAGTGGATTCCCAACACTGCAAAGTGAGATCAAGTGCTCACATGTGTTTCTGTGGGTTCCACATGTTAAGGGGGAGATCATCAGAAAGATTAGCACTGGATTTATGGACAGTTGATGAGTGACCATGATCAGAAGGTCCACTTGAAGAACGCCCCCTATTTTGCTAGCAGCTTGATGCATTTTTAGCACACCACTCAACCAAACATGCTTCCTCCAGGCCACCACAATGAACTGGAGGGTGCCTTCTGGGTGACAAGGGAAAATCATTGTAACCTGACCCAAGGCCCCCTATCCTGCCCTTAACCATCATGTGATGATAGTGCAATCATGGTGAGAGTGAAGCAGCAACCAAGGAACATCATGCAGCAAGCCATCAGCATCTAACAACAATTTCCTGCCTCAACCCTTCGGACGGAGAGCTCCAGTGCTCACCAGAGCATGTCTCCAATATTCATGGTGGTCTGAAGAGTCCTGCCCATGAGCCCTTGTTCAAGAGGGCTAAACTCTTATTGCCAAGGCTTCAGAGGCCATCTCAAGAGGAGATAGAAGAGGAGCTACAGGCGGGACAGAAGGTAGGCAGGAAGCAGGATAAATGCCTGGGATCTGATCAGGTGTATGCCAGAACTTTGTGGAAATCAAGGGAATGCGGAGCCCCTTGCTGAGATATTTGTATCATTGATAGCCACAGGTGAGATGCTGGAAGACTGGAGGTTGGCTAACGTGGTGCCACTATTTAAGTAAAGTGGAAAGGAAAAGTCATGAATCTAGAGACCCGTGAGCCTGACAGCCTGGGCAAGTTGTTGGAGGGGGTTCAGATGGATAGGATTTACATGTATTTGGAAAGGCAAGCACTGATCACATATAGTCGACATAGCTTTGTGTGTGGGAGATCATGTCTCACTAACTTGATTGAATCTTTTGAGAAAGTGACAAAAAGGATTGATGAAAGCAGAGCAGTGGACATGATCTATATGGACTTCAGTCAGGCACTCGACAAGGTGCCGCATGGTTATCAGGTTAGCAAGGTGAGATCACATGGAATACAGGGTGAACTAGCCATTTGGAAATAGAACTGGCTCAAAGGTAAGAGACAGACAGTGATGGTGGAGAGTTGCTCTTCAGACTGGAGGCCTGTGACCAGCGGTGTGCTGCGATGATTGGTGCTGGTCCATTGCTTTTTGTCATTTTGACATTGGGCAGCATGGTGGCACAGTAGTTAGCACTGTTGCCTCACAGCGTCAGAGACTCGGGTTCAATTCCCACCTCAGGCAACTGTCTGTGTGGGGTTTCGTCTGGTTTCCTCCCACAATCCAAAGATGTGAAGGTCAGGTGAATTGGCCATGCTAAATTGCCTGTAGTGTGAGGTGAAGGGGTAAATGTACGGGAATGGGTCTGGGTAAGTTGTTCTTCGGAGGATCCGTATAGACTTGTTGGGCCAAAGGGCCTATTTCCACACTGTATTTAATCTAATCATTTACATAAATGATCTGGATGTGAATTTAGGAGGTATGGTTACTACGTTCGCAGATGACACCAAAATTGATGGTTCAGTGGACAGTAAAGGTTATCTCAAAGTACACACAACCTTGATTCAGATGGGCTAATGAGCCAAGGAGTGGCAGATGGAATTTAATTTAGATAAATGTGAGGTGCTGCATTTTGGAAAGTAAAATCAGGGTGGAACATATATATTTAATGGTAAGGTCCTGGGGAGTACTACTGAACAAGGCACCTTTGAGTGCAGGTTCACAGTTCTTTGAATGTGGAGTCACAGGTAAACAGGATGGTGAAAGAGGTACACTTGCCTTTATTGGTCAGTGCATTGACTATATGAGTTGGGAGGTCATGGAGCTATACATGATCTTGGTTAGGTCACTTTTGGAATACTTCTGGTCTCCCAGCTATCGGTAAGATAGTGTGAAAATTGAAAGGGCTCAGAAAAGATTTACAAGGATGTTGCCAGGGTTGGAAGATTTGAGTTGGAGGAAGAGGCTGAATAGGCGAGGGCTGTATTCCCCGGAGCGTTGGAGACTGAGGGGTGACCTCATAGAAATTTATAAAATCATGAAGGGCATGGATAGGATGAACAGCCATGGTCTTTTCCCCAGGGCAAGAGAGTCCAAAATTAGAGGGCATCGGTTTGAGTTGAGAGGGGAAAGATTTAAAAGGGACTTTAGGGGCAGCTTTTTCATGCAGTGATGCATGGATGGAATGAGCGATGAGTGGCCTACTACTGCTCCAAATTCACGTAGCCGCCCAGGACCACTTCGCTCCAGATATGCTGTCAAGGAGCAGATACTCAGACCCTGTATTGTTATGGACCAGGCCAGACCCTCTCAAGACAGTTCAAGAAGGTAGCCCAGACCCTAACTTCGCTAGTTGTTTTAAGCAGCTATAAAGTGGATATTCCAGGAGGTGGCCCAACCACTCAGTTTTAAACAAAACAGAATTTATTTACAGACTACAGAATGAAACATGAACAAGAGAGAATTGAATTTAGAATAACTTAATCTATCTGAAAACCCATTCGACTCTATAGCAACTTAATAATCTTGTTCCAAATACTGGCAACGTCTCCATAAACATCCACTTGGCAAAAAAAAGGAAAAATCAAATTGGAGGAGAGAGATTGCAGAGAGAGAAAGGATCAGACTGGAGGTATTTCTTTGACCAGCAGCTTCAAACAGACTGCTTGTTAAAACCAGACTCTGAACTGGGATAACTGGCCACTCCCCTTTCAGTTACAAGTGTTTTCAACAAAATCTGAAAGCCTCTTCAAATTAATATTTCCAGACATATCGGAGCCTCTGCCTTTACAATCCCTCTCGAGAAAAACCAAAGACAGAATGTTATCCTGAGCAGGGAAAGGAACAGCAACTTCACAGTATCAATTGAGGTTTCATTCCCATAGCACAGCTGCTCTAGTCCCCTCCTTTCAATCCATCTGCAAAGAGCCATCACTGTGTCCTTCTGATTAGAATTCGGAAACAAATGCTACAACAAAAAGAATTTGACATACATGGTGCCAGTCTCTGAGCTGATAGCAGTGCCTGAGGATAAAGTGACAGTGCTTGGATTGAGGAGTGGTAAGTAACATTGGCCATAGCAACAGCCATCCTGTAAAACAAGTGAAAATAATCACCTGTCCTTGATATACAATGGTGTTCGCATTTCTGAATATTAACACCATCAACATCTCAGGGGGCATCCCTGACCAGTAACTTAACTGGACCAGCCATTTAGGTGCTATGGTCACAAGAGGGGGCCACAGATTCTGCACCATGTAACGCACCTCATCGGTCCTCAAAGCCACTCCACCATCTACATCACACAAGACAGGGATGTGATGGAATGCTCCACAGTTGCCTCCATGAGGTTCTAAATTGGAGGAAGGCCAATTTTGACGGTATTAGGCAAGAACTTTTAAAAGCTGATTGGGGGCAGATGTTTGCAAGTAAAGGGATGGCTGGAAAATGGGAAGCCTTCAGAAATGAGATATCAAGAATCCAGAGAAAGTATATTCCTGTCAGGGTGAAAGGAAAGGCTGGTAGGTATAGGGAATGCTGGATGACTAAAGAAATTGAGGATTTGGTTAAGAAAAAGAAGGAAGCATATGTCAGGTACAGACAGGATAGATCGAGTAAATCCTTAGAAGAGTATAAAGGCAGTTAGAGTATACTTAAGAGAGAAATCGGGAGGGCAAAAAGGGGACATGAGATAGCTTTGGTAAATAGAGTTAAGGAAAATCCAAAGGGTTTTTACAAATACATTAAGGACAAAAGGGTAACTAGGGAAAGAATAGGGCCCCTCAAAGATCAGCAAGGCGGCCTTTGTGTGGAGCCACAGAAAATGGGGGAGATACTAAATGAGTATTTTGCATCAGTATTTACTGTGGAAAAGGACATGGAATCTATAGACTATAGGGAAATAGATGGTGACACCTTGAAAAACGTCCATATTACCGAGGAGGAAGTGCTGGATGTCTTGAAATTCATAAAAGTGGATAAATCCCCGAGACATGATCAGGTGTACCCTAGAACTCTGCGTGAAGTTAGGGAAGTGATTGCTGGGCCTCTTACTGAGTTGCAAGTCAGGTGCCGGAAGACTGGAGGTTGGCTAATGTGGTGCCACTATTTAAGAAAGGTGGTAAGGACAAGCCAGGGAACTATAAACCAATGAGCCTGATGTCGGTGGTGGGCAAGTTGTTGGAGGGAATCCTGAGGGATAGGATGTATCTGTATTTGGAAAGGCAAGGACTGATTAGGGATAGTCAACATGGCTTTGTGCGTGGAAAATCATGTCTCACAAACTTGATTGAGCTTATTGAAGAAGTAACAAAGAGATTTGATGACGGCAGAGCAGTAGATATGATCTATATGGACTTCAGTAAGGCATTCGACAAGGTTTCCCATGGGAGACTGGTGAGCAAGGTTAGATGTCATGGAATACAGGGAGAACTAGCCATTTGGATACAGAACTGGCTCAAAGGTAGAAAACAGATGGTGGTGGTGGAGGGTTGTTTTTCAGACTGGAGGCCTGTGACCAGTGGAGTGCCACAAGGATCAGTGCTGGGTCCACTACTTTTCATCATTTATATAAATGATTTGGATGCGAGCATAAGAGGTATAGTTAGTAAGTTTGCAGATGACACCAAAATTGAGGTTTAGTGGGCAGCAAAGAGGATTACTTCAGATTACAACAGGATCTTGATCAGATGGGCCAATGGGCTAAGAAGGGGCAGATGGAGTTTAATTTAGATAAATGTGAGGTGCTGCATTTTGGGAAAGCAAATCTTAGTAGGACTTGTACACTTAATGATAAGGTCCTAGGGAGTGTTGCTGAACAAAGAGGCCTTGCAGTGCAGGTTCATAGCTCCTTGAAAGTAGAGTCACAGGTAGATAGGATAGTGAAAAAGGCGTTTGGTGTGCTTTCTTTTATTGGTCAGAGTATTGAGTACAGGAGTTGGGAGGTCATGTTGCAGCTGTACAGGACATTGGTTAGTCTAATGTTGGAATATTGCGTGCAATTCTGGTCTCCTTCCTATTGGAAAGATGTTGTGAAGCTTGAAAGGTTCTGAAAAGATTTACAAGGATGTTACCAGGGTTGGAGGATTTGACCTATAGGGAGGGGCTGAACAGGCTGGGGCTGTTTACCCTGGAGCTGAGGGACGAACTTATAGAGGTTTACAAAATTATGAGGGGCATGGATAGGGTAAATAGGTAAAGCCTTTTCCCTGGGGTCGGGGAGTCCAGGTCTACAGAGCATCGATTTAGAGTGAGAGGGTGGTGTGTATGGAATGAGTTGCCAGAGGAAGTGGTGGAGGTTGGTACAATCGCAGTATTTAAAAGGCATCTGGATGGGTATATGAATAGGAAGGGTTTGGATGGATATGGGCCGGGTGCTGGCAGATGGGACTAGATTGGGTTGGGATATCTGGTCGGTATGGATGAGTTGGACCGAAGGATCTGTTTCCGTGCTGTCCATCTTTATGACTCTATGACTCTGTGAGCTTAGATCAGCAACTCTCACAACATTTGCCACTCTCCAAGACAAAGTAGCCAGCTTGACTGGCATCCCATTCCCTCTCCCCTTCACTTACAAGTAGTGGCAGCAGGGTGTACTATCTAGAAGCTGGACAGCAGCAACTCACCAAAGCTCCTTAATCAGCATTTCCTGAATCTGGAAGCTCTGCCATTTAGAAGAAGGGCAGTAGATGTTTGCAGGTTCCCACATAATCCTCACTTGGAACTCTATCGCTGTTCCTTCAATGGTGCCAGACCAAAATCTGGAACTCCCTTCCGAATAGCACTGTGGGGGTACCTACCAAGGTTTAATAAGGCAGCTCATCATTATCTACTTCTCAAGGGCAATTCAGGATGTGTAATGAATCCTGACCTTGCCAGTGTCACTTACATCCCAAGAACAAGAACAAATGTATGAAAAAGCTGTACATTCCATTCTGCTTATCCACTGAAACCATTTGGATGAGAAGACAGCACAATGTTTGCATGTGGTTTGTCACAGCAGAAGTAGTCACAGGTTGGTTGTACATTACAATCCGCATGTTTTTCTCTGTAATTTCATTACTGCAAATCTATGAAAATAATGTATAGCTTACTCATTACTGGAAAAACATCTGGCCCACATTTAAGGAATTCTTAATCAGGTAACTTATGTACAGTTCTTCAATTTTCAAAATTAGCAGAAAAGTTCACCATCATAAAATGACATTTTAACAATGAAACTTTTGAATTTTAAATAGTATAATTGAGAATGCAGTTTGTTTGTTTGCAATTTAAGTCAATTTGTTAAATGTAGTCTTTGACAATTAGTTTCTGGCCTGAACAACAAAAGAAATAACATAAGTGGCAAGAGCAGGGTGGAAATGAGCATAAAATTGATAAGTAATGTTTTTCAAGATTTCTGGCGCAGAGTCAACAGAACGGTATGGCAACAGAAACCATTAAAGGAGAGTTGGAAAAACAGAAGCAAGTTTGGGAAACCTAGTTTCTCCTCCCTGATTTGCCAACACACTATACAAAGATGCAAACCTCATGGAACAAATATGCACTTCAGTATTCACTAACCAAAGAAGTCAAATTCCATTTCTATTTTGTAGAGCTTCAAACTTTGTTCAGCGTTCTGGACATCACATTCTGAGCCGTTACATCTAGTACGATTGGTTTACATAGTTTACAATTGCACTAATTTGGGTTTCAGATGTTCTTCTGTCAATATTGCTGGATCTTTCTCTGCTTGGGGCAAGATTTCAATCTTGGTATGCATTGTAAATATACTAAGAATAGGAATAGAATTTTTAAACAAGTGTTGTAAATTAAGAGTAGGTTTTATTACAAGGTACACTTGGTTATCACTGTGCCGCATTATAGGAAGATGTGACTGTGTGTTATATTCCCAGATTGTGAATCTTTGATTCATAATGTGTTCTTGGATATATGTGTCAAAATCAGGGGCCTTCCAGAGGATGGAGGGAGGAAGGACGTGAAGGAGGAAACCAGCAAAGAAGGGAAGGAGAACTATAGTTACACAGCACTTGTCATGATCATCCCATGTCAATTTATTATTTTAGAGGTGTTGTCATTATTGCAATGTGGAGAACCCAGCAGCTAATACGAACAGTTTTATGTGATGGTGAGTGAATGACAAATATTAGTTAGGACATAGACGTTAACCCCCTCCATCCTTCTTTGAAATAGCACCATGGTGGGGTGGGGTGGGGGTGGGTCACAAGATGAAACAGCATAAGATAAATATAGTTCAGCACAATTCAATGAACAAATCAAAACAGAAACTAACAGACTATACATGACTGCACCAGGTCAATGGAAATTTTCCCCAAATCTGTTCTATATATTTTCTAGATATATCCCTGGTCCACCTTGAAAGGATCTACACAATTCAGCATAGATGTTGATGTTTGATGCCTTGAAGAGTTCCTCCAAAAACATGGGAAAACAATGGAAACACCCAGTGTGGATAGGTGCCATTCTTGTCAATAGCCACCCAGATGTCTGTTCTGTGTGGGTGCCTAAAGTCTCCAAGCATCTTTACAACACAGACTGTGTCACCTGCTTGGTCCCTTGCAACCAGTTCTAAGGCATTGCAAGTAAAATATCAATTTGTGGGGTGAAACATTGAGACTTACTACTAATCCACATAAAGTACATTGAGGGAAGGTTATCATAAGACAATAAGATTTAGGAGCAGAAGTAAGCTATTCAGCTCATCAAGTCTATGCCACCATTCAATGAGACCAAAGATGGTCTGATAATCAATTCCACTTTCCTGCTTTATTAACCGTTATTCCCTTACTAGTTAAAAATCGGGCTATCTCAGCCTTGAATATATTTAACAACCCAGTTTCAACAGCTGCCTGAGGTAAAGAATTCTGTACGTTCACTATCCTCTCAGAGAAGAACATTCTCATCATCTCTGTTTTGAATTTGCAGATCCTTCCTCCTGAGATTTGGCCTCTGGTCTCACATGGGGAAACAACCTCTCCACATCTAGCCTATCCTAAGAATCTTCTCTGTTCCAATAAGGTCACCTTTCATTCGCCTAAACTCCAATGAGTACAGGGCCAACCTACACAGTCTCTTCTCATAAGACAGTCCCTTCAAAACTGGTACCAGCCAAACAAACCTTCAATGGACTGCCATTAATGCCAGTATAGCTCTCTTTAGATAAGGGGCCCAAAACGTTTACAGTATTCCAGCTATGGTGACG
The DNA here is from genome assembly GCF_020745735.1 of Hemiscyllium ocellatum. NCBI lineage: Eukaryota > Metazoa > Chordata > Chondrichthyes > Orectolobiformes > Hemiscylliidae > Hemiscyllium > Hemiscyllium ocellatum. Next base: position 34,959,096 of record NC_083402.1, on the reverse strand, counting down.
ACACAATGGCTCAATGGTTAACATAATACTACTCCAGAACAGAGCAAATGTAAATCTCAGCATACAGGTAGCAGAGTGGCTCAGTAGTTAGCGCTGTTGCCTCGCAGTGCCAAGGTCTCAGGTTCCATTCTACCCCCTGGGCAACTATCTGTGTGTAGTTTGCACATTCTCCCCGTGTCTGCGTGGGTTTCTTCCAGGTGCTCAGTTTCCTCCCACAATCCAAAGATGTGCAGATTAGGTGGACTGGCTATGCTAAATTGCCTACAGTGTTCAGGGATGAGCAGGCTAGGTGGATTAGCCATGGGAAATACAGGGTTATAGGTATATGGTGGGTCTAGATGCTCTTAGGCTGCATGGCCTCCTTCACATTGTAGGGGTTCTATGATTCTATGATTTGACCAGTGCCTTGTATAGTTTAAAGAACTACATTTTTACTCCAAATAAAAGCCCTCATTCAATTTGCCTTCCTATGATCCAATGAATTTAGCTGTTCGCTTTCTGTGATTATCCTCTTTAAAAGGGAAGGCAATGGCCTAAAGACATGGATGAGGTCTCCCAAATCTCCCTGTTCTGTCACTTTCTGCAGTTGTTCTCCTTTTAAATAATGTACAGCTCCTCTATTCTTCCTGCCAAAAGTGCATAACATCACATTTCCTGACATTATATTCCATCTTTTTGCCAGATCACTTAACCTGGTTTACATCCCTCTGTAGACTCTTTTTATGACATACTCACCACTTGTCTTCCCACATATGCCAAGTAGATCGAACAACATGACTTTCTGAGCTGATAAAAGCAGCTATTCCCATATGCTGTAAGTACGCTGATCTGTAGTAATATAATTATCAATTAAACCTTTCCTACTGTTGCCCATAAGATTGGATGTTTAATTGAATGCAAATTAATGGTGACCTGCCTATAATTATAGCCTGAAATAAATGAATCCCCATCAGATTTTGATCTGCCAGGAAAAATTGTTGAGATTGCTGTATGTAAACTGCTGACTGTGTGTACAGAAAGCAGTCCCCGGCTGCAGCTTCCTGGTTCAGAGTCTATCCGCTGTCTAAAACTTTCAGACTGCAGACTGTTTCGTTTTCACAATTGTTTGATCTTAGCTAAGATTAAAGCTCATGGTGCAAAGTACTCACCTAGTTCAGGGACTGGTAAAGCAGCAGAAGATAAAGAATCAGGAGCAAGCTTATATCAATTGAAAGAGAGTAACCTACCACAAGGATCTGTGCTGGGGCTTCATCAATGTTACATTTATTAATATGAGTACGAGAACTCAATGATAAGCTTGATGAGGGTACAAGGGTTGGTGTAGCTGGAGCACAAAATTACTGGAAGGCTAGCGCATTGAGTGAATTGCTGAAACTGTGACAGCTGGTCATACAGTCATTGGGTTCCACGGCACAGAAAAAGCCCTTTGGTCTTCGAGTTTGGACCAGTCAAAAACAACCACCTAACTTGTTTAGATTAGATTAGATTAGATTAGATTTACAGTGTGGAAACAGGCCCTTCGGCCCAACAAGTCCACACCGACCCGCCGAAGCGCAACCCACCCATACCCCTACATTTACCCCTTACCTAACACTACGGGCAATTTAGCTTGGCCAATTCACCTGCCCCGCACATCTTTGTGACTGTGGGAGGAAACCGGAGCACCCGGAGGAAACCCACGCAGACACGGGGAGAACGTGCAAACTCCACACAGTCAGTCGCCTGAGTCGGGAATTGAACCCGGGTCTACAGGCGCTGTGAGGCAGCAGTGCTAACCACTGTTGTCATTTACATAAATGATTTGGATTTAGCCCTTTCAATTGATATAACTGTTTTCATCCAATTTTCCAGCACTTGGCCCATAGACTTATATGCCATAGCATTGCATGTACGTGCACATCTAAATACTTCTTAAATGTTATTAAGGATTATGCCTCTACCACCCTTACAGGCAGTGAATTCCAAATTCCCACCACACTCTAAATGAAAATTTCTTTTCCTCACATCTTCTCTAAATCTCCTGCCCCTTACTTTAAAACCTTCCTGTTTACCCCATTCATACCCATCATCATTTTATACATCTCAATCCCCTCTCAGTTCCCTCTGCTCCAGATGAACAATTCCAGTCTACCCAATCTCTCTTCATAACTAAAACTCCTGGTAAATCTCCTCTGTACCCTCTCCAGTGCTATAATGTAGATTCCAGAACTGCACTCAACAGTTCAGCATAATCACCCTGATGTTAAACTCTATACCTCAGCTAATAAAGACAGGTATCGCATTTGCCCGCTTGACCACTTTATCAACCTACCACATTGTTTGAAGGAACTGGTGGACATGCACACCAAGGTTCCTTCGATTCTTGCTGCTTCTCAGGGTCCTACCTTTTGTCACGTATTGCCTTGCTTTGGTTGTTCTGTCCAAAGTGTATCACATCACACTTATCCAGATTGAATTCCATTTTCCACAGACCAGCTCATAAACAGGAATGGCACAAACACTGATCCGTGCAGAATCCCACTGGATACAGATTTCCAGTTAAAAACACCAGTTGACCATGACCCTCTGCCTCCTGCCATTCAACCAATTCTGGATCCAATATGCCAGATTTTCTTTGGATCCCATGGGCTCTAACCTTTTCTACCAGTCTCCCAGCAGGACCTTACTGGAAGCCTTGGTGGTGTACAAGTTGTCTACATCGCACACATTGCTCTCATGTACACTTCTGGTCACCTCCTTGAAAAATTCAATCAAGTTGATCAGACATGACCTTCCCTTAACAAAGCCATGCCTACCGTTCTTGATTAATCCATGACACTCCAAGCGCAAATGCATTCTGTTCCTCAAAACTGCTTCCAACATAGAGTCATAGAGATGTACAGCATGGAAACAGACCCTTCGGTCCAACCCATCCATGCCAACCAGAGATCTCAACCCAATCTAGTCCCACCTGCCAGCACCCAGTCCAAACCCATCCTATTCATATACCCATCCAAATGTCTCTTAAATGTTGCAATTGTACTAGCCTCCACCACTTCCTCTGGAAGCTCATTCCATACATATACCACCCTCTGCGTTAAAAAGTTGCCCCTTAGCTCTCTTTTATATCTTTCCCCCCTCACCCTAAACCTATGCCCTCTAGTTCTGGATTCCCCGACCCCAGGGAAAAGACTTTGTCTATTTATCCTATTCATGCCCCTCATAATTTTGCAAACCTCTCTATAAGGTCACCCCTCAGCCTCCAACGCTCCAGGGAAAACAGCCCCAGCCTATTCAGCCTCTCCCTATAGCTCAAATCCTCCAACCCTGGCAACATCCTTGTAAATCTTTTCTGAACCCTTTCAAGTTTCACAACATCTTTCCGATAGGAAGTAGACCAGAATTGCATGAAATATTCCAACAGTGGCCTAGCCAATGTCCTGTACAGCCACAACATGACCTCCCAACTCCTGTACTCAATACTCTCACTAATAAAGGAAAGCATACCAAATGCCTTTTTCACTATCCTATCAACCTGCGATTCCACTTTCAAGGAGCTATGAACCTGCACTTCAAGGTCTCTTTGTTCAGCAACACTCTCTAGGACCTTACCATTAAATGTATAAGTCCTGCTAAGATTTGCTTTCCCAAAATGCAGCACCTCACATTTATCTGAATTAAACTCCATCTGCCACTTCTCAGCCCATTGGCCCATCTGGTCCAGATCCGGTTGTAATCTGAGGTAACCTTCTTCGCTGTCCACCACACATCCAATTTTGGTGTCATCTGCAAACTTACTAACTGTACCTCTTATGCTGGCATCCAAATCATTTATGTAAATGACAACAGATTCCCCAGCTTGAGGCTGACTGGCCTGTAGTTTCCTAGTTTATCACTTGCTCCTTTCTTGAATAATGAAACCGCATTGGCTGTTTTCCAGCTCTCTGGTACTTCTCCTGTTTCCAGAGAGGAACTGAAATTTATTGCCAATTCTTCTGCTAGTTCCTCTCTTCCTTCATTCAAAAGCCTAGGTTCATTTCACCCAGCCGGGGATATTATCTATATTTAAGCCTGCCAGACCATTCAGCACCTCTTCTCTGTCTATGCTAATATGCTATGTCTAAGTATATCTCTTCTGCCTGATTTCTATATCTCATCGTCCTCTGACACAATGAACATAATAAACACTGACACAAAGTGTTAATATCAAATCTTACCTACATGCTCTGGCTCCATGCACTAATTATCAGTATGGTCCTTAATAGGCTCTTTTATCCCAATAAACTTATAAAATAACTTAGGATTTCCCTTTATTTTACCTGCCATTATTCTTTCATGCTCTATTTTTGCTCTCCTAGTTTCCTTTTTAAGTTTAACCTTGTACATTCTAGCACATTCTATTCTCCTCTTGGGTTTCCGCTGTGTTGAGAACTCGTTATCTCCCATAAACCTCCCTTTCTCTCTTAATCCAATCCTGCCTATTCCTTTACATTCAGGGTCACAGGATTTTCTTGGTCTCACCCTTTATCTTTATTGGAACATGCTGGCCCTGTACTCTTCCTTCTTGATTCCCTCTGCTGTGACACAGACATCCCTGAAAGGACCTGCTCCAGTCCACTCTGACCAAATCATATCTGACCTGATTAAAATCGGTTCCCCCAAGTTTAGAGGTTTGATGTCAGGTCGATCCTTGTCCTTTTCCATAACAATCTTCAATCTAACAGAATTGTGATCACTGTTTGCAAAATGCTCTCCCATTGATACTACATTGTCTAAAAGTAAGTGCATGACTGTCCCTCTCGTAAGGCCTACAACGTACTTATTTAAAAAGCTCTCCTGGATGCATTTTAAGAATTCCTCTCCATCTAAACCTTTCATACTATGACTACCCAAGTTAATATTGGGGAAGTTGAAATCCCCCACTATCACTACCATATTACTTCTAGATTTGTCTGAAATTGGCCTCTATATCTGCTCTTTTATTTCTCTCGAACTATTAGGGGTTCTATACTACACTCCCAGCAATATGATTGCTCCCTCTACACTCTACCATAGGGCTTCATTTGAGGAGCCTTCTAAGATGACATCCCTCCTCAAGTAAATGTGAGGTCATGTCAGGTCATCCATTTGGATCACAAAGGTATATATTTGAATATGTAGCTTAGATTAGATTTCCTACAGTATGGAAACAGGTCATGTGGCCCAAAATGTCGACACTGATCCTCCAAAATGTAACTCACCCAGACCCGTTCCCACTCCCCTACTCTATATTTATCCCTGACTAATGCACCAAACACTATGGGCAATTTAGCATGGCCAATTCACCTGACCTGCACATCTTTTGGATTATGGGAGGTAACCGGAGCACCCGGAGGAAACCCACGCAGACACGGGGAGAATGGGCGACCCAGTGCTCAATGGTTAGCACTGCTGCCTCACAGCGCAGTTAATTCCAGCCTCGGGCGACTGTGTGTGTGGAGTTTGCACATTCTCCCCGTGTCTGTGTGGGTTTCCTCCGGGTGTTCTGGTTTCCTCCCACAGTCCAAAGATGTGCAGGTTAGATGAATTGGCCAAGCTAAATTGCCCATAGTGTTAGGTGCATTAGTCAGGGATAAATATCCGGTAGGAGAATAGGTCTGGATGGGTTACTGCTCAGAAGGTCGGTGTGGACTTGTTGGGCTGAAGGGTCTGTTTCCACACTGTAAGGGAATCTAATCTAATGTGCAAACTCCACACAAACAATCACCTGAAGCAAGAATCAAACCTGGGATGAATAGGAAGGGTTTGGAAGGATATGGGCTGGGTGCTGGCAGGTGGGAATATATTGGGTTGGGATATTTGGTCGGCATGGATGGCTTGGACCGAAGGGTCTGTTTCCATGCTGTACATCTCTATGACTCTATGACTCTACCTAGCATTGTGAGGCAGCACTGCTAGTCACTGAGCCACCATGTTTTAAATGGTGATTGGTTGAGAGCGGTGGAGGTTCAAAATTATTTTCAATAAATGTAGCAATTGGTTACAAAACAAATAAAGGATGTAACAAAATGCTGACTTACATATTGAGGAGATGAGAATCTAATGGGAAGTAAGTTTTGCTATAGTTGAGCAAAGCCACTTCTGTGCACAGCCCTGGGCATTGTATCTTAGAAAGTATACGTTTACCTTGGAAGGAGTGCAGTGCAGACTCACCAAACTATTACATGCTAAATTTTTAGCGGTTACATAAATGAGGCCTGTACTCGCTGGGCTGAAGAAGCTTAAAGGCAGATTCGATTGAGGTTTTCAGGGGTCTGAGGGGAATTGGCAAAGAGAACCAATTTCTGAAATGGGTGGGTTTAGCGCAAGCCTTAAAATCAAAGCCAGTTTATTCAGTTTTATAGAATCGAATTCCTGGAGTGTGGAAACAGGACATTTGGCTCAACAAGTCCACACCGAGTCTCTGAAAAGCATCCCACCCAGACCCATCGCCCTAGCCTATTCCTGTAACCCTGCATTTCCCGTGGCTAACATTCCTAACCAACACATCCCCGGACACTAAGGGGTAATTTAGCATGGTCAATTCACGTAACCTGCATATCCTTGGAGTGTGGAAGGAAACTGAAGCACCTGGAGGAAACCCATAAGACGTGGGGAGAATGTGCAAACTCCACACAGACAGCCACCCAAGGTTGGAATCAAACCCAGATCCCTGACGCTGATGCAATAATGCTAACCACTGAGCCGCTGTGCTACCCCAAAGTTGTGAAGCTGTAAAATATTTCTTTCCACAGAAGATGACAGCTGTATGGAACTTTCTCTCCCACGAAAACAACAATACATTCTTCATCATTAAATCGGAGATCTATAGATTTTTAGTCTTCTGGATATTAAAGAATGTGGATATAAAATTGAGTGTTAGCAATAGGATATAGATTGAGTATGACCTCTCTGAAAGTCAGTGTAGGAGTGAGGGATGAATGAGATATTCCTGTTGTATTGCTTGTTCTCAGAGTGACCATTAAGTACCTATGATAGTACCTATATATTGTTATTGCTTTGCTATTCCAGGTGGAGGAATATGGAATAGGAACAGTACCATCCATCTGCGGTAGTTGGACATTTTGGGGGATTGCAATTAAAGGGAGTTGACTGCAGTACACCATACCAAGCTAACAGAGGGTAATGATCTGTAATCTATTTGAATATTTCTGAGGTGTTTCACCTCTCTACACAGATCACTCTAGCTTCTTGGTACTACTAAGCCAAGAGAACATGCCTTGCCAGCGGATCTCAAAGTCACGAGAGCCCAGAATATTTTCAATATTCCATCACTTTAGTTTATGACAGGGACATCACAGAATCATAGAATCATACAGCATAGCAACAGGCAATTCAGCCTATCATCCCAATGCTTGCTCTTTCAAACAATAGCAGTATGCAATATCACAGTGCCATACCAGTGCCAGACAATTAACATCTCATGACAGACATTCTAACCATTGCCCTCCTTCTTTAACAGGGAGGTTCCAGTCCTCTGGGATCCTTCCTGACTCCAATGATTCCTGAAAAATCTCCAATACCTCTACAATCTCCTCAGCTATCCCCTTCAGAGAGAAGGAGAAGACAGGAAACAATACACCAGTTAGTCTGATCTTGATCATTGGTAAGATTTTAGAGCCCATTATTTAGGATGAGATTGCAGAATATTTGGAAGTGCATGGCAAAATAGGGCTGAGCCAGCACAGCTTCATCAAGGGGAGATCATGCCAGACAAATCTGTTGGAATTATTTGAAGAGTTAATGAGCAAATTAGACAAAGGAGAGTCAATAGATCTTATTGATTTGGATTTCCAGAGTCCCTTTGAGAAGGCACTGAATAGGAGGCTGTTTAATAAGAGCCCATGGTGTTAGGAGCAATGTGCTGGCATGAATAGAGGATTGGCTGACTGGTAGAAGGCAAACAGTGGGGATAACAAGGTCTTTTATGGAGTGGCAGCCGTTAACTAATGGAGTTTGTAGGGTCAGGGACCGCAACTATTCACATTGTACAGTAACGATCTGGATGAAGGAACTGAGGGCATTGTTACTAAGTTTACAGATGACACAAAGATAGGTGGAGGGACAGGTAATGTTGAGGAGGCAGGGGGGCTGCGAAAAGACTTAGCTAGGTCACGAGAGTTGGCAAAGAAGTGGCAGATGGAACACAATGTGGGAACGTGTGAGGTTATGCACTTTAGTCCGAAGAATAGAGGTGCAGACTGTTTTCTAAATGAGAAAAGGCTTCAGAAATCTGAAGCACAAAGGGACTTAGGAGTCATAGTTCAGGACTGTCTTAAGGTTAACACGCAGGCTCAGTTAGCAGTTCGGAAGGCAAATACAATGTTAACATTCATTTCAATAGTGTAAGAATACAACAGCAGAGATGTACTACTGAGGCTATACGAGCTTCTGGCCAGACTGCAGTTGGAATATTGTGAGCAGTATCTAAGGAAAGATGTCCGAGCCTTAGGAAGTGGTCCACAGGAGGTTTACAAGAATGACCCTGGGGATGCAGAGCTTCTCATATGAAGTGCAGTGGAGGACTCTGGGTCTGTACTTGATGCAGATTACAAGGATTTAGGGGGATTCCATTGAAACCTACAGAATACTGAGAGGCCTGGATAGAGTCAACATGGGGAAGATGTTTCCTCCAGTAGGAGAAACTAAGAACTGAAGGGCTCAGGACAAAGGGATGACCCTTTAGAACTGAGACAAGGAGAAATCTTTTCAGCCAGAGGGTGGTGAATCTCTGGAACTCATTGCCACGGAAGTCTGTAGAGGCCAAGTCATTGAGTGCATTTACAACAGAGATAGATAGGTTCTTAACTGGTCTGGGGATCAATAGTTATGGGTGAAGGCAAGAGAATGGGTTTGAGAAACATGTTAACCATGATCGAAGGGCAAAGGAGACTCAACGGACCAAATAACCTAATTCTGCTCCTGTATCTTATGGTGTTATTACAAGTGTACCTATCAAACAGCATGAAGCTGTCCTACATTCCAAGATCTATGTAAGGTGATGCAGTGCAGGATGTGTGCAATGTAATGTGGTATAAAGGGGTACAGGACTCCCCTGTACAAGAAAGCTGATTCCAAAGGTCCAACTAAAAGTCAAACAGGGCACAACCAAACAAAAGACAGGTGCAGCAGCATGGAACAGCAGCAAGGAATACATCAGAGACCGTTACATGTAGTTCACAGAAAGCCAGGCCTGAGTCAAATGCCAGCATGGAATAACTTCCACCTACAGGCTTTCCTCATTGTGAATCTATCACATTATATGATTGCAGTAGGCAACTGGAAGCTTAATCCACAATCAATAACCTACCCTGAAAGAAAACTGGCAACATACACCTAGAACACATGGGAGGTGGTGCAAAAATCTATGAATTTGAATTCTGAAGGACATGTATCAGAATCGCTGGAACAATGATACAATTGATAGCCACTAGCTTAAATGCATGAATAAACTGGCAATCCCTTGCTCTAGTACACTAATGACGTGAGGCAGGTGCGTCAATTCAGCACAGAAATCATAAATATTTTACGTGGTAGAACAAGTGGACTCAGAGTAGCAGAACTACCAGGATGTACTCTTCTCAACAATCCACGAGGTCACCAAGGTACCCATGTTAACAGAAACAGCTAAGAATATGCACATTGAGTGAGTCCAAGATTAGCTATTAGCAGGACAGGTCTAGTGCCACCAGAATTTCAGGGTAATGTTATATTTCCCCTTCAGAGACGATGTCAATCAATTATCCTGGAATCCTAGAATCCCTATAGTATGGAAGGAGGCCATTTGGCCCATCAAATTCACATTAATCCTCCAAAGAGCAGCCCATCTAGATCCACCCTATCAGGATGTTGTGAAACTTGAAAGGGTTCAGAAAAGATTTACAAAGATGTTGCCAGAGTTGGAGGATTTGAGCTATAGGGAGAGGCTGAATAGGGTGGGGCTATTTTCCCTACAGCGTCGGAAGCTGAGGGGTGACCTTTTAGAGGTATATAAAATCATGAGGGGCATGGATAGGGTAAATAGACAAGGTCTTTTCTCTGGGGTGAGGGAGTGCAAAACTAGAGGGCATTGGTTTGGGGTGAGAGGGGAAAAATTAAAAAGGCACCTAAAGGACAACTTTTTCACGCAGAGGGTGGTGCATGTATAGAATGAGCTGCCAGAGGACGTGGTGGAGGCTGGTACAGTTACAACATTTAAAAGGCATCTGGATGAGTATATGAATAAAAAGGGTTTAGAGGATTATGGGCCATATGCTGGCAAAGGGGACTAGATTAGGTTAGGATATCTGGTTTGCATGGACGAGTTGGACGGAAGGGTCTGTTTCCATGCTGTGCGTCTCTATGACTCTATAATCCTACATTTCCCATCTTTGGACTGTGGGAGGAAACCAGAGCACCCAAAGGAACCCCATGCAGACACTGGGAGAATGTGCAAACTCCCTGTAGACAGTTGCCCGTGGGGGATAGAATTGTCGCTAATGCTGTGAGGCAACAGTGTTAAGCACTGAACCACCTTGCCACCCCAAAAATGCACTTTCACAAGAAACGCCAAGGTATGGAATTCAGCATGTGAATCACAACACAGACTGGTGTAGTTAAATTATGTACATGCTGCAGAAGGGTAGTATAATCAGGGTATGTCTAGATCAGGGATGTTTAAGCCTCTTCTTAAAGATGTTCCTTCACAAGCTTTCAATACTAAAGGAACTGAACCCCACATTTACAGGAGACAAATTCTTCTCCAAATTGGATGTTATACATGATATTGGTCAGTAGACATTGCCAGGGACTCACAGAAAGTCAATACATTTAGGACACCATTTGGAAGATATTGCTTCCATAGACTTCTTTCTGGCTTGTCAGTTAGTGAAGATCAATTGCAGCTACATATAGCCTTGGAATTATGGAAAATGTATCTGGATCTGCATACATTGCTGATGATGTTGTAGTAATGGCACATTACCACAGAAGAGTATGACTGGAACCTTCATTCGCTGATGGCAATGGTTTCATCACAAAGAGCTGCTTTTCAACAGCAAGAAGTGCTGAGTGATTATCAGTCAGAACATTATTTTTAGCTTTAATATTCAGGCTGTGGAATCCATTCTAAAGTTGAAGATGTAAAACAAATGCCTACCCCAACGACAAAGGAGACCTGCAGAGATGCCTTGAAATCTGCAGCCTCTTGGGACACAAATTCTGACAAAGCATCATCATTGAGAGTGAGTTAAGAAAGGTGTCCCATATGTGTGGCAGGAGAACCACTAGCACATGTTTGAGTCGCTCAAGCAGTGTTGTCAGCAGAAAACCGCGCACTACAATACTACAGCACAAGGAAAAGGACAATCCTGGAAATGGATACTAAGCGGAAAAGGGCTTGAAGCGTATATCATGCAAGACGGTAAACCAATTACATTTTGATCCAATGGTATATTACAATCCAGGAACTGCAACATGGAGCATGAAACACTTGCTCTAGCGCTCGGTTTCCTAAGATTCCATACGTATCTGTTCGTAAGTTCAACTCATTGTTGAATTCACTGATGAATTATTGGAAATTGCCTGGTGCGGAGCACTGACAGTGCTCAACCTGGACTATCGTGATTTATGGTAAATGTGAAAACAGGGATATGACATAGACATCTATTTCCAAAATGTCCACCTCAGCTATGCTGAGCAGATTGCCAAACCTGAACAAAGATGCAAAGTTTCACTGAATCTACAATTGAAATGTGAACGTTGAGTTGGAAGATCTGTTTTATTTTGGTCAGCATAAATGAGACCAGCTTCAATTGCAAAATGTTAACGACACAAACTGAAGGCACTTGAGGAATTTATCATTGAGGAGTGGCCTGACATTATGAAGAAGGTTCTGGATACTCTTGCATGTTTTACAGAAATGAGTTTGACATCTCTAAAGGTGTCACTTTTAAAGAAAAATAGATCCTTGTGCCTGAGACTGTCCAACAGAATGTACCTTTGGAATCTAACCGAGGACATAGGGCAGTGGATGAGATGACTAACTCATGATATGGTCTAGTGGCCAGGAATTAGCAGTCTCTTCTAAAGTTGCGAGAGGAAGGGCCAGGCATGCCAGGAACACCAGCCACAGCAAAGTAGAGAACATCAATATATATAAAAGATTCTGTCAGTCCCTTGGTCCATCATAGGTCATTTTAGTGTGAGTGGAGACTTCATCTTAGTCACTGACAATGTGTTCCAATTTTCAAACAAGCAAAAGAATACCTCAAGCACAGACATGATGGATACAGTCACTGTCATATTCCATTCATTCTTTGCCTCTTAGAAAATAATTACTGACAATGGGCTGCTGAACTTTCAGGAACATATGTGCTAAATGGCTTGTGAACTACGTGACAGACTCAGCACATTACCCCAGATCAAATGGCCAAATGGTTCTCTCATCCTAAAGAGTAGGGTAATAAAAACAGAATTTTATACCACCATGTTACACCTCTGGATTTTGGGTTACCACTGGCAGCAGAGGCTACGTTTGGAAGGAAAGTGAAAATGATGTTATCAAACCTCCACCTGTTCAATTTCTCTGAGATACAGAAGGTATTTCTCAAGAAACAAGGAAGAATGAAGATGGTGCATGCCTGCCATTTAGGTGTAGAATGATCTCAAATGCACACAGGACAACGATCAGAGTAACACAGCCTACAGTGAGAACATTATTACATGCAGAGCCATCCAAAGGGTGCAGTGAGCCCAGGTGGTATGAATTCAGGTACCTAATGGAGCAGAGCTGAGGGACAACTAAATCCAGCCAAGGGAACTATACAATATGCCAACTGCCCATAGCAAACACTAGATACCACACCCAGGTGACCGGTGTGACAGAACAATAATCCACACACTATGAATACAGTACATCTGTGGACCAAGAATAGACAAGGATGAAATTCACATATCCAGAAGGCTACAAGATATAGAAGAGTTGTAAAACCACCAAAATAATATATGGGTTCCTAGACTTCTGTACTTGTGAAATTTACAATCTCTGCCCTTATTTAGCTAATTTTGCGATTACCTAATATTTATGTGCTTTCACTTGCACAATATAAGAGATATCTTTGGAAAGAAAAAGGATGTTGTCATGCCACACATGGAGTGATGTCCCTTTAAGACCTTGTCATGCAAAAGACCAAGTATCCAGATGTTGTCACATGACCATAGGCTCTTTGCATTGTAGTGCTCTGGGTAAGGCTGTGTCTAGACATTATACTGTCCTGTGTTTATTAGTTTAGCAATAGTAAACCAACAAAGACTTCCAAGTAAATTAACTCCATGTAATATCTCATTTGCAATGCATTTAGATAATACAAGAATATTATTACAACTCCTATCTTTATGTTATGTACATTTTGGTGAAACCATGCCAAATGGCCAAGAAACCATCTCAAAAATTATTGTTGTTTAATGCAAACCGGATCCAATTAAGGAGATTTTCTGTTTTCAAAATATGAAGAAGGTGCAAGGATCTCCACCTTACAGTATGAGGAGGTAAATAGAAAGTCAGAGGCCAAACAGGAAAGTCATGTGCCAACATCCACTAAAAGGAAAAAAGAACTTACAATGACTGAATAAGCTATGCTAAATAATACAGATGCCTCCTCTTCTCTCCTGCCTCTCTTCAATCCTTCATTTCAAAGACTACTGTCAACTCCCTTAATTAGACAGAAGTCTAAAAGCTGCCCTGTCATAATGTACTCCAAAACCTTGCAATCATATACTAAAATTAACTCTGAACTCTGTGGTCAAATCATGTTTGCTTCACAGCTTGCGGCAACATTTAAACTGATGTGGCATTGACAGCTGGGGGACAGTGCCGGGCAGAAACCTTAGTCACAGCTGGTACTACTGCCTTCTCCCAGTGAAAGTTATCAACATTTTATCTGTAACCAATCCTTAGCAGCATCTATCCTTTGTGCCAGCCAACACATATACTTTAACTCCTAATTTATTGGTTCTATAAAGTACTTCCTGACTAAGACAAGACTCTAGAGCCTTAAAGCACTGAGGTTATTTGTCTCTTAATAAGACAGCTATCTCAGAATAATCAGTTTCTAATGCTATTTTGTATGCAACATCAGGTGTCAGACAAATGTCTGAAATTCCCTTATATCCAGTTGCTGGAGAAATTAGGGTCTGTCATTTTCTGGAAATGTATGTAGCCAGCTCTTTCACCCTATTAATATTGTGAACAAGATCAGACGTGCTCTTGGCCTCTGTCATTATAAACAAAATGGTTCGTTATCAAGTATTGGAAGCCATATGAAAGTGGTGTGTTCAAAGCACTCTCAAAGCACCCAGTTGGAATAGTACATGTACTGGGAGCTTATTTTTTGGCACTTTTCCTCAAAAGGACATGGAACACATTCTTGCACTGTGGCATCTCCTGACGGTGGAGGTTGTACTGGCTGCTTCAGCAATCTTCCTTCATGTAACCTAATGCACACTCTTATCATATATTACACAAGATGTTTTCTATTCAAACCCTTAATTTGGCAAATAGAGTATTCTGTACACAAATACACCTGAGGTCACTGTTCTGATGCTAACAGCTCTGCCATCAAGGCTGATGTTCTTCGAAAATACTGTGGCCTCTGCTCTCCAAAAATATAGTTCTTTTTCATTAATCGCAATGTTGTGGTTACTGTTGTACCACTCTATTTCCCTTCCCAACACCAGAAGAAACCTAAAGAGGTTAGCAGTCATGTGAGTAGCTGGATGTCTCACTTTGCCCTGTCACTAGTTTAAAATCCAGTTTGCGGCAATGTTTAGACTGATGTGGCTTTGACAGCTGAGGGACAGTGCCGGGCAGAAACCTTCATCACAGTTGGTACAACTGCCTTCTCCCAGTGAAAGTTATCAACATTTTAGACACTCACAGTGCACCCAGTATTAAAGACAGGAAACTGAAATAAATTATGTTCTCATCTTACCAGGCTACAACCTAAGGCTACTGAGAATAGAGGTACACTCAAGCATGTTCAATACGTGTCTTGAAAAGTGTTTAAATCCACGTTAGTAACACAAGAAAGATTTGCGGTTCAGTATAAGAGAAATAAATCTAAAATAGATTGATTTTACCTGCAGGACGTGCTACTGAAAGAGCTGGTTTCAGCAGCCTTAATCCAACTCCTAACCTCATAGGTCCACAGCATGTACTTCCCAAAGTTACGAATTTCATTTAGAGATGCCATAGGATGGTTCATGAGGAAAGCAATGTGCCAATAGCGCAGCAGAATGAATTATGCAAAGGAACGGCATGTAGTACATTACCAAAAGGTTGCAAATGGAGCTTTTCTCCACAACAAATGCTTATCTGAGAGAGTCTGAGGATGAAACTGATTGCTGAAATGCCTAACTGACATTTCAGAAATTAAATGTATTCCACCTCAGCAAACATTCATTTGTCGCTTTAATTCTCCACCATGTTCCCATACTGAACCTTTTGTCCTCAGCCTTCTAATGTGTTCCAATAAAGTTCAGTGAAAGCATGAAGAACAGCACATCATCTTCCGAGTGAGCACTTTTACAGCCTTCTGGACTCAACATTGTGTTCAACAATTTCAAACTGTAACCTCTGTCCTCAAGTTTCCTCACTGGTTTGATTTTCACTCCTCTGTTTTTCTCTTATTTCCTTTGCATTTGGAAAGCAGCTATTGTTTGGAGAAATGCAATAGTAGATACTTTCTATTACAGACTTCAGTGTCAGTAAAAAAATTCAAAGTAGTTGGGACTTGAGCCTGGGCCTCTAAGAGCCCTCAGAAATGTAAGTGGATTCTTGGCATACTGATTGGCCGAAAGCTGTCAACATCTACCAAAGCTAATTACTAATCACAAAATAGTATTAATGGGAGAATGGATGAGGCTTTCCATTATGCAGAGAGACATTCCAGACCAAGTGAAAACAACGATTTGAGAATGGAAGATGTAGAAAAGCCAGCAGAAAGATCAAGGTCAAATAACAGGATGTAAAAATTGCAAGTTATATTATACAAAAAAAACAATAAATATGTCTGCGGAACAGTGCTCTAACTGAATGAGCTGAATCACTTTGCTGCCAGAGAAGATTTGCAGCATTTCACAGGCCATTAGGCATAGAGTGTTCAAAGATTACAAACCCAGAAGATTATAATGATGTTATTACAGTACTTAGTTAACTTCCTGGTTGATGTAATAAAGTGGATGAAAGTATGGGACCATTGCAGCTTGTAAAGAAAGTTCCAGCTGCCCTCAACTGCAGCCTGAAAGACAGGATAGAAAAGCTGGAAAAGTAGGCTGTAGTCAAGGAAGTGACAACCCTTACAGACTGGATTAGCAGCATGATAGCTGTAAAAACAGACAGAAAAAAAACTGAGGGCTTGCAGAGATTCAAAGTCTCCCAATAAAGCTTTGAAGATGTCTCATTACCTGATGCAAACAATTGAAGAAATTTTTCTGTCGTCGAAGGCAAAGGTTTTGCTATCCTCTATATAAAGGATGGAGAGTGGCGAGTGAAGGATGGAAATTGGTGAGTGAAGGATAAAGAGTGACCAGTAAAGATGGAGGCGGGGAGTGAGAATAGAGAAGATGGAGAGTGGTGAGTGAAAGATAAAGGCTGGTAAGTGACTGGTAGGAACTGGATGAAAGCAGCATTTTTCTTACCAGTATCTGGACATCTGGGAGATAGATGTTGTGCAAGATTATCTGGTATGTCTACTGCTCCAGTACAATATTAACATAGATAGCATGAAATATTCAGTGAGTTCCAGGAGTGAAAGCTGTTGCAGATGATGTGTTAATCTATTGTTGTGGAAGCACAATAGGAAAGTTCATTGCGGGTCACAAGCAGAATCTGATGTGATGAAACAGATGGTCCTGATGCTAAAAAGCTGCAATTTAAGGTGCCAGTAAATAATACACATGTTCATGTACTGACAGAAAAAAGGCTTTGCCTGGATCCTGACACTGTGAGAACAATAGACACAGTCGTTGAAAAATGGGAAAGCGGGAGAACAATTTGTTGTTCTTATGCCGTATTT
Organism: Hemiscyllium ocellatum; assembly: GCF_020745735.1. Classification (NCBI taxonomy): domain Eukaryota; kingdom Metazoa; phylum Chordata; class Chondrichthyes; order Orectolobiformes; family Hemiscylliidae; genus Hemiscyllium; species Hemiscyllium ocellatum. The sequence continues at coordinate 34,942,024 of NC_083402.1, read as the reverse complement.
GACAATGTTCTTGCCAAATTTGAAATCAAAGTTTCTGAAAAGATGGCTCTTTCAAGAAATACATTTGTCCCTGAGCTGACTTGCCACAGCCATGTGACATCTACTTTCACTGGGCCCTTCAATGAATAGTGGACATCTTGATCAGGAAAGGAGGCTTATGATGGAGGACATTGCTCCCTCTCTGTTTCTCCCATGTCTCCACTTTCCCAGCCATGACCTTAGTGCACTATCCTGGAGCAATCTCCTACCTCCTCCTCTGATTGATCCACTTAACCTAAGTCTGTGCAAATGGCTGAAGGCAGAAATACAGTCAAGACATTGGCATGCAGCTGGTCTCAGTAGTTTAAGGTGAAACTTGATTGGGAATCTGTTTTCTTTGGGACAAGAAAACATTTAGCAAACATCTTTGTAAGGAAAAAAGGTCAGTGTTTGAACTCAACTGTACAGTGATTAATGGGATGTATTTTTCTCTTAATTGTCCATGACACAAATGTAATAAAAATACACTTTTCATTTTGCACCCTTAGGAACTATAGCATTCAAGAATGCAACTACCTTCTCAAGGGCAATTAGGGATGGGCAAGAAATATTGGCTCAGCCAGTGCTGTCTAATTCCTGTCACAGGATAAATTATGAAACAAAGCTTACAATTGTCTGAGCGCTGTATGTTGAAACCATTTAGTCCTTATATTTCTGACCACTGAGACAGACAAGTAACAACCACACTTGAAGGATGGTATTATTTCTGCTATCAGAGGAGAAAACATTAGAAAACATAGCCTCTATAACCTTAAAGAATTTACAATTAACCTGTTCAGTTACGCTATAACACACCTCTAGAAAAAGTGGGTCGTGAACCTCAAGCTTCTGATTCAGAAGTGGGGGCATTGTCACTGCACCAAATGTACCCTTTTTATAACGTTAACTGTAATTGTTAGTATCTGAATCTGTAAAGATGATATTGAATATCGATAAGTTAAAGGCAACAAGACGAATGTGTGAGCTAATTAGTTGAGGGTTCATAATGGTATTAAGTGGAATAGAACAAATGTGTAGTGCCATTTGAAAGTAAATTACAAAACGAAGGAGCCCAGATGTAAATCAGTAAAAGCCAATGCAAAACTGATATCATCAAACATTTCTTCATACTGAATGATTAATATTTGAATAGTTATTGCTTATAATAGTGGAGGCAGTTAGAAATGAATATAACTGTCAATGAAAGGGAAAGCTAACTGTGTTTGATCAGCTCTCTCAGCTGTATTTATCTGTAAGGCCATAAGGCCAAAACAAGTCTGTCCCTTTCTGATAGATCAAACCAGGAGCTTGTCTACTCACTCTAGAAACACATACAATTGTCTCTTGATCTCATTTATTTCCATCCATTTCAATGATCTTGCCACATAATTTACTTAACAACCCTTGGGTTTAAAATGAGTTCATGATTTCAAGCCTTCTAATTTTTAACTTGTATTCTTCAATACTTGAGAATAATATTTTGGGATGTGGCATTTAAGTAATTTGAGACCAGGCAAGTAGCATCTTCGGAGGAACCGCTGAACTCTTATGTCTGAGTCTGTGATGGACTAATTGGGCGGCACGGTGGCACAGTGGTTAGCACTGCTGCCTCACAGCACCTGAAGACCCGGGTTCAATTCCTGACTCAGGCGACTGACTGTGTGGAGTTTGCACATTCTCCCCGTGTCTGCGTGGGTTTCCTCCGGGTGCTCCGGTTTCCTCCCACAGTCCAAAGATGTGCGGGTCAGGTGAATTGGCCATGCTAAATTGCCCCTAGTGTTAGGTAAGGGGTAAATATATGGGTATGGGTGGGTTGCGCTTTGGCGGGTCGGTGTGGACTTGTTGGGCTGAAGGGCCTGTTTCCACACTGTAAGTAATTGTTAAAGGTCAACTGTATAGTCATCCAATCATGGACTGAATAAGATATTCTAGTACTTCAAATGAATTCTCCCAGCTTTTGTATTTTAGTGGATCTAGAAATGAAGTTCAGTCACCTCCCTGGTATCAGCAAGCACAATATAAACATACATGGCCTTAAAGAGTATGGACATAACACAGTAAAGTCCCCATTATCCACTTGCTGAGAATTCGGAATTCCCTTTTTCAATCATGGTTGAAAGAGTATTTCGGATGTTCACGGGAATGGGGATGCTGTTCAGCATAAATTTGCTGGTTGTATGAAAAATACCAGCAGCAGCTGGGAGAACTCAACCTCTTACAGCCACAAGACTTTCGAAAAAATAGAGCAGCCAGGAGTGCCCATAAGTTCTGGTATACCTGGGCATCATCGGTAATTTGGTTCTTATTGTTAAAGTATCATTTCAGCGGGAATCAGATCCATTATTCCATTCCAACACCATTACCAGTAAGTTCCTGTGATCCAGATCAGGAACACTTGAAATTTCTTTCATTCAGTGTCCGAGATTCAAAAGAGGAATTCTGGATGCTTGGAAAGTGGATAATGGGGACTTTGCTGTTTATGCTGAAAATGTGTTGCTGGAAAAGGGCAGCAGGTCAGGCGGCATCCAAGGAACAGGAGATTCGACGTTTCGAGCATAAGCCCTTCCTCAGGAGTATACTTTGCTCTATATGTCCATTTTCCTTAAGGCTGTATATGTTTGCGATGCCACAGTTATCTAAGAATCACCAAGGGGGTGAGGTTTACAAGCCCCGCCTTTGTATTTAAAGGTAGAGATGGGGGTTCATAACATAACTTGGGTAGACTTCCTGACAACGTTCCCCTCTCCCCTAACCTGTCCCCCTTATTGTCTATCCTCCAGCCTATAAGGCCACCTAAAGGTCTCCACTGCTATAAAACATGCGCAGTAGATGACAAGAGCACGCCACAGCCCAGCGGTTTTCACTACACTTCCATCCTGTCAAGATATCATATACCCCTCCCCACATCCACTTAGCCATCTCTAAACGCTGAACCCCTCAGAACCCTCACTGAGATGTGCTAAAGCAAAATTCCCTGGTTTCCCTGAATTTGTGGATTCATCACTTTTCTTCTTCCAACTGCCTGTAGTTCCTGCAGTGGTCAGTACTTGCTTCTGGGCATTAACCAGGGATTTGCTTAAGCCTGTATACAATCAAATTATCTCACAGCTCTCTACAGCAAGATCGCCTCCTAGAGAGGGGCATTTCTTGCTTTGGGCAGATGAGTATCTGGTCAACACAACCATTGTTCAATTGGACAGTGTCCCACCTCTAAATTTGACAAAATCAGCAAGCACTTTGGAGCAATGCTGTCCTCTACCAACACCACCATTTACTCCAGGAGTATTCACATGAACAAGGAATTGCTTTTTGACTTTACTACTAACCACATTGTAAACAGCTCGCCCATGTTCTCTTCATGTTCACGTGCAAAATGCTCAAAGGTTTTCTTGTCACTGATATTGAAGGCTTCCACTGCACTCCTTTCAGATCTTCCCAGGTTTCCACGCTCCCTTGTGCCTTAGCTCATAGTTTGTTCCGGTCTCTTTTTCACCTTGTCCACAAGTCTTCACCATATTACTTGACCCAATTTGCACTTATCTACATTTCATTTATTCTTTCATGGAATGACGTCATTTCCAGCCAGGCCAGCACTTGTAATACATGATCTGAGCAGCGTACTTTAAGAGGGTACTTTAAAAGTCAACCACATTACTGTGGGTCTGGACGCAAATGTAGGCTGGACCAGTAAGCAGGTCCCTAAAAGGCTTTAGCGAACCAGAGCTGCTGTTAACAATGATCAATTTTTGCTTACTATTACTATTCAACTATGGAAGGATTTGAACCTATGTTCCTGAAGTATTAACAATAATGATTAGCATTACTAATGACCTGACTACTGCCAGCACACCCTTCCCACTGCTAAAAATCATACAACACCAGATTATTTACATACATAATTTATAGCAAAAAATCTCAGTGTCATGCAACTGAAATGATATATTGAACAAACCTAGATTGCTGTTAAGTCTTTCATCGTTTAGAATGAGTTTTGGAATGTATGCTCAAACTGTCAGTAAATGTGTAAATGCCATGCAATAAATTCTGTGTCTTATGATCCTGCTCCACAGCTACCGGATAAAGGAGCAGCTCTCTGAAAGCTACTGCTTCCAAATAAACCTGTTGGACTATAATGTGGTGTTGTGTGATTTTTTTTAACTTTTTCCACAGTAGTCCAACACCAGCTCCCCCACATCATGGTCCTCACCACTAAGTGCCTAACTTCTTTTCTGACCCCATTAGGTAGTATCTCCTTCCCTTTCAAAATCACCACCATCATTGTCTTCAGAAATCCATCTTTAACTGCTCTCTACTTACAAAGTATCATCACCAAACCTTCCAAAGCTACTGCACATGTTGTGTCATCTTCTAAATTTGTGCCAATAATTGCCATTACAATAAGTAAATCACTCCAATTCTCATCATTCTTAACTGCTCTGTAATCTTTACTAGAGTTCTACAGCACCTTTCATCCAGTTCCACAAGCCTCTCCCCTTTCCATTCACTATCTCAGGGTAAAGCAGGCGCTTTGCAATCTTGGCCTAAAGGACCCTGTACCAATTACCGACAAATCAAATGTTATTTACAAAATACCCTGCAATGACTGTAACAAATAATACATCAGACAGACAGGCAGAAAACTAGCACCAGGATATATGAGCACTAACTATCCACCAAAAGATATGACCCACTATCACTAGTACCCTTACACACAGACGAAGAAGGACATCACTTTAATTGGGACAACACATCCATCCTAGGACAGGCTAAACAGAGACATGCACGGGAATTCCCAGAGGACCAGAATTCCATCAATTAACACATCAATTTGGACCCCATCTACCAAACCCTGAGAGAAAGAACCGGACATGATGTCACCCACCTTAACAGACCAAGACACATCAATAGAAAGCCAGATAGAACACCAGAGGCTCACTGATGATGTCACCTAGCATGGCAGCGAAACATCTGAGGACAAACTTATCAATTCAGAAAGCAAACTTACAACCTGAATCTTGGCCTCTCAATTGACAAGTGGAGCCTTCAACCTCACCTAATCCTGTTCAGAAAAACCATATACTTCTTCCTCCATGACATCACCTCAGCCCATCTATCCATCTGCTACTGTTTCCTCCACACTTGCTGTTACCGAAGATCTATGTGAGGTGTCTCATCCATCATCATGGCATTTTCAAGCTATCAGTCTGCTCAACCATTCCTTCTATTCTACATTTGATGCCCTAATTCCCATTAAAGAACATTACTCATTTTCACAGTGGCAATTCCCCCTGGTATGGACTCAGCTCTGCTTCCTCAAGCCCTAGGAATGTAAATTTGAATGGATCTGACACTCAACTGACAAAACTGATCCATATCGGTTCTTCACAACAAAATTGTTCCCTATTCTAAGACCGTTATACAATACCACATTAAAATCTAGATTCTTTCCAATACTGCAAATTCTTTCCTTTGATTCCACTCCCCTGTCTTGTCCACCCTTTCCTCTAATAAGTATGAGGAGCTCGTTGGCTTCTTTGACACTCACATTGAGATCATTCCATTGGGATCTTTTCTGCTTCCTTACTTCCTCAAGACTAATGGGCCAAGCATCCTCTATAGATCACTTGTATCCTAGCCCAGATTTCCAGCCCTCTTGGTAATTATCCTTTCCATGTGTTCTATTCTGGACAAAAAGAGGGAAATCTTTACAATATGTTTCCATCAGAAATACCATAAGATCACTTCATATTTTTCTCTAGTTCTCTGCAATGGCTATTTTCATCCTAACACATTCTGGGCACTGGTGATAATCCTACTTGCTTCAATAGGAATTGTGTCACTGTGATGTAATGGAAACTAAAGTCCTGAGAGTAAAATATGAAACTCCGCAGTCTAATTGTTACAGAGAAATCCATTTAAATAAATGTGCTGATGTCTCATTAATAAAGATTAGGCACTTATCGTCCATTCATAAGCTGACATCACTAAGCCAATAACTTTGATTCTCTGTATCAATTGGATCAGTTAAAATAAACATGGCCAAAGCAATTTTTTTAAAAAAAGAATCATTCACCGTATCATATCATGATTAGCTAAAGGCTCCATTCTATGCATCATCAGAAAATATTTGATGAAACATTTTCTTCCAGGAAGATTACTAACAAGATAATTTAAATTCTTGGCCTTTCTAACAAAGGCTCACCATTATCTCCAGCAGCTTTGCCAGAACCAAGGCCAGAAAAACCTGTGTATTTCTATGCCTGACATTGGGCTTGGAATCGCCATCCACTTCAAACAAGGGCACAAAGGCAGCGTAACAACAGATTCACCACATTCATGGTCCAATTTCCCTGACCTAAAAGCTGGTTAGGTCTGATTAGGATTGGTAGCTGCTATACCCAGGCGAATGACTGTGTGGAGTTTGCACATTCTCCCTGTGTCAGTGTGGGTTTCCTCCGGGTGCTCCAGTTTCCTCCCACAGTCCAAAGATGTGCAGGTCAAGTGAATTGGCCATGCTAAATTGCCCATAGTGTTAGGTGAAGGGGTAAGTGTAGGGGTATAGGTGGGTTGCGCTTCGGCGGGTCGGTGTGGACTTGTTGGACTGAAGGGCCTGTTTCCACACTGTAAGTAATCTAATCTAATCTAATCTAATCTAATTCTAATTAAGGTGGATCAGTGGTTAGCACTGCTGCCTTTGCGCCAGGGACCTGGGTTCGATTCCAACATTGAGAGACTGTCTGGGTGGAGTTTGCACATTCTTCCTGTTGACTTGGGTTTCCTCCAGGTGCTCTGGTTTCCTCCCACAATCCAAAGATGTGCTGGTTAGGTGAACTGGCCATGCTAAATTGCCCATAGTGCTCAGGGATGTATAGGTTAGGTGCATTAGTCAGGGGTAAATATAGGATAAGGGGGAATGGGCCTGCGTGGGTTACTCTTCGGAGGGTATGTATGGACTTGATGGGCTGAAGGGTCTGTTTCCAGACTGTAGGGATTCTATTATGGAGAATCCATTAGTGACTGTGAGAGTCCAGACATGAATCATGCACAGTGTGATGATGCTGCTCCTTTAACAAGGTTAGGTTGTCATTGGTTTCCTTTCAGGAGGTCACAAAGACACATGCTCTGAAATGTCTGGAGTTGATCTACTTGAGTGAGCTTTTAAGTTTAAAAAAAACTTGTGCAATGAAAGCAGAGTGGCCAGTTCTCCCAGCTCAGCTTTTCTCTGGTTTGGTTTGGTTTTAGCAGTGTGGCAGCTCTCTGAAAGTAGGCAGTCACTTGTGAAGCTGCTGGACCCAAAGAAACAGGTCCATGCTGATGCTCCCTCTCTCTGACATCTCTCCTGTAAGACCCTGTGTTGTATTTTTCCTTCTCTTGCAAAGGGGGTCTTTATAGGGATTGTTGCAAGAATTTGGAACAGCATCATGAAGTTGGGATTATCTGTTGGGTTTTCGGATAGGTTAAGTTATTCTGTGCTCTGTTCTCTTTTATTTGTGTTTCATTCGGTAATCTTGTAAATAAATTCTGTTTTGTTTAAAAATAAGTGGTTGGACGAGCTGCATCACTCCTGGAATATCCACTTTATACCTGCTTAAAACAACTTGCAAAGTCAGCGTTGGGGCTACTTTCTTGAAATGTTTGAGCGGGTCCGGCCTGGTCCATAACAGAGTTGGGGCCTCTTTGCGGGATTTGTTCCATAGTTCCGATTTGGGATTAGGGTTGCTGGACTCGAATGCAGCGAGCGGTAGATGTTAATGTCTTTTGTTCCGGTTGTTCACTTCAGTTGGTTTAAACAGTGCTCGGGGTAGCAATAGGTCTTTCGGTCATGAAGAGTTTTCTCAGGGTGAAAGAAGTGACTTTAGGGGTTTTGCAAAAGGTGATTAAGGCCAAGCTGCTGGAATTAGTAGACAAGCTGAAGTTAGAGCTGCCTCCTTCTGAAAGGAAAGGAGAAATAATTCCAGCAAGAACTCAGCATTTAAATTTGCTGGAAAGGCTATCAGAATCTTTAGAGGTGGCTATAGTTCAATTGAAAATGAAGCAGCTTGAGTTTGAGAGGAAAAAGGCAAGGAGAGGGCAACAAAAATGAAATGGTTTGAATTACAATTAAAAGCAGAGAAAAGAGAGAGAAAGAGACAGAGAAAGAGACAAAGAAGAGAGAGAGACAGCTAAGAAGGAAAGGAAGAGAGAGAGTGAGTTTGAACTTCAGAAATTGGCACTTAGACAGGAAAGTCAGTGTAATAGGATGGAGATGAAGGCTGAAGGTAAGCTTACTGAGGAAGAGAGTGAGGATGAGCAAACCCATGGTATCCAAAGGCCTGGTGAGGATCTGTTTAAACATATTCAGGCATTGCCTACGTTTGGTGAGAAGGATGTGGAAGCCTTTTTTTTATCTCATTTGAAAACATGGATAAACAAATGCAGTGGCCAGTGACCATGTGGGTGTTGTTGATCCAAGCAAAGCTTGTAGGTACAGCTAGTGAGGTATTCACATCACTATCAGAGGAGGTATCTGGGGAGTATGAGGAGGTGAAGAAAACCATTTTAAGTGCATATGAGCTTGTGCCAGAAGTCTACAGACAACGTTTCAGGAGGGACCCTGGTCAAACCTCCATTGAGCTTGAAAGGATCAAACAGAGTAATTTTGAGAGGCGGATAAGAGCATTAAAATTAGAACAAACCTATGACACTCTTAGAGAGATGATTATTTTGGAGGAGTTCAAAAATCCATTTCCTGAAGTAGGGAGAACACATGTGGAAGAGCAGAGTTAAAACAGCAGGGTTAGCAGCTGAAATGGCTAATGATTATGAGTTGGCCCATAAATCAAAGTTTGACTTCCAAAATCAATTTCAGTCTATGAGGGATAGAAATTGGGGAAAAGAGAAATCCTCGCGTGGAAAGAGAACGGTAGATCTCAGTGAAGAATATAAGGATAACTTACCACAGGGGAAAAAGGAAACCCTTGAAGGGGAAAGAGAATTTAAAAAGGTCATGTGTTTTCACTGCAATAAAGTAGGCCACGTGAAATCACAGTGTTGGTGGGTTAGGAAAAGCACTGGGAAGCCAGATGTAGGAAAACAGGATAAGGCAGTGAAATTTGTTGGAGTGGTAATGGAAAGCACAGTGGAGGCTAGAAAGCTGCACCAAAGTGTACAAGCTGGTCGGAGATTGGTTAAAAGGAAGTGCCAGATCTTCTAAAACCATTTACGTGCAAAGGTAAATTTATTCACATAAGCCAGGAGCAGCAAGTAAAGAGGTTACAATATTAAGAGATACAAGATCCTCTCAATTTTGAAAGATGAGGAGATATGTACCTCTGAAGGTCTATTGCCAGAAAAGGTACTAGTAACAGGAATCACAGTGAGTCAGGAAGGGCTCAATTAAGTGGAGTGAGGTGAGAGTGTCCAGTGAAGAATGGAGAAGTCATGGTAGGAGTACTGGACAAACTCTCAGCTGCAGGAATACAACTTGTCCTTGATAATGATATAGCTGATTCACAGGTAGCACTGATGCCTACTGTGGTTGAAAAGCCAATGGAAAATCATCCAACTGAGCAACTGTAGGACAGATAAGAGTCATAGAGATGTACAGCATGGAAACAGAGTCTTAGGTTCAACCTGTCCATGCTGACCAGACATCCCAACCCAATCTCGTCCCACCTGCCAGCACCCGGCCCATATCCCTCCAAACTCTTCCTATTCATATGCCCAATCCTAATGCCTCTTAAATGTTGCAATTGTACCAGCCTCCACCACATCCTCTGGCATCCCATTCCATACACGTACACCCTCTGTGTGAAAAAGTTGCCTCTTAGGTCTCTTTTATATCTTTCCCCTCTCACCCTAAACCTATGCCCTCTAGTTCTGGACTCCCCCAACCCCAGGGAAAAGACTTTGCCTATTTACCCTATCCTTGCTGCTCATAATTTTGTAAAGCTCTATAAGGTCACCCCCTCAGCCTACGATGTTCCAAGGAAAACAGTCCCAGCCTGTTTAGCCTCTCCCTATAGCTCAAATCCTCCAACTCTGGCAACATCCTTGTAAATCCTATCTGAACCCTTTCAGGTTTTACAATATCTTTCCGATAGGAAGGAGACCAGAATTGCATGCAATATTCCAACAGTGGCCTAACCAATGTCCTGTACAGCCGCAACATGACCTCCCAACTCCTGTACTCAATACTCTGACCAATAAAAGAAAGCATACCAAACACCTTCTTCACTATCCTATCTATATCTTGGGAGTTTTCCCGACTGTGTGGTAACAAGGTCGCAAAGTCACCAGTTGAAACAGGAGAGGTCAAAAAGTACAGATAAGAAAGTTGAAGTGGAATGAAAAAAAACCTTGTTTGATCAGATGGTTGATACAAACCAGGAGCAGATAGATGACAAAGGAAACATCTTTAGCTCAGATAAATAAACTGAGTTACAGCAGGAAGATGAAAATTTAAAGTGATTGCATCAAAAAGCATACATGGAAAAAGAATACGAATGTATCCCTGAGTGCTACTATCTTAGAAATGATGTCTTAACGAGGAAATGGAACACATCACATATTCAGGTAGATGAGAAATGGTCAGAAGTTCATCAAGTCGTATTGCCAGTGGGTTATAGAATGGAGATACTGCGAGTTGTATATGAACTACCATTAGGCAGTCATTTAGAGGTAAGAAAAACCAAAGCTAAAATACAGAAACATTATTACTGGCCTGGACTGCACAAGGATGTAGTTGAATTTTGCCTGACAGGCAGTAATAAAAACAGCACCTTTAATACCTACTCCAGCATTTGAGCAGCCTTTTACAAGAGTCTTAATTGAATTTGTAGGACCCCTACCTAAAACAAAATGTAGGCATCAGTATTTGTTAACAATAATGGATGTGTCCACTAGATTTCCAGAGGCCATTCATTATGCAATACCACAGCTAAAAGGATTACAGAGGAATTACTCAAATTTTTCATGAGATAAAGACTACCCATAGAGATACAATCAGATCAAGGGTCAAACTTCACATCAATATTATTCAAAGAAGTTACAGACAGCTTAGGAATAAAGCAATTCAAATCTATTGATACCATCCAAATTCACAGGGAGCACTAGAAAGACAGCATCAGACATTAAAGACCATGTTGAGGGCTTATAGTTAGGACTATCCAGATGATTGGGATAAGGGAATTCTGTTTGTATTTTTTGCGATCAGAGATGCACCACATGATTTGATCAAATTCAGTCCATTTGAATTAGGTTTTGTGCATGAAGTGAGGGGACCACTAAAATTGATTAAGGAGAAATTGGTAACTCATAATTCAGAGACCACATGTTTGGACTAGGTGTTAAATTTTAGGGAGCGATTAAATAGAGTGGGGGAGTTGGCTGGACAGCATTTAAAAGTATCACAGCATACAATGAAACAAGAAACAGACAAGAAATCAAAAACTTACCATTTTGCTATTGGAGATAAGGTGTTAGTATTATTTCCAGTTATAGGTGAACCTTTAAAAGCAAGGTTTAGAGGACCTTACCAAGTCAAAAGGAAATTGAGTGAGGTGAACTATTTGACAAAGACTCCAGACAGGAAGAAATCCCACAGAGTGTGTCATGTGAATATGCTCAAAAGGTATTTTGACAGGGAAGGAAAGCAAGAGGCAATGTGTTATTGATTACAATACAGAGGGAAGAACCAAGTCCAGAGGATTCGGAATTGGACATTCCTCAAATTAAATTGGACAATGACAAAGTTGTCAAAAATTAGGATAAATAATTGAGTTACCTTCCAGAGGAAAAGCAAAATGACCTGAAAGAGTTATTACTATCACATGGGGAGATATGTGGAAATAAGTTTGGAATTATTAACCTAATTACGCATGATGTAGATAAAGGAGATGCTGTTCCAATAAAGCAACATCCCTATCGGCATAGCCCTCTAAAGTTGGCAGACTCAAAAGGATTTTGAATGCATGATCCAAGACAACACAATTGAAGTGAGTTACAGTAATTGCAGCTCACCCATAGTCATGGTGCCAAAGCCAGATGGTACCCAATGGACTATTGCAAAGTCAATTCTGTTATAAAATACTGATGCATATCCGATTTGGAAGACTGTGTTGAAAGATGGGACAAGCAAGTTGGACTTGCTCAGAGGATACTGACAGGCACCTTTGACCGAAAGGCCAAAGACAATTTTGGCTTTCATAACGCCGAATGGACTGTATCAGTTTAAAGTCATGCCATTTGGTATGAAAAATGCACCCACCACGTTTCAGAGATGAACCAATAAGGTTATTTCCGGATTACCCAATTGTGTAGTTTATGTCGATAATCTGGTGATTTCACACATGGAAGGAACATTTGCAACATTTATCAGAATAGTTCAATTGACTTCGGGAGGCAGGCTTGGAGATAAACCTAGCTAAACGTGAATTTGCCAAAGCCCAAGTCACCCTCCTGTCAAGTCACTCTCCTGAGTCATGTTACTGGACATGGACAAATGGTCCCACATAATGCAAAAACAAAGATAATTGGGAAGTTTCTCACACCATTGACAAAATGAGCATTTCTATGATTCCTTGGATTAAGTGGATTTTATCAAACTTTTGTACCGAATTTTAGCATTTTGGCTGCCCACTCACTGAATTGCTAAAGAAAGGTAAGAAGTTTCAGTAGACAGCAGACTGTCAGAAGGCATTTGACAGCCTGAAAGCTGTGTTAACTACTGCCTCAGTATTAGCCACACCTAATTATGCAAAGCCATTCAAGGTGCCTATCAATGTGAGTGACGTGCCTGTTACTGCTGTGCTCTTACAGGTAGACGACAAGAAGATTGAAAGACCTTTGGGTATTTCTCCAGGAATTTGAATATTCATCAACAGAAATATTCAATAGTTGAGAAGGAGACTTTGAGCTTGGTGTTAGTGTTCCAATGTTTCAATGTTTATGTTACCAGTGATGTATCTGAAACAATAATTAACATTGATCATAATCCATTGACGTTTGTGGAGAAATTTAACAACAAATATTCCAGACTGTTCAGATGGAGTTTGTTGTTACCGCAATTCACTTTGAAAATTGTGCATGCGGCAAGATGAGAAAACGTGATTGTCAACACATTGTCGAGACTTGAATGAGATAAGGAGGCATTCCGTGACAGGAGTAAAACAGACTGAAACAAAATGTAGTAGTGAATATTTGTATGATTATTATCAACATAATAGTTATGTGTGTTGTAGAGTACTACCAGTTTAAGATTAAGGGGTTTTAAAATGAAGCCACCTTTGGATATTGATAGTTCTTTATTTAAGGGGGGAGGTGTGATGATGCTGCCCCTTTAACAAGGTTAGGTTGTTCTTGGTTTTTATTTCAGGATATAAACACACAGGCTCCGAAATGTCTGAGGTTGATCTACATGAGGAAGTTTTTAAGTTTAAAAAAAACTTGTGCAATGAAAGGGGAGTGGCCAGTTCTCCCAACTCAGCTTTTCTCTGGTTTGGTTTGGTTTTAGCAGCGTGGCTGCTCTCTGAAAGTAGACAGTTGCTTGTGAAGCTGCTGGACCCAAAGAAATACGTCCATGCTGATGCTCCCTCTCTCTGACACCTTTCCTGGAAGAAGCTGTGTTGGATTTTTCTTTTTTTTTGCAAAGAGGTGCTTATGGGGATTGTTGTAAGTATTTGGAACAGCATCTTTAAGTTGGAATAATCTGTTGGGTTTTCAGAGAGGTTAAGTTATTCTGTGATCTGTTCTCTTTTGTTTGTGTTTTATTCAGTAATCATGCAAATAAAATACTGTTTTGTTTAAAACTGCATCACTCCTGGAATATCCACTTACACCTGCTTAAAACAACTAGCAAAGTCAGAGTTCAGTTGTCTTTCTTGAAATGGTCCATAACAACAGTGAATCCACAAAGATCCAGCTCTCTCTCTCTCTCTCTCTCTCGCAGTGTGAGTACAGGCATTCTTCTCATCTAGTAATACTTACAAGAGAGGAGAGAGAGAGAGAACATTCATCTTCTTCCGATGAAACAATCTGTGACATCAGGGGAAGGCCGGGGTCCAAGAAATGCCCTTGGTGTGTGGGCTGCCAGGAACATACACCAGAGGGATTAAGGACAAATATTCCAGACTGTTCAGATGGAGCTTGTTGTTAATGCAATTCACTTTGAAAATTGTGCATGTGGCAGGACAAGAAAATGTGATTGCCAACACATTGTCGAGACTTCATCTCCTTGGTGAAGTCACCCTGACATGAGTATCAAAATCACTGACCGACAGGTTTTCAAGACCTTGAAAAGTTAGTTTGCTGTAGTTAGATCGGTACGTAAGACAAGTAAATTGTCTCATGCATATTCTCTCATGGTGCCATTTCAAATAAATGCATGCCAAAATACTGTGAAAGACCATAGCTTGTAAGATTGTGTCTAATGATTCTTTGCACATACCTGCACAGTTCACTATACGGTTTGCACGAATAATACCGTCTGGTGTTTCCACATCCCATGTTCCATCAGAACGTGATGAAAGTCCTGTTACTGCAACAGGATAATACAGCTCAGCTCCATACTGCCTTGCTCCAGCTGCCAAAGCCATGGTGAGAGAATAGGGGTCAATGTGGCCGTCTCCAGGATTATACAACCCAGCAAGAACCTAGAGCACAATACGTGACATAGTTAGATCAATGTCAAATGCTTCAGATATAAACATTATAGCCGGTGTAATACTTTTTCTTTTTAAAAATGTAATTCAGAAGGACAATGCAAACAGTGTTCTCTTTAACAGACTCAGCGAGTGGAACTGCTGGGCTCACACTCTGCCAGGAGACCTACATTCGAATGGATTGACACACCACGAGGAAAGGCCATTAACCCCATCCCAAATACAGGATTGTTTTATAATTCGGCGAAAATGTCTATGAGTGTAAAGGCAAAACATGTTCCCATGAATAGAGATAGAGGCCCCCATCCGATCATAACACTGAAAGATTGGCTGATATTGTGCGAGATCATCCCTAGATTTTGCTCTCAGCTTTCCTCTGACACAGTGCATTTCTTGTCATAGTTATCGAACGCAACTATGATGGAAATGTAATACACTGTGTCCCTCATGAAGCATGATTGCAGCAACAAGAACCACACCTCACCCACAACATTTACAACACTTACTGTCGTATGTTACCAGGTTAAAGGCCCAGTTTGAATGTTAGCACATAGCTGAATGGGCCGAGTGAATGAATGATAGAATGGCTGTGGGTGAGGCACATGAGTAAGTGAGAAAGGTGGCTGAGGTTGTAGGGTGCCAGATCAGTGAGATGGCAGCTGGATGAAATGGTAGGCCATTATCATGGCAGTCAGTTCTGGGGAGTAGACAGTTGTCAGAGACAGTGTGGTCAGGGGGCATTGTTGACAGGTTGAGTGAATAGTCAGGGAAGGGTCAGGAGGTTATTCTTGATGGGACTGTGGTTGTGAGATTAGTTCTGTGCTTAGCCAGGAGTCGGTATAGGTTTTGCTTCTGTCCGTAATTATCCAGAAAAGTACATGGAAATTGGCTAACATCTCCAAGTCTAACCTAGAGTCAGACATATTCGCAAAGGCTCACAGGAGCAAGGAAACTGCCTTTCGGAAGTTTTAATTTTACTGTCAATTCCCATATATGTCACCGGCGCAGAATTTTAATAAGTTATTTCCAGAATATGGGCATTGCTGGCTGAGCCAGCATTTACTGTCCATCCTTAACTGTCCTGGAGACAATGGTGGTGAACTACCTCCTTGAATCACTGCAGAGAAGGAACAGCGATATATTTTTAAATCAGGATGGTAAGTAGCATGGAAAGCAACGTGTAGGTAGTGATGTTCATACGTATCTGTTGCTTTTGTCCTTCTATTTGTATAGCCATGAGTTTGGATTGTGCTGCCAAAGGAGTCATTAGGGAGATACTGTAGTGCATCTTGTCAATAGAATATACTGCAGCTACTGGGACAACTACGTGAAGGGAGTGATTACTGAAGGTGGTGATGTGAAAGACAAAAAGAACTGCAGATGTTGGAATCCAAAGTAGACAGGCAGGAGGCTGGAAAAACATAGCAAGCTAGCCAGCATCAGGAGGTGGGGAAGTTGACATTTCGGGTGTAACCCTTTTTCAGGACTCGGGTGGGTGTAGGGGTAGCTGCAAATAAGCAAAGTGGCAGGGGCATGGTGGTGAAATGGAGATAGATGAAGACATGTAGAGAGTACGACCTGGTTGGTTAATAGGAGGAATGAATCCAGTAGTGTCAGGGAGGAGTGGAAGGGAATGGGAGGGGCTGGGAAGGAAGTTGGGGGATGGGAAGGGAGGTTAAAGCAGGCTACTTTGTCCTGAATGAAGTCAAGCTTATTGAGTGTTATTGGAGCTGCACTCATCCAGGCAAGTAGAAGATATTCTCTCTAACTCCTCACTTATGCCTTGTAGATGATGGAAAGACTTTGAGAAGTAATGTGGTGGGTTACTTGCTGCAGTATTCCGAGTCTCTAACCTGCTCTTGTCGCCACTGTTTTTATCTGGCTCATCCACCTCAGTTTTTGATGAATTGTAACTTCCAGGTTATTGGTAGAGAGGGCGAATAGAATGATAGAGTGGATAGCAGGAAGCAGTGGTTAGAATCTCTTGTTAGAAGTGGTCATCGTCTGGCACTTGTGTGGCACAAATGTTGCTTGGCATTTATCAGGCCAAGCCTGGATATTGTCCACATTTTGTTGCTAATGGACAAGGACTCATTCTGTATCTGAGGAACTGTGAATGATGCTGAACATTGTGTAATCAACAGCCTACATCCCAATGTGGTGATGGAGGGAAGGCCATTGATGACGCAAGTGAGGATGATTGGGTCAAGGTATTATGACATTGTGCGTGTACTATACCTTTAAGAGTGTTGAAAGGCTGGCAAGGACTTAACAAGCACACAGAGAACTGGAAAATTTAAAATGTAACATTTGGCTAAACAGCTAATAGTAGCTGGATTGCTATGAGACAAAAACAAATTTAAATTCGGCCAACCAGTTTAAGTTATGCCCCAAGATACCAAACTCCAACCAAGTTTGAATCTAGTATTTTGATAATATTAAAACCAATGAAATGGTCCAATGTTTTGGGGTATACATTCAGACATTTTGAACAGTTAGCCAGAGTGGGAGAACTGCCAAAAGGCCAACAGATGTAGGCTGCTAGTTTAAGAGCTCTCATAAAGGTGCCTGCCTATGGAAGAAGTTTGTACAGCAGAACATAGAAACTGATCTGGACAGAGAATCTACAGAAAAGATCCAAAGAGTAAACTCGGCAAAGTTGACTGGTTTTGAAACGTGACTTATTTTTGTAAATTGTAATCAGGATTTATTTTTATCGGACTGGTATTGTGGAGGAGGAGCTAAAAGATAGGCATAAGAGAAAAGAGTTGTAAATAGTTGTTAGTTAATATTCTCTGTTAGACTTAAGGAATAAAGTTACTAATTTTTATTTTAAATAGTAACTTTTGGGATAGCTTTTTGCCTTTCGAATTTTAAAGATTACAGAACAAGGATGAATCATTTCTATGTCGCTGGTTTAAATTAGCAGATGGGTTTACCCCATGGTGTAACAGTGTGGGGGCTCGTTGTTGGAATTTAAACAGTTTGAGTCTCGGATTTGTGATGTGAACAGATTTAGACAGATTTGAATAGATTTGGGGTATGATAAAGCGCAGCAGATTTAAACTCTTTAAATAAAACATAGGTGAGAAAAGTTGTTTAATTTAGATGACTTGTGGTTGATTAAATTAAAAGTGAGAGAAATAGCTCTTAACATTTCTAAAGAGTTTCTGGGATTTGAAGATAATTCTCAAATTTGCCAAGAAAGTTTAGAAGGAAAGAAAAAGACCATACTTTTAGAATGAGCAAATAAGTTAGATTTGGGTTTAACCAGAGACAAAAGTAAAGCTGAAATTGTAAGGGAGTTACTCAAACACTTAGGTGTATCTGAGAAATGGACAAGTGCAGTAGAGGTAGAAAAACTTAAATTACAATAGAGGAAAATGGAGTTAGAAGATAAACAAAGGGAGAGAGAAAGAGAAAGAGAGAGAGAAGAAAGAGAGAGAGATACAGCAAAGAGAGACAAGGTTCTTAGCTCAGAAAAAGAGAGAGAAGAAAGGGAGAGTGGAAGAGGGAGAGAAGAGAGAGACAAACAGAGAGAGAGGAAAAAGAAAGAGAGAGAAGGTTCTTAGCTGAGTAAAAAGAGAGACAATTTGAATTCGAGAAGCTGTGATTTAACATGATGAAGATTAGAAGAGAAGGTAGTGATATAAACAAATATTCTAGGAGAAAGTGAGGACTGCAGATGCTGGAGATCAGAGCTGAAAATGTGTTGTTGGAAAAGCGCAGCAGGTTAGGTAGCATCCAGCACTTCAGGGAAAACAGCCCCAGCCTATTCAGCCTCTCCCTATAGCTCAAATCCGCCATCCTTGGCAACATGTTGTAAATCTTTCCTGAGCCTTTTCATGTTTCACAACATCCTTCCGATAGGAAGAAGACCAGAATTGCACACAATATTCCAACAATGGCTTAACCAATGTCCTGTACAGCCGCAACATGACCTCCTGTACTCAATATTCTGACCAATAAGGGAAAACATACTAAATGCCTTTTTCACTATCCTATCTACCTGCGACTCCACTTTCAAGGAACCATGAACCTGCACTCCAAGGTCTCTTTTTTCAGCAACACTCCCTCGGACCTTACCATTAAGTATAGAAGTCCTGCTAAGATTTGCTTTCCTAAAATGCAGCACCTTGCATTTATCTGAATTAAACTCCACCTGCCACTCCTCAGCCCATTGGCCCATCTGATCAAGGTCCAATTGTAACCTGAGGGAACCTTCTTCGCTATCCACTACACCTACAATTTTGGTGTCATCTGCAAACTTACTAACTATACCTCTTATGCTCACATCCAAATCATTTATATAAATGACAAAAAGTAGTGAACCCAGCACCGATTCTTATGGCACTCCACTGGTCACCGGCCTCCAGTCTAAAAAACAACACCACCACTCTCTGTCTTCTACGTTTGAGCCAGTTCTGTATCCAAATGGCTATTCTCCCTGTATTCCGTGAGATCTAACCTTGCTAATCAGTCTCCCATGGGGAACCTTGTCGAATGCCTTACTGAAGTCCATATACATCACGTCTACCGGTCTGCCCTCATCAATCCTCTTTGTTACTTCTTCAAAAAACTCAATCAAAATGGTGAGACATGATTTCCCATGCACAAAGCCATGTTGACTATCCCTAATCAGTCCTAGCCTTTCCAAATACTGCCCCTCAGGATTCCCTCCAACAGCCTGCAGACTACCGATGTCAGGCTTATCTATTTCTCTACAGTCTATATCTTCCATGTCCTTTTCCACAGTAAACACTGTTGCAAAATATTTGTTTAGTATCTCCCCCATCTCCTGTGGCTCCCCACAAAGGCCACCTTGCTGATCTTTGAGGGGGCCTATTCTCTCCCCAGTTACCCTTTTGTCTTTACCATATTTGTAAAAACCCTTTGGATTGTCCTTACTCCTATTTGCCAAAACTATCTCATGTCCCCTTTTTGCCCTCCTGATTTCCCTTTTGAGTATACTCCTACTGCTTTTAAGCTCTTTTAAGGATTCACTCAATTTAACCTGTCTATACCTGAGGTATGCTTCCTTCTTTTTCGTAACCAAACCCTCAGTTTCACTAGTCATCCAGCATTCCCTACACCTACCAGCCTTTCACCCTAATAGGAACGTACTGTCACTGGACTCTCGCTATCTCGTTTCTGAAGGCTTCCCATTTTCCAGCCATCCCTTTACCTGCAAACATCTGCCCCAATCAGCTTTTGAATGTTCATGCCGAATACCATCAAAACTAGCCTTCCTCCAATTTGGAACTTCAACTTTTAGATCTGGTCTGTCCTTTTCCATCACTATTTTAAAACTAATAGAATTATGGTCACTGGCCCCAAAGTGCTCCCCCGCAGACACCTCAGTCACCTGTCCTGCCTTATTTCCCAACAGTAGGTCAAAAGGCCTCAGGTGTTTTCACTGTAATAGAGTGGGACACATAAAATTACAGTGCCAAAGGTTTCAGAAGGGCACTGGGGAAAGATGTTTTCACTGACAGAAGGCAGGACATGTAAAATCACAGTGCTGGTCATTAAGGAAAGGCATTGTGGGAAAAGATGTGGTAAAAGAAGCTAAGCCAAAGCTTTTACCAAATAGTAAAGGAGATTCCAAGAAGAGCCGAGGAGCTACAGGAGAATGTGCAGCCTAGGCAGGGGCTGGGTATAGGGTTGGTTCCTGATCTCTACAATGACTTCACCTTTGTGAGTAAAGTTTACTTTGAAAGAAAAGAGGGAGAAGGACAAGAAGTTATAATTTTGAGAGAAACAGGATCTAACCAATCGCTGATAATAAGAGATGAGCGAATGTGCACTCTTTCGGATCTGTTACCCAAGAGTGTGGTAATTTGTGGGATAGATGGACAGAAATTTAGTATTCCCCTGTGTAAAATCAGGTTGGAGTGCCAACTCAAGACTGGGGAAGTCTCAGTGGGAGAGTGTCAGTTCCAGAAATTCAGTTTGTTCTTGACAATGATTTGGCAGGATCCAAGGTGGGAGTGACACCACTTGTTGTGGAGAAGCTCAAGGAAGACCAAGAAACTGAGGAGTTAAAACAGAAATATCCTGGGGGATCTATGATGGCAGCGATCTGAGAAGATCACACTGCAGAGCTTCGCATCGCAGCAGGAGCAGGACGGTCCTTTAACCTGTTGAAAATGTGTTGTTGGTTAAAGCACAGCAGGTTAGGCAGCATCCAAGGAATAGGAAATTCGACGTTTCAGGCATAAGCCTTCATTCCTGATGAAGGGCTTATGCCCGAAACGTCGAATTTCCTATTCTTTGGATGCTGCCTGACCTGCTGTGCTTTAACCAGCAACACATTTTCAACTGTGATCTCCAGCATCTGCAGACCTCATTTTTTACCCGGTCCTTTAACCTGACCAACCCAAGTCATCAGGATTTCTTAGGGTGTTGGAAAGATTGTGGAGCCCCAAGAAACATTTAAAAATTGACTTACCTGTATTTTCAGCTGTCCAGAAATGCCTAAAAAGGGAGGAGGAGCATCTGATGCCGGGCCTGCAGCTCAGTCTGCAGCAGCCTCGGAGCTGATTACTCTTCAGGACCTGGTGAACCAGCTCTCAAAATCTCGCGAGATGTTGGGAAACAAATTGAAGAGAAGCTGGCTCCAGCCTCTCTCATGCTGCAGAAGCATGAGCAGCAGCGGGGAGACCTGGAGAAGAGGACGGATGAGGTGGAGCACAGGGTCACAGTGGTGGAAGCTGATGCCAGTTCATTCGAGGAAGAGATCCAAGCCCTGAAGACGCAGGTTCGTAATTTGTGTGACCATGTGGATGATCTTGAAAACAGGGGCAGGAGAAAAAACATTTGGATCATGGGTCTGCCTGAGGGTAAGGAGGGTGAGCGGCCTACGGAATTTGTTGAAGATTGGCTTCCGAAATTCTTTGACTTGGAGACTGGCATGAGAGGATCGAAGATAGAGAGGGCTCACCGGGTCGCAGCGTGGAGGTCGGGTCTGGGTCAACGCCCTTGTCCTTTCCTGGTGCAGTTCCATCATTACTGGGATAAGGAGAGAGTCATGGAGACTTCCAGGCTCCAGGGGAAGGATCCAAAGGCCCTAATTTACGAGGGGTCTAAGATCATGTTTTTTTCAGGACTTTTCAGCAGCGGTGATCCAGAAACGAAAATCGTATGATACTGTCAAGAGAAGACTAAAGGAGCTTGGGATTCAGTACTCCCTGATATACCAGCAGTGCTTCGGATCACCTTAGATAGATCCATGTATCTCTTTGACACATCGGAGAAGGCAAGAGACTTTGTGGACAAACTAACCTAATTTAAACAATTGTATGTATAAATTTTGTTGCTTGGGTATGCGTTTATCATTCTGTAAAAGAAATGGAGGAAATCCAGTTGGAGCTTTGTTTTTCCCCCTTTTTTTTTCCTCTGTTGATAATAATTTGGTTCAAACTATGTGTGGCGGTGGTTAAGATCTACATTTTAAATTTCTAAGTTAGGACATACCAAAGGATGGGTGGGGTATTTACTCCCCTTTTTTATATAAAAGAATGTTTTTTATATTGATATTCTATGGGGTGTTTATTCTTTTTAGCTTGCGCTTGCGATGTGGCTCTAGCTGGGAGAAGGTGGTTGAGATGGTTAGATGCCTATTTATGGGTAGTTCGGGATGGGTAGTTGCCCCCCCCCCGGGCAAGGGGTGAGTTCCCCTACTCAGTGCTATGTTGTTTTTTATTTTTAATAATTTCGTATGTTTGTTCAATGTAGTGGTTTCAGTTTATGTAATTTTTATATTTGGTGGACCTTGCGACACTAAGGCTCAGCAATTTGTGGTTCGGGTTCCTCTTCTCTGGAATTTAAATGTAATTGCAGAAGATTATGGCTAATGATTTGATTAAATGGTGTACCTGGAATATCAAGGGAAGTCACTCACCAATTAAGAGGAAGAAGGTACTCTTGAGTCTGAGAGAGGAGAAGGTGGATATTGGTTTGTTACAGGAGACACATTTGGATGACAAGGAACATCTGAAATTACAGCAGAATGGTTTTGACAGAGTTTATTTTTCATCATTTAATACCAGAAGTAGGGGAGTGGCTATGTTGGTTAGGAAAAATCTCTCATTTAAATTGCTGGAATGTGTTAAAGACACATTTGGGAGTTTTGTAATTCTTAAAGCCTTGATAAATGGGGAAGAATATGGCATTTTAAATATTTATTGTCCCCCAACTCATCCTCTTAAATTCTTGTTAGATGCTTTTTCTAAATTGATAAGTCTCAAGTCTTGGCACATCATTATAGGGGGAGATTTTAACTGCCTCATGGACCCCACAGTAGACAGGTCGCCTAAAGGTCCCCCGATAGCCTCTGTACAAACTAAACAGTTATTGGGCTTGTGTGGGGAATTAGGGTTGGTGGACATCTGGAGGTGTCTCCACCCTACAGATAGAGATTTCATATTTTTCTCCAATCCGCATAGATATCACACGAGGATTGATTTTTTTTCTGACCTCTGCGGTAACCCTGGATCTGGTGGCATCCTATATGATTGGTAATATTGCCATCTCTCATCATGCTCCAGTGTACCTCATGGTTAAGATTAAGGATGTTACAGTGGATTCAAGGTACTGGCGAATGGACCCCTTTATTCTCATGGACAGTACGTTTGTGGAGTATTTCTCGAAGGAATTTCGGGCATTCCTAGACATCAACATAGACTCGATTGATAGCTCATCTGTTCTCTGGGAAACTGCCAAAGCTTATGCCGGGGGTTAGTTATTTCATATTTCACCAGTAGGAAGCAGCAGAAGGGTGAGCAGCAGCGTCTCCTTGAAGCACGGTTGAAGGCAGCCGAGAAGGCCTATTTTGACAAACCCTCGTTGGTCAAACGACAGAGGATTACGGCACATCAGTCTGCAATAAATTCCATGCTCACACAGATGGCAAAGAAGGAGCTGGCTTTTGCAAAGCAAAGGTTATACGAGCATGGTGACAAGCCAGGCAAATACTTAGCATACCTTGCCAGAAAGAGAAGTGCCCCACAAACCATTACAGCGATTAGGGAAGGGTCTGGCAACCTAACATGTGATTCTAAAAAGATTAATGTGGCGTTCCAGAAATTCTACTCTAAGTTACCTCAGTCTGAGAATTGTGAGGAGGGGCAGGCCAAAATGGAATCCTTTTTTAGAGATCTGAAGCTTCTGGGTGTGATTCCCGAACAACAGTCCTTTCTCAATGCCCCATTATCTGAGCAAGAAGTGCAGGAAGCTGTGAGGCAGCTTCAGAGTGGAAAGGCGCCTGGTCCTGATGGACTTCCCAGTGAATTCTATAAGGAATTTATAAGTATATTGTCAGACCTGATGCTGAATATGTTTAATGATTCATACAGTCATGATTGTCTCCCACCATCTCTGAGAGAGACCAATATTTCACTTGCCCTTAAAAAAGGGAAGGATCCAGAAGACTGTGCTTCATACAGGCCCATCTCGCTCTTAAATGTGGACTTTAAGATCCTCTCTAAGGCTCTCGCATTAAGGCTGGAGACTGTGTTACCCTCGATTATTAAAGAGGATCAGACGGGCTTCATAAAGGGTCGCAGATCCTCCAATAATGTTAGGAGGCTGCTTAACGTAATTCAAGCATGCCGACAGCAGTCAATATAGGGATTGGTGATTTCTTTAGATGCAGAGAAGGCATTTGACCGAGTTGAATGGCCGTACCTTTTCTATACTCTAAACCGGTTTGGTCTGGGCTAAGTTTTCATAAGATGGTTAAAGGTTCTCTACAGTGTACCTTTCGCTGCGGTCATTACCAATGGGGTACGATCAAGCAATTTTAATATTTCTAGGGGCAGCCAGCAGGGCTGTTCCCTTTCACCATTACATTTTACATTGGTGATTGAACCGTTGGCAGAGGCTATTCGTGGGGATCTCAATATATCAGCTCCAGAAGTGGGGTCAAAATTACATAAGATCTCGCTGTATGCAGACGATGTTCTAATTTTCTTGACCAATCCAGCAGTCTCAGTGCCTTGCCTGATACAATGCATTCACGTGTTTGGCACTTTTTCAGGGTATAAGATTAATTTTGCTAAATCTGAGGCTATGCCTGTGGGTGGTCTTATGAAAGAGTTGTCTCTTGAGAGTGACTATAGATTCCCATTTAGGTGGTCACAGGGGGGTTTCGTGTATTTGGGCATATTCATTACTCAAGTTGTGGATTGGCAGTTCAAAGCTAATTTTACTCAATTATTTTAAAAAATTAAACAAGATCTCCAAAGATGGGAGGCACTGCCAGTCTCACGGTTGGGTCGGATAGCGCTTATTAAGATGAATATTCTCCCTCATTTGCTATACCCTATATGGATGCTCCCCATGATTTTGAATAAACAAACACTCAGGAGACTGAATGGTTAGTTCAGCTCCTTTATCTGGCACCGTAAACGGCCCCTCATTAAATTAGTCAAACTGCAGTTGCCTCACAGATTGGGGGGAGTAGACATTCCGTACATTAAAAATTACCAGTTAAGCTCACTTTTGACCTACGTGAGTGATTGGGTTTGTGGATCTCTCTTTCAATATGGCTAGATATCAAAGTCTCCCAGGTAAGGTGCCCCCTTACCAGTTTGCTGTTTTTGGACAAGGTGAGGACAGTTAGGGAATATTGCCATAACCCAATTGTCATCAATACTGTTAAAGCATGGAGGGCAATTCGGCAGAGGGAAGGTAATATTGGCAAAACGTCTTTGTTTACACCTTTAGTGGGTATGCCGAGTTTTCAACCGGGTATGATAGATTCAGGATTTAAACATTGGGCAGCTAGGGGTATATCTTGCATGGATGATTTATTTGAGGGAAATGTAATAATGTCCTTCGATCAGTTAGTACGGAAGTACAAGTTACCTAATAGAGACCTCTTTCGTTTTTTTCAAGTTAGGGATTTTATTCAAAAAAAGACCACACTTTTGACTGATCCCTACAAATCTGACATAGAAAGAGGGGTACTAAGGGCTAAGAGTACACACTCTGTCAGTACTTTATATCACCAATTGGGGGTGCCACCTCAGATGAGTCTGATCGACTCTGCAAGATGTGGGAAAGAGAGCTGGGTGTTGAAGTTTCTTCAGAGGCTTGGGAGGATATTTGGGAGAATGCAAGGAAGATATCAATTTGCAATAGGACCCATGCTTTACATTTGAAGATTCTCCATAGGGTCCACTTAGCCCCAGACCGTTTGTCAAAATTTAAACCAGGGGTATCTTCAGCATGTCCCAAGTACAAAGTCTATACGAGTACTCTTACCCATTGTCTTTGGTCTTGTGACAGGCTTCAAACATATTGGAGCGCTGTGGTGGGTACAATGGAGAGGATTTTAGGTGTAGGGGTGGAGAAGGACCCTATTTCGCTCCTTTTGGGCCTACCCATTGTATTTCCTGCAGACTCGCATAAGAAAAAACTTTTCAATATTCTTACATTTTGTGCAAGGAAGAATGTCTTGCTAGGTTAGATATCAGAAAATCCCCCAGGCCTGTCGGGTTGGCGGAAGATTGTTATGGAGGATATTCCCCTGGACTTTCTCACAAATATGGTACACCACAAAACTGAGAATTTTTACAAGACATGGCAACCCTTTTTGAAATACCTGGACACAGGTTTATCTGCCACACTAACATGGGCTTTTATATAGCCGTAACGATTGTGTTTCATGAGTCCAATATCCAGGGAGGAGGAACTGTGAATGTTTTGTTTGGCTGGGCTGAGTTATTATTACTTATTTGGTTATTGTTAGGTATTTATTTATTTAGTTAAATAGCTAGTTTAGGTTTTTAAAAAATTTTATACTTCTCTATATATGTGTATACATTCATATAAGAGGGTGGGTTGGGGATTTTTTTTATTATTTGGGTTTAGTTTTGTACTATTTTTGTACTGTTTTGAATTGCATTGTTTTGTATTTGTTGTAATATTTAAAAATCAATTTTTCTTACTAAAAATATATTATAAAAAAACAGAAATATCCTGCTATTTTCTCAGACTGTGTAGTAACCAGATCGCACTATCATAAGTCACAGCACAAAGCAAAAAATAAAGAGAAAAATGAAGGAGTTGAGGTTCAGTTAGCAGACACCCTGTTTGATGTAATGGTGCAGGAAAACCCTGTACAGACAGAGGGTCAGACAGAAGTGTTTAGTCCTGAAAGGCTAAGAGACTTGCAACAACAAGACAAGACAATAAAAGACATATATGTGGATGTGTACTCTGAAAAGGAGGCAGAGAATATTCAAAGGTTATTATCTGAAAGAGAGAATCCTAAGACAGAAATGGAGACCATGGCAGGTTAGTGCAGAGGTGAAATGGGCTGATTGCATAAGATTGTGTTGCCTGTAGCATACAGACAGGAGGTGTCACGGGTAGCACATGAACTACCTGTAGGAGGTCACCTAGGAGTATGAAAGACTCAGGCTAAGGTACAAAAACATTTTTATTGGCCTGGAATGCACAAGGATGTCATTAACTTTTGCCATATGTGTCATACATGCCAAATGGTAGGTAAGCCACAGGCAATAATAAAACCAACACCTTTGTTGCCAATTCCCGCACTAGTAGAACCTTTCACATGGGTTATAATTGGTTGTGTAGGTCCACTCCCTAGAACTACAAGTGGGAACCAGAACTTGTTAACCATAATGGATGGGTCTCGAAATTTCTGGAGGCAATTCCATTACGGAGTATCAAGGCAAAACAGGTGGGAGAGGAGTTAGTAGCTTTCTTCACACGGTATGGATTATCCAGAGAGATTCAGTCGGACCAAGGGTCAAATTTTACTGCTAAGCTTTTTAAGGAGGTTATGGATAGCTTAGGTATACAGGAATTTAATCCAGTGCAATTATCTAGAACCCCAGGGAGCTTTAGAAAAGTGTCATCAAACCTTAGAGACCATGTTGAAAGCATACTGTCAGGATTACCCGAATGGTTCAGAAAAAGGTATCCATTCGTATTGTTTGCCATTAGAGATGCCCCAAATGAAACTACTCAGTTTACTCCCTTCAAGTTAATATTTGGTCATGAAGTGAGAGGTTGTTTGAAATTAATCAAAAAGAAATTGACAGGACCAAATTTGGAGGTCTCACACTTAGATTATGTATCCGAGGTGAGGGAGAGATTAAATCAAGTAGGTGAATTAGCTAAACAACACCTAAAGAGGGCATAGCATAGAATGAAGCAGGTGGCAGATAAAAGCTCTAAGAACCAGATGTTTTCTCGAGGGGATAACGTGTTAGTACTGTTACTAATGACAGGAGATCCCTTCAAAGCCAGGTTTAGTGGTCCCTATCAAATTGAGAAAAAGTTGAGTCAGGTGAACTGCCTAGGATAGATGCCAGATAGAATAAAAAGGTATCAGGTATGTTGTGTGAACATGTTGAAACCATGTTATACTAGAGAGAAAGAGCTGGAGAAACAGGTATTAGTAACTGTCCCACGGAGTAGGGAATCAAATCCAGATGATGTGGATTTTGATGTGCCTCAAAATAGATTTTGAAATAAAGAAGTCCTTGAGGAATGGGGCTGGTTAGTAAGCTATCTGTCTCAGGAGCATAGAATGCAGTTGACAGATTTGTTACTGCAGTATAAGAACATATTTAAGAATTAGATGGGGAGGGCTAATGCTTTTGTACATGAAGTAGACGTAGGGAATACTGCTTTGATAAAACAACACCCCTATTGGCTTAATCCTTTCAAAGCCAGACAGGTTCAGATGGAGGGGGAGGCCTTGCTCGACAAGGACATCATCAAACCGAGCCAGAGCGAGTTGGGTTCGCTAATTGTCTTAGTTCCCCAATCAGATGGGACTCAATGATTCTGCGTGGTTTATTGGAAGGTCAGTGCTGTTACAAACTCAGACTCATATCCAATTCCTAGATTGGAGGATTATATTGAGAAAGTCGGACAAGCCAGTCACATCACCAAGTTGGACTTCATGCGTGGTTACTGGCAGGAACCTTTACCACACAAGGCGAAAAACTTTGTGCCTTTGTAACCCCAAGTGGGCTATATCAGTTTAAAGTGATGCCTTTTGGAATGAAGAACGCATCGGTCACATTCCAAAGGCTTACGAACAGAGCTATGGCTGCGTTAACAAACTGTGATGCTGCCTGAACTGCTGTGCTCTTCCAGCACCACTGATCCAGAACCTTAACAAACTGTGCAGTCTATTTGGACGATGTAGTGATCTTTAGTAAGCCCTGGAAAGATCACATGGTACAGTTGGCAGAGCTCTTTGAATGACTATGAGACGCAAAACTGGTAATAAACTTAAACTAAACTGAATTTGCGAAAGCAGTGGTGACGTTCTTGGGAGATAACATTGGTCATGGAAGGTTGACCCCACAGAACACAAAGATGAAGGCCATCGAGGAATTTCCACGATCAACTTCAAAGAAAGAGGTGCTTCGAGTCTTAGGGCTCAGCAGATTCTATCAGAAGTTTATTCCAAATTTCAGCAGTGTAGTGATACCATTAACTGATTTGCTGAAGAAGAACACAAAGTTTCAGTGGACAGAACAATGCCAGGAGGCATTCGACCATTTCAAAGCAATATTAACCACTGCGCCAGTTTTAGCTACACTAAACTTTTCAAAACCTTTTTAAAGTTGCCATCGATGCTGATGACATAGGAGTTGGGGCTGTACTGCCACAGGAAGATGATGATGGGACAAAGTAACTCAACATCTACCAGAGAAAATACTCTAAGATTGAGAAAGGACAATTGAGTTTGGCACCGGCCTAACAACATTTTAATGTGTATGTCACGAACAATGTGTCGGAGATGGTTGTGTACATGGATCACAATCCTCTTACATTCTTGGAATGCTTTAAAGACAAGAACATGAGACAATTTTGCTGGAGTCTTATGTTACAGACAATGTGATGATTGAGGGACGGTCATTGATGATGCAACTGAAAATGACTGGGTCAAGGTATTATGATGTTGTGTGTGTATTGTACCTTTAAGAGAGGTGAAAGGCTGGCAAAGACTTAGCAAGCACACAGAGTACTGGAAAATTTTAAATGTAACATTTGGCTAAACAGCTAGCAGTAGCTGGATTGCTATGAGACAAAAACAGATTTAAATTCAGCCAACCAGTTTAAATTATGCCCCAAGATACCGAATTCCAATCAAGTTTGAATTTAGTACTTTGATAATATTAAAATCAATGAAACAATCCAATGCTTTGGGGTATAAATATCAGACATTTTGAACAGTCAGCGGGAGTGGGAGAACTGCCAAAAGGCCAACAGATGTAGACTGCTAGTTTAAGAGCTCTCCTAAAGGTACCTGTCTGTGGAAGAAGTTTGTACAGCAGAACATAAAAACCGATCTGGACAGAGAATCTACAGAAAAAATTTAAGAGGAAACTCGGCAAAGTTAATTGGTTTTGAAAAGGGATTTTTTCTTTTGTAAATCGCAACAGGGACTTTTTTATCGGACTAGTATTGTGGAGGAGGAGGAGGAGATATAAGATAGGTTTAAGAGAAAGGGGTTGTAAATAGTTGTTAGTTAATATTCTCTGTTAGACTTAAGGAATAAAGCTGTTAATTTTACTTGAAATAGTGACTTTTGGGATAGTTCTTTCCCTCTCAAATTTTAACAGATTACAGCACGGGGTGAATCTTTTCTGTGTTGCTGGTTTAAATTAGCAGAGGGGTTTACCCTCTATCGTAGCAAAGGACATTATTCTAAGGAACTGCTGCCGAGATGTCCTACAGCTGAGCCGATTGACCTCCAACAACCACAGCCATCTACCTCTGCACCCTCCAGTGTTGATTCTGGCTTGATGGTAATGGTAGAGTGAGGGATATTGCAGACCATGAAGTTGCTGCTGATGGACACAGCATCTTGGGTTTTGAGTTGCTCAGTCTGTTCAAAGTCTGTTCCATTTTGCACTTCCACAGGGTGTTGATGTGCATCTTCTGTCACACATGTGATCTCCAACAATCCAATGGCTGGAAATATTGGACCACTTTGTTTTGCGTGAACATACCAATTTGGAGCAGGAGTCGGCCACTCAATCCCTTGAGCTAGTTCTACCCTTCAATCAGATCATGGCTGATCTTGATTACTCTACATTCCTGCTACGCATGACAACATTTCATCCCCTTGCTTGCCAAAAATCTATCTATTGCTGCCTGAAGAATATTCAAAGACTTTCCTTCCATCTTCTTTCAAGGAAAGAGTTCCAATGTCTCTAATAGAATAGCCCTGATATGTATACAGGTCTAGAATTCCCCATCCTTTCCATATCCACCCTGTCAAGAAAGCTTTAGATACTTAAATGGACATAAACTAGCAAAGGAGAAAGTGAGGACTGCAGATGCTGGAGATCAGAGCTGAAAATGTGTTGCTGGAAAAGCGCAGCAGGTCAGGCAGCATCCAAGGAGCAGGAGAATCGATGTTTCAGGCATGAGCCCTTCTTCAGAAATCCTGAAGGGCTCATGCCCGAAACGTCGATTCTCCTGCTCCTTGGATGCTGCCTGACCTGCTGTGCTTTTCCATAAACGAGCAAAGCCTTGTTTGACAAAAAATAGCTACACAAGCCTAGCTTCCGAAACATTTGATGTTTGCTTAAGATTTACATGCAAACTAAAACTGACTATAAGAGGAAATTCTGCTTGTTTGGGAGATACTCATGAACTCTCATGCAGCTAACACCGGTATTAAATATTAACACATTTCTTTTGACAAGACCTTACAAGGGTAAGTGGAAGATGTTCTACAGTATATTGCAAAACACTGTTCAAGGTAAAGCTTTTATAAATATTGGCAATAATATCCAAACTGCTTACATAACATAAGTAGTTCAAGGTAAAATGGTAAAAGAAAATAAATGATACGTCAGCAAAATGATCGACTAATATGAAGTCAACCGAGAGCCAGTTTACCTTGTCAATATTTATCAGAGGGAAGAGTTCCTGCACCTTTTCGGGCCCAATCAAAAACTGTGGTGTGCCATTCCATCGTGTCCGGGTCATCTGGTAATGAAATTCATCCACTCGGGTCGGGGTGGTAGCAATCCGAATACTGCCAGGCTGGTGAAAGCCAACTGCCTGTGGAAAGTGATCCCAAAGCAATGACTGAGAATGTCTCTGTGGTTCATTCTGGCATGTCACAAACATTTTTGGCGAGACTATTAGCAAAACTTCTCTGGCCCAACTTCACTTCCACCTTGCTTTTTTTGTCTGTTAAATTCAGGAGGTCTCTGCTGTTTGTTGGAGGAGTGCCTACACAACTACATGAAGAATTTAACGCTGCAAATATAGCAAGTGGTTTATTCAGCAGTTCTGCCATTAGCTTGTTTACCCGTCTGTCAGAGGCAAGCGCTCTGCTATTTTAAGTGCAACCAAGTTATAAGAAAGCTACGTCTCCAATGACAGAAATGAATGGACTTGCAGGATTGGTTTTACATTTCATGATCAATCTAATTCATGTGGCCATGTGAACGTTTTCCACAGCTTCTGCGGCTGTGAATATGCTCTGCTTTTATATCATTCACAGAAATTGTAACCAATGTGCCCCTCTCATTTTTTATTTTAGAGTGAGTAAGCAATTTCTTTAATATTGCAGTTCCTTTTTTTTTGTACCACCACATTCACTGCCTCAGCCCAGGTCGCTGCACAACCACATTGACCACACATCTTTGAGGGAACATTGCTGGCATCTACATTGGAGAAAATGCTCATCCATCAGATCATACAGAGTTAGTGAAAAATTACACTTAAGAACTTGAAAAGCAATACTTCCCATGCATCTTACTGAGGGTCAAATACATGAAAGGGTGGAACCTGGTCTTATCGCTGTCTCTGTCCCAAATACAGTGCTAAAACCTGTGAAGAAATAAGTCTAAACTGGGCTCAAATATTCTCTCAAGCAGAAATGACTTTGCATTATCTTATGTAGATCTGGATTTTTTAATGAATTATCATCTGTTCTGGGGCATTAAAGCCACTAAATTGGGAGTTGGACTTACTATCTCAGTGCTGCACATTAATGGTGATCTATACTTTCCCATGTAGAAAAAACTGGAAAAGAAATCCAACCAATCCAAAATTTCAGTTTTATATCGCTATCCAAGTCAAATACTGTGTTACAAGTAGCACAGACAATGGCTTTCTCCCATAGGGCATACATCCCACCATCACAAAAAGTCTCTTGAAATTAACCATCCTTCAAGTCTAGTCAAATCCCTATGGCAACTATTTAGTTCAGCATGCTTCTAAAATGAAGGACAATATGACCTCCTTTGCTGTGCCTTTCTCTTCCTCCCTGTTCTGGTTGCTAGCCCTATTCTCTGCTGTCGTCCAAGCTACTTGTCCTCCTCCTCCGGCCCAGAATGCAGTTACAAGACAGTTAGCAAAATGTGAAACACCAAGGTCCTCTTCTCATCAGACTCGCTACAGTAATAAAAGACATAAAAAAAACAATAAAATGAGCTAATTGCCTGAAATGATGAACCAGCAACTAATCCTAAAATACCACTTGATCTCTTTCAGTAGTGTTGGTAATGGATTCCTTCTGCCTGCATCTACCTTGTGCTGCTCCATGTGTTCTGCTGAGTCAAGTGGTAGGTTTGTGAAAGGGTTCCCCAAGAAACAGTAATTATCAGTAACTTTTAGATATCTGGTGTGGACTCTAAATAGCCTCACAAAAGCCGAATCCAATATGATGGGAAGTACAACTCTAGCTCAAATCTTCTGTCGACTATATTTGCCATAACTGATGCAAGACTTCATGCATTAGTATTTTATTCACCAGAGACCCTCTGCACCTTTCTGAACTCTGGTGCCACATTAACAATACATCAATACGTTTAATCTCAGTGATAAGGACAAAATAATTTTTTGATGCTTACTTTAGGTATTCTTGCATGAAGTATATCCAGCCCTGGAGCTTTTACCTTCCTCAAACTATTGGTGATTGATTAATTGTCTGTTTCATACGCTGCATCTATGGAATGATCAAACACATGTTGTGGGCAGCACGGTAGCACAGTGGTTAGCACTGCTGTCTCACAGCGCCTGAGACCCGGGTTCAATTCCCGACTCAGGCAACTGACTGTGTGGAGTTTGCACGTTCTCCCTGTGTCTGCGTGGGTTTCCTCCGGGTGCTCCGGTTTCCTCCCACAGTCCAAAGATGTGCGGGTCAGGTGAATTGGCCATGCTAAATTGCCCGTAGTGTTAGGTAAGGGGTAAATGTAGGGTATGGGTGGCTTGCGCTTCGGTGGGTCGGTGTGGACTTGTTGGGCCGAAGGGCCTGTTTCCACACTGTAAGTAATCTAATTTCCTTTGCTTCTTGCTATCTGCCAGTGTTTTCAAATTGGCTTAACATTTCTTCTTCTTTTTCCATCTATGCTGACCTCACTAATCTGATCTCTTGATTTAAAAAGTCCTACAGAACTCGACTGGATTTTCTTCATTCTAAAAATAAATGAAAATACATAGTTTTACAGATTACTCCTGGTGAAGCTAAAATGTCTCTTATATCACCTTTTCCCCATGACCCTGGCATTCCAAACTCTCTAAATAAAGTTGACAATGTCCAATCAGTTTGCTATGAGCAATGAGAAATCTAGTTTGAATATACTGTGATGGATGGTGGAGTGAACATACAGGTTACTGGAGGCACCAACCTGTCCAGTCTCTTCCTCCAAAGCTTCATAAAGTTTGATGCTGTAGTAATGAATTTTCTTCAAATTGATCCCAGGATGAAAATATGTTGTTAAACCAGCCTAAGCAAAAAAAAACAAGTATTTGGAATTAAGATGCAAGTAAAAAAAAAGCAGAAATGAATTTGGCTGAAAATCTTTACCTAAGGGAAACTAGACAGACATCTAATTCAAAGGGGGTTAGTGAAGACTTATTGGTATGAGAAGGAATTTTCCAACTATTTCTATAAAAGTGCAGAAAATGTACAGCATTGGCCATTATTAATTATTCTAAGCCAGAGCCTCACTCCATTTTGCATAACTTTTATTATATATTACAAAGAATTTATTGAGTTGTTACATGTTTCAATTAGCTAAAGCTCCATGTTGGGAGACTATGTTCCAAAATGACTTGAAAATGCAGTGTAGGTTGTGAAATTTAGTTTGTGAACTGTAACATGATTGAAAATAAGCCACAATTTTAACTTGCAAACTACTCATAGTGTTGCCTGCCGTAAAATCTGATCTACCTACTCAGTGGTAGCATTTTCATCTCTGAGCCTCTCAGTTTACAATCTGAAAGCCCACTTCAAGTCTTCAACACATTTGATACCTTGGAGCAGTACTAGGGCGTACTGTGAGGTCAGAGGGGCTATCTTTCAGAAATGCTAAATTTAGCTCATATATGTCTGTTTACGTAGATGTAAAATAATACGTGATATTATTTGAGTAAATAGAGAGAAGTCCTGCTGGTTTCTATCCCCCAATCAATATCACCACCCTCACAACAGATTGTTTATCTCACAAAAACCTCTGGCTGTTATCTCATCCCTATTTGTGGGACATTCCTGTATGAAAGGTTGTTGCATTGGCCTACAAAACAGTAACCAGACTTCAAAAGGAAATTCACTTTGGGATGTTCTGTGGATGTGAATGGCAGAATGTAAATCCAATAACTTGCTCTAGTGTATAAAAACAGGAAATACCATTATCAGGAAAAGATCATGATGAACCTGCAGTTTTCTAACACTATGAAATAGATGAAAGTTCATCAACAAAAAGACACTCTCAAAACTATTGATCACATTCAAAACAAACAAAAGCTCATCCCAAGGGTTCAGAACAGCAAATTTAAAGTACCTGAACAATTCAAACACTTTTCTAATCTAGCTATGTAACTAAATCTCTAATGGACCGTTAAATTAATTATGGAAGTAAGTACAAAATTAAAAAAATTCTAATCCACTGATGGTTTGTAATTACTTAAAATGACCTGGAATGTACAATGTGTTTAGACATGATCCTCCTCCAACCTGTTTTTATCTCACCTTGTCAGAATAGCACATTCCTTTCTCCTTTATGTATCTATCCATCTTCCCATAAATTCACTCAACTCAATCACATCCCATATTTCAAGTACACTGAGTAAGATGCTCTTTCTGAATTCCTTGTTTGAATTTCTGGTGACAATCTTTCATCAATAGCCGGAAAACAGAACATTCCGGAAACACTTAACAGGGCTAGTGGCATCTGCAGAGAGATACCAAGTTACTTTTTGGGGTCAATGATCTATCCTCAGCTTTGGTTATAGCAATAATCAACCTGAGATGTTAACTCTGTTTCTCTGTCAACAGATGATACCAAGTCTGCCACATAATTCCAGCATGTTCAATTTTACTGCAGATTTCCAAACTCTAGATTATTTCACTTTATTTGGTGGATGCTAGTCTTGGGTCTCTTTGCAATGGAAACATTTTATCAACTTCTACTGAGTAAAGGACTCTATAATATTAAAGACCTGTGTCAAATCATTGGCCCACCTTTTAGCTCAGGGGAAATGAGCCCCAGCCTGATTAATCTAATCTATTATCGCACATGTTAATCTATCGCACACATTAGAACATAGATCATAGAAAAATACAGCGCAGTACAGGCCCTTCGGCCCTCGATGTTGCGCCGACCGAAGCCTACCTAACCTACACTAGCCCAATAACCTCCATATGCTTATCCAATTCCCGCTTGAATGACCATAAAGAGGGAGAGTCCACCACTGATACTGGCAGGGCATTCCATGAACTCACAACCCGCTGAGTAAAGAATCTACCCCTAACATCTGTCCTATACCAACCTCCCCTTAATTTAAAGCTGTGTCCCCTAGTAACAGCTGACTCCATACGCGGAAAAAGGTTCTCACTATCAACCCTATCTAAACCCCTAATCATCTTGTACACCTCTATCAAATCTCCCCTAAACCTTCTTTTCTCCAATGAGAACAGCATTCTCGAGTGTAACTGTTTTGTTTTATATTCTAGAGATCAAAACTATGCACAATAGTGTTCTGATCAAGGTTTTATACTGAAGAAGTCATATCAGAATCGAAACGTTAGCTCTGTTTCTTTCTTCACTGATGCTGCCAGACCTGCTGAGGTTCGCCAGCATTATCTGTATTTGTTTCTGTACATGTTTAGTATGACTTTGCTGCTTTTCAATTCTGTCTCTTTAGGAATTGCTCCCAGTGGCTTGTTTGTTATTTTTAATGGTCTCACCAGTTTTAGATCATGCTATATTCCAATAGCTCAATTAGTAAACAATACTTCATCATATTTATAAATATGCTGAAAATCATCAAAGCTCCAACTTTTTTTGAAAAAACATTAAATTGAAAATTATGTTCTTGAAAATTAGACACGTTAGGAATCCAGCTTTGGAATTTGAATCTGAAACAGGCTACTCTCCGAACGATAGCGTTTGTGTTAGTAGATGAGTAATAGAGCCTCCTAAGTGAGCAACCTAAATTCAAATCCCATCATGTAACTACTGCATTTAAATATATTAGGAATATGGAGCTAACATGGTGCTGAGAAGATCACCCAATTTTCATAAAAATCCATCTGATTCACTGATGATCCTTTGCAAATGAAATCTATTAATCTACTGTCCTTGCCTGCCTGTTCAGTATGTGACTCCAGATGCAAAGCAATGTAACTGACTCTTAATTGCTCTCTGAATTGGCCTAGCAAATCAGTCACTTATATTCAAGATTTATTTTTGCTGGCTGTCCCTTATTACTTCCCTCACATTTCTTCACCATATCCTGATGACCTGCTCTTCAGCCTCTTCCAATTCATTCCTATAATCACATGGCGATATAGAGTCAATTGAGTAATCACGGCACAGAAAGAGGCAACTCAGCTCAGTGAGTCTGTGCTGAAACTGAAGTGATTCTAGAATTATTAGCATTCCAATCCTCCATTCCTTCTTGTGAAGAGGTTTGAACACACTCTCTATTCGACTTGTGTAAAAATTGGTTACACTTCCAATAATTGAGGAAAATGTTTGTATACAATTTTAGAGCAAACACATCATAAATTTTTGATTTTGCTTTCAATTATGAAATAAAAATTCCTCACTCTGAATTAAACCAAGTTTACCCTTGCTAGACTGATGTTTATAGTATTTTAAGAAAGCACATTTTGGTAGAAATTCTGTATTGTGGAACTGGCAATTTTCTCAGAAATAACCAAACACTTTTTGCACTACTCGCAGCAGCTTTTATTTACATGTATTTATTTAACTGGCCATCATACTGGAATTTTAGAATACAACTGAATATAGATTCAATTGTATATAAAATGGGAAGTCAAATAATGGATAATATTTCAGAATACATACATATATATATTACACTGAAAAGCGTTTTCAGAAGTATAACTTATCCTGATTATAACATAAGCTGAAATAGAAAAAAATACATTAAAAATATTAATGTACAAGTTAATTAACACATATTAGAATGGATTAGTAATTGGGGAATAGCAATGGAGCATATAACGTATCACAGAGCCATGCAACATGCACATACTGCAAAACTACAAAAAAAATCTCAATTTACACTGTACATTTGACATCAAAATGAATCTTAAGAGACTGTACATTTACAACACATCTATGCTAAATGTAGTACATTTTAACAAAGATGCATTAAGTACAAAAGAACATATATGTACATATTTATAAAACACAGCAGTATGTTACAGCTTTTATAATAAATTAATTAATGAAATATCCAGCTATCAATGCTTGTTAAATCGTGTAATGTTAATGATCGTCAAATCGTGTGATTCCGTCAGGGGAGTCTGTTGTCTGCCGTTGCCCCTCTCCAAAAAAAATGGAAAACAGTTAACAGAAAGCAAAAGAAATCACTCTTTCTAAAGTTATATAGAATTCTATTTGAGTGTTCTTCAAAGTAAATCTTGTGAACAAGATAGCATTATACACAAATTCAGGCTTTTCTACTGTCATTGGAATGTCATTTCAACTGCACAACATAGCCCTGCTACACTCTAGAAAAAATTACTTTGTCTTTCCTCCTTCAGTGAAGACTTCCTTTTACCCAAGTACAAAGCTCTGGGCCAGAAGACAGGAATTTGTTCACGGTAGCACAAACTAAAGATATGAATTAGTGAACCACTCGACTTCTGCTTTTTGCTATGCCAGCTAAACGCATTGGATTCTTAACGCATTCTCAAACATTATGAAGGTTCAAGAATCCCTTTACATCTGAAGATGATACATGGCACAAGATACTGGTTGTAGGGCAATATACTCTAGATGTTAAACTGCTGCAGCATCAGGTACATGAAAGACTTCCTGGCACTTATCCAAAGAAAAACAGTGAGTACTCTAGTGTCCTGGTTAACATTCACCTGACAGTTATCATGGCCAAAAATACGGTTCAATAACTTGATGACTGTTTGTAGGAACTTTCTGTAAACAATTTAGCTGTGTGTTGACTTGCCCAACAGTGACCTCACTTCTCCAGTAACATAATGACCACAAAGCTCCTTAGGATGCCCTGGGGACATGAATTATACAGGATGAAGGCAAGTTCTGTTCAGTTCTGCCTGTTGTACTTCAATCATTCAGACAGTTTTACAAACATAATCATATTATCTTCAGTGAACAGAAAATTTCAGTTTGGAGGAAGGTTAGCAATGGAGTTCCCTTGGAGTCAGTTATAGGACTCTTGCTTTTTTTGATTATATTAAAGATCAGGACAACTTCCAAGTTTACTGACGGTACATTGGAAGCATTGCAAATTGTGTGGAAGATTGGAAAAAGTACGAAACCACTACCGGTTGGTGGAGTAGACTGTAAGTGGCAAATGGTATTCAATGGAAAGAAAGTGTGAGGTGACATATTTTGATAAAAAGAACATGGATATACAGCAAAAAATAAAGGACGCTACCCTAAAGGATGTGT
The DNA here is from genome assembly GCF_020745735.1 of Hemiscyllium ocellatum. Classification (NCBI taxonomy): domain Eukaryota; kingdom Metazoa; phylum Chordata; class Chondrichthyes; order Orectolobiformes; family Hemiscylliidae; genus Hemiscyllium; species Hemiscyllium ocellatum. The sequence goes on along the minus strand of NC_083402.1, from coordinate 34,902,438 downwards.
AAGAATGGGTGTACACATGCATAAGTCACTAAAGGGCAACTCAGAAAGAGTTAGCAGCTAATAAAACATACAGCTTTGTTTTGCAGGGGGATAGAATACATGAGCAAGGAACCTATGTTCAACTTGTATAAGACACCAGTTAGACATTATCTGGAGTACTATGTACAGTTCTAGGCACCACACTTGTGGAACGATGTGAGCATTGGAGAAAGTGCACAAGAGATTTACAAGGTTAATTCCATGGGTGAGAAACTCCAGTCATGAGGATAGATTGGAGAACCTGGGACTGTTTTCATTGGAGAGGCTAAGAAGAGATTTAATATTAGTTTTCAAAATCATGAGGGGTCTGTAAAGAGTAGATATAGAGACAATATTCCCGCTCATAAAAAGATTGAGCAGAAGGTACAGATTTGAAGCAATTTGCAAAATGAGCTTTGATCAAAGCTTTTTCCACACAGCAAGTAGTTAGGCTCTAAAACACACCACCTGGAAGTGTGGTGCAGGCAGGTTCAATTAAAATATTCAGCAGGGTGTTAGATGATCATTCAAATAGAAACAGAGTGCAGGGTTATATGGAAAAGGTAGAACATTGGAAATGCTCATAGAATTCCATGGGTTTGACCAGCCTTCTTCTGCACTGTAAGAATTTTTTTTAGATTAGATTACTTACAGTGTGGAAACAGGCCCTTCGGCCCAACAAGTCCACACCGACCCGCCGAAGCGCAACCCACCCATACCCTTACATTTACCCCTTACCTAACACTACGGGCAATTTAGCATGGCCAATTCACCTGACCCGCACATCTTTTGGACTGTGGGAGGAAACCGGAGCACCCGGAGGAAACCCACGCAGACACGGGGAGAACGTGCAAACTCCACACAGTCAGTCGCCTGAGTCGGGAATTGAACCCGGGTCTCAGGCGCTGTGAGGCAGCAGTGCTAACCACTGTGCCACCGTGCCGCCCACAATTCTGTGATTCTCCCATGAAATTTGTGTTATATTGCATGCACCCTGAAACTGTCACCAATTTGTAATGTATGCCAACTAAACTATTGCACTGAGCACTTTATACCAAGCACAATTGCTTTCATGAGAAAAATAAAGATCACATGACAGAAAACAAATAAGTTAATTCCTTACTGCGTGCCATGTAGAGCCAGCTGTTAGCTCCGACTTTTCCAGCAATATCACATCTTTCATCCCAGCTTTGGCAAGATGATAAGCCAGGCTAACTCCAACACAGCCACCTCCGATAATCACTGTCTCCGCATTATCTTTCCACCTTTTCACAGGGGATTGTGTCCGGTTATTTTCATTGCTAATATGCAGAAGAACACAAAGAAGCTATTTATTTCAAGTTGTGCCACTGGCTGCAAATGTGCACACAGAAACAGCTATAGGATTGGTAAGCTTCATATATGTTTACATATAGAATATACTGGATATGCCTTACACAAAGCTTGTGTGCACTTTGATATCACAAAAGCTTTACTTAATATGCTCCCAACCATACTCTGTTCAAATACTCCTACTGTTATGTGTAACCTTTGATTTCTTTTAATGAATCACAGTATATCTGTGAGTAAATGCCAAATGCACATGTAAAGTTAAATGTCTTATTTGGTCAGATTATCAGCAATAATTGCGAACCTGTATTGGGAAATCTGTGGTGCGATGGGAACATTGTTGGACTGCTAATCCAAAGACTCAGCTGATTCTCTCGTTCAGATCCCACCAGGCAACTGCCGAACTTAAAAATTCAATGAAATCCAAAATATAGAGTCAGTTATTAACATCTCTTTTGGGAATGACAGTTCCTATCTTTACACACATGTGAATCCAGACCCATAGCAAGGAGTTGGCTCTTGACTGTCCTCTGCAATAGCCTAGAAATTAGGAACCAACAATGCCCACATTGCATCCAAAGAATAGGGTACGGTGCATTTACATTCAGTACACATACCCACACTGGACTCGCAGTGTCTTAATTGGTTTGGAATTTATTAAAGAGAAAAGACTAGGTGTGGAGGAAGTGATATAGAAGAAAGATATATCTTAAAAGTCAGTCTCCAACCCCACTGTAATCGGCGCCCCCAGGATTTTTGCAACATTGATTCACTGAACGGCACATTGCAATGGTAATGCAATGAAGACAACGATACATTGGAACAGCAGAAGGTGCATTCTGCGCACACAGTTCAGGAAAGCACTCACCCCTGTTTGGATGAGGCGCTGCCTATTAGACGGACAGGAATCCAGCGGGAGCACTCCGCTAACACAGGCAGCTTTCCACGGAGAAAGGCAGAAGGGAAGCACCTTAGCAGCCTCGACATGGCCAGATCCTAAAAGATCCAGTTGGAATATAGAAAATTGCATGAAATAAATCAATATAATTCCACCCCCACCCTCCCTCTCTGCTGTACTTTTACCCAAACTTTGACGCTCTCCCAAAAGACTTTGCAACTTTTTGCGAAACCTTGTCCGTTTGCACCACTCTCTCCCCCCCACCACCCCCACACCCCCACCTCGCCTGGGAGACCAATGAGAGAGGCAGGGAGGCGGCTACAGGGGAGATGACCACCTCTCCTCCTCTCTATAAGAATGTGCGGAGCCAGCAGTCAGCAGGAGTTGGGACGCAGTGTACAGCGGAGTTGACAGTGAGAGCCAGTGCCCTGGAAATGCCACCAGTCGGGAAAGACGGAAAGTCCGCTGCCAAAAGAGTAACACTTTTTTTCCCCACCCTCTTCACCTTCGTTTCTAACGCTGATGCGCTGATTTATTTTTCATTTCTTTCCTGAAAAAGTCTTTCTGATTTTTGCACAACCTTTGTCCCGCCATGTAATAATAATTGATTTGTTACGTTCTTTTTTGCAGAAAGAAGCGGCGCTGGCTTAACATAGATTTCTCCATCGCTGGAGAAATCCCCTCCCTATTCTTGGCTTTCTTGTCCCTCATTAATTGCCCTTTTTGCACCTTGACAACTGTCCTTATTACCCCTCAACAACTATCTTTCTTACTTCAGACCATTGTCCTTATTATCCTTAATGTCTTTACCTCTCACTAAATATTCTGTTATCCCTCACCCATCTGTCCTTATTGCCCTTGGCATAGACACATGCCTGGTAGTAAGAACACATTGCAAATCCATGGGTTTAAGCCCAGCTGTTGCCTGGCTGCTCCCTCTTCCCTTGGGAAGGGGGTTTGCATGTTCCCTCCAAACACTCAGTCTGCAACAAATATTAAATGAATGCATTCCTTCAGCACACTGGCCACTTGGTTTGGTGATATGCCAGGTTACACCCTCTGCCTCTGTGACCTGCCTTTCCTCACTGTGATGCTGGTTAGAACAGGAAAGCCATCAGTTCCCAACAGCAGTGGCCTTTTCTTAGTCCTCCCAACAAGTCTACTAATGTTCCAACTGAAATGTTTGTATAATAGCTACATTTTCTTTTATCCTGTACTTTGGTATAACCATGGATCTAATGTCTCTTCCCTGTCTTATCTCCCCAGCCCACTACATTATCCCACCTTCAAAAGTAAAAAGATTTCCCATTGGCTCTGTTAACTTAGCCAGTTGAGAACTATTTTCAAAAAAAGGGAATCTTCTGGGAATACTTGTAGGGCTGTTGTTGTCAGTGCTCATACTGATTATATTATACTCTTAAGACAAACTGTTGATGTGCTCCCATTGTTAGGCTTGAGCCAACTGCACATTGCAGTTGAGTAATGGACCACTTATGGGTATATTTATCTAAGGACTCAAGTCTCAGTTGTCTGTCTGTCCATGCCTTAAATGATGGGGGCATGATTGTAAAATATTGTTTCTGTTCTTGAATGCAGCGAACCAGTCTAATGAATCCTATTGACTATTCTAACAAACACATTTTTAATAATTGACATTGCTCTTTACCACCCATGACTGGGATAACATTTTATTGCAGGGACTTCTGGAGCGTTTATCCTCTGGGGAGGTAATTATTGGAGATGGAGGGTTTGTGTTTGCTCTTGAAAAGAGAGGATATGTCAAAGCTGGACCCTGGACACCAGAAGCAACAGTAGAACATCCTGAGGCTGGTAAGACCAAAGCAATTTGCAAATTGCCACATTGCCAATAATGCTAATGCTGCATAAAACTCTGCTCTTTAGCTTGACTTATTGCATGGCAATCTTAGCAGGTTCACAGTGAAATCAGATAAGTTCACTAAAATAAAATCTTTATGTTGAAGAAGTAATTGACATACCCAAGCCCCACCTATTTCTCATTATGATTTCTGATTCATCAGGGACAGATATCTCTGGGTGGGCTAGTTAATAAAGATAGATCATTTGTTTTAATGTTGTGATCAGGATTGCAACAGAATCTTGATATTTTGGGCAATTTCAGAAAGTTGGTCATCCAAATATGAAAAGTAAATGACTAATCCAATTAGGTGAAGTTCATTAAACTCCATTCAGCCCACCAAGCCTGCACCAACCATTCCAAAGAGCTCCCACCCTGTCCCTATAACTCCACATGGCTAATCCACCTAGCCTGCACACTCCTTGTCAGTATGGACAATTAAACATGGCCAATCTATCTAACTTGCACATCTTTGGACTGTGAGATTAAACTGGAATACCCAGAGGAAAACCATTGCAGATGCAAGGAGAATGTGCAAACTCCACACAGCCAGTTGCCCAAGAGTGGAGTAGAACCCAGGTCCCTGGCATTATAAGGCCGTCATGCTAACCACTGAGCAACCGTGCTGCCCAATGGGCTGTTTTCTTTTGAAAATAGTTTGCAGTCGAGTTTTTTTGAAAAAAATGTGAGTACAACTCCAACGTTCTGTTTCTTTGCAGTGTGCAGGTGTGAGCATTATTATACATTGTATTGTTTGATGGGTTTGATTTGACTGATTGATGTGAGTCAGATACCTAAGTATTAACAATAGCAGTCACATTCTATGCCATTCAAGAACTGAACTTACAGGCTAATATCCAGCCAATTGGCAGGTGTTCGTGGTATGGCCTTAAATTAAATATTTAAAGATTTTTTTTGCTGTTGTTTTAGTGAGACAGCTACACCGTGAGTTCCTTCGAGCAGGCTCTACAGTCATGCAGACTTTCACTTTTTATGCAAGTGAAGACAAGTTGGAAAACAGAGGAAATTATGTGGAACAAAAATTTTCAGTAAGTCTTGATTTTTCACTCTGATTCCATCTCTTCATTTAAGTTTCTCTCCATTTTCACAGAAAGGTACAGAAACCTTACTACTAAGTGAATAACTTACTGCAATAGTTGCGGATATGCCCAATAAAGCACAACCTTTCACAATAAAAGCTTTCATTTGTATGTAATAATTAAGTATAGGATGAGTCCATTTGGCCTGTTGAGTCTGCAGCAGCCCTCTGAATTAGCATTTTGCAGTATCTCCTGTCTTCTCCCTGTATCCCTGCACATTGATCCTTTCTAAACAACAGTCTAATCCTCTTTTGAATATCTCAGTTGATCCTGTCTCCATATCAAAGTTTATGTATTATAGAGTGTAAAACACTCGCCGTGTGGAACAAAAATCCTCTCACTTCGACTAATCACTTTAGATCTTTTGCTCTAGTGTTAACAGTCCTTTCATGAGTGGGATCAGCTTCTCCCCAACTATTCTGTCCAGATCACTACGATTTTGAATACCTCTGTCAAATCTCCTCTTGGCGTTTACTTTTACAAGGGAAACACTCCAGCTTCTTCAGTTTATCTTTGGAACTGAAACTCCTGTTTGCTGGAGCTATTGTTTGAACTTAAATGTCTGTCACAGGCAAAATTGGAACAAGTATCAGAAAGAGTGGGAATAGTGACTAAAGAAGGGGAATTAAGGAGGGGCAATGAAGAAAGCCATGTGTGGTATTCTCCTACAAGGAGTAGATGGTTGAATGATGGAATAAGGAGGCAAAGATGTACAAAAAGGCAAAGTCAGGCAGATTGATTTTTATAGTTGAGGAAGAGAATTTTAATTTTCAGATGCTAAGACTCTGAGAATCAATATACAAAATCAACCAGAACACGGTGCAGGGTAAGGAGGACTCGTTTAAGCTGGGAAACAAGCAGCATGATGTAACATTGCCTGAAGTTTACAAAAGAAGCTTGAGTAATAAATTTTATCCTACACTATGGCAAAAGTCAGCATACATAATAACTCATTCTATTCACTGACAAGAACAAAGAAATTAAAGCAATTTTATTGTGCCAAAAGGCATTTCAGACATATATACCAACAAATGTGTGTATCAATACAGTCTGTCTGGGTCTCGTTATCTTAACATTAACTTGAGAATTAATCTTATTTCTGTCAGAATATCTGTTTATATACATGTAAGTGTTGTGTCTGTTCTGATTCTGATTCAATGATATGTTCTTGGCTTGGAGCTTCATGAAACTGGCAACATAGTGCTGAATTATCTGAACTTTTATCTTCATATCTCTTCAAAACAGTACGAACAGACTAAGTCCTAGATATGCTGTGTATTGTCTCTTCTCTTCTGTCTTTCACTCATCCCACCCCCACCCCAACCCCAGAACCTGCTCTTGCTCGAGTTTTGAGTCGCATGGATTATGGTCTATAGTTTCTATCAAATTTTAATAAAGAAACCTACTGACTTCTGGGCCTAAATTCATGACATTCAGTGCATTCAGCCTGTGAACTATCAAGCAGTAGGTCCTTGGCTTTCTTGATACAACGTTTGGCTATAAACTTGTGAAATGAGTTGGCCGGTAAAATTGAAAATGTGAAGAAGGGCTCATGCCCAAAACATCAACTCTCCTGCTCCTTGGATGCTGCCTGACCTGCTGCGCTTTTCAAGCAACACATTTTCAGCTCTCATCTCCAGCATCTGCAGTCCTCACTTTCTCCTGGCCAGTAAAATTGTCTTTTACTTCACAAGTTGCGATGTTTTGTTATGTCATTACAGCTGGCCTGTAAAATGTTGTAGCTTCATGTGTTATCTCTTTTTTTCAGGGCCAGAAAGTGAATGAAGCTGCTTGTGACATTGCTAGAGAGGTGGCTGACGAAGGAGATGCCCTCGTCGCTGGGGGAGTCAGCCAAACCCCTTCCTACCTCAGCTGCAAAAGTGAGACAGAGGTGAAGGCTATCTTCAGGAAACAACTGGATGTCTTTATCAAGAAAAACGTAGACTTCATGCTTGCTGAGGTATAGTGTCTTTGCAATTAACTATTTCTAAATATTTATTAACACGTCTAAGAGAAAAAAATAACTTTGTCTGCATGCCTAAAAAATCTAAAACCAGATAATAGAGCAGAGAAGAAAAAAGTGCAAAAAGCTTTTGGATTATTTGGCTTTGGCATTTTTAATAGTTTTGGCAGTACTTATTTTGCACGAAGCTGCCTAATGAATTAGTTTATGTTAGTCTAGTGGGATTCATGCCAGGCAAATGACTACAGCTTGCTCTTTTTTTTTTCTTCCATCTTATGTTTTCTAAGCAAACTGATTTGGAATGTATTTTATTCATATCTAATTATCTTGTTCCCTTTTCTGATAAGGACGTATCAGTTTCCTTGGTTATTCTCTGTTCCAACCAAGCTCCAGATTTCTCATAGAGGGGCTTTGAGTTTAAAAGCTATTGCTTTCTCTATTGACCTGAAAATACAAAGTGCCATTTCTGCCATTTATTTGCAGTCCACTAACAATTATATAATTTTGATTTAGTCAATTTTCATTTAGTAGTTTAATATAACAACAAGCCAGTCACCATACACTTAAAACTTCTCAGTCAAGCAGTTAACAAGCTACTTAACCAGTATATAAATATTAAAGTTTCAGCTGTGAAGTGCACAGTATTTGTGCAAAACGGCTTAACGAAGATTGGGAAAAGCACAATTTAGTGCCCAAGTCCTGCAGGTACTGGTAACCTCTGGAATGAAGCATACCTATCAGATTTTTGGTGGGGGCGATGATCCCAAATATGCTAAGGAGTAAGCAAGTATGGCAATTTCCCACTGAAGGAGAGCTCCATATCAACTACTCAAGGACCTACACGAGGTCCAGAAGAATTTGCACAACTTAAAGAAGAGTAAAAAGGTAAGGTACAAATAATCCTGTAAAGTCGCACAGCATAGGCCATAGCTGGACATGAAGGGAAGTAATTGTTGAAAGGTATGGTCCAAAATTGCTGTAATATCGCAGAGAAATGTCAGCAATGTTGCTTTAAGCGGAACAACAGTTTTATTACCTAATTACATGCATTACCACGGCAAAGAAAGTACGTTTTAAAATGCTGTCATCCAAAATGCCACCTAATGGTCTGAACTAAACAAAAGCAGAAATTGCTGGACCACATGATCTCATGTTTAATGGCAATCCAGTACATTATAGGAGAGCATAACATAGATCCTTGTGATCAAAAACAACTTGCCACATTGGAGCAAAGTGATAGCTGATTTATTCAGTAAGGTGAGTATGGAGAGATTTGGAGACTGTAAGAGTACGTATTAGATTAATATGCTCATGAGTCTTACATCCCATTTTCTGTGGATGGTGAGGGGCTGATAATGCCCTTTTGTTTGGCCTCAACAGGCGCAAACCTATAATGGAAGTGAATGAGTGAATTGCAACATTGAAGGTTTCATTGGCTTTGGCACGGCCAGCTTGTCATGCATTATGCTGCAGAAATGAATAGACTTCACTCTGAAGGACATTGCCTCATTTGAAAGCACAGTATGACCAGCATCTCTGATCCACAGATAAAATAGTAGTTGAGCTTGTCATCTGAATAAGCCTCTTTTGTGAGGAGAATCCTCAGGGTGAATTGAAGGGCTTGTCTTTACCTGTGTGTGCCTTCTATTAGTTCTCCCAGCTGAACAAGGTACTAGTATGTAGAATGAGAAGTGATATTGAGGAGGAAGTATAGGATGAGATATTTGACACTTGGAGATAGTGAGACCTACAGATGCTGAAAAGTCAGAGTGGATAAAGAGTGGAGCTGGGAAAAGCACAGCAGGTCAAGCAGCACCAGAGGAGAAGGGGAGCTGATGTTTCAGGTCAGAATTTTTCATAAGGTCGAGAGGATGGGAGGAGGGCTGCGAAAGAGGAAGAAGGATGGGGCTGGGGGAAAGATAGGTGAGTGCAAGTAGGAGGTGGCTGTGATTGGTCAGTGGAAAGGGTGGAATGGATAGGTGGGAAGGAAGATGGACAGGTAGGGTCACGTTAAGGGGGCAGGGTGGAGAGGGAGGTCTGGGCCTGGAATTTCAACCCCACACCCCCCACCCCCATTTAGATCGCAGCCCCCTTCCCCTTTCCCAGTCTTGATGAGAGGTTCCAACCTGAAAAGTCGACTCCTTGTTTGACATAATTGCCAAACAAGTACCAACTGATACATAATGGATGCCTTGAGTGTCCTGCGTGTTAAAGTTTCTTGAAACGATGCTGAATGGTAATTTGCTACTTGTACAAAGCACTAGAAGATGTTATGATGCTGCAAGAGTAATTATCTTTACCACCATTTCCCAGTGAGCCATTAACAAGATCAATGGAAACAATTGAGCAAAGAATAGGTATCATAGGAGCAGCTCAAGACTGGTGCCATTTTTGTTATGGAGGTTTTGGGATTCAGTCTCTGGAATACTGTCTTTGTTAGTTTCAACTTACTGGGCTAAATGTTGAATGCATCCAAGAAGGGAATTCAAAGGACCTAGATGACCTATCAGGGCCAGGTCACATTTCAGACAGGTTCTGGAATTGGTTCTAGAGGAGGTGGCACCCTTTAGTAGTGTCGCTGTTCTACTAGAACCAGGAAAGATAGAAATTCCTAATGAATAGTTCCTCCTCTTGTCCCTCAGATGTAAGTCATCCACCCTGACCTGTCCTGACATGAATGAGCATAAGGTCCATTCTGATGATGGACTGGACTGCTGCTTGGAAATTCTGGCTTAGATGTTTTAAAATTTATTTTAACCCACCATGTTATGACACATGGAGCAAGTCGTACCTTGAACACATACCTCCTGGCCCAGAGCTAAAGAATACTACGTTGTATCACATGAGCTGTTCTATGCTTACAAATATCCGTTTTTATTCTGAAATGTTCTCCAGGAAGGAGATTTCATGGAGAAGCATAGGAGCAATCATTTAGCACAGAATTAACGGGAATAATTAATAGTAATAGAAGACAACAGCTGCTATCTCCATAAGCAACAAGCGATCTGTGATTATACAGCACAGCAGCCTCTCAGCACTGATGCACACAGTGAACCTTGTATATTCACTGCATATCAGTGACTGACAATGCACCC